>NC_140644.1:4318106-5004106 GCF_978046115.1 Saccoglossus kowalevskii
GCAGTGCTTGACATATTACATTTATGCATATTCAATGAGGTCACATGACCATATATAGTCATCTTGTTTGTTAGTAAAATTTCATGTACCATCACTTCAATATTGCACTGGTTGCATGTTCTCATCTGTAACTGTGCTTGAGTTATTACATTTATGCATATTTGATGAAGTCACATGACCATATATGGTCATCACATTAGTTAGTCACATCTCGTGTCTTATAGCTTCGATATTGCACAGGTTGCATGTCCCTATCTGTAACAGTGCTTGATATATTACATTTATGCATATTTAATGAGATCACATGACCATATATGGTCATCTTGTTTGTTAGTAGAATTTCATGTACCATCACTTCAATATTGCACTGGTTGCATGTTCCTATCTGTAACAGTGCTTGAGATATTGCAATTATGTCTAAAAAATGAGGTCACGTGACCATGTAAAAGAACAAAAAAATATGGAAAAACATTCTAAAATCTTCTTATAAAAAACGGTTTATCGCCTGGACTCAATATTTTGGAATTAAATACTATGTCATATGATCTTTCAAAGTTATTCAGGGTTAGTTGATTTGTCGAAAATTATGCAAATGAGATGCAAAACAAAATTTAAAAAAATTCTAAAAAAAAAAGTCACGTGACCGCTAAAGTTTTTTTTGCTGAAATTTGTAGCCCTTGTCGCACTGCTACTATCGTAAAAAAATTGGAGCACTCAGACCCTCAGAAAGGTGCGCAATTCGGCATTGAAAATTTCGCCTTTAATCCAAGATGGCGGCCTGGCCATGTGACCTATGTGTCTGAACTTAGGATATGCACCAGATCTCATACAGCTTTACCATTGTGGCAAGTATGGAACTGATCGGTCCAACGGTGTTGACATAAAGCGTGACCAAAAATTTAGGCGGAAGAATAATAATAATAATAATAATAATAATAATAATAAACGGAACAATTACAAAAGGGTTTCGACCAAATGGGCTCGAAACCCTAATAAACGGAACAATTACAAAAGGGTTTCGACCAAATGGGCTCGAAACCCTAATAATAAACATAACAATTACAAAAGGTTTCCAAGACATGTGTCTTGAAAACCTAATAATAATAATAATAAACGGAACAATTACAAAAGGGTTTCGACCAAATGGGCTCGAAACCCTAATAAACGGAACAATTACAATAGGGTTTCGACCAAATGGGCTCGAAACCCTAATAATAAGAATAAATATAGCTGCATAGCAGCGATGACGGGTTTCGAGCCTGCGTGGCTCATGACAAATTGCACTTGCTCGATGTGATTATTTGACGAACGTTTCATGTCTAGAATGCAAGATAGCAGACAAACTACATAACATATGGATTTGATTTCACAGGAATATGATAAACTTAATGCAAGGACAAATAGTTCATGAGTTATAGAACTTTTTCTCTTTTACTAAATCCAAGATGGCTGCCAAAGGAAGCCATTTTTAAAAATCTACTTCAGTAACTTTGTAGAGCTATCAACAGAGATACTATATGCTAAATTGCTTTTCAAACAAGCAAGCAGTTTTTAACAAGATATTTTTTTGAGGTTTTTTGAATTTTTGTGATAAATTCAACATGGCCGCCAAAACCACTTGAATCATGGGAAATCTTTCCATGAACACATAATCATCTCATTGAGCGGATGTTGTATGCCCAGTTTTGTTTAAATCTGGCAAATTGTTCATAAGTTATAGCGTGCTTTCACTTTTTACTAAATCCAAGATGGCTGCCAAAGGAAGCCATTTTTCGAAAATCTGCTTCAGTAACTTTGTAGAGCTATCGACAGAGATACTATATGCTGAATTGCTTTTCAAACAAGGAAGCAGTTTTAACAAGATAATTTTTTGAGGTTTTTTGAATTTTTGTGATAAATTCAACATGGCCGCCAAAACCACTTGAATCATGGGAAATATTTCCATGAACACATAATCATCTCATTGAGCGGATGTTGTATGCCAAGTTTTGTTTAAATCTGGCAAATCGTTCATAAGTTATAGTGTACTTTCACTTTTTACTAAATCCAAGATGGCTGCCAAAGGAAGCCATTTTTCGAAAATCTGCTTCAGTAACTTTGTAGAGCTATCGACAGAGATACTATATGCTGAATTGCTTTTCAAACAAGGAAGCAGTTTTTAACAAGATAATTTTTTGAGGTTTTTTGAATTTTTGTAATAAATTCAACATGGCCGCCAAAACCACTTGAATCATGGGAAATATTTCCATGAACACATAATCATCTCATTGAGCGGATGTTGTATGCCAAGTTTTGTTTAAATCTGGCAAATCGTTCATAAGTTATAGTGTACTTTCACTTTTTACTAAATCCAAGATGGCTGCCAAAAGAAGCCATTTTTCGAAAATCTGCTACAGTTACTTTGTAGAGCTATCAACAGAGATACTATATGCTAAATTGATTGTCAAACAAACAAGCAGTTTTTAAGAAGATAATTTTTTGAGGTTTTTTGCAATTTTTTGATAAATTCAATATGGCCGCCAAAACCACTTGAATCATGGGAAATATTTTTATGAACACATAATCATCTTATTGAAGGGATGTTGTATGCCAACTTTGGTTTAAATCTGGCAAATTGTTCATGAGTTATAGCGTACTTTCACTTTTTATTAAATCCAAGATGGCTGCCAAAGGAAGCCATTTTTCAAAAATCTGCTTCAGTCACTTTGTAGGGCTATGGCCATAGGTGCTGCAAAGCAAATGTATAATCACATGAATGAGCCATTTTTGAGAAGAAGATTTTAAAAGTTTTTTGTCAATTTTCGGAAAATCCAATATGGCGGCCAAGGTCACATGACCGCTAAAGATTTTATTGCTGATATTTGCTAGACATGAGCCAATGATGCCACACAAAAAAACCGGAAGTTCCTAGACCCTCAGAAAGTGGTGCAATTGAGCACTTCCGGTTTGTGTTCTACCTAAGATGGCGGCCAGGTCATGTGACCTACATGGCTGGTTTTCGGATATGCACCACAACTCATGACACTTTATCAGCATGCAAAATGGCAAATCAATCACAGCATTATTTTTCAAGTTACAGTGATTTATAAAAACGGCGGAAAAAAAATAAGAATAAATATAGCTGCAGAGCAGCTATTAACGGCTTTCAAGAAAAGGGACCATAACACTATTAAATTTGGAAAAAAAAGTTTGAAGATTTGATTTGTGCAATGTATATACGTGTAGGTTACATGACGTTCTGGCCCAATGCCTTCATTATAGCGGTATTTCTATGTCTCTAACTTCAATAGTGCTCGAGATATTGTATATATGCATATTGAATGAGTTCTATGACCATATATGGTCAACGGATATGTTGGCCAATTCTCTTTCCATTGCCTTCAATATAGCGTTGGTACCCTGTCTGTACATGCAATACTGCTTGAAATATTAGAGACATGCATATTTAATGAGATCTATGACCATATATGGTCAACGGATATGTTTGCCAATTCTCTTGTCCATTGCCTTCAATATATCATTGGTACCATGTTTATACTTGCAATGGTGCTTGAGATATTGGAGACATGCATATTTAATGAGTTCTATGACCATATATGGTCAACGAATATGTTGGTCAATTTTCTTGTCCATTGCCTTCGGTATACCGTTAGTTCCATGTTTGTACATGCAATAGTGCTTGAGATATTGGAGACATGCATATTTAATGAGTTATATGACCATATATGGTCATTGAAGATGTTGACAATTTCTCTTGTCCAAAGCCTTCAATATAGCAATGGTTCCATGTCTGTATGTGCAATAGTCCCTGAGATATTATAGGTATGCATATTTAATGAGGTATATGACCTTATATGGTCAACGAATATGTTGGCTCATTCTCTTGACCATTTCCTTCAATATAGCGTCAGTTTCACGTTTGTACATGCAATAGTGCTTGAGATATAAGAGACATGCATATTTAATGAGTTCTATGACCATATATGGTCAACGAATATTTTGGCCAATTCTCTTGTCCGTTGCCTTCAATATACCGTTAGTTCCATATTTGTACATGCAATAGTTTTTGAGATACAAGAGACATGCATATTTAATGAGTTCCAAGATGGCGGCCGAACCACGTGACTAATCGAAAATCTGTTTCAGTCACTTTTAATGGCATGACATGTAGAAGGTATATACAAATTTTCAGGCAAAACGGTCCAGCCGTTTCAGAGAAGAAGTTGTTTGAAGTTGGCGGAAGAATAATAATAATAATAATAATAATAATAATAATAATAATAATAATAATAATAATAAACTTAACAAAAACAATAGGCTTTCAAGCCTGAAGGGACTTGAAAGCCTAAATATAGCTGCATAGCAGCGATGACGGGTTTCGAGCCTGCGTGGCTCATGGCAAATTGCACTTGCTCGATGTGATTATTTGACGAATGTTTCATGTCTAGAATGAAAGATAGCAGACAAACTACACAACATATGGATTTGATTTCACAGGAATATGATAAACTTAATGCAAGGACAAATAGTTCATGAGTTATAGAACTTTTTCTCTTTTACTAAATCCAAGATGGCTGCCAAAGGAAGCCATTTTTCGATAATCTACTTTAGTAACTTTGTAGAGCTATCAACAGAGATACTATATGCTAAATTGCTTTTCAAACAAGGAAGCAGTTTTTAACAAGATAATTTTTTGAGGTTTTTTGAATTTTTGTGATAAATTCAACATGGCCGCCAAAACCACTTGAATCATGGGAAATATTTTCATGAACACATAATCATCTCATTGAGCGGATGTTGTATGCCAAGTTTTGTTTAAATCTGGCAAATCGTTCATAAGTTATAGCGTACTTTCACTTTTTTACTAAATCCAAGATGGCTGCCAAAGGAAGCCATTTTTCGAAAATCGGCTTCAGTAACTTTGTAGAGCTATCAACAGAGATACTATATGCTAAATAGATTGTCAAACAAGCAAGCAGTTTTTAAGATAATAATTTCTTGAGGTTTTTGGCATTTTTGTGATAAATTGAAGATGGCCGCCAAAACCACTTGAGTCATGGGAAATATTTTTATGAACACATAATCATCTTATTGAGTGGATGTTGTATGCCAAGTTTTGTCGAAATCTGGAAAATTGTTCATAATTTATAGCGTAATTTCACTTTTCACTAAATCCAAGATGGCTGCCAAAGGAAGCCATTTTTCAAAAATCTGCTTCAGTACCTTTGTAGAGCTATCAACAGAGATACTATATGCTAAATTGATTGTCAACCAAGCAAGCAGTTTTTAAGAAGATAATTTTTTTGAGGTTTTTTGAATTTTTGTGATAAATTCAACATGGCCGCCAAAACCACTTGAATCATGGGAAATATTTCCATGAACACATAATCATCTCATTGAGCAGATGTTGTATGCCAAGTTTTGTTTAAATCTGGCAAATCGTTCATAAGTAATAGCGTGCTTTCACTTTTTACTAAATCCAAGATGGCTGCAAAAGGAAGCCATTTTTCGAAAATCTGCTTCAGTAACATTGTAGAGCTATCAACAGAGATACTATATGCTGAATTGCTTTTCAAACAAGAAAGCAGTTTTTAACAACATAATTTTTTGAGGTTTTTTGAATTTTTGTGATAAATTCAACATGGCCGCCAAAACCACTTGAATCATGGGAAATATTTCCATGAACACATAATCATCTCATTGAGCGGATGTTGTATGCCAAGTTTTGTTTAAATCTGGCAAATGTTCATAAGTTATAGTGTACTTTCACTTTTTACTAAATCCAAGATGTCTGCCAAAAGAAGCCATTTTTCGAAAATCTGCTACAGTAACTTTGTAGAGCTATCAACAGAGATACTATATGCTAAATTGATTGTCAAACAAACAAGCAGTTTTTAAGAAGATAATTTTTTGAGGTTTTTTGCAATTTTTTGATAAATTCAATATGGCCGCCAAAACCACTTGAATCATGGGAAATATTTTTATGAACACATATTCATCTTATTGAAGGGATGTTGTATGCCAACTTTGGTTTAAATCTGGCAAATTGTTCATGAGTTATAGCGCACTTTCACTTTTTACTAAATCCAAGATGGCTGCCAAAGGAAGCCATTTTTCAAAAATCTGCTTCAGTCACTTTGTGAAGCTATCAACAGAGATACTATATGCCGAATTGTTTTTCAAACAAGCAAGCAGTTTTTAAGAAGATAATTTTTTGAATTTTTTGGCATTTTTGTGATAAATTCAACATGGCCGCCAAAACCACTTGAATCATGGGAAATATTTTCATGAGCACATAATCATCTTATTGAACGGATGTTGTATGCCAAGTTCTGTTTAAATCTGGCAAATTGTTCATAAGTTATAGCGTAATTTCACTTTTCACTAAATCCAAGATGGCTGCCAAAGAAAGCCATTTTTCAAAAATCTGCTTCAGTAACTTTGTACAGCTATAAACAGAGATACTATATGCCAAATTGATTGTCAAACAAACAAGCAGTTTTTAAGAAGATAATTTTTTGAGGTTTTTTGCAATTTTTTGATAAATTCAATATCGCTGCCAAAAGCACTTGAATCATGGGAAATATTTTTATGAACACATAATCACCTTATTGAAGGGATGTTGTATGCCAACTTTGGTTTAAATCTGGCAAATTGTTCATGAGTTATAGCGTACTTTCACTTTTTATTAAATCCAAGATGGCTGCCAAAGGAAGCCATTTTTCAAAAATCTGCTTCAGTCACTTTGTAGAGCTATGGCCATAGGTGCTGCAAAGCAAATGTATAATCACATGAATGAGCCATTTTTGAGAAGAAGATTTTAAAATTTTTTTGTCAATTTTCGGAAAATCCAATATGGCGGCCAAGGTCACATGACCGCTAAAGATTTTATTACTGATGTTTGCTAGACATGAGCCAATGATGCCACACAAAAAAAACCGGAAGTTCCTAGACCCTCAGAAAGTGGTGCAATTGAACACTTCCGGTTTGGGTTCTACCTAAGATGGCGGCCAGGTCATGTGACCTACATGGCTGGTTTTTGGATATGCACCACAACTCATGGCCCTTTATAAACATGTAAAATAGCAAATGAATTGCAGCATTATTTTTCAAGTTACAGTGCTTTAAAAAACGGTGGAAAAATAATAAGAATAATAATAATAATAAACATAGCAATTACAAAAGGGTTTCGCCCCATAGGGCTCGAAACCCTAAATATAGCTGCAGAGCAGCTATTAACGGCTTTCAAGAAAAAGGAGTCATAACACCATTAAATTTGAAAAAAAAGTTTGAAGATTTGATTTGCGCAATGTATATACGTGTAGGTTACACGACGTTCTGGCCCAACGTCTTCATTATAGCGCTATTTCCATGTCTGTAACTTCAATAGTGCTCGAGATATTATGTATATGCATATCTAATGAGTTCTATGACCATATATGGTCAACGAATATGTTGGCCAATTCTCTTTTCCATTGCCTTCAATGTAGCGTTGGTACCCTGTCTGTACATGCAATACTGCTTGAAATATTAGAGACATGCATATTTAACGAGTTCTGTGACCATATATGGTCAACGGATATGTTGGCCAATTCTCTTTTCTATTGCCTTCAATATAGTGTTTGTTCCATGTTTGTACATGGAATAGCGCTTGAGAAATTAGAGACATGCATATTAAATGAGTTCTATGACCATATATGGTCAACAGATATGTTGGCCAATTTATGTAATTTATGCCAATGTATATACGTGTAGGTTACACGACGTTCTGGCCCAAAGCCTTCATTATAGTGCTATTTCAATGTCTCTAACATCAATAGTGCTCGAGATAGTATATATATGCATATCTAATGAGTTCTATGACCATATATGGTCAACGGATATGTTGGCCAATTCTCTTTTCCATTGCCTTCAATATAGCATAAATACCCTGTCTGTACATGCAATACTGCTTGAAATATTAGAGACAAGCATATTTAATGAGATCTATGACCATATATGGTCAACATATATGTTGGCCAATTTTCTTTCCCATTGCCTTCAATATAGCATTGGTACCATGTTTATACATGCAATAGTGCTTGAGATATTGGAGACATGCATATTTAATGAGTTCTATGACCATATATGGTCAACGAATATGTTGGTCAATTTTCTTGTTCATTGCCTTCGGTATGCCGTTAGTTCCATCTTTGTACATGCAATAGTGCTTGAGATATTGGAGACATGCATATTTAATGAGTTATATGACCATATATGGTCATTGGAGATGTTGACAATTTCTCTTGTCCAAAGCCTTCAATATAGAAATGGTTCCATGTCTGTATGTGCAATAGTGCCTGAGATATTATAGGTATGCATATTTAATGAGGTATATGACCTTATATGGTCAACGAATATGTTGGCTCATTCTCTTGACCATATCCTTCAATATAGCGTCAGTTTCACGTTTGTACATGCAATAGTGCTTGAGATATAAGAGACATGCATATTTAATGAGTTCTATGACCATATATGGTCAACGAATATTTTGGCCAATTCTCTTGTCCGTTGCCTTCAATATACCGTTAGTTCCATATTTGTACATGCAATAGTTTTTGAGATACAAGAGACATGCATATTTAATGAGTTCCAAGATGGCGGCCGAACCACGTGACTAATCGAAAATCTGTTTCAGTCACTTTTAATGGCATGACATGTAGAAGGTATATACAAATTTTCAGGCAAAACGGTCCAGCCGTTTCAGAGAAGAAGTCGTTTGAAGTTGGCGGAAGAATAATAATAATAATAATAATAATAAATATAGCTGCAGAGCAGCTATTAACGGCTTTCAAGAAAAAGGACCATAACACTATTAAATTTGGAAAAAAAAGTTTGAAGATTTGATTTGTGCAATGTATATACGTGTAGGTTACATGACGTTCTGGCCCAATGCCTTCATTATAGCGCTATTTCCATGTCTCTAACTTCAATAGTGCTCGAGATATTGTATATATGCATATTGAATGAGTTCTATGACCATATATGGTCAACGGATATGTTGGCCAATTCTCTTTCCATTGCCTTCAATATAGCGTTGGTACCCTGTCTGTACATGCAGTACTGCTTGAAATATTAGAGACATGCTTATTTAATGAGATCTATGACCATATATGGTCAACGGATATGTTTGCCAATTCTCTTTTCGATTTCCTTCAATATAGTGTTTGTTCCATGTTTGTACATGGAATAGCGCTTGAGATATTCGAGACATGCATATTTAATGAGTTCTATGACCATATATGGTCAACGGATATGTTGGCCAATTTTCTTGTCCATTGCCTTCAATATATCATTGGTACCATGTTTATACTTGCAATGGTGCTTGAGACACTGGAGACATGCATATTTAATGAGTTCTATGACCATATATGGTCAACGAATATGTTGGTCAATTTTCTTGTCCATTGCCTTCGGTATACTGTTAGTTCCATGTTTGTACATGCAATAGTGCTTGAGATATTGGAGACATGCATATTTAATGAGTTATATGACCATATATGGTCATGAAACACGTTGACAATTTCTCTTGTCCAAAGCCTTCAATATAGCAATGGTTCCATGTCTGTATGTGTAATAGTGCCTGAGATATTATAGGTATGCATATTTAATGAGGTATATGACCTTATATGGTCAACGAATATGTTGGCTCATTCTCTTGACCATTTCCTTCAATATAGCGTCAGTTTCACGTTTGTACATGCAATAGTGCTTGAGATATAAGAGACATGCATATTTAATGAGTTCTATGACCATATATGGTCAACGAATATTTTGGCCAATTCTCTTGTCCGTCGCCTTCAATATACCGTTAGTTCCATGTTTGTACATGCAATAGTTTTTGAGATACAAGAGACATGCATATTTAATGAGTTTCAAGATGGCGGCCGAACCACGTGACTAATCGAAAATCTGTTTCAGTCACTTTTAATGGCATGACATGTAGAAGGCATATACACATTTTCAGGCAAAACGGTCCAGCCGTTTCAGAGAAGAAGTCGTTTGAAGTTGGCGGAAGAATAATAATAATAATAATAATAATAATAATAATAATAATAATAATAATAATAATAAACATAACAAAAACAATAGGCTTTCAAGCCTGAAGGGACTTGAAAGCCTAAATATAGCTGCAGAGCAGCTATTAACGGCTTTCAAGAAAAAGGAGCCAGAACACCATTAAATTTGGGGGAAAAAGTTTGAAGATTTGATTTGTGCAATGTATATACGTGTAGGTTACACGACGTTCTGGCCCAAAGCCTTCATTATAGTGCTATTTCAATGTCTCTAACATCAATAGTGCTCGAGATAGTATATATATGCATATTTAATGAGATCACATGACCATATATGGTCATCTTGTTTGTTAGTAGAATTTCATGTACCATCACTTCAATATTGCACTGGTTGCATGTTCCTAACTGTAACAGTGCTTAAGATATTGCAATTATGTCTATAAAATGAGGTCACGTGACCATATAAAAGAACAAAAAAATATGAAAAAACATTCTAAAATCTTCTTATAAAAAACGGCTTTTCGCCTGGACTTCCATAATTTGGAATTAAATACTATGTCATATGATCTTTCAAAGTTATTCAGGGTTAGTTGATTTGTCGAAAATTATGCAAATGAGATGCAAAACAAAATTTCAAAAAATTCTAAAAAAAAAGTCACGTGACCGCTAAAGTTTTTTTGGATGAAATTTGTAGCCCTTGTCGCACTGCTACTATCATAAAAAAATTGGAGCACTCAGACCCTCAGAAAGGTGCGCAATTCGGCATTGAAAATTTCGCCTTTAATCCAAGATGGCGGCCTGGTCATGTGACCTATGTGTCTGAACTTAGGATATGCACCAGATCTCATACAGCTTTACCATTGTGGCAAGTATGGAACTGATCGGTCCAACGGTGTTGACATAAAGCGTGACCAAAAATTTAGGCGGAAGAATAATAATAATAATAAATATAGCTGCGTTGCAGCAATGTCGGGTTTCGAGCCCACTGACTTATTAGCAGCGTTCCAAAATCAGCATCACTGACAATAATATATTAAAGGAATTGCATGGCCTTCATACTAAACATGTTACATGTTCCTGTCTGTAACAGTGCTTAAGGTATTACAGTCTTGCATATTTAATGATGTCCCATGACCATATATGGTCATCGGATGTTTTTGTCAGCTCTGTTGTGCAATAATTTCAATATTGCATTGGTTGCATGTTCCTCTCTGTAACAGTGCTTGAGATATAACATTTATGCATATTTGATGAGGTCACATGATCATATATAGTCATCACATTAGTTAGTCACATCTCTTGTTCCATAGATTCGATATTGCACAGGTTGCATTTTTCTATCTGTAACAGTGCTTGAGTTATTACATTTTTGCATATTTGATGAGGTCACATGATCATATATAGTCATCGGATATGTCAGTCACCTCTGTTGTGCAATAACTTCAATATTGCACTGGTTGCGTGTTTCTATCTGTTACTGTGTTTCAAATATAACATTTATGCATATTTGATGAGGTCACATGACCATATATGGTCATCACATTAGTTAGTCACATCTCTTGACCCATACCTTCGATATTGCACAGGTTGCATGTCCCTAACTCTTACAGTGCTTGATATATTACATTTATGCATATTCAATGAGTTCACATGACCATATATGGTCATCACATTAGTTAGTCACATCTCTTGTCTCATTGCTTCGATATTGCACAGGTTGCATTTTTCTATCTGTAACAGTGTTTGAGTTATTACACTTATGAATATTTAATGATATCACATGACCGTGTATGGTCATCAGATGTGTTAGTCATCTCTCTTGTGCAAGACCTTCAATATTGCACTAGTTGCATGTTCCTGTCTGTAACAGTGCTTGAGTTATTACATTTATGCATATTTGATGAGGTCACATGACCATATATGGTCATCACATTAGTTAATCACATCTCTTGTTCCATAGCTTCGATATTGCACAGGTTGCATGTTCCCGTCTGTAACAGTGCTTGAGTTATTACATGTATGCATATTTAATTAGGTCACATGACAATATATGGTCATCACATTAGTTATTCACATTTCTTGTCCCATTGCTTCGATATTGCACAGGTTGCATGTTACCATCTGTAACAGTGCTTGAGTTATTACATTTATGCATATTTGATGAAGTCACATGACCATATATGGTCATCTTGTTTGTTAGTAAAATGTCATGTACCATCACTTCAATATTGCACTGGTTGCATGTTCCCGTCTGTAACTGTGCTTGAGTTATTACATTTATGCATATTTGATGAAGTCACATGACCATATATGGTCATCACATTAGTTAGTCACATCTCGTGTCTTATAGCTTCGATATTGCACAGGTTGCATGTTCCTATCTGTAACAGTGCTTGATATATTACATTTATGCATATTTAATGAGATCACATGACCATATATGTTCATCTTGTTTGTTAGTAGAATTTCATGTACCATCACTTCAATATTGCACTGGTTGCATGTTCCTATCTGTAACAGTGCTTGAGATATTGCAATTATGTCTATAAAATGAGGTCACGTGACCATGTAAAAGAACAAAAAAATATGAAAAAACATTCTAAAATCTTCTTCTAAAATACGGCTTATCGCCTGTACTTCATATTTTGGAATTAAATACTATGTCATATGATCTTTCAAAGTTATTCATGGTTAGTTGATTCATCGAAAATTATGCAAATGAGATGCAAAACAAAATTTAAAAAAATTCTAAAAAAAAAAGTCACGTGACCGCTAAAGTTTTTTTTGATGAGATTTGTAGCCCTTGTCGCACTGCTACTATTATAAAAAAATTGGAGCACTCAGACCCTCAGAAAGGTGCGCAATTCGGCATCGAAAATTTCGCCTTTAATCCAAGATGGCGGCCTGGTCATGTGACCTATGTGTCTGAACTTAGGATATGCACCAGATCTCATATAGCTTTACCATTGTGGCAAGTATTGAATTGATCGGTCCAACGGCGTTGACATAAAGCGTGACCAAAAATTTAGGCGGAAGAATAATAATAATAATAATAATAATAATAATAATAAACGGAACAATTACAAAAGGGTTTCGACCAAATGGGCTCGAAACCCTAATAAATATAGCTGCGTTGCAGCAATGTCGGGTTTCGAGCCCACTGACTTATTAGCAGCGTTCCAAAATCAGCATCATTGACAAGAATATATTAAAGGAATTGCATGGCCTTCATACTAAACATGTTACATGTTCCTGTCTGTAACAGTGCATAAGGTATTACAATTATGCATATTTAATGATGTCACATGACCATATATGGTCATCGGATATGTTAATCACCTATCTTGTGCAATAGCTTCAATATTGCACTGGTTGCATGTTCCCGTTTGTAACAGTACTTGAGTTATTACATTTATGCATATTTGATGAGGTTACATGACCATATATGGTCATCAGATGTGTTAGTCACTTCTGTTGTGCAATAACTTCAATATTGCACTGGATGCATGGTCCTATCTGTAACAGTGCTTGACATATAACATTTATGCATATTTGATGAGGTCACATGACCATATATGTTCATCGGATGTGTTAGTCACTTCTGTTGTGCAATAGCTTCAATATTGCACTGGTTGCATGTTCCTATCTGTAACAGTGCTTGAGTTATTACATTTATGCATATTTGATGAAGTTACATGACCATATATGGTCATCACATTGCTTAGTCATATCTCTTGTCACATAGCTTCGATATTGCATAGGTTGCATGTCTCTATATGTGATTCTGCTTGAGATATTACAAGTATGCATATTTAATGACGGCACATGACCATATACGGTCATCACATTAGTTACTCAAATCTCATGTCCCATAGCTTCGATTTTGCACAGGTTGCATGTTTCTATCTGTAACAGTGCTTGAGATAATTCAATTATGCATATTTAATAGTCACATGACCATATATGGTCATCACATTAGTTAGTCACATCTCTTGACCCATACCTCCGATATTGCACAGGTTGCATGTAACTAACTCTTGCAGTGCTTGATATATTACATTTATGCATATTCAATGAGGTCACATGACCATATATAGTCATCTTGTTTGTTAGTAAAATTTCATGTACCATCACTTCAATATTGCACTGGTTGCATGTTCGTATTTGTAACAGTGCTTGAGATATTGCAATTATGTCTATAAAATGAGGTCACGTGACCATATAAAAGAACAAAAAAATATGAAAAAACATTCTAAAATCTTCTTATAAAAAACGGCTTATCGCCTGGACTCGGTATTTTGGAATTAAATACTATGTCATATGATCTTTCAAAGTTATTCAGGGTTAGTTGATTTGTCGAAAATTATGCAAATGAGATGCAAAACAAAATTTAAAAAAATTCTAAAAAAAAAGTCACGTGACCGCTAAAGTTTTTTTTGATGATATTTGTAGCCCTTGTCGCACTGCTACTATCATAAAAAAATTGGAGCACTCGTCTCATAGCTTCGATATTGCACAGGTTGCATGTTCCCGTCTGTAACAGTGCTTGATATATTACATTTATGCATATTTAATGACGTCACATGACCATATATGGTCATCTTGTTTGTTAGTAAAATTTCTTGTACCATCACTTCAGTATTGCATTGGTTGCATGTTCCCGTCTGTAACAGTGCTTGAGTTATCACATTTATGCATATTTGTTGAAGTCACATGACCATATCAATTTTCATCACATTAGTTAGTCACATCTCGTGTCTCATAGCTTCGATATTGCACAGGTTGCATGTCCATATCTGTAACAGTGCTTGAGTTATTACATTAATGCATATTTAATGATATCACATGATCATACATGGTCATCGGATATGTTAGTCACCTTTCTGGTGCAATACCTTCAATACTGCACTAGTTGCATGTTCCTGTCTGTAACAGTGCTTGAGATAATTCACTTATGTATATTTGATGAAGTCACATGACCATATATGGTCATGACATTAGTTAGTCACATCTCGTGTCTTACAGCTTCGATATTGCACAGGTTGCATGTCCCTATCTGTAACAGTGCTTGATATATTACATTCATGCATATTTAATGAGATCACATGACCATATATGGTCATCTTGTTTGTTAGTAGAATTTCATGTACCATCACTTCAAAATTGCACTGGTTGCATGTTCCTATCTGTAACAGTGCTTGAGATATTGCAATTATGTCTATAAAATGAGGTCACGTGACCATATAAAAGAACAAAAAAATATGAAAAAACATTCTAAAATCTTCTTATAAAAAACGGCTTATCGCCTGGACTCGGTATTTTGGAATTAAATACTATGTCATATGATCTTTCAAAGTTATTCAGGGTTAGTTGATTTGTCGAAAATTATGCAAATGAGATGCAAAACAAAATTTAAAAAAATTCTAAAAAAAAAAGTCACGTGACCGCTAAAGTTTTTTTTGATGATATTTGTAGCCCTTGTCGCACTGCTACTATCATAACAAAATTGGAGCACTCAGACCCTCAGAAAGGTGCGCAATTCGGCATTGAAAATTTCGCCTTTAATCCAAGATGGCGGCCTGGTCATGTGACCTACGTGTCTGAACTTAGGATATGCACCAGATCTCATATAGCTTTACCATTGTGGCAAGTATTGAATTGATCGGTCCAACGGCGTTGACATAAAGCGTGACCAAAAATTTAGGCGGAAGAATAATAATAATAATAATAATAATAATAATAATAAACGGAACAATTACAAAAGGGTTTCGACCAAATGGGCTCGAAACCCTAATAATAAATATAGCTGCAGAGCAGCTATTAACGGCTTTCAAGTAAACGCCATACATAACATCATTGAATTTGAAAAAAAAACGTTTGAAGATTTGATTTGTGCAATGTATATACGTGTAGGTTACACAATGTAATGCCTTCATTATAGCACTATTTCCATATCTCTAACTTCAATAGTGCTCGAGATATTATATATATGCATATTTAATGAGTTCCATGACCATGTATGGTCAACCGATATGTTGGGCAATTCTCTTTTCTATTGCCTTCAATATACCGTTAGTTTCATGTTTGTACATGCAATAGTGCTTGAGATATTGGAGACATGCATATTTAATGAATTATATGACCATATATGGTCATTGGATATGTTGACAATTTCTCTTGTCCAAAGCCTTCTATATAACAATGGTTCCATGTCTGTATGTGCAATAGTGCTTGAAATATTAGAGACATACATATTTAATGAGTTCTATGACCATATATGGTCAACGGATATGTTGGCCAATTCTCTTTGCTATTGCCTTCAATATAGCATTGGTGCCATGTTTATACATGCAATAGTGCTTGAGATATTGGAGACATGCATATTTAATGAGTTATATGACCATATATGGCCATTGAACATGTTGACAATTTCTCTTGTCCAAAGCCTTCAATATAGCAATGGTTCCATGTCTGTATGTGCAATAGTGCCTGAGATATTATAGATATGCATATTTAATGAGGTATATGACCTTATATGGTCAACGAATATGTTGGCTCATCCTCTTGACCATTACCTTCAATATAGCGTTAGTTTCACGTTTGTACATGCAATATTGCTTGAGATATAAGAGACATGCATATTTAATGAGTTCTATGACCATATATGGTCAACGAATATTTTGGCCAATTCTCTTGTCCGTTGCCTTCAATATACCGTTAGTTCCATGTTTGTACATGCAATAGTTTTTGAGATACAAGAGACATGCATATTTAATGAGTTCCAAGATGGCGGCCGAACCACGTGACTAATCGAAAATCTGTTTCAGTCACTTTTAATGGCATGACATGTAGAAGGTATATACAAATTTCCAGGCAAAACGGAGCAGCCGTTTCAGAGAAGAAGTCGTTTGAAGTTGGCGGAAGAATAATAATAATAATAATAAACATAACAAAAACAATAGGCTTTCAAGCCTGAAGGGACTTGAAAGCCTAATAATAATAAACGGAACAATTACAATAGGGTTTCGACCAAATGGGCTCGAAACCCTAATAAACATAACAAAAACAATAGGCTTTCAAGCCTGAAGGGACTTGAAAGCCTAAATATAGCTGCGTTGCAGCAATGTCGGGTTTCGAGCCCACTGACTTATTAGCAGCGTTCCAAAATCAGCATCGACGATAATATATTACAGGAAATTGCATGGCCTTCATACTAAACATGTTACATGTTCCTGTCTAACAGTGCTTAAGGTATTACAATCTTGCATATTTAATGACGTCCCATGACCATATATGGTCATCGGATATGTTTGTCACCTTCCTTGTGCAATACCTTCAATACTGCACTGGTTGCATGTTCCTGTCTGAAACAGTGCTTGAGTTATTACATTCATGACCATATATGGTCATCACATTAGTTAGTCACATCTCTTGTTCCATAGATTCGATATTGCACAGGTTGCATGTTCCCGTTTGTAATAGTGCTTGAGTTATTACATTTATGCTTATTTGATGAGGTCACATGACCATATATGGTCACCGGATGTGTTAGTCACTTCTGTTGTGCAATAGCTTCAATATTGCGCTGGTTACATGTTCCTATATGTAACAGTGCTTGAGTTATTACATTTATGCATATTTGATGAAGTTACATGACCATATATGGTCATCACATTAGTTAGTCACATCTCTTGTCTCATAGCTTCGATATTGCATAGGTTGCATGTCTCTATCTGTGATTCTGCTTGAGATATTACAATTATGCATATTTAATGACGTCACATGACCATATACGGTCATCACATTAGTTACTCACATCTCATGTCCCACAGCTTCGATTTTGCACAGGTTGCATGTTCATGTCTGTAACAGTGCTTGAGATAATTCAATTATGCATATTTAATGAAGTCACATGACCATATATGGTCATCACATTAGTTAGTCACATCTCATGTCCCACAGCTTCGATTTTGCACAGGTTGCATGTTCATGTCTGTAACAGTGCTTGAGTTATTACATGTATGCATATTTGATGAAGTGACGTGACCATATATGTTCATCACATTAGTTAGTCACATCTCTTGACCCATACCTTCGATATTGCACAGGTTGCATGTCCCTAACTCTTGCAGTGCTTGATATATTACATTTATGCATATTCAATGAGGTCACATGACGATATATGGTCATCTTGTTTGTTAGTAATATTTCATGTACCATCACTTCAATATTGCACTGGTTGCATGTTCCCGTCTGTAACTGTGCTTGAGTTATTACATTTATGCATATTTGATGAAGTCGCATGACCATATATGGTCATCACATTAGTTAGTCACATCTCGTGTCTTATAGCTTCGATATTGCACAGGTTGCATGTCCCTATCTGTAACAGTGCTTGATATATTACATTTATGCATATTTAATGAGGTCACATGACCTTATATGGTCATTTTCCTTGTTAGTAGAATTTCATGTACCATCACTTCAATATTGCACAGGTTGCATGTCCCTATCTGTAACAGTGCTTTATATATTACATTTATGCATTTTTAATGAGGTCACATGACCTTATATGGTCATCTTCCTTGTTAGTAAAATTTCTTGTACCATCACTTCAATATTGCACTGGTTGCATGTCCCTATCTGTTAGAATGCTTGAGATATTGCATTTATGCATATTTAATGAGGTCACATGACCATATATGGTCATCACAGTAGTTAGTCACATCTCTTGTCTCATAGCTTCGATATTGCACTGGTTGCATGTTCCTATCTGTAACAGTGCTTGAGATATTGCAATTATGTCTATAAAATGAGGTCACGTGACCATATAAAAGAACAAAAAAATATGAAAAAACATTCTAAAATCTTCTTATAAAAAACGGCTTATCGCCTGGACTCGATATTTTGGAATTAAATACTATGTCATATGATCTTTCAAAGTTATTCAGGGTTAGTTGATTTGTCGAAAATTATGCAAATGAGATGCAAAACAAAATTTAAAAAAATTCTAAAAAAAAAAGTCACGTGACCGCTAAAGTTTTTTTTGATGAGATTTGTAGCCCTTGTCGCACTGCTACTATCATAAAAAAATGGAGCACTCAGACCCTCAGAAAGGTGCGCAATTCGGCATTGAAAATTTCGCCTTTAATCCAAGATGGCGGCCTGGTCATGTGACCTACGTGTCTGAACTTAGGATATGCACCAGATCTCATATAGCTTTACCATTGTGGCAAGTATTGAATTGATCGGTCCAACGGCGTTGACATAAAGCGCGACCAAAAATTTAGGCGGAAGAATAATAATAATAAATATAGCTGCATAGCAGCAATCACCGGTTTTCAAGACCATGGCACATGGCCAAGTCACATGCAACGCATGGCCATGTATGACTGTTTGCAATAGCCCTGAAAATTGGACATTGGTTCCATGTTTGTATATGTGATAGTGTCCGAGATATTATAGCCATGCATATTTAATGAGTTCCATGACCATATATAGTCATCGGGTATGTTTGTCAATTCTCTTGTCCAATGTCTTCAATATAGCATTGGTTCAATGTTACTACTTGCAACAGTGCCTAAGATATTAGAGACATGCACATTTAATGAGTTCTATGACCATATACGGTCATTTAAAATGTTGTTCAATTCTTTTGTCCAATGCCTTCAGTATAGGTTTGGGTACATGTCTCTATCTTTAAAAGTGCTCGAGATATTATGGATATGCATATTTAATGAGTACTATGACCGTATATAGTCATCAACTATGTTGGTCAATTTTTTTGTCCAATGTCTTCAATATAGCATTGGTTCCATGTTTGTACTTGCAATAGTGCATAAGATATTAGAGACATGCATATTTAATGAGTTTTATGACCATATATGGTCATCAACTATGTTGGTCAATTCTGTTGTCCAATGTCTTCAATATAGGGTTGGTACCATGTTTGTACTTGCAATAGTGCATAAGATATTAGAGACAACATATTTAATGAGTTCTATTACCATATATGGTCATCGAATGTGTTCATCAATTCTCTTGTCCAATGCTTTCAATATAGGTTTGGGTACATGTCTATATCTTTTAAAGTGCTAGAGATATTATGCATATTCATATTTAATGAGTTCTATGACCATATATGGCCATCAACTATGTTGGTCAATTATTTTGTCCAATGTCTTCAACATAGCATTGGTTCCATGTTTGTGCTTGTATTAGTGCCTGAGCTATGAGAGACATGCATATTTAATGAGTTGCATGACCATATATGGACATTGAATGTGTTGGTCAATTCTCTTGTCCAATGCTTTCAATATAGGTTTGGGTACATGTCTCTATCTTTTAAAGTGCTAGAGATATTATGGATATGCATATTTAATGAGTTCTATGACTATATATGGTCATCAACTATGTTGGTCAATTCATTTGTTCAATATCTTCAATATAGCATTGGTTCCATGTTTGTACTTGCAATAGTGCATGAGATATTAGAGACATGCATATTTAATGAGTTATATGACCATATATGGTCATTGAATATGTTGGTCAATTCTCTCGTCCTATGTCTTCAATATAGACATGGTTCCATGTTTGTGCTTGCAATAGTGTCTGAGCTATTAGAGACATGCATATTTAATGAGTTGCATGACCATATATGGTCATCGAATGTGTTGGTCAATCCTTTTGTCCAATGTCTTCAATATAACATTGGATTCATGTTTGTGTTTGCAGTAGTGCCTGAGATATTAGTGACATGCATATTTAATGAGTTGCATGACCATATATGGTCATTCAATATTTTGGTCAATTCTCTTGTCCAATGTCTTCAATATAGCGTTAGTTCCATGTTTGTATGTGCAATACTTCTCAATACATGTCAATTCAATGTATATCGCATATGGGCCCTCCCCCCTTTCCCATAATGCAACATTGCTAACTATTTTATATAAAATGTGAAAAATATTCATAAATCAACTGCTCCAAAACTACTGGTCGCACTTCCATGATTCTTTGATTAATCTGTAGTATGTATGATGTTCTTCAAAATTATGGCGTGGAATTTTGATACGATCAAAATTATGCAAATGAGATGCAAAACAATATTTTAGAAAATTCTAGAAAAAAAAGTCACATGACCGTTCAACTTTTTTTTCATGAAATACGTAGCTCTAGGGCCAATGCTTCTTTTAAGCGAAAGTTTGAGACTCCTAGACCCTCAGAAAGGTGTTTAAATGAGCATGCCATTTTTTGCCTAAAATTCAAAATGGCCGCCGTACCACGTGACCAATATGCGTCATCTTAGGATATGCACTAGATCTCATCAAACTTTACAACCATGTGAAAACATTTTCCAGATATGTGTAACGGTGTTCGAATGGCGCTTAGCGAAAAATCTGGCGGAATAATAATAATAATAAATATAGCTGCATAGCAGCAATCACCGGTTTTCAAGACCATGGCACATGGCCAAGTCACATGCAATGCATGGCCATGTATGACTGTTTGCAATAGCCCTGAAAATTAACGTTGGTTCCATGTTTGTATATGTGATCGTGTCCGAGATATTATAGTCATGCATATTTAGTGAGTTCCATGACCATATATAGTCACCGGGTATGTTTGTCAGTTTTCTTGTCCAATGTCTTCAATATAGCATTGGTTCAATGTTCCTACTTGCAACAGTGCCTAAGATATTAGAGACTTGCATATTTAATGAGTTCTATGACCATATATGGTCATTTAAAATATTGGTCAATTCTTTTGTCCAATGCCTTCAGTATAGGTTTGGGTACATGTCTCTATCTTTAAAAGTGCTCGAGATATTATGGATATGCATATTTAATGAGTTCTATGGCCATATATGGTCATCAACTATGTTGGTCAATTCTTTTGTCCAATGTCTTCAATATAGCATTGGTTCCATGTTTGTACTTGCAATAGTGCCTGAGATATTAGAGACATGCATATTTAATGAGTTATACGACCATATATGGTCATTTTATATGTTGTTCAATTTGTTTGTCCAATGCCTTCAATACAGGTTTGGGTACATGTCTATATCTTTAAAAGTGCTCGAGATATTATGGATATGCATATTTAATGAGTTATATGACCATATATGGTCATCAACTATATTGGTCAATTCTTTTGTCCAATGTCTTCAATATAGCATTGGTTCCATGTTTGTACTTGCAATAGTGCCTGAGATATTAGAGACATGCATATTTAATGAGTTCTATGACCATATATAGTCATTTTATATGTTGGTCAATTTTTTTGTCCAATGCCTTCAATACAGGTTTGGGTACATGTCTATATCTTTAAAAGTGACCGAGATATTACGGATATGCATATTTAATGAGTTCTATGACCATATATGGTCATCGAATATGTTGGTCAATTATTTTGTCCAATGTCTTCAATATAGCATTGGTTCCATGTTTGTACTTGCAATAGTGCCTGAGATATTAGTGACATGCATATTTAATGAGTTGCATGACCATATATGGTCATTCAATATTTTGGTCAATTCTCTTGTCCAATGTCTTCAATATAGCGTTAGTTCCATGTTTGTATGTGCAACAGTTCTCAATATATGTCAATTCAATGTGTATCGTATATGGGCCCTCCCCCCTTTCCCATAATGCAACATTGCTGACTATTTTATTTAAAATGTGAAAAATATTCATAAATCAACTGCTTGAAAACTACTGGTCGCACTTGCACGATTCTTTGATTAATCTGTAGTATGTATGATGTTCTTCAAAATTATGGCATGGAATTTTGATACGATCAAAATTATGCAAATGAGATGCAAAACAATATTTTAGAAAATTCTAGAAAAAAAAGTCACATGACCGTTCAACTTTTTTTTCATGAAATACGTAGCTCTAGGACCAATGCTTCATTTAAGCGAAAGTTTGAGACTCCTAGACCCTCAGAAAGGTGTGTAAATGAGCATGCCATTTCATGCCTTAAATTCAAAATGGCCGCCGTACCACGTGACCAATATGCGTCATCTTAGGATATGCACTAGATCTCATCAGACTTTACACACATGTGCAATCATTTTCAAGATATGTGCAACGCTGTTCGAATGGCGCTTAGCGAAAAATCTGGCGGAATAATAATAATAATAATAATAATAATAATAATAATAAAATATAGCTGCGTTGCAGCAATGTCGGGTTTCGAGCCCACTGACTATTAGCAGCGTTCCAAAATCAGCATCATGACCATATATGGTCTTCTGTTGTGCAATAGCTTCAATATTGCACTGGTTGCATGTTCCTATCTGTAACAGTGCTTGAGTTATTACATTTATGCATATTTGATGAAATTACATGACCATATATGGTCATCACATTAGTTAGCCTCATCTCTTGTCTCATAGCTTCGATATTGCATATGTTGCATGTCTCTATCTGTGATTCTGCTTGAGATATTACAATTATGCATATTTAATGACGTCACATGACCATATACGGTCATCACATTAGTTACTAACATCTCATGTCCCACAGCTTCGATTTTGCACAGGTTGCATGTTCATGTCTGTAACAGTGCTTGAGATAATTCAATTATGCATATTTAATGAAGTCACATGACCATATATGGTCATCACATTAGTTAGCCACATCTTTTGACCCATACCTTCAACATTGCACAGGTTGCATGTCCCTAACTCTTGCAGTGCTTGATATATTACATTTATGCATATTCAATGAGGTCACATGACCATATATGGTCATCTTGTTTGTTAGTAAAATTTCATGTACCATCACTTCAATATTGCACTGGTTGCATGTTCCCGTCTGTAACTGTGCTTGAGTTATTACATTTATGCATATTTGATGAAGTCACATGACCATTTATGGTCATCACATTAGTTAGTCACATCTCGTGTCTTATAGCTTCGATATTGCACAGGTTGCATGTCCCTATCTGTAACAGTGCTTGATATATTACATTTATGCATATTTAATGAGATCACATGACCATATATGGTCATCTTGTTTGTTAGTAGAATTTCATGTACCATCACTTCAATATTGCACTGGTTGCATGTTCCTATCTGTAACAGTGCTTGAGATATTGCAATTATGTCTATAAAATGAGGTCACGTGACCATATAAAAGAACAAAAAAATATGAAAAAACATTCTAAAATCTTCTTATAAAAAACGGCTTTTCGCCTGGACTTCCATATTTTGGAATTAAATACTATGTCATATGATCTTTCAAAGTTATTCAGGGTTAGTTGATTTGTCGAAAATTATGCAAATGAGATGCAAAACAAAATTTAAAAAAATTCTAAAAAAAAAAGTCACGTGACCGCTAAAGTTTTTTTTGATGAAATTTGTAGCCCTTGTCGCACTGCTACTATCATAAAAAAATTGGAGCACTCAGACCCTCAGAAAGGTGCGCAATTCGGCATTGAAAATTTCGCCTTTAATCCAAGATGGCGGCCTGGTCATGTGACCTATGTGTCTGAACTTAGGATATGCACCAGATCTCATACAGCTTTACCATTGTGGCAAGTATGGAACTGATCGGTCCAACGGTGTTGACATAAAGCGTGACCAAAAATTTAGGCGGAAGAATAATAATAATAATAATAATAATAATAATAATAAACGGAACAATTACAAAAGGGTTTCGACCAAATGGGCTCGAAACCCTAAAAACATAACAATTACAAAAGGTTTCCAAGACATGTGTCTTGAAAACCTAAATATAGCTGCATAGCAGCAATGACCGGTTTTCAAGACCATGGCACATGGCCAAGTCACATGCAATGCATGGCCATGTATGACTGTTTGCAATGGCCCTCAAAATTAAAGTTGGTTCCACGTTTGTATATGTGATAGTGTCCGAGATATTATAGCCATGCATATTTAACGAGTTCCATGACCATATATAGTTACCGGGTATGTTTGTCAATTCTCTTGTCCAATGTCTTCAATATAGCATTGGTTCAATGTTCCTACTTGCAACAGTGCCTAAGATATTAGAGACTTGCATATTTAATGAGTTCTATGACCATATATGGTCATTTAAAATGTTGGTCAATTCGTTTGTCCAATGCCTTCAGTATAGGTTTGGGTACATGTCTCTATCTTTAAAGTGCTTGAGATATTATGGATATGCATATTTAATGAGTTATATGACCATATATGGTCATCAAATGTGTTGGTCAATTCTCTTGTCCAATGTCTTCAATATAGGTTTGGGTACATGTCTATATCTTTAAAAGTGCTCGAGATATTATGGATATGCATATTTAATGAGTTATATGACCATATATGGTCATCAACTATGTTGGTCAATTCTTTTGTCCAATGTCTCCAATATAGCATTGCTTCCATGTTTGTACTTGCAATAGTGCCTGAGATATTAGAGACATGCATATTTAATGAGTTCTATGACCATATATGGTCATTTTATATGTTGGTCAATTTTTTTGTCCAATGCCTTCAATATGGGTTTGGGTACATGTGTCTATCTTTAAAAGTGCTCGAGATATTATGGATATGCATATTTAATGAGTTTTATGACCATATATGGTCATCGAATATGTTAGTCAATTCTCTCGGTCAATGTCTTCAATATAGCATTGGTTCCATGTTTGTACTTGCAATAGTGCCTGAGATATTAGAGACATGCATATTTAATGAGTTGCATGACCATATATGGTCATCCAATATTTTGGTCAATTCTCTTGTCCAATGTCTTCAATATAGCGTTAGTTCCATGTTTGTATATACAATAGTTCTCAATATATGTCAATTCAATATGTGTCGTATATGGGCCCCTCCCCCCTTTCCCATAATGCAACATTGCTGACTATTTTATATAAAATGTGAAAAATATTCATAAATCAACTGCTCCAAAACTACTGGTCGCACTTTCATGATTTTTTGACTAATCTGTAGTATGTATGATGTTCTTCAAAATTATGGCGTGGAATTTTGATACGATCAAAATTATGCAAATGAGATGCAAAACAATATTTCAGAAAATTCTAGAAAAAAAAGTCACATGACCGTTCAACTTTTTTTTCATAAAATACGTAGCTCTAGGGCCAATGCTTCTTTTAAGCGAAAGTTTGAGACTCCTAGACCCTCAGAAAGGTGTTTAAATGAGCATGCCATTTTTTGCCTTAAATTCAAAATGGCCGCCGTACCACGTGACCAATATGCATCATCTTAGGATATGCATTAGATCTCATCAAACTTTACAAACATGTGAAAAAAATTTCAAGATATGTGCAACGGTGTTCGAATGGCGCTTAGCGAAAAATCTGGCGGAATAATAATAATAATAATAATAATAATAATAATAATAAATATAGCTGCATAGCAGCAATCACCGGTTTTCAAGACCATGGCACATGGCCAAGTCACATGCAATGCATGGCCATGTTTGCAATAGCCCTGAAAATTAACGTTGGTTCCATGTTTGTATATGTGATAGTGTCCGAGATATTATAGCCATGCATATTTAATGAGTTCCATGACCATATATAGTCATCAGGTATGTTTGTCAATTCTCTTGTCCAATGTCTTTAATATAGCATTGGTTCAATGTTCCTACTTGCAACAGTGCCTAAGATATTAGAGACTTGCATATTTAATGAGTTCTATGACCATATATGGTTTTTTAAAATGTTGGTCAATTCTTTTGTCCAATGTCTTCAATATAGCGTTGGTTCCATGTTTGTACTTGCAATAGTGCCTGAGATATTAGAGACATGCATATTTAATGAGTTCTATGACCATATATGGTCATCGAATGTGTTGTTCAATTCTCTTGTCTAACGCCTTCAATATAGGTTTGGGTACATGTTTATATCTTTAAAAGTGCTTGAGATATTAGAGACATGCATATTTAATGAGTTCTATGACCATATATGGTCATCGAATGTGTTGGTCAATTCTTTTGTCTGAAGTCTTCAATATAGCATTGGTTCCATGTTTGTACTTGCAATAGTGCTTGAGATATTAGAGACATGCATATTTAATGAGTTATATGACCATATATGGTCATTTTATATGTTGGTCAATTTTTTTGTCCAATGCCTTCAATATAGGTTTGGGTACATGTCTCTATCTTTAAAAGTGCTCGAGATATTATGGATATGCATATTTAATGAGTTCTATGACCATATATGGTCATCGAACATGTTGGTCAATTCTCTCGGCCAATGTCTTCAATATAGAGTTGGTTCCATGTTTGTACTTGCAGTAGTGCCTGAGATATTAGAGACATGCATATTTAATGAGTTGCATGACCATATATGGTCATCCAATACTTTGGTAAATTCTCTTGTCCAATGTCTTCAATATAGCGTTAGTTCCATGTTTGTATATACAATAGTTCTCAATATATGTCAATTCAATGTGTATCGTATATAGGCCCTCCCCCCTTTCCCATAATGCAACATTGCTAGTCAGCTATTTTATATAAAATGTGAAAAATATTCATAAATCAACTGCTCCAAAACTACTGGTCGCACTTTCATGATTCTTTGATTAATCTGTAGTATGTATAATGTTCTTCAAAATTATGGCGTGGAATTTTGATACGATCAAAATTATGCAAATGAGATGCAAAACAATATTTTAGAAAATTCTAGAAAAAAAAGTCACATGACCGTTCAACTTTTTTTTCATGAAATACGTAGCTCTAAGGCCAATGCTTCTTTTAAGCGAAAGTTTGAGACTCCTAGACCCTCAGAAAGGTGTTTAAATGAGCATGCCTTTTTTCGCATTAAATTCAAAATGGCCGCCGTACCACGTGACCAATATGCGTCATCTTAGGATATGCACTAGATCTCATCAAACTTTACAAACATGTGCAAACATTTTCAAGATATGTGCAACGGTGTTCGAATGGCGCTTAGCGAAAAATCTGGCGGAATAATAATAATAATAAATATAGCTGCGTTGCAGCAATGTTGGGTTTCGAGCCCACTGACTTATTAGCAGCGTTCCAAAATCAGCATCATTGACAATAATATATTAAAGGAAATTGCATGGCCTTCATACTAAACATGTTGCATGTTCCTGTCTGTAACAGTGCTTAATGTATTACAATCTTGCATATTTAATGATGTCCCATGACCATATATGGTCATCGGATGTTTTTGTCAGCTCTGTTGTGCAATAACTTCAATATTGCATTGGTTGCATTTTCCTATCTGTAACAGTGCTTGAGATATAACATTTATGCATATTTGATGAGGTCACATGACCATATGTGGTCATCACATTAGTTAGTCACATCTCTTGTTCCATAGATTCGATATTGCACAGGTTGCATGTTCCCGTCTGTAACAGTGCTTGAGTTATTACATTTATGCATGTTTAACGATGTCACATGACCGTGTATGGGCATCAGATGTGTTAGTCACATATCTTGTCTCATAGCTTCGATATTGCACAGGTTGTGTGTTTCTATCTGTTACTGTGTTTCAAATATAACATTTATGCATATTTGATGAGGTCACATGACCATATATGGTCATCACATTAGTTAGTCACATCTCTTGTTCCATAGATTCGATATTGCACAGGTTGCATGTTCCCGTCTGTAATAGTGCTTGAGTTATTACATTTATGCTTATTCGATGAGGTCACATGACCATATATGGTCATCGGATATGTTAGTGACTTCTGTTGTGCAATAGCTTCAATATTGCACTGGTTGCATGTTCCTATCTGTAACAGTGCTTGAGATATAACATTTATGCATATTTGATGAGGTCACATGATCATATATGGTCATCGGATGTGTTAGTCACTTCTGTTGTGCAATAGCTTCAATATTGCAGTGGTTGCATGTTCCTATCTGTAACAGTGCTTGAGTTATTACATTTATGCATATTTGATGAAATTACATGACCATATATGGTCATCACATTAGTTAGCCACATCTCTTGTCTCATAGCTTCGATATTGCATAGGTTGCATGTCTCTATCTGTGATTCTGCTTGATATATTACAATTATGCATATTTAATGACGTCACATGACCATATACGGTCATCTCATTAGTTACTCACATCTCATGTCCCATAGCTTCGATTTTGCACAGGTTGCATGTTCATGTCTGCAACAGTGCTTGAGTTATTACATGTATGCATATTTGATGAAGTTACATGACCATATATGGTCATCACATTAGTTGGTCACATCTCTTGTCTCACAGCTTCGATATTGCACAGGTTGCATGTTTCTAACTGTAACAGTGCTTGAGATAATTCAATTATGCATATTTAATGAAGTCACATGACCATATATGGTCATCACATTAGTTAGTCACATCTCTTGTTCCATAGATTCGATATTGCACAGGTTGCATGTTCCCGTCTGTAACAGTGCTTGAGTTATTACATTTATGCATGTTTAACGATGTCACATGACCGTGTATGGGCATCAGATGTGTTAGTCACATATCTTGTCTCATAGCTTCGATATTGCACAGGTTGTGTGTTTCTATCTGTTACTGTGTTTCAAATATAACATTTATGCATATTTGATGAGGTCACATGACCATATATGGTCATCACATTAGTTAGTCACATCTCATGTTCCATAGATTCGATATTGCACAGGTTGCATGTTCCCGTCTGTAATAGAGCTTGAGTTATTACATTTATGCTTATTTGATGAGGTCACATGACCATATATGGTCATCGGATATGTTAGTGACTTCTGTTGTGCAATAGCTTCAATATTGCACTGGTTGCATGTTCCTATCTGTAACAGTGCTTGAGATATAACATTTATGCATATTTGATGAGGTCACATGACCATATATGGTCATCGGATGTGTTAGTCACTTCTGTTGTACAATAGCTTCAATATTGCACTGGTTGCATGTTCCTATCTGTAACAGTGCTTGAGTTATTACATTTATGCATATTTGATGAAATTACATGACCATATATGGTCACCACATTAGTTAGCCACATCTCTTGTCTCATAGCTTCGATATTGCATAGGTTGCATGTCTCTATCTGTGATTGTGCTTGAGATATTACAATTATGCATATTTAATGACGTCACATGACCATATACGGTCATCACATTAGTTACTCACATCTCATGTCCCACAGCTTCGATTGTGCACAGGTTGCATGTTCATGTCTGTAACAGTGCTTGAGATAATTCAATTATGCATATTTAATGAAGTCACATGACCATATATGGTCATCACATTAGTTAGTCACATCTCTTGACCCATACCTTCGATATTGCACAGGTTGCATGTTCCCGTCTGTAACTGTGCTTGAGTTATTACATTTATGCATATTTGATGAAGTCACATGACCATATATGGTCATCACATTAGTTAGTAACATCTCGTGTCTTATAGCTTCGATATTGCACAGGTTGCATGTCCCTATCTGTAACAGTGCTTGATATATTACATTTATGCATATTTAATGAGATCACATGACCATATATGGTCATCTTGTTTGTTAGTAGAATTTCATGTACCATCACTTCAATATTGCACTGGTTGCATGTTCCTAACTGTAACAGTGCTCAAGATATTGCAATTATGTCTATAAAATGAGGTCACGTGACCATATAAAAGAACCAAAAAATATGAAAAAACATTCTAAAATCTTCTTATAAAAAACGGCTTTTCGCCTGGACTTCCATATTTTGGAATTAAATACTATGTCATATGATCTTTCAAAGTTATTCAGGGTTAGTTGATTTGTCGAAAATTATGCAAATGAGATGCAAAACAAAATTTCAAAAAATTCTAAAAAAAAAAGTCACGTGACCGCTAAAGTTTTTTTTGATGACATTTGTAGCCCTTGTCGCACTGCTACTATCATAAAAAAATTGGAGCACTCAGACCCTCAGAAAGGTGCGCAATTCGGCATTGAAAATTTCGCCTTTAATCCAAGATGGCGGCCTGGTCATGTGACCTATGTGTCTGAACTTAGGATATGCACCAGATCTCATACAGCTTTACCATTGTGGCAAGTATGGAACTGATCGGTCCAACGGTGTTGACATAAAGCGTGACCAAAAATTTAGGCGGAAGAATAATAATAATAATAATAATAATAATAATAATAAACGGAACAATTACAATAGGGTTTCGACCAAATGGGCTCGAAACCCTAATTAAAGCCGCAAGCGGCGTCACCGGGGCCCAAGCTGACAAGATTCTGTTTCATAATTAATGAGGTCACATGTTAGACAATCAGGTAGCTTGAATTATCAGTAACATGAGGTCGAAATGAACTTGGTACCATGTATTTACCTATTTTGGTTATCAAAATATGGTTTTCAGGATATACAATGAGCCATGTTCTTATGCACAATAATGAGATTACATAATCATATATAGCCATTTCTAATGTCAGTTACATCTTTCATTCAATGTCTTCATAATGACACTAGTTACATGTCCTGCTCTGCGACAGTGTTTTAGATATGACTGCTTTGCATATTAATGAGTTCACATGACCATATATGGTCATCGGTTATTTTAATCAAATCTCTTGTTCACTGTTGTCATAATAACACAGAATTCATCTTCCTAACTGCAACAGTGTTTAAGATATAATGGTTATGCATATTAATGAGTTCACATGACCATATATGGTCATCTGTTATTTTAATCAAATCTCTTGTTTACTGTTGTCATGATAACACAGGAATCATCTTCCTTACTACAACAGTGTTTGAGATATAATGGTTATGCATATTAATGAGTTCACATGACCATATATGGTAATCTGTTATTTTAATGAAATCAATTGTTTAATGTTGTCATAATAACACAGGTTTCATTTTCCTAACTCCAACAGTGCTTGAGATATATCAGTTATGCATATTAATGAGGTTAGAAGCCCCCACCCCTCAGGCGCCCAGCGACAAAACCCAGCCACGTGCTATTCGGTTAAAAGAATGCATCTCAAGAGTAGAATGCACATATACAATTTTAGCCAAATCCGACCAATACAACACATGTAATTGCACAAGATTTGTTTTCATAAAATCCAAGATGGCGGCCAAACCATGTGACTGATCAAAATAATATTATTTTTCTCATATGGAGCTAAGGCCAGGCATGGTAAATATAAAAACATCTATTAGATTGCTTGAATCACCTCTGAGAAACAAATGCCCAAACTTTTGGTCAATTTTGCTTAAAATCCAAGATGGCGGCCAAACCATGTGACTGATCTGAAATCTTTTTTAGGTTTCTGAAAGGGTTTGATATACAGATGCCATGAAGCAAAACTGAAAATAATCCCTCAAGTGTTGCCAGAGTAAAAAACTACTTCCTGTTTAGAAGAAATCCAAAATGGTGGCCAAACCACGCGACCAATCGTAATAATTTTTTCAAACGTAAATGGGATTCATATATAGAAGCTAAATACAACATATGAGAGCATTCTGCTAGGTGGTTCTGAAGAAGAAGATTTTCAAGTGTTTTTTGCCGTTTTTAGGAAAAACAAAATGGCGGGGAAAGTCACGTGACCGCTAAAGTTTTTATTGCTGATATCTATTACACATGAGTTGTACTATATACCATAAAAAAATCTAGACGCCTAGACCCTCAGAAAGTGGTCAAACAGCCACTTCCGGTTTTATTTCAATCCAATATGGCTGCCAAACTAATTGACCAATCTAAATTCTGAAAGCATGTTGCACCAGTTCACATTAGGGACTATCAGTATAGAGCATTATCAGACCATTCCGTTCAGCGGTTTTCTCAAACGGCTTGACGAAAAAAGTTACGGCGGAAAGAAGAAAGAAAGAAAAAACTGGACAATAAGAATAGGGGCCTCGCCCTTCGGGCTTGGGCCCCTAAATATAGCTGCATAGCAGCAATCACCGGTTTTCAAGACCATGGCACATGGCCAAGTCACAAGCAATGCATGGCCATGTATGACTGTTTGCAATAGCCCTCAAAATTAACGTTGGTTCTATGTTTGTATATTTGATAGTGTCCGAGATATTATAGCCATGCATATTTAATGAGTTCCATGACCATATATAGTCATTGGGTATGTTTGTCAATTCTCCTGTCCAATGTCTTTAATATAGCATTGGTTCAATGTTCCTACTTGCAACAGTGCCTAAGATATTAGAGACTTGCATATTTAATGAGTTCTATGACCATATATGGTCATTTAAAATGTTGGTCAATTCTTTTGTCCAATGCCTTCAGTATAGGTTTGGGTACATGTCTCTATCTTTAAAAGTGCTCGAGATATTATGGATATGCATATTTAATGAGTTCTATGGCCATATATGGTCATCGAATATGTTGGTCAATTCTCTCGGCCAATGTCTTCAATATAGCGTTGGTTCCATGTTTGTACTTGCAATAGTGCCTGAGATATTAGAGACATGCATATTTAATGAGTTCTCTGACCATATATGGTCATCGAATGTGTTGGTCAATTCTATTGTCCAATGTCTTCAATATAGGTTTGGGTACATGTCTATATCTTTAAAAGTGCTTGAGATATTATGGATATGCATATTTAATGAGTTCTATGACCATATATGGTCATCAACTATGTTGGTCAATTCTTTTGTCCAATGTCTTCAATATAGCATTGGTTCCATGTTTGTACTTGCAATAGTGCCTGAGATATTAGAGACATGCATATTTAATGAGTTCTATGACCATATATAGTCATTTTATTTATTGGTCAATTTTTTTATCCAATGCCTTCAATATAGGTTTGGGTACATGTCTATATCTTTAAAAGTGCTTGCGATATTATGGATATGCATATTTAATGAGTTCTATGACCATATATGGTCATCGAATATGTTGGTCAATTCTCTCGTCCAATGTCTTCAATATAGCATTGGTTCCATGTTTGTACTTGCAATAGTGCCTGAGATATTAGAGACATGCATATTTAATGAGTTGCATGACCATATATGGTCATCCAATATTTTGGTGAATTCTCTTGTCCAATGTCTTCAATATAGCGTTAGTTCCATGTTTGTATATACAATAGTTCTCAATATATGTCAATTCAATGTGTATCGTATATGGGCCCTCCCCCTTTCCCATAATGCATCATTGCTGACTATTTTATATAAAATGTGAAAAATATTCATAAATCAACTGCTCCAAAACTACTGGTCGCACTTTCATGATTCTTTGATTAATCTGTAGTATGTATGATGTTCTTCAAAATTATGGCGTGGAATTTTGATACGATCAAAATTATGCAAATGAGATGCAAAACAATATTTCAGAAAATTCTAAAAAAAAAAGTCACATGACCGTTCAACTTTTTTTTCATGAATTACGTAGCTCTAGGGCCTATGCTTCTTTTAAGCGAAAGTTTGAGACTCCTAGACCCTCAGAAAGGTGTTTAAATGAGCATGCCATTTTTTGCCTAAAATTCAAAATGGCCGCCGTACCACGTGACCAATATGCGTCATCTTAGGATATGCACTAGATCTCATCAAACTTAACAAACATGTGAAAAAATTTTCCAGATATGTGCAACGGTGTTCGAATGGCGCTTAGCGAAAAATCTGGCGGAATAATAATAATAATAAATATAGCTGCATAGCAGCAATCACCGGTTTTCAAGACCATGGCACATGGCGAAGTCACATGCAATGCATGGCCATGAATGACTGTTTGCAATAGCCCTGATAATTAACGTTGGTTCCATGTTTGTATATGTGACAGTGTCCGAGATATTATAGCCATGTATATTAAATGAGTTGCATGACCATATATAGTCATCGGGTATGTTTGTCAATTCTCTTGTCCAATGCCTTCTATATAGCATTGGTTCAATGTTCCTACTTGCAACAGTGCCTAAGATATTAGAGACTTGCACATTTAATGAGTTCTATGACCATATATGGTCATTTAAAATGTTGGTCAATTCTTTTGTCCAATGCCTTCAGTATAGGTTTGGGTACATGTCTCTACCTTTAAAAGTGCTCGAAATATTATGGATATGCATATTTAATGAGTTCTATGACCATATATGGTAATCGAATATGTTGGTCAATCCTTTTGTTCAATGTCTTCAATATAGCATTGGTTCCATGTTTGTGCTTGCAATAGTGCTCGAGATATTAGAGACATGCATATTTAATGAGTTGTATGACCATATAAGGTCATCGACTGTGTTGGTCAATTCTTTTGTCCAATGTCTTCAATATAACATTGGTTTTATGTTTGTGCTTGCAATAGTGCCTGAGCTATTAGAGACATGCATATTTAATGAGTACTATGACCTTATATGGTCATCGAATGTGTTGGTCAATTCTCTTGTCCAATACCTTCAATATAGGTTTGGGTACATGTCTCTATCTTTAAAAGTGCTCGAGATATATGGATATGCATATTTAATTAGTTCTATGACCATATATGGTCATCGAATATGTTGGTCAAATCTCTCGTCCTATGTCTTCAATATAGCGTTGGTTCGATGTTTGTACTTGCAATAATGACTGAGATATTAGAGACACGCATATTTAATGAGTTCTATGACCATATATGGTCATCGAATGTGTTGGTCAATACTCTTGTCCAATGTCTTCAATATATGTTTGGGTACATGTCTATATCTTTCAAAGTGATCGAGATATTATGAATATGCATATTTAATGAGTTGCATGACCATATATGGTCATTCAATATTTTGGTCAATTCTCTTGTCCAATATCTTCAATATAGCGTTAGTTCCATGTTTGTATGTGCAATAGTTCTCAATATATGTCAATTCATTGTATATCGTATATGGGCCCTCCCCCCTTTCCCATAATGCAACATTGCTAACTATTTTATATAAAATGTGAAAAATATTCATAAATCAACTGCTCCAAAACTACTGGTCGCACTTGCATGATTCTTTGATTAATCTGTAGTATGTATGATGTTCTTCAAAATTATGGCGTGGAATTTTGATACGATCAAAATTATGCAAATGAGATGCAAAACAATATTTTAGAAAATTCTAGAAAAAAAAGTCACATGACCGTTCAACTTTTTTTTCATGAAATACGTAGCTCTAGGGCCAATGCTTCTTTTAAGTGAAAGTTTGAGACTCCTAGACCCTCAGAAAGGTGTTTAAATGAGCATGCCATTTTTTGCCTTAAATTCAAAATGGCCGCCGTACCACGTGACCAATATGCGTCATCTTAGGATATGCACTAGATCTCATCAGACTTTACAAACATGTGAAAACATTTTCAAGATATGTGCAACGGTGTTCGAATGGCGCTTAGCGAAAAATCTGGCGGAATAATAATAATAATAAATATAGCTGCATAGCAGCAATGACCGGTTTTCAAGACCATGGCACATGGCCAAGTCACATGCAATGCATGGCCATGTATGACTGTTTGCAATAGCCCCCAAAATTAACGTTGGTCCCATGTTTGTATATGTGATAGTGTCCAAGATATTATTGCCATGCATATGTAATGAGTTATATGACCATATGTAGTCATCAGGTATGTTTGTCAATTCTCTTGTCCAATGACTTCAATATAGCATTGGTTCCATGTTCCTACCTGCATCAGTGCCTAAGATATTAGAGGCATGCATATTTGATGAGTTCTATGACCATATATGGTCATCTCATATGTTGGACAATTCTCTTGTCCAATGTCTTCAGTATAGGTTTGGGTACATGTCCCTATCTTTAAAAGTGCTCGAGATATTATGGATATGCATACTTAATGTGTTCTATGACCATATATGGTAATCGAATATGTTGGTCAATCCTTTTGTCCAATGTCTTCAATATAGTATTGGTTCCATGTTTGTGCTTACAATAGTACTCGAGATATTAGAGACATGCATATTTAATGAGTTGTATGACCATATATGGTCATCGACTGTGTTGGTCAATTATCTTGTCCAAAGTCTTCAATATAGGTTTGGGTACATGTTTCTATCTTTAAAAGTGTTCGAGATATATGGATATGCATATTTAATCAGTTCTATGACCATATATGGTCATCGAATATGTTGGTCAATTCTCTCGTCCTATGTCTTCAATATAGCGTTGATTCCATGTTTGAACTTGCAATAATGCCCGAGATATTAGAGACACGCATATTTAATGAGTTATATGACCATATATGGTCATACACTATGTTGATCAATTCTTTTGTTCAATGTCTTCAATATAGCATTGGTTCCATGTTTATACTTGCAATAGTGCCTGAGATATTAAAGACATGCATATTTAATGAGTTACATGACCATATATGGTCATCCAATATCTTGGTCAATTATCTTGTCCAATGTCTTCAATATAGCGTTAGTTCCATGTTTGTACTTGCAATAGTGCCTGAGATATTAGAGACATGCATATTTAATGAGTTGCATGACCATTTATGGTCATCCAATATTTTGGTCAATTCTCTTGTCCAATGTCTTCAATATAGCGTTAGTTCCATGTTTGTATATGCAATAGTTCTCAATATATGTCAATTCAATGTTTATCGTATATGGGCCCTCCCCCCTTTCCCATAATGCAACATTGCTGACTATTTTATATAAAATGTGAAAAATATTCATAAATCAACTGCTCCAAAACTACTGGTCGCACTTCCATGATTCTTTGATTAATCTGTAGTATGTATGATGTTCTTCAAAATTATGGCGTGGAATTTCGATACGATCAAAATTATGCAAATGAGATGCAAAACAATATTTCAGAAAATTCTAGAAAAAAAAGTCACATGACCGTTCAACTTTTTTTTTCTGATATACGTAGCTCTAGGGCCAATGCTTCTTTTAGGCGAAAGTTTGAGACTCCTAGGCCCTCAGAAAGGTGTTTAAATGAGCATGCCATTTTTTGCCTAAAATTCAAAATGGCCGCCGTACCACGTGATCAATATGCGTCATCTTAGGATATGCACTAGATCTCATCAACCTTTACAAACATATGAAAATTTTTTACAGATATGTGCAACGGTGTCGAAATGGCGCTTAGCGAAAAAATCTGGCGGAATAATAAAAAACATAACGATTACAATAGGTTTCCAAGACATGTGTCTTGAAAACCTAATAATAAAAAACATAACAATTACAAAAGGTTTCCAAGACATGTGTCTTGAAAACCTAAATATAGCTGCATAGCAGCAATCACCGGTTTTCAAGACCATGGCACATGGCCAAGTCACATGCAATGCATGGCCATGTATGACTGTTTGCAATAGCCCTCAAAATTAACGTTGGTTCCATGTCTGTATATGTGATAGTGTCCGAGATAGTATAGCCATGCATATTTAATGAGTTCCATGACCATATATAGTCATCGGGTATGTTTGTCAATTCTCTTGTCCAATGTCTTCAATATAGCATTGGTTCAATGTTCCTACTTGCAACAGTGCCTAAGATATTAGAGACTTGCATATTTAATGAGTTCTATGACCATATATGGGCATTTAAAATGTTGGTCAATTCTTTTGTCCAATGCATTCAGTATAGGTTTGGGTACATGTCTCTATCTTAAAAAGTGCTCGAGATATTATGGATATGCATATTTAATGAGTTCTATGACCATATATGGTCATCGAATGTGTTGGTCAATCCTTTTGTCAAATGTCTTCAATATAACATTGGTTCCATGTTTGTGTTTGCAATAGTGCCTGAGATATTAGAGACATGCATATTTAATGAGTTCTATGACCATATATGGCCATCGAATGTGATGGTCAATTCTCTTGTCCAATGTCTTCAATATAGGTTTGGGTACATGTCTATATCTTTAAAAGTGACCGAGATATTATGGATATGCATATTTAATGAGTTCTATGACCATATATGGTCATCAACTATGTTGGTCAATTCTTTTGTCCAATGTCTTCAATATAGCATTGGTTGCATGTTTGTATATACAATAGTTCTCAATATATGTCAATTCAATTTGTATCGTATATGGGCCCTCCCCCCTTTCCCACAATGCAACATTGCTGACTATGTTATATAAAATGTGAAAAATATTCATAAATCAACTGCTCCAAAACTACTGGTCGCACTTTCATGATTCTTTGATTAATCTGTAGTATGTATGATGTTCTTCAAAATTATGGCGTGGAATTTTGATACGATCAAAATTATGCAAATGAGATGCAAAACAATATTTTAGAAAATTCTAGAAAAAAAAGTCACATGACCGTTCAACTTTTTTTTCATGAAATACGTAGCTCTAGGGCCAATGCTTCTTTTAAGCGAAACTATGTTGATCAATTCTTTTGTTCAATGTCTTCAATATAGCATTGGTTCCATGTTTGTACTTGCAATAGTGCCTGAGATATGAAAGACATGTATATTTAATGAGTTATATGACCATATATGGTCATCCAATGTTTTGGTACATTTTCTTGTCCAATGTCTTCAATACAGCGTTAGTTCCATGTTTGTACTTGCAATAGTGCCTGAGATATTAGAGACATGCATATTTAATGAGTTCTATGACCATATATGGTCATCCAATATGTTGGTCAATTCTTTTCTCCAATGTCTTCAATATAGCATTGGTTCCATGTTTGTACTTGCAATAGTGCCTGAGATATTAGAGACATGCATATTTAATGAGTTCTATGATCATATATGGTCATCAACTATGTTGATCAATTCTTTTGTTCAATATCTACAATATAGCATTGGTTCCATGTTTGTACTTGCAATAGTGCATGAGATATGAAAGACATGTATATTTAATGAGTTATATGACCATATATGGTCATCCAATGTTTTGGTACATTTTCTTGTCCAATGTCTTGAATACAACGTTAGTTCCATGTTTGTACTTGCAATAGTGCCTGAGATATTAGAGACATGCATATTTAATGAGTTGCATGACCATATATGGTCATCCAATATTTTGGTAAATTCTCTTGTCCAATGTCTTCAATATAGCGTTAGTTCCATTCTTGTATGTGCAATAGTTCTCAATATATGTCAATTCAATGTGTATCGTATATGGGCCCTCCCCCCTTTCCCATAATGCAACATTGCTGACTATTTTATATAAAATGTGAAAAATATTCATAAATCAACTGCTCCAAAACTACTGGTCGCACTTTCATGATTCTTTGATTAATCTGTAGTATGTATGATGTTCTTCAAAATGATGGCGTGGAATTTTGATACGATCAAAATTATGCAAATGAGATGCAAAACAATATTTTAGAAAATTCTAGAAAAAAAAGTCACATGACCGTTCAACTTTTTTTTCATGAAATACGTAGCTCTAGGGACAATGCTTCTTTTAAGCGAAAGTTTGAGACTCGTAGACCCTCAGAAAGGTGTTTAAATGAGCATGCCATTTTTTGCCTAAAATTCAAAATGGCCGCCGTACCACGTGACCAATATGCGTCATCTTAGGATATGCACTAGATCTCATCAAGCTTTACAAACATATGAAAACATTTTCCAGATATGTGCAACAGTGTTCGAATGGCGCTTAGCAAAAAATCTGGCGGAATAATAATAATAATAAATATAGCTGCATAGCAGCAATCACCGGTTTTCAAGACCATGGCACATGGCCAAGTCACATGCAATGCATGGCCATGTATGACTGTTTGCAATAGCCCTCAAAATTAACGTTGGTTCCATGTTTGTATATGTGATAGTGTCCGAGATATTATAGCCATGCATATTTAATGAGTTATATGACCATATATAGTCACCGGGTATGTTTGTCAATTCTCTTGTCCAATGTCTTCAATATAGCATTGGTTCAATGTTCCTACTTGCAACAGTGCCTAAGATATTAGAGACTTGCATATTTAATGAGTTCTATGACCATATATAGTCATTTAAAATGTTGGTCAGTTATTTTGTCCAATGCCTTCAGTATAGGTTTGGGTACGTGTCTCTATCTTTAAAAGTGCTCGAGATATTATGGATATGCATATTTAATGAGTTCTATGACCATATATGGTCATCGAATGTGTTGGTCAATCCTTTTGTCCAATGTCTTCAATATAGTATTGGTTCCATGTTTGTGCTTACAATAGTACTCGAGATATTAGAGACATGCATATTTAATGAGTTGTATGACCATATATGGTCATCGACTGTGTTGGTCAATTATCTTGTCCAATGTCTTCAATATAGGTTTGGTTACATGTCTCTATCTTTAAAAGTGTTCGAGATATATGGATATGCATATTTAATCAGTTCTATGACCATATATGGTCATCGAATATGTTGGTCAATTCTCTCATCCTATGTCTTCAATATAGCGTTGATTCCATGTTTGAACTTGCAATAATGCCTGAGATATTAGAGACACGCATATTTAATGAGTTATATGACCATATATGGTCATACACTATGTTGATCAATTCTTTTGTTCAATGTCTTCAATATAGCATTGGTTCCATGTTTATACTTGTAATAGTGCCTGAGATATTAAAGACATGCATATTTAATGAGTTACATGACCATATATGGTCATCCAATATTTTGGTCAATTCTCTTGTCCAATGTCTTCAATATAGCGTTAGTTCCATGTTTGTACTTGCAATAGTGCCTGAGATATTAGAGACATGCATATTTAATGAGTTGCATGACCATTTATGGTCATCCAATATTTTGGTCAATTCTCTTGTCCAATGTCTTCAATATAGCGTTAGTTCCATGTTTCTATATGCAATAGTTCTCAATATATGTCAATTCAATGTGTATCGTATATGGGCCCTCCCCCCTTTCCCATAATGCAACATTGCTGACTATTTTATATAAAATGTGAAAAATATTCATAAATCAACTGCTCCAAAACTACTGGTCGCACTTCCATGATTCTTTGATTAATCTGTAGTATGTATGATGTTCTTCAAAATTATGGCGTGGAATTTTGATACGATCAAAATTATGCAAATGAGATGCAAAACAATATTTCAGAAAATTCTAGAAAAAAAAGTCACATGACCGTTCAACTTTTTTTTTCTGATATACGTAGCTATAGGGCCAATGCTTCTTTTTAGCGAAAGTTTGAGACTCCTAGACCCTCAGAAAGGTGTTTAAATGAGCATGCCATTTTTCGCGTTAAATTCAAAATGGCCGCCGTACCACGTGACCAATATGCGTCATCTTAGGATATGCATTAGATCTCATCAAACTTTACAAATATATGAAACAATTTTCAAGATATGTGCAACGGTGTTCAAATGGCGCTTAGCGAAAAATCTGGCGGAATAATAATAATAATAATAATAATAAAAAACATAACAATTACAAAAGGTTTCCAAGACATGTGTCTTGAAAACCTAAATATAGCTGCATAGCAGCAATGACCGGTTTTCAAGACCATGGCACATGGCCAAGTCACATGCAATGCATGGCCATGTATGACTGTTTGCAATGGCCCTCAAAATTAAAGTTGGTTCCACGTTTGTATATGTGATAGTGTCCGAGATATTATAGCCATGCATATTTAACGAGTTCCATGACCATATATAGTTACCGGGTATGTTTGTCAATTCTCTTGTCCAATGTCTTCAATATAGCATTGGTTCAATGTTCCTACTTGCAACAGTGCCTAAGATATTAGAGACTTGCATATTTAATGAGTTCTATGACCATATATGGTCATTTAAAATGTTGGTCAATTCGTTTGTCCAATGCCTTCAGTATAGGTTTGGGTACATGTCTCTATCTTTAAAGTGCTTGAGATATTATGGATATGCATATTTAATGAGTTATATGACCATATATGGTCATCAAATGTGTTGGTCAATTCTCTTGTCCAATGTCTTCAATATAGGTTTGGGTACATGTCTATATCTTTAAAAGTGCTCGAGATATTATGGATATGCATATTTAATGAGTTATATGACCATATATGGTCATCAACTATGTTGGTCAATTCTTTTGTCCAATGTCTCCAATATAGCATTGCTTCCATGTTTGTACTTGCAATAGTGCCTGAGATATTAGAGACATGCATATTTAATGAGTTCTATGACCATATATGGTCATTTTATATGTTGGTCAATTTTTTTGTCCAATGCCTTCAATATGGGTTTGGGTACATGTGTCTATCTTTAAAAGTGCTCGAGATATTATGGATATGCATATTTAATGAGTTTTATGACCATATATGGTCATCGAATATGTTAGTCAATTCTCTCGGTCAATGTCTTCAATATAGCATTGGTTCCATGTTTGTACTTGCAATAGTGCCTGAGATATTAGAGACATGCATATTTAATGAGTTGCATGACCATATATGGTCATCCAATATTTTGGTCAATTCTCTTGTCCAATGTCTTCAATATAGCGTTAGTTCCATGTTTGTATATACAATAGTTCTCAATATATGTCAATTCAATATGTGTCGTATATGGGCCCCTCCCCCCTTTCCCATAATGCAACATTGCTGACTATTTTATATAAAATGTGAAAAATATTCATAAATCAACTGCTCCAAAACTACTGGTCGCACTTTCATGATTTTTTGACTAATCTGTAGTATGTATGATGTTCTTCAAAATTATGGCGTGGAATTTTGATACGATCAAAATTATGCAAATGAGATGCAAAACAATATTTCAGAAAATTCTAGAAAAAAAAGTCACATGACCGTTCAACTTTTTTTTCATAAAATACGTAGCTCTAGGGCCAATGCTTCTTTTAAGCGAAAGTTTGAGACTCCTAGACCCTCAGAAAGGTGTTTAAATGAGCATGCCATTTTTTGCCTTAAATTCAAAATGGCCGCCGTACCACGTGACCAATATGCATCATCTTAGGATATGCATTAGATCTCATCAAACTTTACAAACATGTGAAAAAAATTTCAAGATATGTGCAACGGTGTTCGAATGGCGCTTAGCGAAAAATCTGGCGGAATAATAATAATAATAAATATAGCTGCATAGCAGCAATCACCGGTTTTCAAGACCATGGCACATGGCCAAGTCACATGCAATGCATGGCCATGTATGACTGTTTGCAATAGCCCTGAAAATTAACGTTGGTTCCATGTTTGTATATGTGATAGTGTTCGAGATATTATAGCCATGCATTTTTAATGAGTTCTATGACCATATATAGTCATCGGGTATGTTTGTCAATTTTCTTGTCCAATGTCTTCAATATAGCATTGGTTCAATGTTCCTACTTGCAACAGTGCCTAAGATATTAGAGACTTGCCTATTTAATGAGTCTTATGACCATATATGGTCATTTAAAATGTTGGTCAATTCTTTTGTCCAATGCCTTCAGTATAGGTTTGGGTACATGTCTCTATCTTTAAAAGTGCTCGAGATATTATGGATATGCATATTTAATGAGTTCTATGACCATATATGGTCATCGAATGTGTTGGTCAATCCTTTTGTCCAATGTCTTCAATTTAACATTGGTTCCAAGTTTGTGTTTGCAATAGTGCCGTAGATATTACAGACATGCATATTTAATGAGTTCTATGACCATATATGGTCATCGAATATGTTGGTCAATTCTTTTGTTCAATGTCTTCAATATAGCGTTGGTTCCATGTTTGTCCTTGCAATAATGCCTGAGATATTAGAGACACGCATATTTAATGAGTTCTATGACCATATATGGTCATACACTATGTTGATCAATTCTTTTGTTCAATGTTTTCAATATAGCATTGGTTCCATGTTTGTACTTGCAATAGTGCCTGAGATATTAAAGACATGCATAATTAATGAGTTGTATGACCATATATGTTCATCGAATGTGTTGGTCAATCCTCTTGTCCAATGTCTTCAATATAGGTTTGGGTACATGTCTATATCTTTAAAAGTGCTCGAGATATTATGGATATGCATATTTAATGAGTTCTATTACCATATATGGTCATCGAATATGTTGTTCAATTCTTTTGTCCAATGTCTTCAATATGGCATTGGTTCCATGTTTGTACTTGCAATAGTGCCTGAGATATTAGAGACATGCATATTTAATGAGTTGCATGACCATATATGGTCATCCAATATTTTGGTCAATTCTCTTGTCCAATGTCTTCAATATAGCGTTAGTTCCATGTTTGTATATTCAATAGTTCTCAATATATGTCAATTCAATGTGTATCGTATATGGGCCCTCCCCCCTTTCCCATAATGCAACATTGCTGACTATTTTATATAAAATGTGAAAAATATTCATAAATCAACTGCTCCAAAACTACTGGTCGCACTTGCATGATTCTTTGATTAATCTGTAGTATGTATGATGTTCTTCAAAATTATGGCGTGGAATTTTGATACGATCAAAATTATGCAAATGAGATGTAAAACAATATTTTAGAAAATTCTAGAAAAAAAAGTCACATGACCGTTCAACTTTTTTTTCATGAAATACGTAGCTTTAGGGCCAATGCTTCTTTTAAGCGAAAGTTTGAGACTCCTAGACCCTCAGAAAGGTGTTTAAATGAGCATGCCATTTTTCGCCTTAAATTCAAAATGGCCGCCGTACCACGTGACCAATATGCATAATCTTAGGATATGCACTAGATCTCATCAACCTTTACAAACATATGAAAAATTTTTCCAGATATGTGCAACGGTGTCGAAATGGCGCTTAGCGAAAAAATCTGGCGGAATAATAATAATAAAAAACATAACGATTACAATAGGTTTCCAAGACATGTGTCTTGAAAACCTAATAAATATAGCTGCATAGCAGCAATCACCGGTTTTCAAGACCATGGCACATGGCCAAGTCACATGCAATGCATGGCCAGGTATGACTGTTTGCAATACCCCTCAAAATTAACATTGGTCCCATGTTTGTATATGTGATAGTGTCCGAGATATTATTGACATGCATATGTAATGAGTTATATGTCCATTTATAGTCATCGGGTATGTTTGTCAATTCTCTTGTCCAATGTCTTCAATATAGCATTGGTTCCAAGTTCCGACCTGCATCAGTGTCTAAGATGTTAGAGGCAAGCATATTTAATGAGTTCTATGACCATATATGGTCATCTCATATGGTGGAGAATTCTCTTGTACAATGTCTTCAGTATATGTTTGGGTACATGTCCCTATCTTTAAAAGTGCTCGAGATACTAGAGACATGCATATTAAATGAGTTTTATGACCATATATGGTCATCGAATGTGTTGGTCAATTTTCTTGTCCAATGTCTTCAATATAGCGTTGGTTCCATGTTTGTACTTGCAATAATGCCTGATATATTAGAGACACGCATATTTAATGAGTTATATGACCATATATGGTCATCAACTATGTTGATCAATTCTTTTGTTCAATGTCTTCAATATAACATTGGTTCCATGTTTGTACTTGCAATAGTGCCTGAGATATTAGAGACATGCATATTCAATGAGTTCCATGACCATATATGGTCATCGAATGTGTTGGTCAAATCTCTTGTCCAATGTCTTCACTATAGGTTTGGGTACATGTCTATATATTTAAAAGTGCTCGAGATATTATAGATATGCATATTTAATAAGTTCTATGACCATATATGGTCATCAACTATGTTGGTCAATTCTTTTGTCCAATGTCTTCAATATAGCGTTGGTTCCATGTTTGTACTTGCAATAGTGCCTGAGATATTAGAGACATGCATATTTAATGAGTTGCATGACCATATATGGTCATCCAATATTTTGGTCAATTCTCTTGTCCAATGTCTTCAATATAGCGTTAGTTCCATGTTTGTATATACAATAGTTCTCAATATATGTCAATTCAATGTGTATCGTATATGGGCCCTCCCCCCTTTCCCATAATGCATCATTGCTGACTATTTTATATAAAATGTGAAAAATATTCATAAATCAACTGCTCCAAAACTACTGGTCGCACTTTCATGATTCTTTGATTAATCTGTAGTATGTATGATGTTCTTCAAAATTATGGCGTGGAATTTTGATATGATAAAAATTATGCAAATGAGATGCAAAACAATATTTCAGAAAATTCTAGAAAAAAAAGTCACATGACCGTTCAACTTTTTTTTCATGAAATACGTAGCTCTAGGGCCAATGCTTCTTTTAAGTGGAAGTTTGAGTCTCCTAGACCCTCAGAAAGGTGTTTAAATGAGCATGCCATTTTTTGCCTAAAATTCAAAATGGCCGCCGTACCACGTGACCAATATGCGTCATCTTAGGATATGCATTAGATCTCATCAAACTTTACAAACATATGAACAAATTTTCAAGATATGTGCAACGGTGTTCGAATGGCGCTTAGCGAAAAATCTGGCGGAATAATAATAATAATAATAATAATAAATATAGCTGCATAGCAGCAATGACCGGTTTTCAAGACCATGGCACATGGCCAAGTCACATGCAATGCATGGCCAGGTATGACTGTTTGCAATAGCCCCCAAAATTAACGTTGGTCCCATGTTTGTATATGTGATAGTGTCCAAGATATTATTGCCATGCATATGTAATGAGTTATATGACCATATATAGTCATCAGGTATGTTTGTCAATTCTCTTGTCCAATGACTTCAATATAGCATTGGTTCCATGTTCCTACCTGCATCAGTGCCTAAGATATTAGAGGCATGCATATTTAATGAGTTCTATGACCATATATGGTCATCTCATATGTTGGACAATTCTCTTGTCCAATGTCTTCAGTATAGGTTTGGGTACATGTCCCTATCTTTAAAAGTGCTCGAGATATTATGGATATGCATACTTAATGTGTTCTATGACCATATATGGTAATCGAATATGTTGGTCAATCCTTTTGTCCAATGTCTTCAATATAGTATTGGTTCCATGTTTGTGCTTACAATAGTACTCGAGATATTAGAGACATGCATATTTAATGAGTTGTATGACCATATATGGTCATCGACTGTGTTGGTCAATTATCTTGTCCAAAGTCTTCAATATAGGTTTGGGTACATGTTTCTATCTTTAAAAGTGTTCGAGATATATGGATATGCATATTTAATCAGTTCTATGACCATATATGGTCATCGAATATGTTGGTCAATTCTCTCGTCCTATGTCTTCAATATAGCGTTGATTCCATGTTTGAACTTGCAATAATGCCCGAGATATTAGAGACACGCATATTTAATGAGTTATATGACCATATATAGTCATACACTATGTTGATCAATTCTTTTGTTCAATGTCTTCAATATAGCATTGGTTCCATGTTTATACTTGCAATAGTGCCTGAGACATTAAAGACATGCATATTTAATGAGTTACATGACCATATATGGTCATCCAATATCTTGGTCAATTATCTTGTCCAATGTCTTCAATATAGCGTTAGTTCCATGTTTGTACTTGCAATAGTGCCTGAGATATTAGAGACATGCATATTTAATGAGTTGCATGACCATTTATGGTCATCCAATATTTTGGTCAATTCTCTTGTCCAATGTCTTCAATATAGCGTTAGTTCCATGTTTGTATATGCAATAGTTCTCAATATATGTCAATTCAATGTGTATCGTATATGGGCCCTCCCCCCTTTCCCATAATGCAACATTGCTGACTATTTTATATAAAATGTGAAAAATATTCATAAATCAACTGCTCCAAAACTACTGGTCGCACTTCCATGATTCTTTGATTAATCTGTAGTATGTATGATGTTCTTCAAAATTATGGCGTGGAATTTCGATACGATCAAAATTATGCAAATGAGATGCAAAACAATATTTCAGAAAATTCTAGAAAAAAAAGTCACATGACCGTTCAACTTTTTTTTTCTGATATACGTAGCTCTAGGGCCAATGCTTCTTTTAGGCGAAAGTTTGAGACTCCTAGGCCCTCAGAAAGGTGTTCAAATGAGCATGCCATTTTTCGCCTTAAATTCAAAATGGCCGCCGTACCACGTGATCAATATGCGTCATCTTAGGATATGCACTAGATCTCATCAACCTTTACAAACATATGAAAATTTTTTACAGATATGTGCAACGGTGTCGAAATGGCGCTTAGCGAAAAAATCTGGCGGAATAATAAAAAACATAACGATTACAATAGGTTTCCAAGACATGTGTCTTGAAAACCTAATAATAATAATAATAATAATAATAATAAAAAACATAACAATTACAAAAGGTTTCCAAGACATGTGTCTTGAAAACCTAAATATAGCTGCAGAGCAGCTATTAACGGCTTTCAAGAAAAAAGAGCCATAACACCATTAAATTTGGAGAAAAAAAAGTTTGAAGATTTGATTTGTGCAATGTATATACGTGTAGGTTACACGACGTTCAGGCCCAATGTATTCATTATAGCGCTATTTCCATGTCTCTAACTTCAATAGTGCTCGAGATATTATATATATGCATATTAAATAAGTTCTTTGACCATATATGGTCAACGGATATGTTGGCCAATTTTCTTTCCCAGTGCCTTCAATATAGCATTGGTACCATGTTTATACTTGCAATGGTGCTTGAGATATTGGAGACATGCATATTTAATGAGTTCCATGACCATATATGGTCAACGGATATGTTGGCCAATTCTCTTGTCCGAAGCCTTCAATATAGCAATGGTTCCATGTCTGTATGTGCAATAGTGCCTGAGATATTATATATATGCATATTTAATGAGGTATATGACCTTATATGGTCAACGAATATGTTGGCTCATTCTCTTGACCATTACCTTCAATATAGCGTTAGTTTCACGTTTGTACATGCAATAGTGCTTGAGATATAAGAGACATGCATATTTAATGAGTTCTATGACCATATATGGTCAACGAACATTTTGGCCAATTTTCTTTTCCAGTGCCTTCAATATAGCATTGGTACCATGTTTATACTTGCAATGGTGCTTGAGATATTGGAGACATGCATATTTAATGAGTTATATGGCCATATATGGTCAACAAATATGTTGGTCAATTTTCTTGTCCATTGCCTTCGGTATACCGTTAGTTCCATGTTTGTACATGCAATAGTGCTTGAGATATTGGAGACATGCATATTTAATGAGTTCTATGACCATATATGGTCATTGAAAATGTTGACAATTTCTCTTGTCCAAAACCTTCAATATAGCAATGGTTCCATGTCTGTATGTGCAATAGTGCCTGAGATAGTATATATATGCATATTTAATGAGTTCTACGACCATATATGGTCAACGAATATTTTGGCCAATTCTCTTGTGCGTTGCCTTCAATATACCGTTAGTTCCATGTTTGTACATGCAATAGTTTTTGAGATACAAGAGACATGCATATTTAATGAGTTCCAAGATGGCGGCCGAACCACGTGACTAATCGAAAATCTGTTTCAGTCACTTTTTTTGGCATGACATGTACAAGGTATATACAAATTTTCAGGCAAAATGGTGCAGCCGTTTCAGAGAAGAAGTCGTTTGAATTTGGCGGAAGAATAATAATAATAAACATAACAAAAACAATAGGCTTTCAAGCCTGAAGGGACTTGAAAGCCTAATAATAATAAATATAGCTGCATAGCAGCAATCACCGGTTTTCAAGACCATGGCACATGGCCAAGTCACATGCAATGCATGGCCATGTTTGCAATAGCCCTGAAAATTAACGTTGGTTCCATGTTTGTATATGTGATAGTGTCCGAGATATTATAGCCATGCATATTTAATGAGTTCCATGACCATATATAGTCATCAGGTATGTTTGTCAATTCTCTTGTCCAATGTCTTTAATATAGCATTGGTTCAATGTTCCTACTTGCAACAGTGCCTAAGATATTAGAGACTTGCATATTTAATGAGTTCTATGACCATATATGGTTTTTTAAAATGTTGGTCAATTCTTTTGTCCAATGTCTTCAATATAGCGTTGGTTCCATGTTTGTACTTGCAATAGTGCCTGAGATATTAGAGACATGCATATTTAATGAGTTCTATGACCATATATGGTCATCGAATGTGTTGTTCAATTCTCTTGTCTAACGCCTTCAATATAGGTTTGGGTACATGTTTATATCTTTAAAAGTGCTTGAGATATTAGAGACATGCATATTTAATGAGTTCTATGACCATATATGGTCATCGAATGTGTTGGTCAATTCTTTTGTCTGAAGTCTTCAATATAGCATTGGTTCCATGTTTGTACTTGCAATAGTGCTTGAGATATTAGAGACATGCATATTTAATGAGTTATATGACCATATATGGTCATTTTATATGTTGGTCAATTTTTTTGTCCAATGCCTTCAATATAGGTTTGGGTACATGTCTCTATCTTTAAAAGTGCTCGAGATATTATGGATATGCATATTTAATGAGTTCTATGACCATATATGGTCATCGAACATGTTGGTCAATTCTCTCGGCCAATGTCTTCAATATAGAGTTGGTTCCATGTTTGTACTTGCAGTAGTGCCTGAGATATTAGAGACATGCATATTTAATGAGTTGCATGACCATATATGGTCATCCAATACTTTGGTAAATTCTCTTGTCCAATGTCTTCAATATAGCGTTAGTTCCATGTTTGTATATACAATAGTTCTCAATATATGTCAATTCAATGTGTATCGTATATAGGCCCTCCCCCCTTTCCCATAATGCAACATTGCTAGTCAGCTATTTTATATAAAATGTGAAAAATATTCATAAATCAACTGCTCCAAAACTACTGGTCGCACTTTCATGATTCTTTGATTAATCTGTAGTATGTATGATGTTCTTCAAAATTATGGCGTGGAATTTTGATACGATCAAAATTATGCAAATGAGATGCAAAACAATATTTTAGAAAATTCTAGAAAAAAAAGTCACATGACCGTTCAACTTTTTTTTCATGAAATACGTAGCTCTAGGGCCAATGCTTCTTTTAAGCGAAACTATGTTGATCAATTCTTTTGTTCAATGTCTTCAATATAGCATTGGTTCCATGTTTGTACTTGCAATAGTGCCTGAGATATGAAAGACATGTATATTTAATGAGTTATATGACCATATATGGTCATCCAATGTTTTGGTACATTTTCTTGTCCAATGTCTTCAATACAGCGTTAGTTCCATGTTTGTACTTGCAATAGTGCCTGAGATATTAGAGACATGCATATTTAATGAGTTCTATGACCATATATGGTCATCAACTATGTTGATCAATTCTTTTGTTCAATGTCTTCAATACAGCATTGGTTCCATGTTTGTACTTGCAATAGTGCCTAAGATATGAAAGACATGTATATTTAATGAGTTATATGACCATATATGGTCATCCAATGTTTTGGTACATTTTCTTGTCCAATGTCTTCAATACAACGTTAGTTCCATGTTTGTACTTGCAATAGTGCCTGAGATATTAGAGACATGCATATTTAATGAGTTGCATGACCATATATGGTCATCCAATATTTTGGTAAATTCTCTTGTCCAATGTCTTCAATATAGCGTTAGTTCCATTCTTGTATGTGCAATAGTTCTCAATATATGTCAATTCAATGTGTATCGTATATGGGCCCTCCCCCCTTTCCCATAATGCAACATTGCTGACTATTTTATATAAAATGTGAAAAATATTCATAAATCAACTGCTCCAAAACTACTGGTCGCACTTTCATGATTCTTTGATTAATCTGTAGTATGTATGATGTTCTTCAAAATGATGGCGTGGAATTTTGATACGATCAAAATTATGCAAATGAGATGCAAAACAATATTTCAGAAAATTCTAGAAAAAAAAGTCACATGACCGTTCAACTTTTTTTTCATGAAATACGTAGCTCTAGGGACAATGCTTCTTTTAAGCGAAAGTTTGAGACTCGTAGACCCTCAGAAAGGTGTTTAAATGAGCATGCCATTTTTTGCCTAAAATTCAAAATGGCCGCCGTACCACGTGACCAATATGCGTCATCTTAGGATATGCACTAGATCTCATCAAGCTTTACAAACATATGAAAACATTTTCCAGATATGTGCAACAGTGTTCGAATGGCGCTTAGCAAAAAATCTGGCGGAATAATAATAATAATAAATATAGCTGCAGAGCAGCTATTAACGGCTTTCAAGAAGAAAGGGCCATAACACCATTAAATTTGGAAAAAAAAGTTTGAAGATTTGATTTGTGCAATGTATATACGTATAGGTTACACGGCGTTCTGGCCCAATGCCTTCATTATAGCGCTATTTCCATGTCTCTAACTTCAATAGTGTTCGAGATATTATATATATGCATATTTAATGAGTTCTATGACCATATATGGTCAACGGATATGTTGGCCAATTCTCTTTTCCATTGCATTCAATACAGCGTTGGTACCCTGTCTGTACATGCAATACTGCTTGAAATATTGGAGACATGCATATTTAATGAGTTCTATGACCATATATGGTCAACGGATATGTTGGCCAATTCTCTTTTCTATTGCCTTCAATATAGTGTTTGTTCCATGTTTGTACATGGAATAGCGCTTGAGATATTAGAGACATGCATATTAAATGAGTTCTATGACCATATATGGTCAACGGATATGTTGGCCAATTTTCTTGTCCATTGCCTTCAATATAGCATTGGTACCATGTTTATACTTGCAATGGTGCTTGAGATATTGGAGACATGCATATTTAATGAGTTCTATGACCATATATGGTCAACGAATATGTTGATCAATTTTCTTGTCCATTGCCTTCGGTATACCGTTAGTTCCATGTTTGTACATGCAATAGTGCTTGAGATATTGGAGACATGCATATTTAATGAGTTATATGACTATATATGGTCATTGAAGATGTTGACAATTTCTCTTGTCCAAAGCCTTCAATATAGCAATGGTTTCATGTCTGTATGTGCAATAGTGCCTGAGATATTATAGGTATGCATATTTAATAGTATATGACCTTATATGGTCAACGAATATGTTGGCTCATTCTCTAGACCATTTCCTTCAATATAGCGTCAGTTTCACGTTTGTACATGCAATAGTGCTTGAGATATAAGAGACATGCATATTTAATGAGTTCTATGACCATATATGGTCAACGAATAGTTTGGCCAATTCTCTTGTCCGTTGCCTTCAATATACCGTTAGTTCCATGTTTGTACATGCAATAGTTTTTGAGATACGAGAGACATGCATATTTAATGAGTTCCAAGATGGCGGCCGAACCACGTGACTAATCGAAAATCTGCTTCAGTCACTTTTAATGGCATGACATGTGGAAGGTATATACAAATTTTCAGGCAAAACGGTCCAGCCGTTTCAGAGAAGAAGTCGTTTGAAGTTGGCGGAAGAATAATAATAATAATAATAATAAACATAACAAAAACAATAGGCTTTCAAGCCTGAAGGGACTTGAAAGCCTAAATATAGCTGCATAGCAGCAATGACCGGTTTTCAAGACCATGGCACATGGCCAAGTCACATGCAATGCATGGCCAGGTATGACTGTTTGCAATAGCCCCCAAAATTAACGTTGGTCCCATGTTTGTATATGTGATAGTGTCCAAGATATTATTGCCATGCATATGTAATGAGTTATATGACCATATATAGTCATCAGGTATGTTTGTCAATTCTCTTGTCCAATGACTTCAATATAGCATTGGTTCCATGTTCCTACCTGCAACAGTGCCTAAGATATTAGAAGCATGCATATTTAATGAGTTCTATGACCATATATGGTCATCTCATATGTTGGACAATTCTCTTGTCCAATGTCTTCAGTATAGGTTTGGGTACATGTCCCTATCTTTAAAAGTGCACGAGATATTATGGATATGCATACTTAATGAGTTCTATGACCATATATGGTAATCGAATATGTTGGTCAATCCTTTTGTCCAATGCCTTCAATATAGTATTGGTTCCATGTTTGTACTTACAATAGTACTCGAGATATTAGAGACATGCATATTTAATGAGTTGTATGACCATATATGGTCATCGACTGTGTTGGTCAATTATCTTGTCCAATGTCTTCAATATAGGTTTGGGTACATGTTTCTATCTTTAAAAGTGTTCAAGATATTAGAGACACGCATATTTAATGAGTTATATGACCATATATGGTCATACACTATGTTGATCAATTCTTTTGTTCAATGTCTTCAATATAGCATTGGTTCCATGTTTATACTTGCAATAGTGCCTGAGATATTAAAGACATGCATATTTAATGAGTTGCATGACCATTTATGGTCATCCAATATTTTGGTCAATTCCCTTGTCCAATGTCTTCAATATAGCGTTAGTTCCATGTTTGTATATGCAATAGTTCTCAATATATGTCAATTCAATGTGTATCGTATATGGGCCCTCCCCCCTTTCCCATAATGCAACATTCTTGACTATTTTATATAAAATGTGAAAAATATTCATAAATCAACTGCTCCAAAACTACTGGTCGCACTTCCATGATTCTTTGATTAATCTGTAGTATGTATGATGTTCTTCAAAATTATGGCGTGGAATTTTGATACGATCAAAATTATGCAAATGAGATGCAAAACAATATTTCAGAAAATTCTAGAAAAAAAAGTCACATGACCGTTCAACTTTTTTTTCATGAAATACGTAGCTCTAGGGTCAATGCTTCTTTTAAGCGAAAGTTTGAGACTCCTAGACCCTCAGAAAGGTGTTTAAATGAGCATGCCATTTTTTGCCTTAAATTCAAAATGGCCGCCGTACCACGTGACCAATATGCGTCATCTTAGGATATGCACTAGATCTCATCAGACTTTACAAACATGTGCAAACATTTTCAAGATATGTACAACGGTGTTCGAATGGCGCTTAGCGAAAAATCTGGCGGAATAATAATAATAATAATAATAATAATAATAATAATAAATATAGCTGCGTTGCAGCAATGTCGGGTTTCGAGCCCACTGACTTACTAGCAGCGTTCCAAAATCAGCATCATTGAGAATAATATATTAAAGGAAATTGCATGGCCTTCATACTAAACATGTTACATGTTCCTGTCTGTAACAGTGCTTAAGGTATTACAATCTTGCATATTTAATGATGTCCCATGATCATATATGGTCATCGTATGTTTTTGTCAGCTCTGTTGTGCAATAACTTCAATATTGCATTGGTTGCATTTTCCTATCTGTAACAGTGCTTGAGATGTAACATTTATGCATATTTGATGAGGTCACATGACCATATGTGGTCATCACATTAGTTAGTCACATCTCTTGTTCCATAGATTCGATATTGCACAGGTTGCATGTTCCCGTCTGTAACAGTGCTTGAGTTATTACATTAATGCATATTTAATGATGTCACATGACCGTGTATGGGCATCAGATGTGTTAGTCACATATCTTGTCTCATAGCTTCGATATTGCACAGGTTGTGTGTTTCTATCTGTTACTGTGTTTCAAATATAACATTTATGCATATTTGATGAGGTCATATGACCATATATATGGTCATCACATTAGTTAGTCACATCTCTTGTTCCATAGATTCGATATTGCACAGGTTGTATGTTCCCGTCTGTAATAGTGCTTGAGTTATTACATTTATGCTTATTTGATGAGGTCACATGACCATATATGGTCATCGGATATGTTAGTGACTTCTGTTGTGCAATAGCTTCAATATTGCACTGGTTGCATGTTCCTATCTGTAACAGTGCTTGAGATATAACATTTATGCATATTTGATGAGGTCCCATGACCATATATGGTCATCGGATGTGTTAGTCACTTCTGTTGTGCAATAGCTTCAATATTGCACTGGTTGCATGTTCCTATCTGTAACAGTGCTTGAGTTATTACATTTATGCATATTTGATGAAATTACATGACCATATACGGTCATCACATTAGTTACTCACATCTCATGTCCCACAGCTTCGATTTTGCACAGGTTGCATGTTCATGTCTGTAACAGTGCTTGAGATAATTCAATTATGCATATTTAATGAAGTCACATGACCATATATGGTCATCACATTAGTTAGCCACATCTCTTGACCCATACCTTCGATATTGCACAGGTTGCATGTCCCTAACTCTTGCAGTGCTTGATATATTACATTTATGCATATTCAATGAGGTCACATGACCATATATGGTCATCTTGTTTGTTAGTAAAATTTCATGTACCATCACTTCAATATTGCACTGGTTGCATGTTCCCGTCTGTAACTGTGCTTGAGTTATTACATTTATGCATATTTGATGAAGTCACATGACCATATATGGTCATCACATTAGTTAGTCACATCTCGTGTCTTATAGCTTCGATATTGCACAGGTTGCATGTCCCTATCTGTAACAGTGCTTGATATATTACGTTTATGCATATTTAATGAGATCACATGACCATATATGGTCATCTTGTTTGTTAGTAGAATTTCATGTACCATCACTTCAATATTGCACTGGTTGCATGTTCCTATCTGTAACAGTGCTTGAGATATTGCAATTATGTCTATAAAATGAGGTCACGTGACCATATAAAAGAACAAAAAAATATGAAAAAATATTCTAAAATCTTCTTATAAAAAACGGCTTTTCGCCTGGACTTCCATATTTTGGAATTAAATACTATGTCATATGATCTTTCAAAGTTATTCAGGGTTAGTTGATTTGTCGAAAATTATGCAAATGAGATGCAAAACAAAATTTAAAAAAATTCTAAAAAAAAAAGTCACGTGACCGCTAAAGTTTTTTTTGATGAAATTTGTAGCCCTTGTCGCACTGCTACTATCATAAAAAAATTGGAGCACTCAGACCCTCAGAAAGGTGCGCAATTCGGCATTGAAAATTTCGCCTTTAATCCAAGATGGCGGCCTGGTCATGTGACCTATGTGTCTGAACTTAGGATATGCACCAGATCTCATACAGCTTTACCATTGTGGCAAGTATGGAACTGATCGGTCCAGCGGTGTTGACATAAAGTGTGACCAAAAATTTAGGCGGAAGAATAATAATAATAATAATAATAATAATAATAATAAACGGAACAATTACAAAAGGGTTTCGACCAAATGGGCTCGAAACCCTAAATATAGCTGCGTTGCAGCAATGTCGGGTTTCGAGCCCACTGACTTATTAGCAGCGTTCCAAAATCAGCATCATTGACAATAATATATTAAAGGAAATTGCATGGCCTTCATACTAATCATGTTGCATGTTCCTGTCTGTAACAGTGCTTAAGGTATTACAATCTTGCATATTTAATGATGTCACATGACCATATATGGCCATCACATTAGTTAGTCACATCTCTCGTCTCATAGCTTCGATATTGCACATGTTGCATGTTCCCGTCTGTAACAGTGCTTGAGTTATTACATTAATGCATATTTAATGATGTCACATGATCATATATGGTCATAGGATATGTTAGTCACCTTCCTTGTGCAATACATTCAATACTGTACTTGTTGCATGCTCCTGTCTGAAACAGAGCTTGAGTTATTATATGTATGCATATTTGATGAGGTCACATGACCATATACGGATATTGAATATTTTAGTCACCTCTGTTGTGCAATAACTTCAATATTGCACTGGTTACATGTTCCTATCTGTAACAGTGCTTGAGATATAACATTTATGCATATTTGATGAGGTCACATGACCATATATGGTCATCGGATATGTTAGTCACCTTCCTTGTGCAATACCTTCAATACTGCACTGGTTGCATGTTCCTGTCAGAAACAGTGCTTGAGTTATTACATTTATGCATATTTAATGATGTCACATGACCGTGTATGGGCATCAGATGTGTTAGTCACATATCTTGTCTCATAGCTTCGATCGACATTGCACATGTTGTGTGTTTCTATCTGTTACTTTGTTTCAAATATAACATTTATGCATATTTGATGAGGTCACATGACCATATATGGTCATCACATTAGTTAGTCACATCTCTTGTCCCATAGCTTCGATATTGCACAGGTTGCATGTTCCCGTCTGTAACAGTGCTTGAGTTATTACATTTATGCATATTTGATGAGGTCACATGATCATATATAGTCATCACATTAGTTAATCACATCTCTTGACCCATAGCTTCGATATTGCACAGGTTGCATGTCCCTATCTGTAACAGTGCTTGATATATTACATTCATGCATATTTAATGAGATCACATGACCATATATGGTCATCTTGTTTGTTAGTAGAATTTCAAGTACCATCACTTCAAAATTGCACTGGTTGCATGTTCCTATCTGTAACAGTGCTTGAGATATTGCAATTATGTCTATAAAATGAGGTCACGTGACCATATAAAAGAACAAAAAAATATGAAAAAACATTCTAAAATCTTCTTATAAAAAACGGCTTATCGCCTGGACTAGATATTTTGGAATTAAATACTATGTCATATGATCTTTCAAAGTTATTCAGGGTTAGTTGATTTGTCGAAAATTATGCAAATGAGATGCAAAACAAAATTTAAAAAAATTCTAAAAAAAAAAGTCACGTGACCGCTAAAGTTTTTTTTGATGAGATTTGTAGCCCTTGTCGCACTGCTACTATCATAAAAAAATTTGAGCACTCAGACCCTCAGAAAGGTGCGCAATTCGGCATTGAAAATTTCGCCTTTAATCCAAGATGGCGGCCTGGTCATGTGACCTACGTGTCTGAACTTTGGATATGCACCAGATCTCATATAGCTTTACCATTGTGGCAAGTATTGAATTGATCGGTCCAACGGCGTTGACATAAAGCGTGACCAAAAATTTAGGCGGAAGAATAATAATAATAATAATAATAATAATAATAATAAACGGAACAATTACAAAAGGGTTTCGACCAAATGGGCTCGAAACCCTAATAATAATAATAATAATAATAATAAAAAACATAACAATTACAAAAGGTTTCCAAGACATGTGTCTTGAAAACCTAATAAAAAACATAACAATTACAAAAGGTTTCCAAGACATGTGTCTTGAAAACCTAATAAAAAACATAACAATTACAAAAGGTTTCCAAGACATGTGTCTTGAAAACCTAATAAAAAACATAACAATTACAAAAGGTTTCCAAGACATGTGTCTTGAAAACCTAATAATAAAAAACATAACAATTACAAAAGGTTTCCAAGACATGTGTCTTGAAAACCTAATAATAAAAAACATAACAATTACAAAAGGTTTCCAAGACATGTGTCTTGAAAACCTAATAATAATAATAATAAACGGAACAATTACAAAAGGGTTTCGACCAAATGGGCTCGAAACCCTAATAATAATAATAATAATAATAATAAACTTAACAAAAACAATAGGCTTTCAAGCCTGAAGGGACTTGAAAGCCTAATAAACATAGCAATTACAATAGGGTTTCGCCCCATAGGGCTCGAAACCCTAATAAACATAGCAATTACAAAAGGGTTTCGCCCCATAGGGCTCGAAACCCTAACTACATTAGATAGTATAATGTCATGTAATATATTGTAGTCTTTCTCATGTACTATAAGAACCATAATCTTAGAGTCATCCTAGCCAACTGTCCCTCTCTATTATATAAACTCAGTATCAATTTAGCTAGAACATATGAAGTAACACTCACCCATCCATATGCCATGTTTGATTTTGGCCCTGAAAATGAAAAAAGTATGTTAATGACACCAATATTTCAAAGTCATGTTCAGGTACATCATACAAAATTGTTTCTACAGTTCAAATGTCAAGTATACATGTCTAATTTCACAGAAAGTTATACAATTACTCCACTATGATACAATCCTCTTTTGAATCGTTTCTTTGACCTCATCTCAACACCTTCTGGGTCCAGAGCACGCATTAATTTTGCAATAGTTTGTCTACAGAGTTTAGGGAAACACAGTATCATTATGTATATATGAAATGCCAATGCTGCCTTATATTGCTGTCTAATTATATATTACAAACACAAAGTATTTAGTATAATGATGTTAGCATGTAGTATAATGATGTTAGCATACAATATAATGATGTTAGCATACAATATAATGATGTTAGCATGTAGTATAATGATGTTAGCATATAGCATAATGATGTTAGCATACAGTATAATGACGTTATCATGTAGTATAATGATGTTAGCATACAGTATAATGATGTTAGCATGTAGTATAATGATGTTAGCATACAGTACAATGATGTTAGCATGTAGTATAATGATGTTAGAATATAGCATAATGATGTTAGCATACAGTATAATGACGTTATCATGTAGTATAATGATGTTAGCATACAGTATAATGATGTTAGCATGTAGTATAATGATGTTAGCATACAGTACAATGATGTTAGCATGTAGTATAATGATGTTAGCATACAGTATAATGATGTTAGCATGTAGTATAATGATGGTACACACAGTATAATGATGGTAGCACGTAGTATAATGATGGTAGCATATACATGTAATGTGACATAACAGTCACATAAAAATTCTTTCGGACAGGAGAAACACACTCCTTGGTAGTGATAATAATGTGGAATTGTGTTCTTCATTATTTATAAATTACTTATTATTACTTATATATTGGTATATTAACAATAATAAAGTAATAATAATAATAATTACCTAGATACATTTAAGCTGTATTTTTGTTTCACCAAACGCCACATTGCTCTATAACCTAATTTTGATGAAGAGCCATTAAGTTCATACTGTGAAAAAAGATGTTCCAAAACTAACATTATTTTATTATTTATAACATTATTTAAAATAAAAATAGTTAGAAAGATTCTGGATCCATTGTTATTACAATTGAAAAAACACAATAGGTTCATATTATTAATGGTTCTGACCTGGTGTTAATCATCGAACACGCAAGTGTTCCGCTAATTATTCGTGAATTGTCACAGACTTGACCATCGAACGCGAGAGATCAAAAAATTGTACCGTCATAAATGGGGTCTGTTCTGGTGTTAATCATCTGACGCTAAAGTGTATCGCTCATACAGGCCGGGAATATTTCACAGATTTAAAACCTTGTCTTCAGTATTTTTGAATAATTTCCTTACTTAATGTACAGAGTATGGCCATTTAAACAAACTAATTAATTGTAACCCATAGACTAGAAACCACTATTGTAAACAACGCAATCGTAGGGTCTGCGGGGAAACAGTCGAAAGCAAGATCTTTTAATTGTCATTATCTTCTTTTTGGTATGTCTTCGATCGCACGCAAAGTTTCGATACCAAGCAATTTTCGCCATGATGTTCTTTGCCAGCACGATTTGACCTGAAACAAAGTTCTTTGACCTAACAGGTCACGTCTTTCATTAACCAATCAAAATGCTGTGTCGTACTGACGAAATTTTCTGATTATTGAAGATCATTTTTTTCAACACAATGCAGAAGTTAATTACCGCGATGTTAAAATGCGATTTGTAGCACTGATTTCGACGGAAAAAAATGATTTTTCCCTAAAAACTGGCAATTCGCAATTTTCGAAAGGTAATCTGTGTGTGGAAGAAGTGTTTAACCTTCACGGTCGCCAACAGGTCACGTCGTTCACATCCCTATCATGATAGTCTCAATAACCAGGTTCCAGGAATGGTCTCCATGGGGTTTAATTTTAAGCATTTCAAATGCCTCTCAACGCTACAGTTATAATAAAAAACTAAACCATTGTAATTGTATTTCAAATACAGTTTTAAATCTACACAACTATAAATTAAGGCCACATTGAGGCTCGCTTTAAATAGTTAAAGTCCTTTGTAATAACGAAACTAATGAGCACTTTCCATTGTATGAGAGTATGTTTTCCCTATATGATTTTTCAAAAAAATATCTGAACAGTTTAAAAACGTAACACATGCAAACAAACTCAGTTCTATGCTGTCAGTTACCAAAAGATGCAAACAATGTAATTGCTTTTGGTGAAAATGTGTGAAATATCGGCGACACCCCAACATCAAAGAAAATTAAGATATAAAATATTTGGAAACAGCGGATCTGAGTTCATTATTACATGCTCACGCTATCTTACTACATTGCATTGCTCCGAAGAAAACATGGAATACGTTCAGTCAATTCGCAATCAGAATAAACTGGTTTATAAAGTGTTAATCTACGTAAAACAGAAGACTCTTGCCAATAGTGTAATATCCTATAAATGTGAGCAGAGGTGACGAGGATTACGTAACGCCAAGGTTCGTGTTAAAAAAGGCGAAGATATATTTCGGTTGAAAGACCACACCCATGCACCAAACCAGCCCTGGGCGGAGGACCAAAGTGGTCGCCATTCAACCATACTTGATCAAATGGTAATGAAAACTAATGGTCATATGTAAGTCACCAAACATAGTATGGTTGTTAAAACTGAATGTGGCACGTACAGACGGATGTAACTCAAATTAATAGTCCCCGATTTTGGAAAAATGTGCATACCATTATTGCAGCCTCAGCTTCTTCCTCGCTGCACCGAGAGGACCTACTCAAACCAAGTGTCTTTATTCTATAAAGCAGTTGACGGGGACTGCAAAGCAATATCAAGAAGAAAATTATTTAATACTCTGGCACATCTTTGCGTCTGTGTAATCATGGAGCTAAAAAAAGCTCCACGGTGTAATGTTAAAGCGGAGGGGGTCGTCACCTGCGCATGCGCGGGAATTGAATTCACGTGACAATACACAAGCTAAAAACGCAAAGGCTTTAACAATATGGTAGTCAGTCACAAAATTTCAAAAACAAGAACACTGATATACAATGTGCACAGCCCATTCATAATGAAATATGCATATCTGTGTTATTCTGAACATATTTTCAGCATGTACAATGTAGTAAAGTACTTATGGCATATGTCAATCAAAATGAACTTACATTTCATATTTTATATCTAATTGTTCTGTCGTTTCTTTGAACTCTATCATGCATGCATACTTAAAAACCCGCATTGTTTTGATGACTAAAACAGCATATTTGCATTTATTTTAAATAATTTATGAATAATCAATAAATCACACAGTCCTTTCAATATTTATGTTGACATTGATGTTATACTTTAAATAATAATGTTGAATGTCGTAACAAGAATGAATTTTTGCTTTTCATTTTGCACATGGTCCATTACGGCATTACAGTTTCCACAATGAACGAATGTAGATTAATTTTCTTCCCCAACTACGAGTGAATGGCGTAACTCATCCACGCAAATGTGGTTGGAACAACCTGTTTCGAAATTTGTAAAGTAGTTTAAATATATTTAAAATATTAAAATATCCGAGTCGAATCCCCAAATAACCTATGTGTTTCTTTAATATGGCTGACGACATACACGCACGCGTGCTGATACTGAAAACAATGTAACTCACTGTACATAACCAAAACCTGTATAATTACCTTAAATGAATATCTTGATGTAAATCCAGTAATTGCAAAATCATGAACTGCGAGTAACCCGCATGAAATAATGCCTCAATTGCCTCATATTCTGCATCCAAACATAGCAATGAAACAAAACATAGCATGAAATGTAAGTTTACATTAAAGAATCCTTAAACAAATATTTGTTCACTAAACGTGCTACAAATATAAGTTATATGATGTCTTGCAGCGCCTACTATCTATTACATTGACGCCAAATGACTAATGATGTAGCAACCGGGCAATACATGACAAATGAAAGCTAACCTCAACGGAAATTCATTGTAATAAATGTATTGAAACATTACCTACCATTGCTGAATTTTTGAAGAAAAATTGGTCTGTTCGTTACGCAGGCTGAAAAAAATGTAAAACTTAAACACTTAGGGGTCGCCTAAAACTAAAGGGTGAATTGGAAAATAAATCCTGTGCTGCAAAAGCGTGGCAAACACCCTTGTGAAAGAAGGCCATTCTTGTAAATAAATAAATAAAAAGAAAGTATGCTGCAATGCTAGACAAGATACATTTTGAAATGTCAAAATACTAGTAATCTCCACGTAATATCATTACCCCTCCCCCGCACAGAGCTACTATATTGGTCCACCCCTTACTTAGTGTATTTGTATGCTAATATACTAAATACTAATAATGTGTATATAAACCTTTTGAAAAACGTTGGCCATTTTTATTTTACACCGTCTCAGTTTGAATTAAAATCAAAAACTTGTCAGATTTTAACAGAAAAAGGAAATTACAACAACGACGGTGCAATGACACGAGCATTTTCTATTCAATCACATTCTCTCAACAATCCGGTATTTTTGCAAAGTCAAGTGATAGAAAATGTTAATTTCAAACTTACCGATATCAGCAATACGTTGTAAAACTTGTTGGTATTATCCCGCAATTATAAATATACGTAAAATGAACGCACTACGACACGTACGGCTACACGAGAAAATCGTACGATACGATGTACTTCCGGGTCATAGTTATGCTAATCGATGTTATTTTTCAAGGAGCGGAGCGATTTTCATATAGCGGAGCGATTTTCAAGTAGCCGACCGATATTTTTCAAGTAGCGGAGCGATTTTCATATAGCGGAGCGATTTTCAAGTAGCGGACCGATATTTTTCAAGTAGCGGAGCGATTTTCATATAGCGGAGCGATTTTCAAGTAGCCGACCGATATTTTTCAAGTAGCGGAGCGATTTTCATATAGCGGAGCGATTTTCATGTAGCCGACCGATATTTTTCAAGTAGCGGAGCGATTTTCATATAGCGGAGCGATTTTCAAGTAGCCGACCAATATTTTTCAAGTAGCGGAGCGATTTTCATATAGCGGAGCGATTTTCATGTAGCCGACCGATATTTTTCAAGTAGCGGAGCGATTTTCATATAGCGGAGCGATTTTCATGTAGCCGACCGATATTTTTCAAGTAGCGGAGCGATTTTCATATAGCGGAGCGATTTTCAAGTAGCCGACCGATATTTTTCAAGTAGCGGAGCGATTTTCATATAGCGGAGCGATTTTCATGTAGCCGACCGATATTTTTCAAGTAGCGGAGCGATTTTCATATAGCGGAGCGATTTTCAAGTAGCCGACCAATATTTTTCAAGTAGCGGAGCGATTTTCATATAGCGGAGCGATTTTCATGTAGCCGACCGATATTTTTCAAGTAGCGGAGCGATTTTCATATAGCGGAGCGATTTTCATGTAGCCGACCGATATTTTTCAAGTAGCGGACTAATTGTATATATGGGCCACCGTACATTACAATTATTGGCTGTATATTCTCTAATTCAATCTAGTCTGAGTGGCCAGCGTCCTATAGTGTTCATTTATGAGAGAAACTGTATACATTGTAGTGTTGATAATTATTCCATGTATTCACGGGGCTGCACTGGCAAATCATGGGACAAGTGACACAGGAACACCAAGCAAATTGTTCACAGATTCCGTGTAATTTGAAATAAAACTTTCATCCGAACAAGGGGCATCGTCGACGATATACTCTCATCACTCACACTGGACTGATCTGAATCGTCACAGTATACCGTACTTCCCTGATCATAAGCCTGGAGGCATGAACACGTAAAGGAAAAGTAAGGGATGAGCTTGTACTCGAGGACCAACTCAGAAAAAATGATTTTGTTTTGGGGTTAAACACTGTAACCATCTTGCAAACAACGAAAAATTATCCAAAAAAAATATTCGTTCACCACGCCGGGCTCGGGAAAATAATACTTATTTTTGAAAAAAAATGCGTCATTGATTTGAACGATACTTACAATGAAGAAACAAACATGTTAATAAACAACACACACATTTTATTACAATACGATTATCATACCGTCCGAATTTACGGTGAAATAATGGGTTGGGTCTGTGAGGAAACAGTGGACGAAGGCATTTATCATTATTTTCGTTTTGGTATGTTTTCGATCGTACGCAAACTCTCGACGCAAAACAATTTTCCACCATGAGTTTTTTCAGCACGATTTGACCTGGAACAACTTCCTTTGACATAACAGGTCATGTCTTTCATTAACCAATCAAAATGATGTGTCGTAATGATGAAATTTTCCGATTATTGACGATGATTTTTTAGCGCAATGCGGAAGTGAATTACGGCAATGTTAAAATGCGATCTGTAGCACTGATTGCAACGAAAAAACGATGATTTTTTTCCCTAAAAACTGGCGATTCGCAATTTCCGAAATATAAACTACGGTTATTAGTAACCGTGGGTAAACTGAGTGTGGAGGAAGAATTTAAACACCTTTCTCGGTCGCCAACATGTCTCATCGTTCAAACCCTAGGCCTTTCATGGTAGTCTAAAAGTAAACCATGCCCAATAACCAGGTACACGCCTTGACGATCACATTTTTGGCTTTTCGAAGGCTACTACTCAAAGAAATAGGATTATTCCAGAATTGCAACATGATGTTCATCCTGAGTAAATGACAGAATAGAAACGATGCGAATCACGTTGCGTACGTTCGCCATGTACTCTGAACTTGAAATTAATGCGAGTTTTCTCATAAAACTAAAAGCATGAACCAAACTAACATGCCAATCACGATTATTATGAAATGAAACACACCTTTTACACGCATATTTTAAAGAATATCGTCGACGCCCAGTAAAAACACTCTGGGCTTATAATCGTGAATGCCCTCAACTCGATAAATACCAAGTAAAAACATAGGGATGGGCTTCATACTCGGGAGGGGCTTACGATCGGGGAAGTACGGTACTTTAACGCAATTGGGCTTTCACTCTCAGAATATTGTGGTTCAAACGCATAAGGCTCTAACCCAAGTTTTAAAAAGCACATTGTGCATATAAAAGTTGAGTTTATACTAATAGTACACAACGCTTGGCAGCATGAACGGCTATGTACAATGGCGTATACGAGTGCGATCAGATACTAAAACGTCATAGCTTTGAAAAGTACCCGGATGTTAAATATGTTCGTTCGTTAATTATTCCCCTCCATGAATGGCCTCCATGGCAAGCACTTCAAATGCCTATCCAAGCTACAGTTATAATTAAAACAAAATTAAACCACTGCAATATTATTTCGAATACAGTTTAGAATATACACAACTATAAATTAAGGCCGCATTTAGGTTTGCTTTAAAATTTGCAATCAAAGCACCACAAGCTGCAGTGCAAATTAGAACTAGTCAAGGCACATATTTGTTTTCATGTCAACCTAGGTCAGTTGCATAATTATAAACGTAGGTATTTGGTATCGCATCCTATACATAGATTGTCAGCAATGTATTTCAATATTCTTGTTGTTTCAAAAGAATGAATTAGGCGGGATGGCAATCAAGCAATGTATTTCTAATATTCGTTTTGATGTACAACCTGTCACACTGCATGGAAATTCGAATTTCAGTCGTAACCGCTTGCCGGATTAGCAACGTGTTTTGCAGTAAATCCGTTGTTTACATTTGGATTTGTAAACGTTCGAATTTCCCTCGCGTAACAGTCGAAACTGAAACGACCTAAATTTAGAAGTTGTGCGTTTGATACGTCCAGTGTAAACAGCGGAAATCTCCAAATTTGCTGTCGTTTTACGCTGAACTTAAAAAAACTGATATACTACGTTGCCCGTTGTATGTTTTCAGCGTAAATTGACGGGCAACTCTGAGTTTGTTGTTGTTTTACGTTCAACTTATTAAGCGGAAATCACGCACCTTGAACTGCTGCACTACTGGCTTGACATGATAGAAATTATTCACTTTTCATATAAACCTGCTTCCGTGCCCAGGTCGAAACACTGTAGAAATATATTTCTAACAAATCCGTTTATAATTTACTTTTTAAATTTATCGTCAATTATATATTTGTTGTTGTGTGCATATATTTATAATGGTGTCGTTTGAACTAATACTCAATGATTCGATTGTGGCGGAGTGCTTGTGTAGCGACTGTAAGTAGACATTACATAAATATGCTATTATAGCGACATATAATAATTTATCACATACGCATTCGTAGTGACTAATAATAATATTACTTCTGTTAGTGAGCCCTCGCCGATCTCATATCCAGTTAAACTTAACAATTCATGCGAAGCTAAAATAGCTCCGTATCATGGCTTACATGATTGAATGGTTGTGCGCCCTCTGTAAATTGTGTATGTTTGTCTATGGAATTAACACTTTAGCGACTATTGACATTTTGTGAAGTGGCCTTGGACCTTCCATGGATATTGTGTGGGTTTAATTCGCACCGTCGCTAATCCTACGAGCACGAAATATGTTTTGAGGTTAACCTGAATTTGAGATTTACTGGATTCCGCATATGAAAATTTGTGCATACAACTCTTTATAGGGGATTTGGATTATAACAGGATCTAAATCCAACGTTAAGCCTATAAATGTTCCATTGTTTCACCGACTATGCTCGTTTTTTATTGTTCTCTGCCACGCATTTGTTTTCAAACAGACTTTGAATCCGTATGTTTTCCCGTCTGTCACCATCTTGACTATAGCTCATACTCTTTCAACCGGAATTCGTGTCTAAGGTTGTACCCCGTTTTCGACAAAATACTCGAATATTTTAGTTTATATGATGCATGAATCTTCTTATGTTATTTTCCATCGACTGTACTCGTGCTTTGTTGTTCTCTGTCTTGCACTTTTTTTTGAAATTAACTTTCAATCCGTCCGTGTTCATGTCTGTCGTCTTCTTGACACACTCTTTCAAACGGAATGCATGTTGTACCCCGTATTCGACAAAATACACGAATATTATTGTTTTTATGATGCGTGAATCTTCAAATTGTGTTATTTTCACCGACTACGCTTGTTTTTTGTTGTTCTCTGTCTCGCATTTTTTTAATAGACTTTCATTCCGTCTTCCGTTTTAAGGTCTATTGCCATCTTGACTACACGTCCAGTCTTTCAGCCTGAATGCACGTCTACCTACGTTATACCCTGTTTTTATTAATAATTTCAACAAAATAACTCGAATACTTGTGTATAAATGAGGCACGATTGTCTTTATTATTTTATTTTCACTATTTTCGGGTTTTTGTTGGCGTTTCAAAGGGTTTCTTTTACGTGACGATCAAAAAAACGCAAATCGTTGCTATTTTCGATGTTGATTTCCGGGCTATGAATCACACACACATGGTTGTTACATGAATTGCTGTGTCTACTGCGTTTGAATCTTATTCACACTATCATGCCCACCGTCATCAAAATCCGAAACAAAAACATCGAGCAAATCATCTACACACGGGAACTCGTGATCAACAACGGCCATTTAGAATACCCATGGAATACCGTAGGCGACTTTCGTCAACAAAATTACGCATTTCGCGAGAGTTTACGACTCTCGCCGCCTAAAACACGAAATAAACATTTAGTTTAAATCAGCTTAACTTTTTTCCAGCCTACCCTGCTACAATAGAATCGCTGGAGTTGCTTGTCCTTCCTACCAATTGTCTATGGTTTAACTCCGGGGTTACGTCCAAACGCCACCCTCTTGACTGGAGATCTGTGTTGAAAAATAAACCTTTGTTGTTGCTGGGGTATACTAGTACTCTGACCCGTGTCGAGGACTTCCTGTTTGTAATGCTATATAATAAATAAGATTAACTATCACGTGAAACCAAATGAAAATCATTCTAAAATAACGTACTTATACCAATTGATTCTGGATTCATTGACCAGGGAGAACGAAATGACATTTGCAATAATAATCGACGAGCAGATAGACGATACAACAGTACTGATTGGACCTACATGAATGCTATTCCATTTCACATAACCAAATGTTTTTTTGCTGTCGTACATTATCTTCGGTAATAACTCCGAAAGTTAAGTCATATCTTCAGCAGAATGTAGCCGTTAAAACTTGCAAAACGAGTCTGTTTCGATCGATCATCGCTTAAGCAGCATACAATTTATTTATTTTTTGGTTCATTTAAAAAAATTCGAACGGTGTCAATATTTAAAACTGCATTTGTCTGTCTCTGGCGTGCTTCAGAATGATATAGATCTTGGCCGATCGTATTTTTACAAAGGACCTGAATGTACAGCACTAATTTCACCCAACCTCCTGCTCGCTTCTGCTTTTCGATCATTATTTTTACTCGCTTTTGCAACCGCATGTTGAATAATTTCCGCTTAATTTTTAACCTGAATTTGAGATTTACTGGATTCCGGCAGAGCAAGATCCCGACGGAAATTATCTCAGAAAACATGTGTTTAGATAATGTACTTTAAGTTACTGCCAACATATTACAATAGAACATGATCGACAAGAAACGTTGATGTAGTAGATCTAAAAGGTCACCAATTTCAATCTTTATTTTAAAATACAAATAGTCCTATTGGGCCTTTATAAATCATGTAAAATAATATATAGCTAAAAAATAGGTGGTTTAACAATTAACGGATTATGGTAAGCTCACATTAAATGACATTGTCTCCATGCGATGTACTGTCTTGGAGTTTGTTCTACCCGGATAGTGTCTACCGGGAATGTTTTCTATATCATAACTTATATTACAATTTAAACAAAATGCTATAATACTTTGTAGTGTATTGCAATACTTGATGACCATGTAAATTTCATGATCTTGTTTTATAACGATGATGTCTACTCATGAGTTACTGTAGCAAACGAATCTACAGAAGTGTTTTTGTCAACGGCAGGTCGGCCCTGGGATTCTGGCCCGGATTCACGCGACTAATTGACGTAATTTTAAAACATACGACAATTCGTTCCACGCAAACCACTCTGCAAAATAGCGTTATTTCAAACAACACCACTTAGAATTAAGTAGTAATTATTCCTCGGGGCGTTATATTCGGACAAATTGAAGCGGGTGAGCCAACAACCAACAGCCAACATAGCGACAGGCAACTGTTGTGACGTTGCTTCTCTTTCAAGGGCTAAAAATCGTTCTACGATTACACCACTTCCGCTTTAAGATATCGTAATCGTGACAAGCGGTGCGGTTGACGCTGTGACATCACGTCTATTCAGTCTTCCTACTTATAATTCATAATTGAGATTGCTCTAGCATTCACTAATATTGTTAACGTTGATTATTTGGGCTTAAATGTAATATTCAAGATAATAAATGTTGTTGGATATCGATAATAAGGTGGTTTCACATTGCAAAATAATGCAGGCTTTTGTGGAGGGGCTGTGGCTTAACTCAATTTCGAATCAAAATATTCGGGCGGTATAAATAAATCATAGCTTGGAAGAGGCCATTGATGAAAGGGTGGTAGTCTTCGCTCAGTGCGTGTTTGAATTCCATGTAAATAAACAACGTGTAGTATACGTCGCTATGAGTCCATATCGAACACTCGCGGCGCGACAATCATCGCATTTTAATCCCAAGGTTAGGTGGCCCACAGTAGAGGGACTGTGGGTGACCTAACTACAGCATGACCAAGCGCTAGATTGCGTAACCGTAACTATCATTGACCATGGATGTATAAACAGGCATTGACTAAATTAGGTTCAGGACATTTGTTTTTTACACTTGCAACATCGATGGCTGTGAAATGGCTGTGTGTCAATTGGCCTGCCGAGGAAACAAAACCAATGAACGGTTGGTATATTAAAAGAAAACTAATTTCTCAATGGTTATTCCAAAGACAGCATTGTAGAAAAAGAAAGCAGATACTTCTATTTAAGACACTATTCCGATGATGCAGACTACCTTTTCGTCGAAATTTGCTAAGTACATAAAGGAAAACACCGAGAAACAACACGCTGAGGTCCGGCGTGTTGGACACTTATGACGTAGCCAAACTGCCGGCCTAAATAATAATGTGTGAAAGTAGCGAAAAAAAGTAACTGATGTCAAGACTCCGTGCCCACTTCCAGTTATACTGCAATCTGCACTTTCTGAATTTGCTTTGGCATCGTTTTATAACTATAAATCGAACATGTATACCTTCCTTCTTACTTTACTGTCTCAGAGTAATCATATTTAAATATGACTGAAGATTGGGTTTGGGCGTTCCGGTGGACGGACGTTTCTGCCAAGGGTTTCGACCAGGACGGACGTTTTGTTCCTTGATTCTCTTCTGTAAAATATCTTCAATATTTGAAATTCGCACCTATCGTTATATGTGTTGCTATCAGTATTTCATAACAATAAGTATGATTTTTTGGCCATTGAAAAAATGGTATATGCTTGTATTTTTGTGCATGTATTTATAACCAATTTCAAGAGTAAGAGTCGTAACTTTCGAAGGTACAAATATCGTGACTCGTCCATACATTTCACTTACGTTCATTACACTTGAATAAAGTCGCCGCTTGAAAAGAATGCTATTAATGAAGTTTAAAATAGCCAAGCCTTCCTGATTCGAGCCTCTTGGTTGATTTGACAGCGTTAGGTATCATTTATTCTAAAAAGTTAAAGATCGGTAAACATGAAACTAAACTAAAATTTCTCCTGCATTTCACGTGCGACATGTTCACTAAAAAACGAATTTATTTAGATATTAGTGCGTGAACTATGGAGGTCATTGCCCATTGCCGCACATAATTCAAACACGTTGTTACTGCCATCGCCATATTGTTCCGAACACCAAAACCATGCCCTGACCAAAACAGTAACATAAAGTTAAAGTTGCTGACTGCTTTGGTGTGCGCGTCTGAAGATCGTTATCTTACTTGACCCACTTGGATCAAACTAACACCAAAAGGAGACGTCGCACTGATTACGAGGAACACACACAAGTCAAGTGTTCTGGAAATCGGATCAACACCCCAATTTCAATGTATTTAAATATTCCGTTGACGTTGCCATATATTACAATGTATGAGATATTAATTATAAGACACACTGTATGTACGGTGTCGAACTGAAAGCGGCAACCCCCAAATAATAATGGAACGTTCTATCTGTTGAAGTTTTGCGAGCAAGTTTGTGTTTATTATTACATTACATTGCGTTGTCCAATAAAGTGTTATCGGTAAACGTACGTAAATTTTTTTCACGACTATTTTAATAATTTCATAATGCAAAATTCTAGGTTCGTTGATCGTACAACCTGGTCATATATAGTACGTCAGAGGGTGAATGGATTTTCGCTGCGATATTTAGCCAATGAAACTGGGAGGTCGATCAGTACTATACACGGCAAAGTCGAAAAACTCGGGAAACGGGATCCACTCGCGCCTCTAAGTCGACCGGTCAACACGTACAAAGGTGACCCCCGAGTTTTTGAAGGCCAACAAAGCATCTATGGCAGCTAGCGAAGTGAAAGGAACGCTGTTGGATGAGGGTGTTTGTACGCCCAACACACTGCCATATGCAATAACTATATACCACACATTCAAGCGAGATTTAGACTACTCATATCAAAAACTACGTCTATTCCGAACAGCTGACGGAACATAACATGGACAGAATCATGAATTATATCGACATGATTTCTCAACTTGACCCTCTCCGTGTTCATTTTTTTGATACGGCGGGAGTGAAACGCAGGGCGGGCAATCGTGTCTATGGACATGTTTCAGTCGGTCAGCCGGCAGTGGAAGTGCAAAGATACACATCCAACACAAATTTTACCGTAAAATTATTGCATAGCCCGCTTGGTGTGACCCATTTCAATATTATTCGCGGTCCTTCAAATGGGATGGAGCTGTTAACATTTTTTGAGGAGGCACTGAATGAAGGAGTAGTAGATGGTCAGCTGTTTATTGGAGAAGGCGACACTGTTGTGATGGACAATTGTGGTTTTCATTACGGTTATTTCACCGAACCCGTTCTCCGCGAAATGCTCGTTGCCAGACAAGTCACCCTCTTGTTCAGTCTCCATATAGCCCACAATTAAATACCTGCGAGCTTTGTTTTCGGCATCTAAAACGAGAATTGCAAAGAAATGACGTATTTGCTAATCGGTTTACTGAACTCGCCATTCTGGATGCCCAGGCCATGGGCACGCCAGAACTTTCTAGAGGTTTCATCCGATATTGCGGATTTTAAATATAGTCCGCTATATATACTAAACAATGTGTCCCTTTTCAGGGCCACTACATCCTCCGAGAGAGATATACCATTCTATAATATAATATTTATATTACGTATATACAAGACACTTCGCGATGGGCTTCTTTCGCGGTCAGTAATATTTACGAAAATTTGTGTTCACTATTTTATACACTGGCTTGGCAATTCCCATCACCAATTAGACAATGTCACAGCATTTCTGCTATTTTGTTAACAAATCCAAAATTAATAATTTTGTTTACTTTACATTTGTGTTATGACTACAGGGAAACTACTGATACATTATAACGCCTCGCGTAACAAAGCAATTCCAGGCTGCGTAAAAGCATTCTATGTCCCCTAATGCAATATAGACACGTCCAGAGTGGACGCGACCACGAATCGGCGCCAGCGAGATTCGAAAGCCAATTGTTTAGTCAAAACTTAAGCAGTTAGCAAATTCGCTAGCGAGTTTGCAAATTGGCTGCCCCAATACTTCTGATACTTGCTGTAATAATAAACAAAACAAGCACACTGAGAGAAATAGCCGTGTGCTAACTTGAGCTTACTTACACTGCCCACATTAAGTCGAGTGGCACCCCTCTTTAAAATGAGTTGATTCGAGAAGGTCAAGTAAGATAACGATCTTTAGACGCGTACACCAAAGCAGTCAGCAACTTAGCTGGCAATGTTGCTGTTTTGGTGTTCGGAGCAATATGGCGGTGACAGTAATAGAGTAATTGAACATCACCCAAAAAAGATGTCGCTGATCACTCAGTTGTCGCAGCGTGTGTTGTACCTAGTCCATGATGCACCCAGTTTCGACTTTTGTAAAATGCGACAGTAAAAATAGACGTTTCCCTTTGTATCACATTAGGGTAAAGCTGTGGGGTGGGCGCTAAACGGCAGGATATTAGATACCCTTAAACATGCAATGGAAATTACGTGTATACAGTGCATTCTGATTATTCGTCGCAAATAAAACAACAACACAAATAAGTACTTTTCATTATCTAATTTACATAATAATGTACATAATAATGACCGAGAAGACTGGTTGTTACAGTTGTTTACAGAAATATTTAATACATAGTCTATTACGTGATATCCGTGATCAGTTGTTCACAGAAATATTTAATACGTAGTCTATTACATGATGTTGGCATTCAGTTTTACAAAAATATTAAAACATACTAGTAATTTATTTCGTGATTTCGGCGTACAGTATAGTTGTTTACATGAATATTTAGTGTATAACCACTTTTCGGAATAACGTTTTTTTAAAACGTTATTTACCAAACTAAAAAACGCCAACGTCCTTGAACATAGTATGATACAGGTAAACATTTGAAGGGCGCTGGTAGTTGCGCAGCGCGTTTTCATACTTCATGTAATGAAGGAATATTTACACGTCTTGTATACGTCACTATGACTCCCCTATCCAACAGGACGCGATGACCACCGCCCTTTGAACAAAAGATTTTTTATTTTATACTAGTATGCTGACCAACACATTTCAGGATAACTATGTTTTAAACGTTTGTAAAACTAACAACGCAATCTTCCTGAAAGTGGTGCGAATTGAAAAAAAAAACAAAAAAAACATATTTTGGGAAGGTGTTTAATAAGCATTGCAAACAGGGTCTGTTTCGTTCGTAGAATTGTTGTTTTGTTTATTTTGGCTCATTAAAAAATTCGTGCTGCATTTGTTTCGGTCTTTGGCATACTTCAGAATGTTATATACAGACCCGCCAGAAAGTATTTACGCACCACACTACAGGCAGCTACTACCTACGATATCATACAATAAAATAAACTCAATAACGGTTTGAATAAATATATTTATATATCCAATAAAATATGCGTTTTTACACACAATAAAAACAACAAAATTGTCATTGTCATGCAGGATTGAATAAAAACGGCAGTCTGAACGAAACAGTGAAAAAACGTTCGAATTCTCTATGGAGAATACCGTGTAAACGCAAGCTCATGAATATTCATGAAGACATAGAACGCGGCGATTGTCAATAATGCGTGTGTCCACCTCTTCGCTGGATGACTTCTCTGAGCCGTTTTGGCATGGTATCGACGAGTTTCCGACACATGTTCACCTGGAACTGTCCCCAAGCTTCCATTATACTCGCGTATAAATCCTCGATGTTAGCAACAGGTCGGGAATGCACCTCTAAATCGATCAACTCCCAAAGGTTCTCAATGGGATTCAAATCTGGAGACTGTGCAGGCCAATTCAAAGTGGTAAAGTTGTCGAAAAAATATCCGTACTCTTGTGGATTATTTAGAAAATCCCTCACTGCCAATGCTGTGTGAACCGGGGCATTATCCTGTTGGAAATGAAAATTGGGTCCAACGAGTCTCAGTGCCGACGGTATCATTTCGTTTTGCAGGATATCCAAATATTTCCATCGGTTCATGGTCGTCGGTACACGGACCAGCGACCCTAAGCCGGTAGCCGAAAAACATCCCCACACCATGACGCTACCACCACCAAATTTTATTGTAGGTTTAATGCATTTCAGCTCGTACTCTTCACCTGGTCTCCGACGTACAAATAATCTTCCACGGCTACGAAACACCGTAACATGCTCAAAGCAATGCCTTATGGGAAAACTATAGGGCTTACACCACACTTTGATTCGTCCGACCAGATAACTTGAGCCCACTGCGCCGGAGTCCAGTCGATGTGTTGTCTGGCAAATTGCAACCGCGCTGCGATGTGTCGAGGTTGTAGTTTTGGTTTCTTTTTTGCAACACAGCCGCAAAGATTACCATCCTTATATAGTCTTGATTTTATAGTGCTCAAACTCAATCTTTTCCCAGTGAGTTGATTAAAATTGGCACGCAAATCACGGGCGGTGTGAAACCGATTCGCTAAACTAGACCTGATGAGTAGCCGGTCTTCGCGTTGCGTTGTACGCCTTGGTCGACCTGATCGACGACGATTGCCCATACTACCTCGCAGACGAAGTTTTCGCAGGTTGAAACGTATGGAGCCTTCAGAAATTCCCAGTCTTCTTGCAATTTCCCTATTAGACACTCCTTCTGTATACAGTGCTTCAATGTTCCCTTTAGTAAATTCTGACAATTCCCTGACTTTCGGCATGGCTCAATGTTTGTAAATAAAAATTACGTATCTGACACTATGACCTCGATAGGAATATTCATGAACTACAACTGACAGGTATTCCCGCCCAGAGGCGCGTGTTGAAATAATTTCAGCTTCCCAATTGGTTCAAATTTGCATGAGAAAGGACACGACTATCGCACATGTTTTATGGCGCGAAGTTTTAATGAGATGCAAATGATATGCAAATGAGCGCGCTCCCATAGAGTTAACCATGGCGATTTTCGCTCACTGAAAAAACGTCTACATACAAAAAAACTAAACACAAATCAACCATTTTATTTTGACTAAAATGCACTAGTTCTTCTTAAATTTAGTATATTTTAAAGTCAACACATCATGTTACCCGGAATTGTTATTTTTAGTTACGAAAACGATCAAATGACAGGTGCGTAAATACTTTCTGGCGGGTCTGTATTGCCCGGTCGTATTTCTACGAAGGATCTATTTATGCCGACCGAGTGTAGAGTATTAATTTCACCCAACCTATCACCAATTTCCGATTTATTTTGAAAATAACGCCCGCCTGCGCGCATTTTAATACGTGGTTTTGGCATCGTTATTTTTGGGGAAGCACGTCAATATTTTCTTCGTTTCTCTGCCCTAGGGAGTTAGCGTTGTCTTTATCAAGTAACTGTCTCGATAATCATTGATGAAAGGAGAGAGCAGTCCTGGATTCAAACGGAACACAGTTCCGCTCCTTCAGCATGTTAAACAAAAGTTCAAGTTGCGTTCGCGAATGATACAAAGTATGATATATTGTCGTTTAATTTAATTTGTCGGAATTTAATAGTAGTTAATACTCTATTACTCGTTGTATCCTCAAACTTTACCATTGAAACAACAAATTCAGCCACTCGTGTACCAGTGATCAGTGTTCGGGCCAGCGATTGGTGTTTTAAATAAGCGAGCGAGAAAAGAAAGTGATAATCAAAGAAAGCTTAGAAAGAACTCCCGTGTGCTGAGGGAATAGGGATCATGATGTAATATTCGGGAATATTTGAAAATGATAAACAAATTATGAATAATCTATTAAATAAGGAGCCACCAGCAGTCATCTACACACATAGACATAGTATACCTACAATAAGCCTACTTAAAAATATGCATAAAAAGTCTACATTAAAAAGAAAACTGAAATAATTCATAAAACATTGGGGAAAATGAAATGCAACGAAAATAGTAAACAAATAAATGCCCAAAATAAACTTATAGGGCATTTAAAAATATTTTAGAAATTTAGTTAACACGGAAAACGTGAAGTAGCAAGAACAACTATGTAAATTTCTAACAAATAATCACAATCTAAATATCTAAAATTCAAACCACTATCTTAATATCAATATGTGTGTCAATAAATATTATATTTATTTATTTTCAGTTACGTATATTAATAAGGAAGGCATCACAATCTTTTGGATTGGTTTGTAAATCTCGAAAATCGACATGGTAAAATTACAACCATCGTACAGCTCAGTACCATAACAAATATTAATAATTTACGGCAGACGTACTTCTCGGTACATAAAATTCAAAGTAATCCCCATCGCGTCTCATTTGTTACTGCGTATAAATTGACACTATCTGGGGCACGTCGCACGCGATGAGTACCAACCAAAAATACACACAGGACATTTTAAGTAGCTCGAAACAAAACCTATTCGCTAATTTTCGTTTCAAAAACATCTATGATGGCTTAAAACCCTGCAGCCCCGCATGTTTTTTTTTACCAGGCAGGAGACGCCGGTCAGCGTGGCGTTGCCCCAGTGGTTACCACTGTGCATCCAGTAGTTAATGCCGACATCACGGTCTATACATTCCACATGAAGCATGGTATTCAGCTTAACCATATTTTCTTTTTTGCTCCATGGCTTAACTTAATAGGAACAGTAACTCAAGCAATAAATGTGCCTTCCGATTTGAGGGATATCAAATCGGAAGGCACATTTATATTGCGGTGTAATATTCAATGAAAAAAAAAATAGTGAAACACGAGGCTCACGCTGAGGTCCCACATAAGGTGTTGCAATAGTGTAAACTGAATATAACAAAGCCAAACACCGATTGTTTACTTTGCTAGGTAAAATCAATGTACAGAATAATCGGATGAAACAACTAAAGTAAACTAGGATATATTAGAGCCAATGAATTCGTAATTTCCGACGAAAAGGGCCGGGAAAAAATACCGCTCATAACAAACCACCGTCATAACAAATCACCGTGTTGAGGGGGCGGGGAACAAGTGAGACACCATTGTCAAATTGTTTTGGTAATCATCGCATGTCGATTTATGTCATTTGTACAGGGTACTCTACACAAAAATAAGGTAAACCAGCTTACTTAGTGCTAATGATTTTGTGATTTCCCACACGAAGAACGTTCTCAGAAATAATCCGACATGCTGATCGGCTGACCAACAATCGGCACCAACATTGATCACTCCTGTCACGGTAAATTCGGTATGTTTTACGAGGTTTTTTTTCTCCAAATCCCAACATGAATTTACACATGTAGGCGAATTTTGTCAGCTCTGTGTAAATAGATATTTTACTGGGAATGTGCCCCATTTTACGTACGAGAAGCCCTTACACAACGACGTAGTCATCAACACACATAGACATCCTATACCTACTAATCGACATGATAGCTTCATAATTTGGGGAAGGTGGGGGTGAAAGTGCACCATGCAAGTTTTCAAATGTGTAAAGGAAAATAAAGGAAAGAAGTACAATACAATGTTGGTAAGCGATACAAAGGAAATATCTCCTTACGGCAGCGACTTGATACAACTACATTGATGCTGGAGGTCACCATATTTGTTCTCGCGTTCAATAATACGGTGATAAATCAGGATTCACAAGTACAACGAATTTACACAACATTTTACCATGAAATCGAACCTACCAATCATTTTCATATCTTCAACACTGCCATGGTTTTGGCGATGATGAATCTCACATTCATTATTTTCTTGACTGGGCTCACACAGGGTTCAATGTTCCGTGGCTTGAATGTAATTGTACACCACACGTGAATGTAAACTAGCTTGCACAGTAATTCGTTTCACAGTCATTGAGGTTATACGTTTGTTCAATTACTTATTTATTTATTTACTTATACGATAATAAAAAATCATACATGTAATTTCTTAGACCTTTTCATAATGTAAACTGATACATTTCATCTCCCGAGCGCTTGCTTCGTTTTTGTACAACGCACTAGAAATAACAAAATGGCTGACACCATCATAAATTGCTGGTCATAAAAAAAAGAATACGCATGCGCATCATTATGCAAATTAGTCCACTCACCGATTCCTATTAGTTGTATTCATGCAATTGGGCATAAAAAAATACATAAAAAATGCTAAATTTTAATTAAAATGTAAAATACAACAATGAATTGCAGCAGCCAATCATTAGTAACAGTCTTACCAAGTTACATACAAATCGTTTTAATGCTTCTTGAGATATAACTGAAATAGCTTAAAATTCACACATTATTATGCAGATGAGCTCATTAATATGCATGGCTGTCAACCAAAAACTAATCAAATCTGCGTATTGCCCCAGACAAGCTATATACCAAGTTTCATTGAAATCCGAACATTGGTTCTTGAGATATCGATGGAACACACACACACACACACACACACACACATACTTGTATTGCAATATGTTCCGAGGACTTCATTGGATTAACTTTTAATATAGTTGAATTAACTTTTAATATAGTTGCGATATGAACTCGATTAAAACGCGTTCCTATATAGGGTTGCGTTTTAATTGGAGTTTAATTAAACAAGAGTTGAATATCCCGTGACTGAACATAGAAATGTTTGCGAAGCTTAGGTTTAGTATCGGGGTAAGGTATGGTACAATTATATTAATATTAATATAACGTGAACCATACCTTCCCCCGATACTAAACCTAAGCTACGCAAAACGTATTAATAATCGAATTAACTATTAATATAAATTATGTTTTCCGAGGACTATGAAAAAGGTCCTCGGAAGGTGTGTATGTCCTCGGAAGTAGCTATATATCTGTATTTTTGTCCTTGCAACATATAGCAATCCAAGTACACACACACACACACACACACACACACACACAGACACACTAACTGCAAAAACTCCCTTTTTGTGCTTCGCACACGGGAATCAAAATGTGGTAGTTTTTTCGGTTGGAAAAGATCCCGTGTTGGTTGCTTAAAATCGATAAAAGCGGGTGATTGGGCGAAATTAGAGTAGCGTAGCCAGTTTATAAATTGAGAAACGTCACCAAATGAGGACACAGTAGAAAGAGTTAGTAGTAAACGCATGGCAGTCCAGAGGGGGGAACAGCCACCACCCCTTACCATGAAAGCGTGAAATCTTGACAGATTTGTTTCGTTCTTAAATTTAATATTAGGTTTTGAGGGCTGCTGAGTCTAAAAAATGATTAAATGGTCCGAAAAGAACGTGTTAGAAACATATGCCTATGCAGAATTTGGTTTGCCAGTACATAATCCATTTTTAACACCTTGGCTACTCTATTGGCTGTTTATCCTGGTTTGGCACTTGGGGTGACCGGTAAACAGTGTCCACAACGTGCTGTGCACGTTTTCGACACGAATTAAAAATTTTCATATGCGAGAAAATCCAAATTACCAGTATGTTCACGTGTTTGGTAATCGTAAGCTAAAGATTTTGGTTTTTGTTTGAGTTACAGAGTTTCGCCTAACTCATTTTTAACAATTGTTTTTGCTGAAATAGATTTCTACTATATATACTTTTGTCTTATTCTCTCAACTGTGATGTAGTATTTAATCTGATCGGACTACAACTCTTAATTTAGCAAATCTTTGTAATGTTATTTTTATTGTGATAATCAAGAATAGAAATTTGCCCGAAGTCGTGAGTTGTGAACAAATAAACACAAATTAACATAAAATTAGCATATGGTATGACTTCATTTTGAACAGAAGCCTTCTTGAATCACATCTACGCATGCGTATACACTTCGTTACGATGTTTGGAACATCGCGAGAGACGGTACATTATTTACCGAAATGTGGGAAAACTACGAGGATTTCGATTTTGATATCGATTGGAAGGATATATTGCAAGAGGGACCATAGAATGTTGCTGCTGAATGCATGAAAGGAGGCTAAGGAAACGGAGACATCGATGCAGCCATCCATCCTGTCAGGGCCGCAAAAAACGTATCGAACGTAGTTTATGTCGATCTAAGTTTGATCGAAAAAAACAAACAAACATAATTAAGAGAACAGCCATTAAAACAGCAGTGGGCACTTTTTTGAACTTCCTCCTTAATATTAATAAAATAATAGTTCAAGTCGGAAAAGTGTGTTTGGGAGGTTTTGTTAAGATCAGATACTCTCACTATAACATCGACTTTGGTCGTTCGAATCGCCATCTTGATATAACATGAACAAAATTTGTACGCTCTAAAAGTGGGCACTTTTTCGAACTTCCACCTTAATGTTAATAACATAATAGTTCAAGTCGGAAAAGTATCTACGGGGGCAAAACCACAGTCCCTTTCATTACAGCTCCCTGATCATAGATAGATAGAGGGACTGTGGCAAAACTAACGGTAAAATAATCGACTGAAATTAACCTATAAATATTGCTTCTACACAAAATAATCTATATTGTGGAACAATTAAAATAATAAACAAAAATATGACGACTGTGATCGTTTTAGATATAGGGAAGCATTTTCACAGGGTGAAAACTTACAGCGTCACCATAACACGTCTCCCTGCAATGGACAGTGCTGGCTGTGATGGTCTGAAATTGAAATCTTGATTTTTGTTATGTCAATTAAATGAACATATATTTTAAATTACACGTGCCTTATCAGGAAGCGTTTACGAACACAAATTACACACGCAACTCGGAATAATTTTCGAAATAAGCTGTATAAAATGACAAACATTCACAGGCGCAGAACGGAAGACAGTGTAAATCTAGGAATATCCGAAGATGCTATGACGTCATCGGTTACCAGCGATCAGGGGATTAACATCTTAGAATAAAGGCGTTTCCCAACCGGGTGTTGAGGGACTGTGATAGGAATAAGTACAGTCTCTTTAGAGTGTGACTATGTAGAGAGAAAAAGGAGTGTATTTTTTTAAAAATTTCACTCGAGCGTCGTCACAACTTTGGCGCCCCGGTCAGTTTTTATCGCCCCTTGTCGCAGTGTCAGGGGTTGGTTTAGAGTTCCGGTCTGTTTCATGAAGGAATTACAGCCGTTCTGGTTTAGAGTTAGGACAGTGAGTTGACAATATATATTGGAACTTTGCAAAACACTTGAGTCTTTTCCAATCTAGTCTTGATGGCGCCGTTGTGTTGGCACGCCCACAATTGGGATCATTTCATAATCTTGCTAGATGCGGGTAAAACGTTGTTTTCAAAACGTCACGCTTTGGTTACAATAAAAGAACAGGTTATATGTTGCATATGCATTCAAAGTGTTATATTTTAATTTTTGGACATGTCACTAGTAATGTGACCAACACATCTCCAGACTGCTTCGGCTAAAGCTGGCTTGTTTGCTTTCCGCAGTCCATCAGAGGCAAACTATGCTGGAGGATGAGTACACAGCTCATAGGTGAAAAGACTGAACAACTCGTCTGTTGATACAATTCTCCTTGCAATGGAAACAAGTCTTTGAAATAACAAATAGAGATCAACGTGTACTTCATCTGCATCAAACTTTAATGATGTTTTCACACTTAATGTTTTAGCATGTTCAATAATATACCTAGCAATATCAACGTTTACTGTGTCATCAGCAACAACTCCAGTAGGTATACTACATAGAGAAGAGTTGTTCGTGAATGAATTTCTTGCACGAAGAAACTGTACCAAATCCATTAGGTCATTATCAACTCTAATTTGCCTGGTCATTGCACTTTCTTTGTGTTGCTCACTTGTGATGTAAGAAACACCAGTGAACTCTTGCATTGCATGGTTGACTTCTGCACATACAAGTGTTGAGAGTAGCCAAACGGTATGTTGTATTTCTGACATACCTCTACCATTTGTCAGCCCACCACTTATTTTGACACACCTCATCAACTCTTGTTCAATTGCAAGATCAGTAGATATACCTGCCCAGTACGTGTCTGTTCGCCTAATCACATGGTATCCATTCAGGATTGATCGAAATACATCAGAATTACTTTCTGGTAGTTTTGACATAATCTGCCAGCATGTCTGAAAAAGCTTTTAGATGGAGAGACCAGTTACCAGTTCTTTCATCTTTAATGATTTCCTCCGAACAAACCGATTCTATCTCTGTCTCATGTGCTGCTTGCCTCTCTAGGATGGTCCCTGCTTCTTTCAACTCATTTGTTGTATCTTCTCTTTGAGACTGATTTGCATTACTGAAATCGCCATGTTCAGGTATATCTGTTAATTCACTAGCATTGTTATCTTCCTCAATGTCTAATTCTTTTCTTGGTAATGGAAGGTCATACATCATTGACAAAAGCAATGCATATAATGCTGCTTCCACTAGAATGTGACCCCTAATAGCCCTGTAAATGGCCTTGTCACTCAACATATGTCCAACAGCATTCTCAGAATAAATTGTCTCCAATAGTTCTTTAAGTCCAGATCCACTCATCAAATGTCCAATGCAACCCGAAAACTCATTTGCACATACAGACCACCCAGCGTGAGAAGATACATGGTTCATCTGTTGATTTCACATCGATTGGCATGAACATTATAGATGAGACCCCAGTATGAGGACCTTGATGTACCATATACATAAAACCATTCCAAAATGGTCTAGATGGATGTAACAACCAAGAGATTTTTCACAGAAGATCCACATTCAATTTATCATCACCTGCTATCAAACTGAGTAACTGGGAATACTTTAATTTGGCACTGCCCTTTGTTAACTGCTTATAATATTTAATATTGACTTTTGCAACAGAAACTATATCCTAGGATGTGACATGAACTTTAGGTATGTTGTTGTTCCACCATATCCCTGGTGTTATGGTCGTTATTATGACCATATCATGAAACGTGTTCAGCCTGTCAATGGTCCGGACATTATGGTCAACAATATCAGCTACATGTTGTATAAAATGTCCGGGTGTGAAACTAGTAATGTCAGTTACTTGGTGCAAGGTGGCACTACGTTCAAACTCTGTACCTCTGCATATGATGAACAAAACCCGTGACATCTTCGTGGATCTTGAGTTTTGTTGTTGCAATGTTGCAATTCAGGGACACGCAAATCTAAATTTATCACGAACATAAACAACACGAGTTTAGCACACATAAAAGCCTTCACATCTTGGTAAAAGCTGTCAGTGTTTGCATTCAGAAAGTCTGAAAGTGTTCACGCAAAAAAAATGCGACATAACCTTGTGCTGCTTAAGGTTCGTCTGGTTGCCATATAAGAAAATCATGTGATGATAATCAAAAGTCACATTGACTTTACAAACTGAGCAATTTATTATGACTGACAGTCATGCAAGGACTTGCATATGACTTGTTTTAATTATATTAAAATATGATTACTCTAAACAGAGCTATTAATACAGAAAGGAACAAGAGAAGTAATCATAGCAAAGTGTTTATATAAGTCGTACCATAACAATCTTCCTAGTGACTTTATTTTGGGAATATCAGGGGTGTTTAAAAAACCCTGGAAATTACAAAAAAGTCATTAAAAGTACAAACAGTGCTTAGTTTCCTAAATGCTGGTGCTTAGAAATAAATGGAAAGATATGTTGTTATACCGATAGGTATCTGGCAAAACAAAAAGATTGGTTGACTACTTGACAGGATTAAAATAATTGTAAAAAAATGCTGACATCAGCAAATTTCTGTTCTACAACTGGCGGATAGTTTCTCCAGTTTATCTAAATAAAAAGTGTATAGAAAACACTAGCAATATATATATGAAATAATGTGTAGGCTGTAAGTAATATTAATTACAAAATATAAATGTAAGACAAATTCTAAAATGTACGAAAAACACTACCCCTTACTTCTACCCATGTAAAAAAATGCCCATGTTATCAGTTCTTGGGTTTTTTGGTAAATTTACAAAAAATCCCTATTCTTTGATACCAAACTTGTTTATGTACTATTTTCTTCCCGGTTCGGCCTGTTTTAGGGCTAAATCCACTGGACTAGTTAGTGAATTTCAAGGGACTATATCATGGTTACAAAATGGTGTTTCTGCTCAGTTGTATTTCGTAAGAGCAAGTTATCTCTGATCATATGCCAATATAGTTTACATGACTGAGAATCTAGTAAATTCAGTATAAAAACAACAATTTTACCACAAAACTTGTTTGGTTTATCCTTAACCCAGTCCAGCTTCAAAACTACTGTGCATGCTCTGATACATACATAGCAATTCAGTTATAGCAATTAAAGCAGAATAGGGAATGCTTAGAACTATTTCTACAATATTTGTTTCTAATTTTGAGAAATGTAAATTTTTGGTAGTTGATGCAAATTTTTGGACATTGAAAATGTTCAATCTTGATGAGGGGCAATGTCGGCATCCTTTATTCTTTGTTTTTTGTCATATTACCTCAAATAAAAGTGTGCATGGAATCATAGGAAGAAACGGTGTACATTGCCGTGTTGTAACTGTCATAAAAGTGATTGACAGTCCATACTTGTTTACAACCCTGGAAGAACAATTGGAATCTACCAGGTGTGCTTGTTTTTTACACAACAAGGGATATTTACAACTCTGGAAGGGCGATTGGAATTTACCAGGTGTGCTTCTGATTTAAATACCAAAGAATGTTTACGATCTACTGACTTGCCTGCGTGAGACAGCTGCTAGCAAGACCACATTCTGATTGGCTCATGTGGAAACTTAGGTGGTGTCCCTGAATCTGAACCATTTAAGCCTATACATAGGCTAGACTGAGGACAGTTGGGGCCCATCATTCGACTAAATACCCTGTGTTTGCTACTGCGAAATTGTGAGACAAGTAATAAAGGCTGCAATCATCATTCTGTGAGACTTGTGTGAACTTCTCTGCGATCTCCTGCTATCAGCAATGTACTCCAGAGTAACAGCGTTTCTCTGCAAGCACGATTCCTGTATTTCTTCATCATTGTGTTGCAGAAGCCATTGACTGTCTGGGACTGTGAGTTATCACCAATGTACACATCTCTAGGTAATCCCATATTTTAATGAATTTATTCATTGTATTTTTCTGTGCTACGTTCCTTGTAATTATTTTGAGAGGTATTAAAGCCAGATTCTGTAACTTGACATTTTGGTGTATGTGTATTTCGTTTCCAGTACTATTGTCCTGTCTACACCACACTAGCCGCGAAAGGACCCCTTGTCCAGTGGCAATTCTGCTGGTGGCCTTCTCAATAGCAATAAGCAGGCCATACACAGTGACACTGCTATCTTGGATTTCTGTTAAAAATGACAACAATTTTGAGCATCTGGCTTCGTGCGTGCTTTAATCGACCGATTCTTGGATCAGTCATATTTTTCGGCCGCTATCTTGGATTTTGCATTTTTTATTGCCGTTTATCTGTGAACACCATATTTCTTATTGGTCCAGATTAGAACTTTCAACATTGAAATGTCACTGTCTCATGTTTGTTTACGTCATGCAGGCAGTATAACGTCCGTCTGGAATACAAATTCGCAGAAATTTTCCACCTGACTTTGTACTAACCCAATATGCTCTATAGTAATATTTCTTCAGTGATGAAATATTCAAATCATTTTTTTTATAAATTACATTTTCAATTACTTTATATGATCTATTGGGATATTTAACAAATATGTAAACTGTAAATAGTATAATTGCAATTGAATAACTGAGGTTACATTTACCAAACACCTAGGAAATGTTAAACCAACTTGCTTGTATCACATAATGCTGATTGCATTCCTATCATACCTAAATTAAATATGTTTATTAGAATCCCGATATGAAATAAATAAAACGAAACTAGGTATGACTTTTGAGTCTCATTCGTACACATGCTTAGTTCAAGTTAACAGTAATTTCTGTGCACAAAAATACATAGAATATTTTAAGCATATAAATGTTCAAGTTACTTACTTATATACAGAATTAGACTGATAACTCCCTCAGACTCCACAAAGTACACATCAATTTATTTGGTTTCTCATTCTCTCGCCCTTCAAACAATAAAATAACAATTGGATTGCTCGTTATTTGCTGGCACGCATTCATTGATAAAATAGTTTGAAACTTTCGGATTACCATAATGCCACAAGACTTTGGGATTCATAATTGGGGAAACCCGTACCTTCTAATCTATGTGGCTGTGTCTCATCCTTCTGCTTTCTTGTCTTTCTCGTTTTTTTTTTTTTTTTTTTTTTTTTTTGCATCATATACTTTGTATGATGTTTTGTCTGATCCAACTCTATTTCTTCTACTTTCACAGGCTCTTATATTCTCAATTCCCTTTCCTCTTTATTTATTTATCGCGAACTCAGCTACGGCTGATTATTTATGCCCTGATTGTGTCAATTTGATATAAAAAACTCTTTGTTTTAACTATCATCAACTTCATACTTCAGCACCCTTGTACTGATATCTCTGGTGTCAGCAGTGCCACTTCTATCAATTTTGTACCCTCCATAATCATCTCCTCTTTTATTAGGTCATACTGACCAATGCAATCTTGCATTCGCTCTTCTGTCCAGAAATCAGGATATTTCACATTTGACCATCATCCACTGATATTTTCTTCTCATTTAGTGTGATCTTTTTTTCCCAACGCCTTCTTTCGCCATACAAATCTCTCTTAGTTTCTTGCTTCAAAGTATTTCTGTTTAACTGCACAATCCAACCTGGTTTAGTGCACTGTTGCGATTACTGCATTGTGTTCGGAGAACTGTAATGTCATTGATAACAGTAATGTCAACAACACGTATAAAGAGTATGATCTGGTTTAACTTTAGGTAACTGTCTATAGATATGCATATTAGAAGAACAAAACGTATCTCAGTGAGTTGATAACTTTTAAAAGTATATATTTCCAACATAAATGGCATAATTTTAATGGGTTACTTTTAACTTACCCTTGTGGACGGGCTTTATCCGCTATGTCATCTTCGTTTATACGTATTTTTCTGATGCTCAGTTCCAATTCTTAGGTTTCTAAACTGTACTTCCATTGTGTAACCACTGGAATTATTTCCAGGTTTTGTTCAATCGGTTACCATCTATTGTTTTCCAGCAAAGTAATTTCAATTGCATATTCGGGTTCCCACTCTGTCAGCCATTTTGTTATTTTCTCTTTTCAGTAAAGTTTGTTGTGATTAGAGTATTCATCTGACTACTTTTTCATTCCGGATATCATTTCAACTATTATGAAAGGGCATTGCCATCGTTGCTGGAATTATGAAGAGCGTCTAATATTTTGCATGGCTTAAAAAAAATTACCGGTCCCTAGTCATACTGACGCTTTTAATTATTTGCACTGTTCTGTAATATTGCTCTGGCTTTTTAATGTATTTCTCACCTTTCCTTCATAATTTGTTATTGTTTTGTTCAAAGGAGGCACATTCATGGATTTATAAGATATTGTCGAAGACATTATGTGTATAAATGTCAGTCAGACTGGTGTACCATTACATTTAGTCATCGCTCCTAGAATTTCCGACCATTATGTTTGACACATTTTTAGCTAACCATGATTCGAGGCTTCTCCTTTGATTAGAGTTGTCAAAAGGTCCTAAAATGTAAAGGCGTCAACACATCAGTGGCCTCCTTGCAGTTCGTTTATATCATGTGTCACGTGCATCGGCTCATAGGCACTCTCTGATAAGTGGTATCTACCAATCCATATACACATGCCAGTTTAATAAGGTCACGTGTTGTATTTCACCAGCAGTAGAATCCATTCAATCAGTGCTTTCACTAATGTATATACGCGTGCGCATTACATCATGTCCATGTCAGACACCTTGCGGTCCAAAGGTATTATCAGAATATATATAGGGTTGTTAACCCACACAATTTTTGTGTATATATTTTGTTACATTGTTCGGGTCTTTTTAGCGTCAACTAAGTACAATAGGTTCGAGAATGTATGCAATATATGCTTTGTACGTCTGTCCAGCTAAGTACTTAAAGGTATAGTAATTTATATAGAGATAGATTTTATACAATGATTCAGCATCTCAGAACAGTACAGCAACAGTTTATTGACATGACCTGTCTGCTAAGATGGAACCCATTAAAATGATAACATTTTAGCTAGTTCACACCCAATAATAAAATAAGTTTATAGAAGTCTTATAATCCCAAGCATAGAGTTAGTTATGGTAGCATATAATGATTAAAACACCTACCTCAGCCATTATTGAACATTTATTACAGTGTATTCTGTACATTTACTCAAATAATCATCTCCATTTGTGCCTCTATTATCTTAAAGCGGGAGGGTCGTCACCTGCGCACGAGCGGGAATTGAGTCCCAAGCGACGATAACACACGTTAAACATGTAAAGGCTCATGTAAAGGCTACTCCAATTTCACTTGTTATAAACAATTCCACTCTATGGCTATCTGTCGCATGCGCAGGTGACGACTTCCCCGCTTCAATACAACTTTAATAAAAAACTTTAATTTGCCGGTTCCAGCCCGTCACATAAATTTATATTGACCTGCCACTAAATTTTCAAGGTTTCATTAGAAAATTGGTATATCTGGTCACCTTCTGTGGGTTTCCTAACTCATTTGCATATCTCACTATGTCTGGTCAGTTTTTCATATCACATGTACTTTCTAAACAATGCCTCACATATATCACAGTGCAGAACATCCAGAGGTAGTGTCGATTTTTACACTCTCATAGATCCATACACTTTTTTATTTCACGGTCATTTTAATGAGCCGCTATAAGACTCTCAATCGCAATTGAAGTGATATTCGGGATACAAATTAGGTGATTAATTCTATTGCAGAATATCACTAGAGGGTACCTGCATGATAGTCAGATGTGGGCAACCCATTTTCAGATTTGCCAACTATCCCGGTTTACTCTTAATTCCGGATTAATCTTTTGGGCTCGCCATGTGTATGGGAATATCCCGTAATTCCAAGCTATATTCTCTGGCTCTGGAAATCACAGTGTCTGTGTTTCCCTGTAAACCACATTGTCCACATGTTTTCACTAACAAAGCATTATCATTCAAATAGATTGTCAGTGGTCTTTACTACTATTCAGATTTCTAGGTACAGGAATGCTCACAAGCAGAACACAAATTATTGTACTCAACATCTACTTGTTGCGTTTCCAAACTTGTATGTACACATACTTGAAACATTTATGAGTGGCTAATGTTTTGATTGAATATCATTATTATTCTCTGCAATAATCAAATATTTGCTGGGATCACCATTCTCGATTACACTTATATATGCATAAAGACATAAACTATATTTATATTCAGACTTTCTTCCTGGGCGTACCAGTTAAGATTGGTAGAGTTTTTTCAGCCCCTTAACCTATGATGTTTCCCAAATGATTACATAATCAGACTCTGTACAATATAGTGTCCAGCATTTCTCTTTCTACTATTCTGGTTGCTCTTAATTCCGGTTCATTTTCACCTGGATAGCTGTTCCACCTGAAACTTATTACTGACAACCGTATTACAGCTGGATAACAGCTTTAATTTTCTTCCATACAGGCACTGCCTGTAGTATCTCATGAAATTCACAAAATTGCTTCTACTACAGTAATACCTGTTTTTACACACTATCACTTTTTCCTCTTCATATATAATTTATGTAAGACAGCTATTCAAATTTCACTTGTTTCTGTGTCCTACATATATTAATATTTTACACCTGTGAATAAAACGGGGCTCACACCAGATACAGCTTTACATCCTGTATCCCTGTCAAACATATCTATCTTTGCAACGGCGCAGCGGAACTAGGTACATGGTGACACTGATACTAACTGCGCCCTCAGAAACCACTCCATCCTTTGACACTATATGACCAAAGTACATTATAATGGAACTGAACTTTTTCTACATCTGTTCACCTACATCTTTACTGTAAACAATACCACCATCTAAATACAAGTACGCCAACTGTAATTCAGCTATTATATGCTTCATAAGATGCTCGGACATAGGAAGAACATGACATAAATCTCCCAACTAAATACCGCCATTGATGCATTTGAACCCACTTTCTAAAATTGAAAACCAGGAAGCTCCATACATGGAATAATTCATACTGTGGATTTGGCCATCATCATCAGCATCATCATCATCTTCATTATTTAATCATTCAGTCTTCTATAACCAACACAGAACAGATCTCATCACATCTTTTTTTAGTAGAACTATTGGCGATGCACAAGGATCATACTATAACACGCTATGTGGTTAGAGATCTAGCCCCCACCATCGCTCCTTACTGCAATCGGGTCTCTGTCACCAAGCAACACCATTCCTTACTATGTGTCTGGGATGATTCCTTTAGTTTGACATGGTACTACCATCTCACAATGAAGTGAATCACCAATCCCTTTTTTATCATCACTCTGGAAAAAAATATTCAATGTTTTACTAACACAAACTGGGTCTAATGCAATGTACCACATACCTTAATATAACAACTCATTACTAAGCACTGCATCTGTAATTAGCCATGTGTACTTTTATATTAGCCCGATCTTCAAAGAAATGTCCTTTTACCCCAGTTCATCAGAACAATGAGCTAAAAACCCTGCCGTGGCTCTACCGTTGAAAAGTCAACACCTGCTAAGTTTAGCAAATAGCTGTGAATATCAATACAAGGGATTTGAATCGGATTAAGAGAATCTCACAAATTTAATATTTAATATAGTATCTTATATATATCTTAAACCAGCTTTAAATTAACACCAGGACAACAGCTTATATGTCAAAACGAATTTATGCAGTAACTGTATTGCCATCCTGTTGAATGCATTTTAATTAAAACTATGCACTTGAAATACGAAATGCATCTCGGATAATCGTTGTGTTTACAATTAAAATCCCGTATTAGGATGCGCTACCAAACAACTATTTTTTTAATTAAATGTGTATTTTGCAGCTGCCTTATGTTTTGTTGCCTCTGCTACTCTGTGGAAAATTGCTACAGCTAGAATGTTATATTTTTGTAGGAAGGTTGACACATAACATAAGTGAAGTCACTGAAGTTTTGAACTACTTGAAATTATAGTGACAGTCTAGTATGATAATACACTACAGTTTTTCGCTTAATTTGTGTCATCTTGGTAAGGTGGGTTTTAACTAAACTCCATCCAAAATTCATAATACAAATATTACATGAACTATGGATAGTGACACAACTGACTATCAGTGTGTTTTATAGTGCAAGTTATTGTTTTTTTAATATTACTGAATGAATGATATTTACGTATTTAAATTGCTTGTCTATGAAATAATAAATAATAGAGCAAAATTTGATGGTACTCTCACCTGATGGAAAGACAGGAACTATATGTTTCGGGACACACTGACCTTGAACAAACAATGCGACAACAAAGGTTATGACATTTAAACATACACCGATCTAAAGCCAAAACCAAAGGGTTGGACAAATTAGAAATTTGACTAGGACTAGGAACTAAAACAATGAGAAAATATGAAATTTGACAGTTTGCGAGAAAATAATTAATTCCAGATAAAAAAAGTCCGTCCAGAGTTGGAACCCATGGGACGAAATATGTTCATTTGTTATGTTAAATATTAACATCCAGTGGTTTACTGATTCAATATAATATTGCTGACTGAAAACCAGTTAGTTTTTTCAATTCAAATTATACAGGTTAGAATATATGTTCATGGCAATTAGTTTCAAAATCGTGTGGAAGCTTTGTCAGTTTTTGTTAAAATTTGATACATACATTATACATGTTAGGATACATGTCTATGACGATTCGAATGGCAGCCATCTTGTTGTTTTTTTGGAAATGTTGTATCATGGTCATGCTTGGTTATTTTCATTCAAATGTGTTATAAACATTGTACATTTTAGATTAAATGTACACGATAATCTTGTTACAATCATATCAAATATGGCCTTCTTGCTTTTTGACGATACTTGTATATCTCCAAGGCTTTTCAACGATTGTCATTCATATTTGGTACATACATCATACACATAGGCATACATGTTCATGTCTGTTTGTTCCATCTTGTTTTTTGAAAAATGTTGTATATGGCACAGGGATTGACAGTTTTCCTTCAAATTTGGTACAAACATGTTGAGATACATGTTCACGATGTTTTGAGTTCAAAATGACCAACTGGCGGCCATTTTTTTCAAAATGTATCATTAATATGTGTTTTTCCTTCAAATTATAGGATATAGTGTCACAATCGGATCAAAAATGATTTACCGGCTACAATCTTGCATTTTGACCATTGAACCATATTTCTGTACATGAGCCTGGACAAATGAAATTCAGCAAAAAGTGAATAAATATTATATCCTGTTCAATTTCTGACCATATATTTACTTCATTTTTATGAACATGAACTATTTATGTTATAGTCTATTCATCCAAACTGACACTTACATTGTCTTGCATTGTGGCGTTATTGCTCTAATCGTTGACACAGGGTTTCAAGTGATATATATTCTAAAGACAGCATGTTAATTCTAGTATGCCGCAACGATTTCTTTTTTAAACAAAATGAAGCATTATAAGAAAATTTATACTACCTACAAATTCAGGAACTTCTATAGATATCGTCATATATGCACGACTATCTTCAGCAATGACCAAGGAAGAATATATAAATGGCGAGAAAAGTATATGTACAATATGTGTATATGAGTGGTATATCATTACCACATCTGTGTGAATGAATGTCCACTGGTCATGAGAGAGAGCAAGATAGAGAACTTATATTTGTAATTTATCAATTACGATGGTCAAACGACGAGACCAGTTTGAACATTTGTCTTTTGGTAGGTGCTACCTGAAATAACAACATACCGTCGACTGAACATAAGGCATAAGAAATTGTATACTTTATAGTGTATACTCACACTTTAATGCTTTTATCACATCTCAATGATGTCACGCCTGCTATGATTGGTTGAAACTCGGTCATATGACATTGAATAAAAAAGTATATTATGTGATAAAATTCCCGTCAAGTGGATATTACATGGGTATATCACATACAACGTCATACAACTAATGCGCGATGATACTGCGCATACCAAATTGTCGTTCACTGCACTGGTGCTGTCCTGGGCCGCTGTTGCTTTCGGTTGGCTTTTGAAAGAACTTAAGTAATCGGAAATAGACAACGAACGTGCCAAAATGGGTATTAAGTAAGATATTCTGCTTCGGTGTTTAGAGTATTCTTTATATGAAGCAACAATGTACGCTAGAGCCGCAGCCGGGATAGCTGCGGCGCTTTCTACGCTGTGAGCATTTCTACGCGTTCCACTACGATGTTAACCGAAAACGCTGTATGCTATGTGACTTGTGGATAGAAGGTGTGGTACGTTAATAATATATAATTACGTTATGTAATTTCAATCACTTCCACGGCATTTTATCCTGCAGGTAGTTAAATAACTCAATTCATTTCAAAATTGTTATACTCGATAAATTGAGTGGTTCACACTGATGAAACGGTTACTAAAAATTTATCCGTGGCTGAAAATGGCATTTACTATGTGTATTTCGCAAACAATGTTTTTTCAGCAAACAATGTATCTATGTTATTGAGTATTGTGAAACTTGTTAATAATAAGAATACATAAAATAAAATATTGCATACTTCAAATAAAAGTGTTGTTTTTTTTGTGTGAGTGGTGTATGGTTGATGTACATGTGCATAATGGATGTCTACTCGATAAAATGATAAAATAAATAACATATTTGGGCAATATCACGATTTGTGGGGTTAGAACATACAGCTGTGGCCCTCAATACCCAGGATATATAATTATTTAGCTAGTCATGATAAGCATAACAATAACGTACTCAATACGCTGGTCAAACATGCACAGTTTATAACGCCATGGAATCATCGTTAAATTATTTTCATGCTGACATACAATTTAAACTGTTAACGTATGAAAACCCGTTCGCTGAATTTGTAACTAATATACACAGATATACTGAACTTGCTAAAATGAAGGCACAGTTGAGAAACAGATTACACAATGGACAATTGTACGGACCCAACAGATCAGTACAGTACTTCATCTCTTTCAAACTTGGTTTGCTTTGTAAACTGGTCCTATAAAAGGATTCTGTTCCTTGGCAAACTGTATTTCCTTTTGACTGATGCTTGGCTGAAATCCTGTCAATCTTATGTTAAGTCCCGTATGCCCCATGGTGGGTAGATCACTGGCCATGTACTTTCCAGTTCTGCAACGAGTTCTGTCTTTGCCTTGCTTATGCCCATATTGCTTACATGGCATCCCCATAAATGCATCAGCATTATTATGTTACCGTCCTGGTCTATGTACTATAGTGAATTCGTAACCAGACAACACTTCCTGCCATCTTGCAATGTGTCCTTCCTTGTAACTGTAAAGGCCATTTCAGTGCAGCATGATCCGTATGTATGATAAATTTCCTGTCATACAAGAACTGTTCTATTTTCGTTAGGCAATAATTGGCGATTTCTTTTTTTGTCCATCTTGAGACAATACAGCACCTATACAAACGTGACTTGCGTCAGTATCCAGAACATAATCTCCTTTTTTTTGAAACGCATCTTTACAATCAAATTGCATTCAAATTGGCTGTTCTTTTCTGTGAATCAATTGAGCGGCGGTAGTGGGAAGCCATTCCACGAAATTAACAGATTTGGATTACTGTCATCGTTCTTGGCCATGCTTGTCTAGCTACTACCTTTCCTGGGTCAGTAGCCCCAGGTAGCATTGCCAGAAATGGAAATATGGTCAAGTAGGGATTTCCTTTCTATCCCATTGCAGTGACTATAATTTCATGCAAACTATTCAAGACAACATATGATGTCATAGACTTTAAAGGTATATTGTTCATCCTAATGAGAGTATATTGTTATGATAAGTAGTTCACAGCTTGGGTTGGAAACAATAGTAAGTGAGGTATATCTTTTCTTCCTTTGTTTTGTGCCCACTTGTATTTTTTATTTGTTATTGAAATCATGTAATAAATAGTTGTGGTTGCCAGAGGACGAGATACCTTTTAGTACACTCTTAAGATAGCATTAAAGACAAGCCACCTGCAATATACTTGATACAAAAATCTGGGGACAGACCAATTTTTTCAAAGGCGACTGATATGCAAATTACCTTTTTTCTGAAGTACTACAAGACAAAAGTCGAGACTGTCGTGGAACAATACACGTCTCACGGACAGACGTCGTGATGGAACCCCTCCTTTGTAAAGAGGAAAAACGACCATACATTTTGTTGATCTTGTGTTCTGTCCTTTAGCACCAAAAGCAGTATGTTGACAGTGGTTCACGTTCGAAAAGTGAGGTGGTTTCACATGGAATAACGGACTTAATCTGAAATAAATCTTGATTCATGTCGCTGTCAATTGGATTAAAACAGTTATATTTTCTCAAACTGGATTGTACATCTGTGTAAAAAATGTAAGAATTTGAACGCTAATCTGGGCTGCCAATACTGCGTTAGCTGCGTCGCTGCGTATCAAGAACGAAGCAAAAAAATCGGAAGAGTCACAAATGTTGAGTCATTTTCTTATTTTTAAAAATGGCACACAAATACACATTGACCATTAGCTTATCATCAGGTTTAACAGCAAATCGGGCATTTAATGGTGATGTTTTAATAGAAACATCTATAACTTATCGAAAGCTTGGAATGTCACCTCTCTATTACGAAGCACACAAAATTGAAAAAAATGAAAAATATAAACTCAAAATTAAATTTTGTTTTAATATTTGTTTATGCAATGCATTCTCTATGGCACATGTTGTGATGTTTATTTGACAGCGGAGCACATGCCACGGGCGGAAGTCGGCCATCTTGTCCACCTATTTCTGGCGATGTATACTTTAGATGTATTCTTTGAAACAAATTGCATTTTCTGGGCTTTAGTTTCAAACCATCACATTTCAGGCGACTAAACACAACTCGTAATCTTCGCACCATTTCATCAACATCTTTTCCGTAGACTATGATGTCATCGAGATACAGAACCAACATTTCTCATTGGAGACATCCATAACTCTTTCCATCACCCGTTCAAACGGGGAAGGCGTACAACACAACTCAAAGGGCATAACGCTATGTGTTGTGTTGCTATTGCCAATAGCCAGAGGTTAGTGAACCAACTTGCTCCTGACAAACTGTCAAGAGGATCATCAATCCTTGTTAGGGGATAAGCGTCTTTTAAGTCTTTTCATTTAATTTGCGATACACAGAAAAGAGTTGACACATCTTTCATTTCTACCAGAACGATGACCAGGGACTCATGGTATGTATTTCATATGTGTCACCCGTATGTATTTCATGCTTGACTATATCCGTCTTTCCCATGTCATGGACTCCTGGTATGTTTCTGCATATGCTACCAGTAATTCTGCAACTTTCTTTTAATCTTGTGTGTTTAGTTCGGTGCAACTTCACTGCAATTGTCCGCAATCATTTCTGATTTTTTTATGGGTTTGTTTTCCTCTATTTCTGTTATCTTTCTTATGGTGGTGCCTTCTCGTATCTCAACAGTGTTTGCACCAACATTGAAGAGTCGGAGTGGGAGGGTCCCCTGCGTACATCGCACCAAAGCCCTTGCTACCATTATCCTATTTTCCTCTATCTTTGCAGAGTCAGTTGGATTACAATGGCAACACATTTGTAGGGATCCAGTTGCTAGTTTGCCTAGGCCTATTACCTCTCCTTCAGGGGATAACCTTATTGTCTTCCTTCCTAATCCTTGAACAAAAAGGCTTGGCTTACCAGTCACTGTAGAGTACTAGTTCATCTTTGAATGTTAACTCTAAATTTGTGAGGTCCAGTATACATCCAATCTTTATTAGTACGCCAATTCCTACTAAACTTGCAGCGACCATTTTCAGAACCACTACGTCCACTGTTACTGTGTCCTTTCCAATCTTGACTTGCATGGGTGCCATTCCATGTTGATTCATATGGCTTTCATCCGCCAACTTGACGTGAATCAGGGTTGGCTGTAATTGTAGCTTCCAGGCATTTGTCATTCGATCATATTGAGTCTTTGATATCAGCATACCTGAAGATCAAGTAACAAATTGAAAAATTGCCAAGAGTGTCATTTATTTCTCACATTACAAACAAACCACTTCAGCTCTACTAAGTTCAGCGAAGGTGGGAAATAACTTTGTCTGTTTCAAGGGAAATGGGGACTGTTTGCCCTGTTTTGACTCCTTTAGATTTGTCTAGGGGTGGTTCTTCTCCTCTTCTTGCTGTTATGTTCCTATTTTTGTACGACTGTGGGGCTTGGCTTAGTGGACTAGAGCAGTGTAATTTTTCCACACACATTGGTAGAATATGACACTGCTTGAGGTCCCCTGTTTTTCCTTGCAAGTTTTCTTCAAGGCCTTGGTGCTTGTTTCATTCCCATTTCTACTTGTTCCCCTTCCTTCCATTTCTTCAAGTTTGTAGCGCATGGCTTGTATCTCTCTTTGCCCGTTTGTGTCCACCATCCATCCAAACTTGGACATTCGGTAAGCCCTCATATATGACTTTGCCTGTATTGCAGCTTGTAGTCGATGGTTGGCCCGGAATATACTATCTCGTATTTCCTTCTCTGTTACGACATCCTTGAAGAATTGTTCAGCCAATCTATATTGTGCTATGTAGTCCATACTAAGGTAGGCCAACTCAGTTAGTTTTCTGATGGCCTCGGCCAATTCATGTATGCTCTCATCTTTTTTTTGGCAGTTTCTTACCTCGGCTGCATAATTATCAGCCTGGCATCCCGTCCCAAATCTCTGCTCTAATCTTTGCATCAACTGTTCATATGTGAATTGCCCATCTGTAGGAAGGGTACTTTCTGTGCCAGGCATGTAAAACTAACTGCCAAATATCTTGCTTTCCTCTCTTCATCCCAGTCATTCACTATAGCACACTGTTCAAACTGAGATTTATGTTCCCTCTATGGTGTTCTGTCTGTAAATTATTCAAGGGTTATGCTGTGTTTTATGTCACTAAAAACCCTATTTTTTACATTCTTCTTCTCCGCTCAATGGCCGGATTGCTGGTTCTTTTGTGGAAAGACAAAGCTTTTCTGTCACCTTCGTGTTTTTCTGTTGTATTGTCTTGATGTAGACCCTGCTGGTGAGGTTCCAGTCCCCCCTAATTCTCACAGTGGTCTAAATCTTTCAGGGCCATTAACCGTTGACCATACTTGTGGGGTCTTTTGATTCTTCTTGTTCAATCACTATTGAATCAATCATTGAGTCATAATCTTCTGTGCTACATTTATTGAGAAGCCACTTTCTTTCAAATTTTCTGTTCAGTTCTAATCCTTGTTTCGCTCTTTTCTGTTTTACCTGCCTCATTCATGTCACTTGTCACATACCCCGATGTCAATGCCTGTTTTCTCTATATCGCCTCTTGTTTTTCCTTTGTAGATGCATCTCTCTCTTTGTCTTCTTATTCAGTTGTGTATCCAGTATCACCCATCAGGGACACTACCTCACCCAGTGTGTCTTGCCATGCATGATTGTCTTCCTCCACTTTATCAATCTTTGTTTCTTCTTTTTCAATATTCCTGTTCCTGTTCCGCCTTTTTACCTTTTGCACCAGTCTGTATCCGCACCGCTGCCACATTGTAATGTTTTGCCCCTTTTGTTGATAGGTTAGTACAGAAAAAGTGTTTCTCGTCAACAGTTTGGGTTAAGTGAAAATATATCACTTAAGAGAACTCTTTGGTAAATGAATCGCTTATGATCAAATGTCTGTAAGGATCAAATTTTGCACAGTGATAGTACTTGGTCCACAACCCCTCAAAATAGCATCTTTTAGATCAAAACTTCGTGTTGCCATGGTAACGGGCAAACAAGGGTTTCTGGCCGTTTTCCCCAATGTTTGCATCTCAAAAACACGGAAATCAGCATAATTCGCGGCATTGTCTCTGCCATACCTTTGAACTTATCGTCAAAACAAGACATGATCCTAATAGACCAACATCTTGGCTTTTTGAAAATTGTTATGGAAGTTTGAAAGAGATAGACTTCAGTTCCTTGGCAGCCTGAAACCATGCAATGTTTCGAGCTTCTAAAAAATGTAATTGTTTGCCCAACTTTGTAATTCTATAAGGATATTTTATTTACTTGAAATTTGTACCATACATAGATAATTAAAATATCTTTCAAATAATATCTTCCAAAATTTGGTAACTTGTTTGGTTCATACGTGGTCGTCCCAAGAAGTAGGTCATTTTTTGCGTTTGACCAAAATTGTGGATGTGGCCATCTTCAAAGTACTCTACATGACAAAGTAAAATAGAATTCTAACTCAACTTCTTTCCAAATGTAGATCTATGAATTACTTATCAAATAATTGCTTGTAGATTTTCGGGTCGTAATGTCTAGTCACGTGGTTGTCCCTGAAAGTAGGCCATTTTTTGCACTAGGCAAACTTTTGGAATTTTAGCCATGTTCAAAGTACTATACTGGACAAAGTGAATTAGAACGTTAACTCAACTTCTGGTCAAATGTAGATCTATGTATTTTCTATCAAATGAATGCTTGTAGAATTGTGGGTCGTAATGATAAGTCACGTGGCTGCCCATGAAAGTATGCCACTTGTTTTGCATTTGCCAAAAAAATGAAATTTTAGCCATCTTCAAAGTACTCTATGGGACAAAGTGTAACCAAAATGACGCCTGGCATGTACTTCTGAATAACCTGGATAATACAAGTGTGTTTCTGGTAATGGACTGGGCCATGAAGTTCCTGCCAAGGAAGTACAGGGAAAGCCAAACAGACTGGTTTATAAAGCGGGGCATACCATGGCACATCACGGTAGCATACCAGCAAGGGATCTATCCAAGTTATTATACCTCCGAAGTGACTATGTTATCACAACACACTCATACTTCAAGCAGCTAGGCATATCAACGAAACGGCAGGAGTCACCATCATACGACTGGAGTATTATGACCCACAAGGGGGAAAGGGTCATGTGACAGACAGGCTGCAACAGTGAAGTCCCACATCAAGACCTGGATCAATGAGGGCCACAATGTTGAGACGACCGAGGAGTTTAAGATTGCCGTAGAGTCTTGTGGTAGAACCCCGGGAGTAAAGTCTTTCTGTGTGAAGTGGTTGCAGATGTTGCAGCGACATCCATGAAACTGGATGGAATCACCAAACTCTTTGAGTTTAGTGATGCAGGTCTACGTGTCTGGCGAGCATATGGCTGCGATTGCCTGCCATATAACCACCGCTGCTGAAGATTGTCAGTCAGTCGTCAAATCCTGGTTCTGCATTTCAAAGCACAAACGTCGCATTGAAAGAGAGACTTTGCTGGACAAGACAAAGTTGATTTTTGTCAAATACATTTGCGGTGGAGAAAATCTCAGCATGAACTAATCATCTTTGTTTAGCATAGAGGAGATATTTTGTTCAACAAATCATTCATTTTCAATGGAAACAAATTGAATCCGGGTGACGACACATCGACGGCTCGTAATATAATAACCCATGTCATCAAATAGTTGAATTTCGCAGTCTGATATAGAATATACTTCTCACCAATTTTCTTGCAGGATATAATCGTTGGAGAATATATTAGTAAGTATATATCATTATAATTATGACGTGAATAACATTTGCCATTATGTGCATTATAAAAATAAGTGCCCTCCATATACCTTGTAAACATTGGAATAAAGGTAATATCTAAGACGATGCTGTGTTAGCAAATAATGTCTGAAAAGGTTCTAAAATATAAAGGCGCCTGAACGAACTTTCTCCTTTCTGCGTTGATTTCTGGTTACGGCCTGACCATGCACACGGCAGGACTTCAATACATTAGGAGGTGAATCGCAATGTAAAAGAGCTTAATATATAGACTAGTTCATACACATATGCATTGTTTATGCCTAAAAATGCGCGAAGTACTCATCAATCAAACATTAAAGAAACAAAGTGATTTCTATGTGGGTGACAACGTGATATAATCAATAAGTTAAACAATTCTCTAAAACAATACACTCAACTCTGAACTGGAATATATGGTGGCGTTTGTGTGCGTGTGAAATGTAATGTCACGTTACTGGGTGTCTTTTAATGAGTCACCATTTCAATTCATGTAATTCATGTAGACTATGCAGACGAATTTCGACGTAATTTTATACGAAATAGTGGTATCTCAATGTTTTAGACACACAGACAGACCAAGGTAAACAGTTCGTCTAGCAAAAAACACACACCCTTTCCCAGCGATTTGTTCAACACAACATTGTCCCGACTACATTAACATGGAATATCATCCATTCAAAACAGTTTATATAAGCAGTTCCATCAAATCACGTGCCGCATGTAGATGCCTGTAGGTACCATCCAATCTGTGACCCCAACTAATTATTATACGTTTGATCGGGTCACGTGTTATATCACTGGTACGATCCAATCAGTGACTTTCCCAATGTATACATATGTGTGTATGAATTAGGTTGCACGGCATGTGTTTCGCCCTAAACATCTCGGTTGATGCATCGATTCATTGCGACCCTTGATTATGATATGATATTTGAAAGAAAAGAATACTCTTTGCATTGTTCGTTTAACCATGTTGGATCAGATAACTACACTTTGTTATTTACAGTATGATTCACTGCAATGTATTGGGAAATGTAGTGACAACGTATCTGTTGGCGGAAAATGGGCAATGGTTCTAACAGCCAGATGACCGTGATATGAACAGATACAAACTCTATAGATACAAATAGTACTTACATTAATGTCGCTATAATTTATTGCCAAGATTATTATATCTATAATACATTGAAGTGCATCATGTAATTAAACTATTGGTTGCTTGACAGAGATATGGTACAGTGTTAAACAATCACAGTTACTGCTCTCAGCCTCGTACTGTTATTATTAAGAAGTCGACATACATGCGGATGTTGCACTGCATCACTATGACTACAAGCTTTGCTAAACGAAAAGTGAAGAAAGTAATGACAGAACTTATATAAATGTAACAAAATAATGAATTAATAAATAAATTGTTTCATTATCATCGTTTCATGTCTATAAATATAGAGAACTATATGAAACTCTTCGATCACAGATATTCTAGTAATTTATCAAACTTTTCATGTTCTTGTGAAAGCATCTATGAAAATGTTCATCATATAATTTAAAGGGGAATAACCAACGCTATTAAACTTGGCATACATATTTCGTATGTGGCTTGGAAAAAAACTAGTAAAGTGTCAATGTCAATATACGTTCACAATATGTGAAGATGCAAGAGAAGAGTGCTGTCGACTTCACAAATTCATGTGGTTGGTTATATAGCTGCATTGTTAAAAGCTGTACATTCAATATGGTTGTCTGTAAAATATGTTGTCACTCAACAGTTTTGCCAAGAGCTGTTGTGTAAACCATATAATACGGTTACTTTAACAATGCGAAATGCTCTGTAGAAACAATTAGAATTCGTACAAATACTACTTCTAACATGTATATTATTTTGAGTTATTTTTCAATGTTGGTGGTAAATTAGATGGTTCACGCATTTGAAATTATATTATCATTCTGCTAAGTTTTGTGTTTTGAATCTACTTGTAGTTGTGTATTCGTCTATTGTGGTCTAAGAGAGTGCTAAAGACATTGTGCTATTTCTGAAAGTTCTGTTGTGTAATTTATGAGGTTATGTGATATTCTAAGAGCAGTTGTTTTAGTGACATATTTTCACTTTAGATGTCAGGATGAATGAAATCTACCAAATCCCCCTATCAAAGGTTAGTGGATATTTGGACAATTAAGATGCGCCAATATGTAGTATTAATAATAACAGTTAACCAAGGAGTATTCGGAAACTTACCAGATCTAACGGAATTATTTCTAGAAAAATCTGAAACCTAGTGGGCCAAGGAGTTTCAGCAAAAACAATGTTAATTAATCATTAATCATCTAAATAACTCATTGGCGAGTTTCAGTAATTACTATGTATGTACATGTATGTAATTGATATATAGAATAGCTGATCGAGTAAAATGAAACATACTAAATTGACTGAGTCGTTTGTAGACAGAAAGCTAAATATACATGAAGATTGAAATACCTTGTTTCCGACAATTTCAAATCCTAAAAATACATAGCATACAAATAATATTAAATTCGAAATACTTATTAACATATTGTAGGAGTTAATATAAATTAACTGACAACAATGTTTTATGAAAGTTCAGATAAATACCATTCATAGTTCGCAAGATTATCAATAGTTTACGTTCAATAGTTTACGTTTGTTAAGGTCTAATAATTTACATTGTACAATATTTCCAAATATAAATTCCACGACATTGATGGTCGTCCTGTACATTTTCATAATGCGTTGATGATCAAAATTGGGGAAATTGATAAAGCAAATAAATAGATTGTTTTTAAAGGGGAAACAGTTTTAAGTAGGCTAAAAAATATATTACTCGGAATTTCGATTAATAAGTTTAATGTGGAGAGAATAAGTGCAGATTGTTGGGGCAAATAACATCATAGCGGCATCCAGAATGAACCGTTTCTTACACATGTTACATGGGTTGAAACGGCTGTCATTTTGGGTCTTGATATTGATGATTTACATATTTCAGTTGAACCACTTGTACGATCCTCCACTAAAATTGATTTGTCAAGTATCCCCCCATTTTTACCTGATGCGTGTATTACTTCTGTTCTGTCAAGTTATGGACGTGTGACGAGTGCAGTACGAGCGATTCCGCGGGAATGTAAGAGACGTCTCTGAAACACGTCAAATCGTTTCGACGTCAGGTTTATGTTCACTTGAAAGATGTCAGTATTAACGGTTTACTTCCAATCACTTATCAGGGTCAGATATGTAATATTTATGTTTCAACTGATTTGTTTTGAGTGTAAAATGAAAGGACATACACGAAAATCATGTCCAAATTCTCAAAGCATTGTTACGCAAATGGAGATGGGGGAAAACAATGAAGGCTCCCAAATAGTAAAAGTGTTGCATTGAAGGTAGGAGGTGAACAAAGGAGTAAGTTAGAGGGCCAGTCAAAATATGTTAATCAGCCAGGGGTAACGACACGCAGTGGACTATATAGAGTACAAAATTGTAATTATTGTAAGAAGCTTGGGCATGTGATATAAAATTGTTATGCGTTGAGATGGAAGAAAGAGAGAGAGCAAGGAATTTCGCAGAGTGCATGTACTGTTAGTGAACCGATAAGTGATGTGTCTTTTCGATCCTGTTCTTTTCAGAGAAAGTCGGATTTGGGTAATATTATAAATGATTTTAAACCGTTTGTATCTGAGGGATTGGTTAGTGCGGTTAACGATACTACTAACCCTTCTCCTGTTAAGATATTGCGAGACACAGGGGCCACCCAGTCTTTGCTATTGGAGAAAATGTTACCTTGTAATGTTGATTCCTTCACCGGGGAGTATGTAATTGTGAAGGGTGTGGAAGGAGGCTTTATTAATGTACCACTGCATAAAATTAATCTTTCCTCAGAGTTAGTATCAGGACCTGTTATTGTTGAAGTGAGGCCTATGTTACCTGTCGATGGTGTATCCTTTTTGTTGGGAAATGACTTAGCTGGGCCGAAAGTGGTAGCTGATCTTAGGGTTGTACGTCAGCCAGTTTCTGTGGTGAGTACTGAAACAGTTGCCGAATGTATTCCTGGTATTTTTCCTGCTTGTGCAGTCACTAGGGCTATGTCTCAGAAACTGCTGGGCAAAGGAGTGTTGATAAAGATAAGTTAACAGAAAAATCCTGTGACTTGTCTGAGACGTTTCTTGGTAAAGTATTAAATAATGCGCCAGACGAGGAGTATTTGGATGATAGTGAACGTATAGGTAAGGATAGCACTAATAAAGTTGAAGGGAATAAGCCAGATGTACCTCTTTCTAGGTCAAGATTGATCAGAGAACAAAGGGATTACCCAGATACTTTAGCTCTATTTGAATTGGTGCTTACCAAAAGTGAAATTGACAGTGTCCCTACTGGATATTTTGAACAAAATGGTGTTCTTATGAGGAAGTGGCGGTCGCCAGTAGTGCCATCTTCCGAGGAATGGTCAGTAATATATCAAATTGTGGTGCCGAAGGCGTATAGATCTGAAATATTGAAGATAGCTCATGAGATTCCTATGGGTGGACATTTAGGTGTTACAAAAACTTTAAACAAGATTATGAAACACTTCTATTGGTCAGGTATTAAGCGTAGTGTCTCAGAGTTCTGTAGAAATTGTCATGATTGTCAGATAGTAGGTAAACCTAATCAGAAAGTTCCTGTAGCTCCATTAAAACCTATACCTGCTATTGGTGAGGCATTTAGTAAGGTCATAGTTGATTGTGTGGGTCCTCTACCAAAAACAAAGCGGGGAAATAAGTATCTGTTGACAGTTATGTGTACAGCAACGCGATTCCCGGAAGCTATCCCATTGCGTAATATAACTGCCTCAAGTGTGGCTAAAGCTCTTATTAATTTCTTCACTTTCGTGGGTTTGCCCAAAGAAATTCAGTCGAACCAAGGTTCAAATTTTACATCGGGATTGTTCCAGCAGGTGGTGTACGAGTTAGGGGCTCAGCAGATTATATCTAGTGCTTATCATCCCGAGTCCCAAGGGGTGTTAGAGAGGTTGTCTGGAAAATGAAATAGATTGGGATGAAGGTGTAAATTTGTTATTATTTGCAGTTAGAGACTCGGTTCAGGAGTCGTTAGGATTCAGTCCATTTGAATTGGTCTTTGGTCATGTGGTTAAGGGTCAGTTGAAGTTGTTAAAAGAAAAGTGGTTAGAAGAGGGGTCTAGACTTGATTATGTGGCTAAGTTTAGAAAGAGATTGAGTGAGGCGTGTGATGTCACTCGTAAAAATCTGAAATCAGCTCAAGGCAAAATGAAATTATTGTATGATAGGAAGGCAATAGAGCGTTCATTTAATCCTGGTGATCAAGTGTTGGTATTATTACCAGTTATGGGTAGTACTTTGAGGGCTAGGTATCATGGTCCATATATAGTTCTTAAAAAGGTAAATGATGTCGATTATGTAGTACAAACTCCCGATCGGAGAAAATCAACCCAACTATGTCACATTAATATGTTGAAGCGTTATTATAATAGAGATAAAGTTAAACTATGTATGGCAGTAGAGTGTGAGATTGTTGGTGAAACTGAGGATGTAGAAATTGAGTGTAAAACGTTAGTTGATAAATTAGGGATTAAATTAAATAATTCAGAGATTTTAATGAATTTTGAGATGAAAATTAGTCACTTACCTTTTGAACAAAGAAATGATATTACTAAATTAATCACGCAATACAAATGCCTATTTTCAGATGAGAAATGCCTCTCCTGTCAAACAGCACCCATATCGCGTCAATCCCATGAAATTAGAAATCATTCGTAAAGAAATTAAATATATGCTTGAGATCAACATCATTGAGCCAAGCGATAGCTGTTGGTCCTCTCCTTGTGTGTTAGTTCCAAAACCCGATGGCTCAATGAGGTTCTGTACAGATTTTCGAAAGGTGAACTCTCTTACCAAAACTGATTCGTATCCCATACCCAGAGTGGATGACTGCATTGACAGGATTGGTAATGCCATATATATTACAAAATGTGATCTGTTGAAGGGTTATTGGGGTGTCCCTTTAACTGACAGAGCAAAACAAATCTCTGCATTTGTAACTCCTGATAATTTGTACCAGTATAGAGTCTTGCCATATGGTATGAAGAATAGTGCGGCCACGTTCCAAAGAATGATGGACATTTGTTTGAGGGATTTGGAAAATGTGGAAACGTATATTGATGATATTGTAGTATTTAATGACTCGTGGCCGGCACACTTGGAGAGTCTTACCAAAATGTTTGATCAGCTTCAGAAGGCTAACTTAACTATTAATTTGTCAAAAAGTGAGTTTGGGCAGGCCACTGTGACCTATCTTGGTCATGTTGTAGGTCAGGGCCAGGTTAAGCCTGTTGTTGCAAAAGTGCGTAGTATTGTTGAATACCCCATTCCCGGAAATAAACGGAGTCTAAGACGATTCTTAGGAATGACAGGCTTTTATAGAAAGTTCTGTAAACATTTTTCAGATGTTGCAGCTCCACTTATTGATTTACTTAAGAAAGACGTGAAATATATATGGTCCGATGCATGTCAGCGATCTTTCGAGAAAGTGAAATCTCTGTTGTGTAGCGAACCAGTGCTAATGGCTCCCGACTTTGGAAGACCATTCAGTTTGTCGACCGACGCCAGTGACATAGGTGCTGGTGTTGGCCTGTTTCAAAATGACGACGAGGGTATCCAACGTCCAATAGGATACTTTTCTAAGAAATTCAATCAACATCAACGAAATTATTCTACTGTGGAGAAAGGGACGTTAGCATTGGTTATTGCTGTACAACACTTTGATGTTTATATCTCTGCCTCTGTGAAACCTGTAATAGTTTTCACCGACCATAATCCTTTAGTCTTTCTAAATAGAATGAAAAATAAAAATAGAAGATTACTTAATTGGAGTTTACAGCTACAAGAATATGATCTTGATGTAAGACACATCCGTGTCAAAGACAATGTATGTGCCGATGCGTTATCTAGAGCTTTGTAAATAATTAATACAAAATAAATAAATAAAAAAATTAATAAAAATAAATAAAAATAGTATAAAATAAAAATTGTATATATATTTAAAAAAAATAATTGATATAGATTGTACAAGTCTTTTGTGTACTAACTAATGTAAAAGAAAATCTGTATTCCAAATTTTCTTCTGTAGGAAGGATGTGTTTACGTACCTGTAATGTTATGAGACTTGTAGAGATTGATTTCATAGTGTTTGTATTAAATTAATATGGCTTGTGGACAAAAGGTTGAATGCTCGCTAGATGAGGGCGTGGTGATTTGCAATTTTTGTGTTTTACCAATTGAGTATAGAAATATTTAAGTTAAAATATATTGTAATTTGGTTGAGCATATATATTGTGCAGGTTTTGAATAGCTGCTAAGTTAAGAGTGGGAACTGCGTTACGTATGACATACAAATTACCTCCAAGCTAGGGAGTAGATACGTCATGCAAGGGTCTGAACAATGATCGACCTGAGGGGTCCGATTTGACTACGTAAAACAGAACTGCAGAGCTTGAAGGGAGTTGCGGAGCACGAGACGAGCTGCAGTGCTATGAAAGGAGTCCTCGCACGTGGTTGCTGCCCTTGATGTACGCCGGATCCGTTTTGCTGTTGAGATAACGTGGTTGTGCTCTTCTTTGTGCAGTCTTATGACTGGCTGACGAGTGAATTCAAGAATTCGGAAGATACTTATTATTTGCTAATCAAAACGTCGTTTCTCGTCGAACTGTGAGTACAATACACCTCGTCAAGACCGCAGACTCTCGCCGAATTGTTAACCCAACGAACTGGCACGGATTTAGAGACATGCTCATAGTTGAATATATTTTTGTAGTGATTATTATTGAAAACGTCCACCTGTCGTATTAAACAACTAGGTATTATTTGTAATGTTAATATTTATCAACCCTGGTCTATGCTCACTGTTATTACTGTCACTACTGATTGGACTAGTACAATAAATCTTTGTAGCATTTTATTGTGTCATTCTTCCATTACCGGAAGTGGGGGCTCGTAGCATACGTTAGTTTCAGGGGTTTGGTTCTATTTAACAACTAGACCTTGTCCCGGGGAAGTAACAGTCATTTAGTGGAACCAGCGATCCTTGCACTTCCTCTATACCTTATGTCCGAAAAAAATAAGTGAATGTAAGTGTCCGTCAAGTATAGGTGAGACTTATGGTTAATCTGTTTGGGTAGAAGTTGTCACTTATATTTGACTCACAAGAATAAAGGAATTACCAGGGAACGTGTCACAAAATAGAATATAATCAGGGCATATAATCAGGCGACTTGTCCCCAGATAGATCATAATCAGTGGACTTGTCTTAACTAAGATAGATCACAATGAATGGTCCATGGGTAGAATATTATTAGGTCACTTTTTTCAAGGTAGAATATATTCAAATGCGAAGACAATACAAATGAGAGTTCTTACTTCAGACTTCAGATTTGCCACTCCGTGCTTCTCATTGCTGGCCTCTAGGAATATATCAATGCATTATAAAAATAAAAATAATTTTAGCGCTGATTTTTTGCTTCTGTGGCTTGCAACAATAATAACTCGGAAGTTAGAAGTCGGAACTCGGAAGTTGGAACTGTGAAGTAAGAAGGCCCCTCTCGGCTTTCGTAGAATTTCGCAAAATAGTACGTAACTTTTACACTGAATTGTATACAAAATACAGATAATATTGATATAGATGCACAGAATACAATACTTGAGGGCCTGCCAAAGCTGAGTAATACCGACCGCGATGACCTAGATGAGCCTATTACGTATGACGAGCTTACTAACACCGTAAAGCAACTTGCGCATGGGCAAACTCCCGGCATTGACGAGATTCTGAACGAGTTCTATCAACAATTTTGGAACGTTATTGGGAAAGACCTCTGTGACGTGTTCAGTAAAGCCATTGAAGAAAATGTGTTTCCACTTTCTTGCTCTAGTGCAGTTGTTACCCTACTCACAAAAAAGGTGATATTACACAACTAAAACACTGGCGACATGCGAGTCTTTTTTGCAGTGATTATGAGATCTTCACTCGGCAGCATTGATTATGCTAATATGACTAACTCTCCCCTCAGCATCGTGGCTCTAGATCAAGAAAAAGCATTTGACAGAGTAAACCACGCTTATCTATTCAACACACTTCATGCTTTTGGGTTAGGTGACAAGTTTATTTCTAACATCCACCTTATACAGTCAAATGCCCAGTCCCTTATCCGTATAAATTGTGCCCTCACCCTCCCGTCATGCTGTCACGGGGTATTAGGCAAGGTTGCTCATTGTCCACAGCCCTTTATGTTATTGCCATTGAGCTACTGCTCCATAAAATCAGAAATTATGGAAATATTAAAGGTTTAACAATACCGCATCTCAATAATGAACACAGCTTACAGCTTATGCTGATGATATAGAATTTGTTATCACACATAAACAAGGATTCGCATCACTTGCTGCATGGTTGCGCATTTATGAACGCGCGTCAAATGCGAAAATCAACCTGGAAAGTCGGAAGGTTTTTGGGTTGGTACCTGGCGCAACAACACGTTTTCGCTTCTCAATATTAAGTGGAACAACACCGGTTTAAAAATGTTGTCCGTTGTTTCCGGAAATAATAAAATGTATACCAAACAGAACTGAACTGAGTTGGTTACGAAGATGAATAGAAAAATTAGTTCGGATCACACATGTACTAATAGTATAAAGTGTGGGACGTATACAATTTGGTATGCCGTATGTTACGTCGACGGTATGTTATGTCAGGTAGCTCCTGTCATACGACATATGTTCGACCTGGTCTCGTGGTTTGACCATCGTCATTGATAAATACAAATTTAAGTTCTCTATCTTGCTCTTTCTCATGACCAGTGGTGAATTCACACAGATGTGGTAATTATAGTACATATATGGATAGCAATATTTACCAAGTGTCGAGGCAGATACAATGTAAATAAATATTCCATATAATATTTACAGACTATGCTGTAGTTAATAATAAAATGGTATTACACTGTACATCTTTAATGACCTGTTTAATATTTAATTATCAGTAGTGAAATAACTATGTTTATACACTGTAAATCTTTGAAATAACTGGCTGTCGTTTTTCTGTTCTGTTTTGCTGTTAGATTTAGACACTTCAAACCATAATTGTCACAATTATGCATGATGTTCTACAGCCAGGCTTAGAGATACCTTTGTTGGTAATAAATGTTCAGGGGATCATAGAAATGTTATTCACATCAAAATCAATGTAGAATGGTAATGAATTTTGAAACGTACTAAACATACTATTTCTTTCTGGATAAGTAATATTATATATACTTGAATACGGTAGCGTAAAACATGTGGACAGAAAGATATCAAGTTATTGCTTTTAAATTATATCTGTTATGAGTTTTCTTTTACTCATACATATGAACTAATATTTACTCAGGTGACCCATCAATTAATTTTTGTAATGGTCATATTTACTTCAAATTTTACAAATTTAATTTATATAATACACATTCTCATATAAAATATCAGCTTATAACTGGGTTTCAATCCGTATCAAATACGTTTTTGACACAGGTTGACAGTCATATCAAGTGCCAAATCCATAGCATAACTCTATCAGGGGTATTTCTTCTCTCTGGGTTCTCTACACGTGCCAAGGGGGGGAACTCGTCTCGTCTCTCTATCTCGTCCCCTTGAGGTACGGGATCGGGGAAGTCACTTATACTTTACAGTCAAATAAGACACACACAACGAAATACGTTTCAACTCTCGTCTTAGTCGGTCAATCGAGCTCTCTATAAGACACGGCGCCCTGGGGAAAAGTCCCCAAGACTATCCAAGGCTGACCCAAGACTCTCTTAAACTGCGTCAACACTCGCCCCTGGACTCTCCAGGACTGCTCTCGACTCTCCAGGACTGCTCTCGACTGCCTCTATCGTGCTGTGCTCCCCAAGACCAACTAAAACTCTCTTTATTCATTTTCACAACTCTAACCAATTACAAAGCAGTAAAAAGACTCTAGGGCGTAACCTTCAATCATAAAGCCAATCACACTAAGCACTGAATACGTCATATCTTTTGATTAATCGTTCACTACATTAATAACTATGGAAATCAACTGTCAGAATCTTAGTCAGAAAGGCGGCGGTTATCTGGTAATTAGTTCCAAATCACTGAGCCAAGTTCCGTCCAAAACTTCAAATAGGCCTAAACGATGACAGACATAACACAGCAATTCAGCTAATAATCAGCTAATTAAGTCGGTCAAAAACAAATTCATGACAACTCAATAAAGTGGCTTAGATGTTAAGTACTGGCAAATCATGCATAGGTATGTCTCTAAAAGCATATATTTTGGTTCATTTAGTCATCTATTCTGAACCTTCAAAACCTAATATTATATGTAAGGACGATAACAATCCGTTGAGATTTCACGTTTTCGCCGTGTTGGTTGTTCCCTCTCTGGACTATACTATTGGTATACTAGCAACTTTCACCATGTTCTCACTTGGTGACGCATGTCAAGCTATAAACGGGCAACAGTACTCATTTCGCCTAATCTGTGGCGTTTATCGCATTTTAATCAACTGAATATCGCCTAATTTTCGATCGGAAAACGACCTTATTATTAAAAACACTCACCGCTTGTCCAAACACTGATCACTGGCACATGTGTTGTAAAAACGTCTGTTTTAATGCTAAAGCTTGAGGACACTACGAGTATTAAACATAATCGAAAAATAAAGCGGGAATTATTCAACAAGCAGTTGCGATTGAAAAGCAGAAGCGAGGAAGTTGGGTGAAATTAGTGCTGTACTTTCGGTCGTAATAAATAGTTTTTTTGTAAAAAATACAATTGGCCAAGATCTATCATTCTGAAGCACACCAAACACAGAAAAAATGCAGTTTTTAATTTTGACATCGTTCGTATGATTAAATGAGCCAAAACAAAACAAAAATTGTATGCTGCTTAAGCGATGATCGATCGAAACAGACTCGTATTGCAAGTTTTAACGATTCTGTTGAAGATATCAGACTTCACTTTCGGAGTTATTACCGAAGATAATTTACGTCTATTGAAAAAAAGCAAAAAAACAACAACAACAATTGGTTATGTGAAATTTATTAGCATTCATTATTACCTCACACATATGTATATCAATGCAAGTACACAACATGAATACTAGAGGCCAACATGTGAGGTCAGGAATCAAATGTCATATTGCAGTTAAAATGAATCGTAACTTACCAGTACAATGCAGTACACATACGATCACGAGTTCATTCATTGATTTGCTGTTCCTACATGATCGTGCCATTTAGGAATGAATTTCAATCATGTGCTCAATGTTAAACACCAGAGTGTTGTGTTTTCAATCTGTAGCGGGGATCGCCTGGTATGGGTGGTTAGTCCACGCACAATCATAAGTCGATATAGTTTCGATTTCAGCAATGACGAGGTCCGCGGTTTCGTAAATCGATAATTAGACTGGTAAGATAGGTACTGGGTTCTACTGTACATTCAACTGCTCAGCACGCAATCTTGGTTCCTTCCCATTCTTAATCCCTTACATAACCCTAAACATGTTTCCTTCCAAATAATGGGTAAGCGAACGCCTAAAGTTGTGAACATCGTTACATAATGTCTCACCATGTGGAATAATAAATGATAACATTAACAGTGAACAATTTAATTGAACAATCTTTGATGTAAACAAAGAAATGTTCATACTACTGAAATAGCCACCTCTATAATCTAAGTAGGATTAATTTTCTTTTAATCAACCACTCAAATTACGCAATCCTATATCGTGTTTGGTTCATGGGTACTTGGGCGCTTTTTATTACACTAGAGACTATTAATATTGTACCGTTTTGTGAATAATGGAACATACTCAAAATACACAAATAGTAAAAGTAAACATGGCGAAAAAAAAGTATAACGAATATTTCACAAAACAATAATAGGTTTAATTTTAGGACTGAAACAGCCATTTTAATTATGAACATTAGCAAAATGGTTATGCAAATTAGTCATTATCTCCGCTTGATCGTGTTTTTTAGTTTGCCATGGAAACTTTCACACTATGTCACAGAGTGCTTGATTTTTCCGCGATGTTTAAAACTGCCTATAGTTGCCGATTTTCTGTAATTTCAATTGTATTTTTTATTTTCAACTAACCGAGGATTTTTCGTTTGTGTATATTGACACTGAAAAGTTAGTTATCGATGAGGACAACAGCAGTGGTGATTGTCCGAATCATGACGATGATATCGTCACGGCGATCGTCACATCGTGTGAAAAAGTGTATTTATCATTACTGTGCGTATTTTTTTAGTTAAGTTGAGGTATGTAAACAAGGAGCCATAACAGGAAGTCAGACACCGCTTCACCGTACCGAGACCAGCAACTCACACACGCGTTCCTTATAATAGTATGTTCCAATATTATTATCTATAACATTATCAAGTCAAGACTGTATGGATAAAAAAGCAGTGATATAAGTGTTAAGTGATATATTTTTGCCAGACATACGCAGTAAAGGGTTGATCTTTTGTGCTAGACATGTGAAATTGGTAATAAGTAATAGAGAATCCTCAGGGTATTCTCGTTCAGAATCGAGGGGGAAAGACCTGAGGCAATTCCAAGGCTAGAAACGTCTAGGAGAAAGGTTTCTCTAACTTAAACTAAACTCACACATCCACACAATAATAGCCTACTTATTTGATATTTGACACATATGTAATACCTCACACATATGTATTATTTGATAGTTGACATTTCATTCAGTTCACCGGCAGTGAAGCTCATATTTCATCCCGAAACAATGAGAGCTTGTTTCAAATTTGGGTAATCATATTTTCCCAATATGCAAAACACATGCAAAACAAATGCAAAACACAGTAAGTTACACTTATATAATTTGCAATCAAGTCAAAATAAAACTACAGAGCATGCAAAAATATCTGTGATAGTTGCCAAAAATCTAACGGACATCCTGGGTGAGCAGTATGACAATGGTCAGGGGAACCAACAATTAAATAGGCATTTGCAAGGACCCTACAAAGCTAATAAAAGCAATTTACCAAGCCCATCATCCGATTACAATTGATTACTAAACTTTATTAGACATTATATATACACTAAGATATGCTTTGATATTATTACTTTTTGTGGTGATGCATTTGGTAAGGGTGAGCAGTATGACAATGGTCAGGGAAACCAACAATTAAATAGGCATCTGCATGGACCCTACAAAGCTAATAAAAGCAATTTACCAAGCCCATCATCCGACTACAATTGATTACTAAACTTTATTAGACATTATAGATACACTAAGATATGCTTTGATATTATTACTTTTTGTGGTGATGCATTTGGTAAGGTCATACAATATATTTTCGGTGACTAGAAGGTGTAATGGAAACGAAGTTGATTGTTAAAATAGAGTTGCTGTACAGTAAACATTCAGTCATACGACATGTGATACATACTATCACAATACACCTCTTAGCTCACTGATCAAACCCATTAGACAAACATACCGTAGCTGTTACTCGTAGCAGTTACAAACAAGTACGAGCACAATTATAAGACATCTTTTTAATTACTGCTGTAGAAGTAATCTTCTAGTCATGGGAGACATGTGTATAACTCTGGTTGAGATTATTATTTGTTTTATTGTTCATACACAACATACCTAGAGACCTAGTGGTCTGTGAGTGAACTTATTATTACATTTCTGTTTGTTCAGCTTGTTTGGTGCGAAAAGTTCTGTTAAAATGATTATATAGCTGCATATCCGCTGAATTCCATTTTCAAATTATTCTTTTCATATGTTCAGTTATTAGTGGTCTGTTATTACCGACAACTTTCTTCGACTAGTAGACTACATCATCATCTCCTCAGCACATGAGCTGTTTGAGTAGAACCATTGATTCATCCATATAATTTGTAATCATGACTAAGTCAAAGTGCTGTTCAATTTCTTTAATTTTTTTCACAACAGATGTTTGGTCGTTGCAGTTATCGTCGTCACAACCTAGTCCGTACAATTGCCCATTGTGTAATCTGCTTCTCAATTGCGCCTTCATTTTAGTAGAGTCAGTATAATTTCGTAAATGAGTTAAAAATTCAGCAAACGGGTTTTCATGCTTAAATAGTTTGCATTTGACGTCAGCATGAAAATAATAAAACGAAGATTCCAAGTGTTTAAATGGTGTACGAAGTAAAGTTATAAACTATGCGCGTTTGACCAGTGTATTGAGTACGTTGTACTTGTAATGCTTGACATGACTAACTAAATAAATATCCTGGGAATTTGGGATCACAGTCGTATTTTCTAACCCCTGCTGTATTATTTATTAGTTCCACTATCATAGAAGCCGGTTGTAGTGCAATTGCAGATATCAAGTTATTTTTCAGACCGTAGCGAAAGAGAGAAGATCCAACAGTGCTGCTACCAGTCTTGTAAGTTTTAACAAATACAAAATTCATTTTTTTTGCAAGTAACTGTTTGATTCCTATTTGTAAATACAATCGTGTTGTTCATATTATCAATGCTGCTCTTCACTATATCGGAGACTAGAACATCCAATGGTCTTGTACCAATTTTAGAATAAGTCAGGTCGTACTTCTTCAAATGTATACACAGTCCCAATAATACAATAACCAATATAGATGTTATAGCTACAGACGTCATTGTATCACACAGCTGTGAATATACATTGAAATTAAACTCAATAAACCAATATAAAACCAAATGAAATAATAACAATTGCTACTGATACACTGCTTCACGTTTACGTGCATATTGATGTCAAATTGATCAGTTGAAACACCAAAGCGAAACAAATGCCGCAACTTTTTTTCATTTTAGTTACAACTCCAAGACGGCGAGTTGGGTGCAACATGCGTTGTGATCATGACACACTTAGCTTAAACAAATCTAATAGTGCTTTGCTCAGAATCCCCATGCCATCGATCGATCTGAATAATAAGTCAGAGCACGAAGAGCTTATTGTGTATGTTGTATAGTCAGGCGATAATATGTTGGCACTGGTTTCAAAAATAAACTATTCACTTATTCATTTTTCCCTATTTTAATCATCAACCTGGTGCCTGACATGATCTGTTTCATGCACGCATTATAAAAATGTACAGCATGACCATGTCGTCGAATTTATATTTGGAAATATACAATTGTACACTGTAAATTATTGGTCCTTAACAAACTAAAATGTTATTGAACACTAACTACTGATAATCTTGCGAACTATATACGGTGTTTATCTGAACTTTCAAAATACATTATTGTGTCAGTTGATTTATGTTAATTTCTACAATAGCTTCATGTAGATTTCTGTCTAAAAACGACTCAGTCAATCTACTATGTTTAATTTTACTCGATGAACAGCTATTCTATCTATCAATCACATGCATGTACTCATCAATTTGCAACCCAAACTTGCCTGCCCTTGATTGCCAACCGAACCTTGGCTAAGTCCTTTTTTCAGATCTGGTCATCTGCATTCACAAAAAAATTCGAGGGTATGTATAATTCATCAAAAAAGTTGTGACATTAATATAGTAACTACTGAAACTCGCCAATGAGTTATTTGGGATGCTTAATGATTAACAACAATTGCTTTTGCTGAAATTCCGTGGTCCAGTAGATTTCAGAGTTTTTTAGAAAAATTTCGGTTTCATATAGTATGCGTCCGAATACCAGTTGGTTAACTGTTATTATCAATACCACATTTCGGCTCATCTTTATTGCCAAAAAGTCCACTAACCGTTGATAGTGTGCTTTGATAGTTTTCCTTCGTCAAGACTTCTAAAATGAAAGTATGTCACTAAAACCACACCACTTAGAAGAGCACACATCTTCATAAATTACACAGCACAACTTCCAGAAACAAAACAATGTCTTTAGCACTATCCTACACTGTGATAGACAAATACAATTACAGGTAGATTCACAAAAAGTAAAAACACAAAAATCAGCAGAATAATAATATAATTTTTTTGCTTCAACCATCTAATTTTAATCCAACATTGAAAAAAACTTATTAAGTTAAACCACGAGGTGATATGCACTCAATAATGTTCAATATATCATTATTCTAATAACAACAAATACCATCAAAGCATCAGTTGAAGATAAATTTGTTGAAAGACATAATTCGCCTTTTCTAGCATTGCTATAAATCAATAAATACATGCCACAATATGAATATAATATATATATATATATATATAATAGTTAAAAGCATGATTACTTGGTGTGAAGTATATTGTATACCAAACTGCAAAATTTACATATTTGATGGTTTATTGTGTTATGAACGTCAATATAGCATCACTCGAAATACACTGATTTGTTGAACAAACTATGACCTCTTTGCTAAACAAAAATGATTCGTTCATACTGTTGCAAACAAAGCGAAATTATTTTGCACTGGAAATCATAGATAGTAAAATAATATTGGGATCATGATAATTTGTTCTTGTTACATTCAAAATATGCGATTACAAAATGCTCATTTATGCAAATTTAATTTTATATACACAGATCGTGCAACTACTTACACTATATTGCAATTCACATAATGGACACAATGATGGATAGTGAGGAAAGTACTATATTTCAGTGCATATGATTATATTTGTGACGTTACTCCTGAGTGAATTAACTTTCATTGTCACCATGCGATGCGATTGTTATTCAGATTAGTAATGTGTATAACAAACTGTGCTTGTTATAAACTACCACATCAGTTGCTTTGATACGTGGTATCATATTAAGCTTACAGATCCCAAGGAGCGTGTTGCTCGACTTGGCTACCACAATTTCAACCAACCCTGGTCCAACCCCTGTTACCGTTGCTGGGTCAATTGACACTTTTACCTCCTCTGTTTAGCATTTCCTGTGGTCATCCAACTGCTTGGAAGAAGTGGTTCCCCAAAAAATGTGTACATTTGCAATGAATTAGGCATCGTCACTGTAATGGCTCTCACTTTGTTAGGACCAAAGCTAGGACAGATCACATTTTTGTGTAAACCCAGCCACCCAACCACTCCAACTCCCCATGAATAATAATATCGTTTAAAAATAACAAAAGTGGTCCCCAATGCTATCTAGTCACTAACTCTTCATATCTCCAACAACTGCTTTCTGGATCAAAACACCCTATGCTTCCTGTAACTAGCTTCCTGTAAGACCGAGTTTCTGACTAAGGATTTCTTACACTACATATTGAAACTGGATCATTTCAATTTAAATGACAATCAACACGCAACAACTAGCGCATACCATTCTGTAACCAGGGGGACAGGATGTGTAGTCCTCAAATTGTGACACGTCACAGTGGCTAAAATCCGATATCTAACAGTAAACATATGTTTATATTCAATATAAAATAATAAGGGTCCTATTATTGGAAATATCTTCCGTGTTATTTCATGCATATGGTAAATACAGACTGTATTAAATGATGGATTTAAAATTATTTTGTTTTTTTACAAATTGTTTCAGCTTGTAATTTTATCGCCGTTGATCGTAGCTGGGGCACATCCATTTCGAGCCATTTACAATATTTGTTATTTCCGTTTGCTTTAACACACATTTCTGTTTTTTCAGCTTGTTTGGTGCGAAAAGATTGCAGGTCGCTCTCAAAATCACCTTTGTAATTTTTAATTCGGCGCCAAAACGTTCGGTTAAAATGAATATATAGCTGCACATCCGCTGAATTCCATTTTGAAATAATTCGGTTCATATGTTCAGTTATTGGTGGATTGTTATTACCGACAACTTTCATCGACTTGTAGATTACATCATCATCTTTCCAGCACATGAGCTGTTTGAGTAGGACCATTGATTCATCCATATATTCTGTAATCATGACTAAGTCAAATTGTTGTTCAAGTTCGAGTATTTTTTTCTCAATTGATGTTTGGTCGTTGCAGTTATCATCGTCACAACCTAGTCCGTACAATTGTCCATTGTGTAATCGCTTTCTCAATTTTGACTTCATGTTAGTAGGGTTAGTATAATTGTATAAATTAGTTACAAATTCAGCGAACGGGTTTTCATAATTTAATAGCTTGCATGAGACGTCAGCATGAAAATAATAAAACGAAGATTCCAAGTGTTTAAATGGTGAACGAAGTAAAGTTATAAACTGTGCGCGTTTGACCAGTGTATTGAGTACTTTATAATTGTAATGCTTGACATGACTAACTAAATAATTATATCCTGGGAATTTGGGATCACAGTCGTATTTTCTGACCCCTGCTGTATTATTTTTTATTTCCACTATCATAGAAGCCGGTTGTAGTGCAATTGCAGATATCAATTTATTATTCAGACCATAGCGAAAGAGAGTAGCTCCAACAGTGCTCCCACCAGTCTTGTGAGTTTTAACAAATACAAAATTCATTTTTTTGCATGGAATTGTTTGTTTCCTATTTGTAAATGCAATCGTGTTGTTCTTATTATTACCCATGCTGCTCTTTACTCGATCGGATACTAGGACATCTGATGGTCTTAAACCAGTTCTAGAATAGGTTAGGTAGTACTTCTGCAAATGTATACACAGTCCCAATAATGCAATTACCAATATAGTTTTAATAGCCACAGACTTCATTGTATCACACAGCTGTAAATATACATTAAAATTAAAACTCAATAATCAAAAAAACAAAAAAAACAAAAAAAAAACGTATTAATACAAACTGCTAATGACACAGACCGTATATGTATAATGTGTGAACATGGAGGCTTTAATTACGAATATATCAGTTTGTGTTACATGTATATTAAACTATGTATCAAAAATCCATAAAGAAAAGCTAAAATATAAAATTATTTTTTTTTTGGATTTGCATTCGAAAACAATATGAAGAATAAATATAATAAGGATAATACGTAAAGCTATAAGGGCCATCAACAGTATAAATTGGATTGTCAGATTTTTTTTTATTTTGGAATGACATTCATAATCCATAATTGTATGAAGTCATTGTGTAAATTACATTTCGGAAAACACTATACATTTTGGCCATTTTTTGCCGAAGTGACAGTGACACCACATGTGTGATTGAAAAGTGCGTTTTTTTTTCTAGCTCGCATTCCATTGATCGGAATATTTGTTCGGATCACCCATGTACTAATAGCATAAAGTGATAAAGTGTGGGAAGTATACAATTTGCTATGCCGTATGTTCAGTCGACGTTATGTTATGTCAGGTAGCTCCTGTCATATGACAAATGTTGGAACTAGTCTCGTGGTTTGACCAACGTCAAGTTCTCTATCTTGCTCTTTCAAAAGACCAGTGGTGAATTCAAACAGATGTGGTGATGATATTTCATATATGGATAGCAATACTTACCAAGTGTCGTGGCAGACACAATGTATATACTTATTCCATATTATCTATACAGACTATGCTGCAGTTAATAATGACATGGGATTACACTTTCAAGTATTAGACGGAGCAGCGCATTAGTTGCAACAAGCTGTACATCTTTAATGACCTGTTTGATAATTTATTATTAATCGTGAAATAATTATGTCTATACACTGTAAATCGTTGAAATAACTGATTGTCGACACTACAAACCATAATTTTCACAATTATGCATGATGTTCTACAGCCAGAATTAGAGATAATTTTGTTGGTAATAAATGTTCAGGGGATCATTGAAATGTTAATCACATCGGAATCAAGGTAGAGTGATAATGTATTTTGGAACGTACTAAACACACTATTTCTGGATAAGTAATCTTACATATACTTAAATACTGTATGTAGCGTAAAATATGTGGACAGAAAGATATCAAGTTATTGCTTTTAAATTATATCTGTTATGAGTTTTTTTTACTCACACATATCAACTAATACTCAGGTGACCCATAAATACATTTTTGTTATGGTCATATTTACTTCAAATTTAACAAATTTAATTTATATAGTACACATTCTCATATAAAATATCTGCTTACAACTGGGTTTTAATTCGTGTCGAATGGTCATTCTGTGCACGTTTTCGACACAGGTCGACAGTCATCTCAAGTGCCAAATCCATAGCATGTGTCAATAGAGTGGTATAGGTGTTAAGTACTGGCAAACTAAATCATGCATATGTATGTCTCTAAACGCATATATTTTGGTTCATTTAGTCATCTTTTCTGAACTCAGCAACCCTCAAACCCTAATATTACATCTAAGAACAAACAAAAAAAAACGTTGAGATTTCACGTTTTCCCCGTAAATGAGGTGTTGGCTGTTTCCTCTCTCTCCTCACTTGGTGACGCATGTCATGCTATAAACGGGCAACTGTACTCATTTCGCCTAATCTCCCGCTTTTTCGCATTTTAATCAATCAAATATCACTTAATTTTCGACCAGAAAACGACCATATTGCTATCCCTTCCTTTTCTCACTCGCTTATTAAAAACGCTCTCCGCTTGTCCAAACACTGATCACTCACTGACACATGAGTTTGTCGAAATGGCTGTTTTAAGTTTGAGAATACTACGAGTATTAATTATTATCGAAACATAAGGCGGAAATTATTCAACAAGCGGTTGCGAGTTAAACAAGTTAGTGAAAAGCAGAAGCGAGGAAGTTGGGTGAAATTAGTGCTGTACATTCGGTCGGAATAAACATGTCCTTTGTAAAAAATGCAAGATCTATCATTTTGAAGCACGCCAAATACAGAATAAATGGAGTTTTTAATATCGACATCGCTCGTATTTTTTAAATGAGCCAAAACAAAAGAAAAATTACATGCTGCTTAAGCTATGACCGACCGAAGATAATTTACGACATTTTAAAAATCGGAAAAAGCAACCAAAAAAAAAACAACAACAACAACGATTGGTTATGTGAAATTGATTAGTATTCATGTAGGTCCAATCAGTATTGTTGTATCATCTATTTCGTCAACCGAGCGTTACAACCCAGACTTAATCAACGTATTGTATTAGTATTGCCAATTTCATTTCTTGCTCCCTGGTCAATGACTCCAGAATCAATTGAGTATAAGTACGTTATTTTAGAATGATTTTGATTTGGTTTCACGTGATATTTAATCTGATTTATCATATAGCATTATAAAACGGAAATCCTCGGCATGGGTCAGAGTACTAGTATACCCCAGACCACTCGTTTTGATGTATGGTCTGGGTGTGGCTTGTGGGTAAGAATAGAAAATGAAGTCCGACGAGATTATGATTATTTAGTTTTAGATTTTTGACAACAGATTTTTACTATTGAAAACAAAATTACCATGTCTAGGGGTGAATTGTTAATGGGTGAAATGATGTTAAAAACATAAATTGTTCATCGTCTTGCATACACCTTACAGTGTACATCAGTTTTGTATTCCAAGATTAATCAGGGTTTATCTAAATTGCATTGAATGTATACTATACTGATGATTCCCGGAATCCGTTCACAAATGAGGAAACAATTCCGACACGTGGTTTCAAGCACTCATTCTGTGCACAATATCAGATGAACTTACTAAGGTTTTATTGGCACATAGTCTAATTCATAGGGCTCTAAAGTGGTGATCGGTGACCGAACGCTAATAAAAATTGGCCTTAGTTCGCCATTGCAAAAAATACATTTATATTCAATACAGTAGGTAGTTTATCGCTAAAGGTCAAGGTTTAAAATCCAGCCCAGGCAATTCATGTTTGTGTAAACATTGTTTATGTTTTCTTGTAACTAAATCATTTAAAAAAAATATGTTTGTCCATTACAAAAAAAGTCTTATCGTATTGTATAATGAGATAAAGTTATTTTTCTCACAAACCGAAAAGTACTACCGCAATATAGCTAAGAAGTAGCTTCATATTACAATGTTGTATAATGAGATTTTTTAAATCATTCCGCGACATTAAAATTTATATGTCTTTAACATGAGAAATTACATACACTTCACCGGAAACAGTTTGCTTCAAAAATTATATCAAAATGGCAGTAAATTTAATTTGTGATTGATACAACAAACTATTAAAAACGATTTTTACCTTGGTGGATTACTTTATCAATTTGTGTAACAGTGCCAGTGCGCTTCGCTGCCTCGACCCATTTAGTGAGCGTTATTTTGTAACACGGCTGTTCAAAACTAATGTCAGTCCTGGGGAATGGTTCGTAGCATCAGTGGCTGAATGCATCCAGGTTTATCCTGGTGTACACAATTACACTAAAACTATTGTATTTTTTCAAGCGCAAATTTGTATTTATTAAGTCAGAAACAGGTTTCTTCTCACTGGTTCTCAGCCACTGGCATTAAACAAATGAACAACATTACTGGCCCAAACAGTGTAAATAAACAGTATACCAATTAGTACTTCACACATATGTATATCAATGCAAGTACACAACATAAACACTAGAGACCAACATGTGAGGTGTGAGGTCAGAGGTCAAATATAACATTGCAGTGGAAATGAATAGTTACTTGGCAATACAATGCAATACATGATCACGATTTCATTCGTTCATTTGCTGTACCTACCTTTAGGAATGATTTTCAATCATGTGCTCAATGTTAAACAGCTCTGCTGTTGTGTTTTCAATCTGTTAACTGTGTGGCATTACAGTAAATACTTGTTAACTATTAATATTACCCAGTTCAGGAACGTTGCATTGTTTCCTTGCGTTCAAACTGGTAAATCAGTGAAAAATATGTTTCCAACTTTGTACTCCGATCGACGCTCAGCAATGATGACGTCACAGCCAGTAGCGGGGATCGCCTGGTAAGGGTGAGTAGTCCATGCAAAATCATAAATCGATATAGTTTCGATTTCAGCACTGATGGGGTCGCCGGTTTCGCAAATCGATAATTAGACTGGTACGATATGTACTTGGTTCTACTGTACATTCAACTGCTTAGTACGCAATCTTGGTTCCTTCCCATTCCTTACATAAGGCTAACAGTGTTTCCCTCCATATAAAGGGTAAGCGAACGCCTAAAGTTGTGAACATCGTTACATAATATCTCACCATGTGGAATAGTAAATGATAACATTAACAGTGAACAACTGAATTAAACAATATTTGATATATAATCTAAGTAGGATTAATTTTGTTTTCATCAACACTCAAATTACGCCATCCTACATCGTGTTAAGTTATAGATGCAAGTTCGTGGGTACTTAGGCGCTTTTTATTACACTATATACTGTTAATATTGTACAGGTCTGTGAATAGTGGAACATACTCAAAAATACACAAATAGTAAAAGTAAACACGGTGAAAATAAAGGAATGACAAATATTTCAAGAAACAACAATGTTTAAGTTTGGGACTGAAACAGTCATTTTAATTATGAACATTAGCAAAATGGTTATGCAAATTAGTCATTATCTCCGCTTGAATGTCTTTTTCAGTTTGCCAGGGAATCTTTCACACTATGTCACAGAGTGCTTGATTTTTCCTCGGTGTTTGAAACTGCATATAGTTGCCGATTTTGCTGTTATTTCGAAGGTATTTTTTTATTTTCAATTAACTGAGGATTTTTTGTTTGTGTATTTTGACATTGAAAATTTAGTTATCGATGAGAACAACATCAGTGGCGATTGTCCGAAGCATGGCGATGCTATAATCGCGGCGATTGTGACAGCGAAACGAAAATTGTTAAAATGCATTCAGATAAACATGCGTGAAAACATTATTTAGTTTCGTCAACAATGCCGATAAAGCTTAAAATATATGCACCAATATAACAAAAACAAATCGCGGCCTTGTGTTTACGGGCCCTCCCCCTGCATGAAAATAAATAAAAATGAAATTATTTTACAGTATACCATTGGAACCTGTCTCGCTAGAAGTTGTCGACATGTTTGCGAGATGAGTGTGAAAAAGTTGATTTATCATTACTGTGCGTATTCTTTGAGGTACGTTGAGGTATGTAAACAAGGAGCCAGAACAGGAAGTCACACACCGCTTCACCGCACCGAGGCCAGCAGCTCATTTGCATATATCATCAACAGTCAATGAAAGAGCAACGTAAAAACATTGTTAATCACATACGCGTTCCTTATATTTTAAAAATTGTTTTTGAGTATGTTCCACTATTGACAAAGTTCCGAAATTTTAACATTATCAAGCCAAGACTGTATGGATAAAAATAAAGCAGTGATATAAGTGTTAAGTGATATATGGAACTCTTATTTTTGCCAGACATACGCGGTAAAGGGTTAATCTTTTGAGCTAGACATGTAAAATTGGTAATTGGGTTTTCTGGTTTAGAATCGAGGAAGAAATACCTGAGGCAATTCTAAAGCTAGAAACTTCTAGGGGGAAGGGTTCTCAAACTTAAACTAAACGCACATATCCACAAAAGAATAGCCGAGTTATTTAAAATTTAGCCTATATTCTTTCATTTCATTCAGTTCATGTTAGACACTGACAGTGAAGCTGATATTTCTTCACGAGACAATGAGAGCTTGTTTCATAATTGGGTAATCATATTTTCCCAATATGCAAAACAGTCAATTCTACCCAGTTGAAATCCACTTCGCAGTAACACATATATAATTTGCAATCAAGTCAAAGCAGAACTACAGAGCATGCGAAAATATGTTTGATAGTTGCCAAAAATTTAACCAAAATCTTGGGTGAGCAGTATGACAATGGTCAGGGAAACCAACATTTAAATTTGCATGTGCATGGACCCTACAAAGCTAATAAAAGCAACTTACCAAGCCCATCATCCAACTACAAATGTTTACCAAACTTAATTATACATTATAGATACTCTAAGCTATGCTTTGGTAATACTACTTGTTGTCGTGGTGCATTTAGTAAAGTCATACAATATATTGTCTGTGACCTAAAAGGTGTAATGGAGACGAAGTTGATTGTGAGAATCGAATTGCTGTACAGTTAACATTCAGTCATACAACACGTGATACATATTATCACAATACACTCCATAGCCCACTGACCATAGTACTCTCATTAGACAAAAATGCAGTAGCTCGCTTCAAACAAGTACGAGCAAAATTGTGATACATCTTTTTAATTACTGCTGTGGAAGTAATCTTCTAGTCAGGGAGGACATTTATATAGTTCTTGTTGAGATTATTATTTGTTTTCATTGTTCATACATACTCATACCCAATTTTAGAGATCTGGTGGTCTGTGAGTGAAATTATTATTAGAGTAATAACAATTTTAACTATTCTGTTCTTGTGATTTATTGATTTATTTTAATCATTCAGGTGTATTTCCCTTCGTCCATGATTTTGGTTAAGGTAATATACTTTTCTCAAAAAAATGCCACTCTGGCAATGGACAACTAAAAAGAATTAAAGCTCCAAAAAACGTGTAATCACGTTTACTATCATACCTTTACTGACCTGTATTTATTTATGTTTGGTAAATCATGTTGTATAAGCGACCAATGAGTCGTTTTGAGATTTTTTTCTTTTTGATTTGTGTGAGCTATTAATGTGAACAATGATTCTTTATATGAATAGAAGGTAACTATTTTTTACACAACAGTTCGTTTTGAACACATGTATTAGGTATAGTAACGACAGGTTAACACCAGCTGACATTTCAAAACACGATTAATCGCATGCATTATCATGTAATTACAATTTCCAGTCAGATTACGTTATAACATGAATTAAAAAGTTGTATTCAAATCAGATCTACGTGACCTTTATATGTGAAAGACGATAGAGGCTAAATATTGTAACTTATTTGGAATGAAGCTACTGATTTTTATTTAGTTTTTTTCTCAAATTGTTGCAGTTTGTATGTTTAAAGCAGTGGTCCTGCTGGGGAACATCAATTCTGAGCCATTTACAATATATGTTATTTCTATTTTTTTTAACACACAATTCTGTGTTTTCAGCCTGTATGGTGCGAAAAGATTGCAAGTCGCTATCAAAATCACGATTGTAATTTTTAATTCGGCGCCAAAAAGTTCTGTTAAAATGATTATACAGCTGAACATCCGATGTATTCCATTTTGAAATTATTCCTTTTATATGTTCAGTTATTGGTGGTCTACATCATCATCTCTCCAGCACATGAGCTGTTTGAGTAGAACCATTGATTCATCCATATATTCTGTATTGATGACTAAGTCAAATTGCTGTTCAATTTCATTTATTTTTTTCACAACAGATGTTTGGTCGTTGCCGTTATTGACATCACAACCTACTCCGTACATTCAGCAAATGGGTTTTCATATTTTAATAGTTTGCAAGTGACGTCAGCATGAAAGTAATAAAACGAAGATTCCAAGTGTTTAAATGGTGAATGAAGTAAAGTTTTAAACTGTGCGTGTTTGACCAGTGTATTAAGTAAGTTATAATTGAAATGCTGGACATGACTAACTAAATAATAATATCCTGGGAATTTGGGATCATAGTCGTATTTTCTAATCCCAGCTCTATTTGTTTTATTTCCACCATCATAGAAGCCGGTTGTAGTGCAACTGCAAATATCAATTTATTATTCAGACCATAGCGAAAGAGAGTAGCTCCAACAGTGCTCCCACCAGTCTTGTAAGTTTTAACAAATGCAAATTCATTTTTTTGCAAGGAACTTTTTGTTTCCTATTTGTAAAGGCAATCGTGTTGTTCTTATTACCCATGCTGCTCTTCACTAGATCGGATACGTTTACGTGGATATTAAATACGACAAGATGTCAAATTCATCAGTTGAAACACCAAAGAGAAACACATGCCGCAACTGTTTTCATTTAAGTTAAAACCTCAAGATGGCAAGATGGGTGCAACATGCGTTGTGGTCATGCCACACTTAGCTTAAACATTCTAAAAGTGCTTTTTAAGAATCCCCATGCCATCGATCGATCTGAATATTAAGTCAGAGCACGAAGAGCTTATTGTGTATGTTGTATCGTCAGGCGAAAGTATGCTAGCACTGGTTTCGTGGTTTGAACATCACATGCTACAAAGCCATTGCAAGTTCTCTGTTTTATCTTGCCTTCTCTCTGGACGAGTAGTGAACATTAATTCACACTGGTGTGACAATGTGTAATACATATATAGGCAACACTTACCAAGTATCAAGGCAGACCCAATGTGAATATTCCAGATAATAGAATGAAACCTTGCAACAGTTATATAATACACAGGATTACAGTGTTATGTTACAGTACAGTACATAACATTACAGTGTTATGTTGCTGTACATCATTAATTTTTTTATATTTTCAATCATAAAATATTTTATTATGTCGTACATTATAAGCCATTGAAATAACTGGCTGTCGTTTCACAATGTTTTGCTGTTAGATTTAGGCTCTGAAAAACATACTTTTCATAATTTTGCATTTGCAGTATGTGATACAGCTAAAAATATAGATAAGTTTGTCGGTAATAAATGTTGACATCGTGTAGATCGTGGAGAAAATTAATGTTAATCGCATAAAATCAAGGTAAAATAGTAATGAATGTTGGACAAAAATTAAACACGCTGTTCTCTATATCGTAAACGAAAAACTAACTCTACACATACTTATATAGTAATAAGACATAAGGTGTGCTGATATTCGGCTACTGCTTTTAAATATGTTTCTTTTCACTCATAAATATAATTTACTCTGGTGAATCCAAATTCCGTGAATATTTTTTGTAATGATCATATTTCCTTTAAAGTTACAATTTTAATTCATAAAGTTTACACTTCATATGAATAACAAAGCACATTTACAAACATATGACTGTAAAATGATTTCTGGCGATCCGCTCCGATATGAATGCTTTAAAATCACTTTTGGCGATCCAGTCCGCTCGGATTGCCATTAAAATAATTTGCGTGTGCGCGCGTGTGTGTATCTGTGTGTGTGTGATTTACCTTCTTTATGGAAAAATTCTTCTGTGATTGTTTTCGGTCGGTCACTTCTCTTAAATTATAGACCTTACAATATACATTGTAGTTTTGTATTCATATATAACTCAGGATTTTCCTTATTGCGTTGAACGAATGTACTATTCTGTGAAAATGCATATGTAATATTTTTTTGTTCAACACCTTGGTTCATATGGTGAACATTAGTCACTTAATTTAGTCGGAACGTTTGCATGCAACGTTCTGCATTCCAGTTCAAGCCCTTGCTGATGTGATTTCAGAAACAGTATATTTAAACGAATTTGATATACCATAATTACATTTTGAAGAAATTGCAATATATTTGGAACATATCGTTTAAATAACAATACAGTCACTAACACGTTGTTTAGTTGATTTACCGACTTAAAATGCATTTTAATTGACTATTGATAAATGTTCATACAATGCGAAAAAACAACAACATTAGAACAGATCGCACATGTATATTAAGCTACTTGAGTTACGTAATATTATTATTAAATGTTTATGGGAGATTAATTTTTCGTTCACAAATGATAAATTACTTTCAACAAGTGGGCTCAAGCAACATTGTGTGCACAGCGACGTTTTATTGGCATATAAGCTAATTCCTGGTAATCTTAAGTAATGATTGAGGTCTTATCAGTTCGACAACAATAAGATAATTTGGTAATGGCAAATGAAATGTGAGTAAAATCCTGCTCTAAGCAAGTCATAGTTTTGTAAATATTGATTATGTCTTTTTGGGACAAAAATCATATTTATAATTTTTTGTTTATAAAAAAATCAATAACATATTATAGTTGTTATCTTTGCCTATTGCAAAATAAGTTTATTCATTATGGCAGAATACTTAGTTTCAATACTTTTACTGTTTGAATACACTGTAACAAAATACGAGTCATTATTTGACATCATATTTGCCATGGAAACATTAACATGTCATTTTAGCTGTGACAAACCGATTCGCAATTGACGAATCACGCTTTTTATTGTGCCCATACCAAAAAAATGTGTTAATGACGTTTGCTCAGCATCTACAACTTACATGTGACAGTATGCACAATGTCAAAAACATTTTGCAATATCGTTCGACCTCGTTCGACAATATAGTCTCCAAATAACGTAGGCTAAGTAAGTGATGATTGTTTATCTAACAACGAAGTTAAAGTTTTATAATTACAATGTCGTGTTCCCTTAATAAACTATAATTATCCTAATCAGAGTGAGCCCCCAATACTTTATCTACAACCTGACAGCCACAATTATATACTAGTTACAATACTCTGAAGACATCGCAATCAATAGAGTCCACCCAGTAACATATGCAGGCAGCGTATAAGAATGAATATACATGTGATATTCAGTCAGTAGTTGTGTGATATATGAAACGCTCGCTTATTGTTGCCAGACATGCGCATAAAATATTTAGCAATACTTTTTTTTTATTTACAACTGCATGTTCACCACACATGTTCAGGTTAAACATATTAAACAAATAACCCGTACATCTAATGTAATTACAACTGTGTTGTTTTTATTATGAAAATAAAAACATGTGGCACTTGATGGCGCCGAATAGTCTGTACAGGCAATATCTTTGCTATCTGCTCCAATCATGATCCGAAACTGTTAGTTGTGATTGCCATGAAGACCAAGAACATAGATACAACATTGACTTCTTGCAGCTAATATGTGATAACAAAATACCCCGGAACAGGAGGTAGCACAACCTTAATCCTTGTGATTGACATTTTGTGGGTAAAGTGAACATTATTTACACCTGTATTATTTTATCAGTGTCCTATGTTGTGTTCTATCATGTTTCTGTGCTTGTAAAATATTGTTCTAACTTGAACAATATCGAATGGTGGAGTTAATGGACTTGCGTGGGATATTAATTTGTTTTATTAATCGCTTACTACCAGGCGTTTACTTTGCATAAGCGAAGATGTTTGTATGATGTTCCGATGGAATTGTATCATGTATATACGTTTCTCAAAATATTTTTTATCATATCGTAACATTTAACGATTGAACTCAATGTACTGAATGCACATACACACAGTATACCTACCACATGACCTACAAAACTAGTACATACACAATACCTACTCTACATACTGTCCTGCACTGAACGCCACAAGATCATAAAGGTCAATAAAACGTAACTAATGTAATTCTTGTTTTATTGTGCCATACTAAGAAGAATGTCATGTTTAATTATTGTGAATGTATTATATAATCTAATTAGCTTAGTTTTGAATAGACAATTTAGCAATTTATATTGAATTTGAGTCGGGATTTTACATGTTGTTCTCTAGACATGTCATGAGGTCATCATGTGATGCAGCAGAAATTTCTGGGAAAATATTGCGTTATTTGTGAAAAACTCACTCAAAAGCAGTGAGTAGACCATGAATGATGCTGATAAAACTGAACTTGTAATCTAAAACGAGTTTCTTAATGCTCCTTCGACGAATCTTCGACGAATTTATGCACAATAAGAACTCGTCATATTGAAACACTTTGCTATGATTTATTTGCTTTCTATGTGACTGCAACGAATTACAAATTTAAGAAATGTTATGGAAAGTAATTTGAACTGTGTAGTCCCATACAAGAAATGTAGAAGACATGGGTTTTTGATGAATTGTCATTCTAATCTTCTGATCATCGCTGAACTCTGAATAACGTCTTAATAAGATGCATACTATGCATACACGACGTGATGCCAATAACGACGACTTATGTGATGAATGAGAACAGCGCCTCTATTCGAACGGGTAAACATTTTATATCATTTTTATGTTCAAAAAACGTAGCGCCTCTACTTTTTTTTAATTGTCTGAGAAGTTTATCGATGTTGAATAGCGGACCTCTAGTGTCCGAAGACAGTGCTCAATGTTCTCTGGTTCCTAGGGTTCCCCGGTGAAGGACAAGTAGGTAGCAGGTAACTAGTAATAATCACATTGTTCCACTGGGCTGGGATTCGGGTCCTGGATTCACGTGACTAAAAGAGTGATTCGAAAACATACCAATTTTCGCTCTCCGTAAACAAGTCAGTATTATTGCAATAACGCCATTGCCATTCAGTCTGCTTGCTTAGACCTCATATTTGAGATGGTTCTGGCATTTCTCGTTATTTGTGTTCAAAGTAGTAACAAAGGAAACAATAATATATTTGCACAACCTTTGAGAGTAAAATGAAAATCCTGCTTTTTATATAGTACGGCTACGAGCGTGAGCACGGATGCCGGGTTACAATAGAGAATAGAGCAGATAGTGATAACGTGATGGACCAATCAGAATGCCGAAACCATGTCATATTTCCCGGTTGTCAGAAACCTAAACATCGCATGGACCAACTTTAGATTATTTGTTTTTTGTCTATAAGTTCAGAACAATGCCACTCCCACATCCACACAGATTAATAATATTTCAAACAGTGCTGTATTCTATATTCGAATTAATGCTAACTTGTGAAAATACAATGCAAAACTGGCTAGAAATATACGGTTGGTTGACCAAGCTCAGTTGGTCTCAAATCTTATTCCAATCCCAACAGAAGTCATTGCCCTCGGCAACGGACTCAAAAATATACCAAGCCAACCTATCACACTATCAATGCTCAGAGACATGTCTACGCTATCTAGAAGAATGCGTATCAAATATTTGATGCGTAGTAAATCTCAACAACATCCTTTCACAATGAAATCAACACTAGACTCACATATCAGTAGCCACTATATTGAGGCAACCAAAGTTGAGATATCAAAAATAACCCCCAAAAACATGAATTCTGCCGAAAAAATTAGCAATAAATAAACTACATCATGATAACACAATTGTAATAAAACCATTCGACAAAGGTCGTGGCATTGCAAACATGAATACAACTGACTATATATATGAAAGCCTTCGTCAACTTAACAAAGAGCAATACTATACTCGTTACAGAAATGTATGATCTGGAATTAATCGATTACGACACGTATAAATATACAGACCCATTTAACTATTTAAAGTTAGAACGCCCCGGTGGTATTGCTCTGGTCCTACAGAAAAAATATCAGAATATATTTTAATTCCAATCGTTAAAAGGTAACATATATACATCAGAGATACTATTGATTTTATTAACATAAAACCATGGATGTTGTATCAATGTTTCGAGCAACCGCTTATGCAATGCAATCGAATTACAATCACAATGATAGTCTTTTGAAACCAGTACCTTTGAAATATATAATCAAACTCCTTGAAATCATTCTGGAAAGAAATACATTCGAGTTTAATAATGAATATTATACATAAACATGCGGAGTTAGCATGGGATCACCATCTTCACCTGTATAAAGGACAACGCTTCCATGATATGAATATATTAGACGTGAAAACGCACACCAAGACAACGGAAACGTTTCAATATTTGAAACCCAATTGTTGTCACCCTATATCAGTATTTAAATGATTTATTAAAGGCGAAAACATACGGATGCTCGAACATGTGATAATCTTACAAAAAAACGTGATTTTTTATTGAAAAATTGCGTGATTACACAGATAGTGATATCGAAAGATGCTCTTCAATTAATGAACATGACAATCGTATCTCACATTTACGTGAATAATTGCCTAATAATGAAGGGAAAACTACATTCAACTACATTCAACCCATATATACAAGGGTCTAAACTCAAAAGAGCCCTATTAAAAAAATGGAACATAATTTGAAATGAACCGTTAGTCAGTAACATTTTTCCAAATCCTCCCCTTATTGCATTTCGTGTAGAAATAAAAACTTGAAAGATAAACTTACATGTTCTACTCTACGTACTGACAAACTCGTGGAAAACGACACACAAAACGACGAAGAATTACTTTCCATTTAAACTAAATTGCATAATGAAAATAATAACGTCAAACATTTTGAAAGCTAAATAAATTGAACGATTCGGTCAATTACTGTTTCGACTGATGAAGGGTTCAAAAAAGAACCCGAAACAGCACCATCACACAAGTGAATAACCTTATTAGTCTCCGTCCGTCCGTGCGTCCGTGCGTCTGTACGTCCGTGTGTCCGTGCGTCCGTCCGGAGTCATATCTCAGAATCCCTTGGACCGATTCTGTTCATTCCTTGCATGTGCCTAGTACTCTATGTGGTACATATGCACATGCAGTGGTTTAGCGACTCGATTCAAAATGGCCGACTGGCAGCCATCTTATTTTTTGAAAATGTTGTATTTTGGACATGCTTTGTCAGTTGTCATTCAAACTTGGTACATAGATTATACATGTTAGGATACATGTCCATGACGATTTATTTTGCAATTGGATTAAAGATGGTCAACTGGCAGGCATCTTGTTTTGGGTTTTGTATGCGGTATCTTGGACGTGCTCTGACAGTTTTCATTCAAATTTGGCACATACATGTACTTTATACATGTTAGGATGCATGTTCATGACAATTTGTTTCAAAATCTGGTCAAAGATGGCCGATTGACAGCCATCTGACTTTTTGGACTTACTACTATATTTCCACAATGTATGTACCATTTTCATTCGTATTTGGCACATACATCATACATATCAGTGTGTTTCATAATCAGACCAAAGATGGTCGAATAACAGCTGTTTTTATTTTTGGCCATATTACTACTACACGGACACGTGTTTTACAATCTGTTGTATGCACCACTTGGAACTCAAATTTCAAGGACACGCTCGCGACAACCGCTCAGCTTTAATACGACGAGCACAAAGAGAACTTTCAAAAATTTAACGGGGACTGTGTCATTTTCAATGACTTGTTAAGAATAAATTTGAGTGCTGTAACGACATAGGCTTTCTTTGTATTCAGTTTCGTATTCTAATATTGTTTCAGTGTTTACTTCTATTGGGATCACACCTGAAATATTTTAACATGGAATAACACATATGTTACGTATTCAGTTAGCTAATGCAATACTGCCCTCAGTCGGTGAGGTGTTCGTAAATCCACCATCTCCCATCGGTATTTGTGGACGCTTATACATTAACTGAATCTTTGGTCGTACAAATTGACTCTTGTCAGAGAAACGTAGGTTGATAGGATCTTAATTGGGGAGATGATATTTGTGAGATATCACATGACTACCGAGGCAGGAATGCGATATTAAACATACACAACAAGAGGATGTCACTCTGTTATAGAGGAATAACCCTTACAACATAAGAGAACCTTCCAAAACATTTTGTAATGAAGCAAGTGGGCGATATCAGCTCTGCGTTTTAAAACGGTATAGCCCCATTGATACGCAGATTTTGTGGAATTCGTCATCCGCACCTGGATGCATCTTAGTTTTATACAGCCAATCAAGCCACGGACATTTCGTATTAACCATATTTAAGTTATTTGATTGGCTACGTAATATCGGCTGAATGTGCGTATAAATGCAAAATCACACATGACCAACTTCACCCTATTCTCATTGACGCGCATCGTGGAGAGATGGAAGCATATCCCACTTTCTCGGACGTTTCCGACGATGAACTAATAGAAGAAACGCAGGCAGCTGAATATTTGAATCAGCCCAGGTTTCATAATGTCGATATTAAATCGGGTACTGTTCCACAAGTAAGTATTTTCTCACTTCATTGACTACAATTTACTGGTTTACCATATCCTTGTATTAAAAAAGCAAACTTGTTTTACCATATTGCAGGGAATCCAGAGTGAACGGTTTTGCGACCCAGTGTCGGATTATGCTGTACGGGCCGTCGCTAAGGATTCAATACCAAAAAACACGTAACGCGACGTAACATGTGGGCTCTGCATACATTTAATGAATAAGCGATGGGACAAAATAACATCTGACTGAAAATAAAAACTGATGAAAAGGTGAAAATTTACGCTTTTAAATATTCTAAGTAATGAAGTGCTTGATTCAGAAATGAAAAGATTGCCCAGTTTGGGGTTGGGATCAAAAACAAAACAAGCAGAGGTAATTACCAAAGATCAAACCGCGTTACTGTGAAAAATGAAGCTGCAGGAGACTATTCTCTCCGGGTTCTTGTTCGCACTATGGTATTTCTAAATGGCAAATACTTTGCCCTCAGAAGTGGAATGAAACATCGAGCTCTACGTTTTGACCTACCCCAAATCACTTTACACGAGTCACCAGGTGAAACGCCTTATTTTAAGTATGCAGAATACGTGTCAAAAAGCAACCAAGATGGTCTAAAGCATTGCAGAGTAAGACTAAAGAAGGTAATGCATTATGCAAATGCTGAGAACTCCCAACAATGCCATATTAGAATGTACAAGAAGTACACATCACTCTGCCCACCCGAGGAAAAACAACCCAGGCGTAAATATGAAGAATCCGACAAGATATGGATTACTAAGCAGCCGATTGGTCATAATTCCATTCAACTCGTGGTGCCAGATTTATTCAAATCTGTTGGAATCGTTGGAAACTTTACAAACCATAGTCTACGTGCTACAGCTGCGACCAGTCTTTATGAGCATGGTGTTGATGAGCAACTCATAAAGGAACGAACAGGACACCGCTCAGTAGAAGGTATCAAAACAGAACATTATTAATATTTTGCTATCACTGTAAACTAACTTAACTAAAGAAAGTAGCAAAGCACGTTTTTACTTGTTGATTTTTCAAAGAATTTTAAATGAATGCATGATCACATGAAAAACTTTAAATTTAAATTATCTTGACAATGTTTTTTTTTAATCTACATGTGTTCGGCTTCGTCACGGGATGATATCACGACCGTACCAACGGAGTGTCATTTCAAGGCATGATATCGGAAATGACACAAGACGAAGCCGAGTGTTATTTCCGATATCATGCCGAAAGTATGGCAGGTCTATAATATCGCCCATTCCCTTCAAACATCGCCTCAGTTGGAGGTTGTTATTCAACAAAACAAGCTTAAAGTCTATTTTGCGTATGATTTGTGTATTAATTAATAATATCCATAACGTGAAAAGAAAGTAAATAGAAAAATATTCTATCACCGTTTTCAAAAAATGATTTTATTTTTTTGACCAGAATATAAGTATTACAAATTGAGAAAATAAATTGTATAACAAAATTATTACCTCCGCCAAAATGTTTCAGATTTAGTACCTCAAGTAGTCTCTGAATCAATATTAATGTTATTAAAATATGACTATAGTATAGTAAAGAATCATTGGTAGCATTTTATTAAAGCATGCCTTTTATGAAAGCCTGAAAGCTCTTCTCTAAAAAATAGGTCGAATTCACACCAGCAATGGAGTAGCTGCATATTTGGCATAATTCATTGGAAATGGATATATCAGGATAAATAATTTCTACTGCTCACATATCTACAGACTAACATCAGAAAATGTACATGAAGTGGTATTCTATATATCAGCTGTCGACATAGCTAAAATTACCTGTAAATTGAAAGGGCTTGTAAACTATTTAGTACGTCACATTAGTAATGAATGCTATATATCAATAACTCGAAAAAAAAACAAACGGTGAACTATTATATATTTTTTTAATTCCATGACCACATTTTTGTTACACTGCTTTAGTGAGTATGTCAAGTTGAAATGGTCAATGTAAAAGTCGTTCAGTTTCAGCAATTCAAACATGTTCACAGCATACTGTGAAATCGTATTTTATGAAATAAATAACACGTAAATTAAAAAAAAACACATGAGAAACATAACCTCAAACGGAAATCACCTCACTGTTGTATACCTCTATACCTCTGGGTACATTTATCAATTGTTTATTGATTTGACATTATTTTTGAATGTCTGTGTTCTTTGGTTGTGATTACATACGATTGTAATGTTATTTTAGCTAGTTATCTTATCCTTCTTACATTTTACTATGCTTTGAACACGCGCATCTGAAATAAACGAAACGTTGTTCGAATCTAACGACATGTATGTCTTATTGACTGCACCTCTCTTATATATCTTACCAATTTGGGATAATTATTATAATTATTTATTTATATTATACACATACACATACACTTACTTTTAATTTTATTTCAATTTATTATTTATTTGCTGGCAGTTTTTATATGTTATATATGCAATAATTATAAATGATAAATTGGTGAGAATTTGGATTCTCGTAACTAAACTGTGTTTCAACTTTATTTTTTGCCTACCACCTACACATCGGCGAATAGTTCACCATTTTTGGCGAAAATTATATCAGCTGAGCTGCAAGAAAGCGCCATTTTCTTGCTCTAGTGTCACAATCATTTCCAATATTTCAAAATTGCAGAAGAGCAATACATGTCTAACAATTTATTTAGAACTCAATAAATTAACTTCTACAGTATTATATATTCCTTCAAACAATGCTACAATCAAATCCCGAACCCAAATTACCTCAGTTACTTTAATAATAATACGAAATTATTTATTTTGATACATTTTGATCAACAATCGGCACTTACAGCTGAAATTCAATTCTGTAGACGTTTGAGGTCCCATCGTCAACAAAACATCCAGTGCAAGCGACTGCAAACAGTTTTCAGTCTGTGTTCGTCGAACCGGTGGAAGAAATCGTCACACCAGAGTAAGCACGCAAAATAACCGGCCAAATTGGAACCACCGTACAATTATAAAAATCAAAGAGTTATGTTCGTTGCATTTAACGAGGATGCACTATCCGAAAAGCATGTTTTTGCAATCGTTTTTATCGCTGACTATGTAGAACGGCCATTTTGTTTCAGTGTGTTTGTGACCGGTGACGTCACCAGGCGCCCTGTGAATGGTTTAGTAAACCAGTCAGAGGGGATCTCTTTGAAATCTCGTTATACATGCGTCTGTTCAGATGTATGGGATGATAGTTAAAGTTATACAAAATAAGATGTACGTAATAATAAATAATATAAATATATAGTAAAAATAAAATATATATAAAATAATTGTTTGTTTCAGATTTACATCTTACTAGCTAACTTACAATACGATACAACTCTGCAACATATACGTAATGAAATGAAAATAAAGGTACAAACTTACAATTTATGTCGATATAGTTTTAGTAAATCTTAATTCCAAACATTTCCAATTGACATATAATTTGTGTTTTATTCCTTGTTTCCTGTGAGCAAATATGCCCGGTAACGTTTCTAGCGGGTAATTATCATTTGAGAAGAGAACGAATTACTCTATGATACATAAAACACTGTACGCTACAAATGTCATTGGACATAGAGTAACAAATGTAGATAACCACTGTACTTAGCGTGCTGCTTCTTTCACAGGTTCACGTATATCATTCTTCACTACAATATGAATGTCCCGTAATATAACATACCGTTACCCATCTTTGGACATTCATCACTGTGTAATTTTATAAATCATCCGACGATATAACATTACTTTATTTCATCTCATCCATGCTGAATTCCAAATTTTGACGTTAAACTTAATAAAAAAAAAGCTCATGGAATTATTATTTTTTAGTGATTATTGTGGCGCAAAAAGTACAAGCATATTTATATAAAAGGATTAGAACAAAGTTCTTCACATAAAAATGTATCTGTTGCGTTTCAGAGTATAGAGATAGCCAGCCGAATGGAACAGATGAGTTTTGTATGTACAATCAAATAGGCGATTATCAAGCTGAGGGTACATCTTAATCAGAATAATGAATGCCTACCAGTGGAATACTGAATTCGAGAATGCTCGTTTGCGACTGTCACACCATCATGCTAAATTGTCTGTTATACAAATCTGGCGCAGCGGTTTTTTCATTATAGTTATAATATAGTGAAACGTGTATAAACAACTTGCGTTGAGTGCGAGATGGTCTGTGTGTTTGTTTGGGGATTTAATTATTTTAACAATTAATTATTTTATTTCATTTGAAATTGCAGAAGTGTTAATATCAGAATTATTATTGAGTTTTTTTCAAACTTCTGCCAGGAGTTTGTTAAATTAAAAAAACATCGTTTAATTAGGTTAATTAAATCGCATTTTAATTGTATGTGTATTTGATGAAATGAAATGTGTGAAATGTGTGTTGTATCACAAATGCTGTCAACATTATAATAGTACTTCAAATGTTATGCAAATCATAAATTAGTTGACTAGTTATTTGAGATGTCACGAACGAGATATTTCGTAAAAGTCGTTCTGATCTGTGCCCGTTCGTAGTTTGAAAACAAAACATTGAAAAATGAACAATTAATTCATAAAAGGTCAAAAAAGTTAGATATTGAATAGATTACTTGATGATGATGTGAATCATCATGGTGTTAGTGACAATATTTCGTGATTCAGTAAACTAGTTACGGAGTGATTAAATAGTGCTGGCGTCAGAAAGAGAACTTCGCGGGAATATCCTTCGGGTCCACACTTCCGCACACTATTCAGTCGTGTTCACTGACTTTTTATGTTCAACGGATTTCACAATTCACATTTTTTTCGGTTTTTACAGGTTTTGTCAAAATAATATCACTGTTTTCTTCTTGGGGATTTGAAAACACTGCTGCCACTTCTGATGAAGGAAAACCCATGGAATAGTCCAGAATCATTGTGATATTGCTGCCATGGTATAAGTTCAGTCGCCGTCGATTAATTTATGTATTACAAATTGGTTCACCGTAAAAATATGCAAGATTTGGCAAAACCATAATTAATTGTTTCTGCTTCCATATGACAATATAAAATCTGTCCATAGCTTTGGTTAGTGTTTTATGTTTTAGAACAACGGCTTGTAAATAGAGAAAACGCCTCATTTGTAAAGACCCAGGTATACTATAAATACGCTTCTAAACAATAGGGATTATTTCCTTGCTTGCCCCGCTGTAGTAAACAGCTCCAACCAAGATCCAAGAACGCATTTTCTCGAACTTACAGGTCGGTTATGTCGTGGATGTATGTGACTATGAATTTCACAGCAGTGATTGTGTGTACGAGTTGAAATTTTGGCGGATAAAAGTCAAAAACACGAACCGCGGAAAGGGACGCGCTACTAAACTTGAATAATAAACTGCTGTCAATCAAAGTCACGTGATGTTGGACCGCTGAAATAGGATGCTTCATCTAATCTCCACAAATATTTACACAGTTCCTAATGCGTTTCTCATTATCACATAGCGGATTCAACGAAGACAATGACAAACGTGTTCCCAAATTTAAAAGTCGCCACAGAGAGTACGAGTCAGAAATACGCCTCGTTGTTTTAATGGAATGAATTTAGTATTGTTCACTGTTATTGTCCGAGGGTGTGTACGTGGTGATAGAGTATGTTTCGAAAATAACCCAGCCTATGACGGTAAATGGATCGTAAATGAGACTCGAATCACATGATCTCTAGGGTTGCCGAGGACGGTACACTCGTGACGATTTTTATTTTCTCTAAAATCGTTTCTTTAATGTAACTACAAAATCTAGCTTTAACAGTCATGCAGAAATATATATATAGTCGTTCTGTTTCCGTTACAAGTGGCTGTAGTCGGTCAACAGGCTTTTTACGCAGTGTTTATAAACGGCAGAGAAACAGAAACTTTAAACTATCTTTAAAAAAAATAGCTATTATACTAAGCTACACTCGAACACATTTGATATTTACGGCTTTTCTCTTTTTGAAGAATGTGGGTGGCCCTGAAAAGGGCAGTTTGTTTTGTGTGTAACGAGTATATACTTATTTCAATTAGGGTACAATGAACGAACTTGTTGAACAACACAGATTGGAATGATTACCCTTGAGTGACAACAACATCATCGGTAATCATTAACTGACGCTTGCGTTCAATATATCGATCGTCGTTCCAAACATGTTCCAATATTTCTCGTACATCCGACGTCTTATGGCAGCATTATTATCACACGAACACGTAAAGTGCCGAAATGAAAGTAATCTCCAAAATACAGTATTCACACCTTGTAATGTTCGCATAAAGGCATCTACGTCGTGGCAATTTATCCACGCATTTATTTACGTGTGACACTAAGGGTACAATTTTGTGTCTGGTGTTAGAAAAAGACGGACAATGCTGTTAATAGTAGTAACATGGGAGAGGGTGCATGATGTTCTACCGGTGGTCGTAATGTGTGCGACGTGTCTTACCTAGTAATGAACGCGCACACTTGTTATTTATATAACTTCATTAATTGTAAAGGTAGACTCGCCTGCATGTTTAGCGAGAATAACGAACACCTGTTATTTTCAAAATGATGTCAGACGCCCAGTCTGGAAGTAGTTTTTCACATAAATTAGCAACAGCACAATTTCACAATCATGTCACAAATTTTGAGAAACATTTCGCTTATTTATAGTAAAACAGAACAAATAATTCCGACACGCCGACACCACGTCGCGCTCAACTTGACTTTTCGATATGTCGGCATGTTTCACAATGAAAATGGAATTTCATGCAGTGATGCATCGTCTCAAATTTATTACTGAATCTTTGATATCACCGCGTATTAGTAGCAGCATTTATGAGAGTGAAGCGTAAGCGCCGTGCAATGAATATATTTTTTTTATCGTTCACCGCAGCGAGACACCACTCTAAGCATCGTGCATCGTAATTCAACGATAGGAGGATGGAAAATGGCATGATACGATAAATCCGCAGTTCAGTCGAAGGCTATTGTTCATATAAGCATGAATCAATGCCACATCACTTCGTAACACGTCCTTTATTAACTGCGTTATTAGTTTTTTTCGCTACTGGGTGCTTATGTAGCTCAGGTCCATGCTCTATCGAGGCAAGGCTGACTGGACCGTTACACGCATCGATGTTTATGGAGATCAGTGTTATCAGCTTGTAAATAAACTACGGGTTTCTGTAAACATAGGCTGTGCAAGTGAATAACAACACTCATTAACATAGCCCCGGGCAAGTGTGAATGAGAGGTGTGGCTAATGGATTGGGCCTGTAATGACTTAAAGCTTGCAGACATCACTATGTCACATGGAAATTTGATACATAGCGGAGAAAAAGAAAGAAAACGGAAATAGACTGTAGACTTGACGACCGTCCCGGTTTTGGGTGGAGACCAGATACATTTTATCACAGATCTGTGGCGAATTACGGATATTTTATACACTCCAAAATGTTTGATACCTGTACGGAAGACAATGACAACGTATTTGTAATGAGTCTATTGGTCGTTCTTATTTACGACTCATTAATTGAATTCTTACAGGTGTGACTTAAATTGAACGAACGCTATAAATACAGTCACTTTTAAATAAAATGTGACCAAAACAGAAAATACTGATTAATAATGTTTCGTACAAACAGGATAATTGTTTCAAGCTATCATACTTTTCAAAAGAGTGAGTTGACAAAATGAATGAATAAACAAATCTATGTTCATGTTTACATACATCGCGAGTTACGAGTCCAATGTGTTTCATATTTTATTGTAATTGAACTAATTAACATATAGAAAATAAAAATAAAGCTATATTCACTTACCCGTGCATGCATATTCGTTATTCATCAAAGACGTTCTTTCAGTGTTGGCTGTAGGCAAGCAATTTGTTTTGTGACACGTTAATCACAGAAGCAACGCTTTATAGCAGTGATTAAATGTTAGATTGCGTGAGTGAGTACGATTAAAGAACTTTGAGCTGTGATAATCTAAAACATGTTTTTGTAAGTCTTATTTTATTGTGTATACAATTTTTAATATAAAGGATTTAATTACGAATAATTGAATGATACATACTCTTATGCGATCTGTGTAATATGGCGCTTTACTAAAAATACAATATTATTTTATACTTTACCTATCATCGCTAAAGTGGTGTTTGATAGACACCAATTCGGATAATAACATCGGAGAATTACCATGGTATGGTATGCTTAGTGAATACTGAATGTCAGGATAAATTGCTAACGCGTTGAGTATATTATTCAATATTGACTCGTTGTGACATGGTTAATCTCTAGTTTAGAATATTTGCAAGGGGAAAATAAAATAACAATGATACAATTTGATATTATCAGTCGTTGAAAAACACATTATTGATTTATTACATATAATCTATGAAATACATTATCATTACGACAACAATATTTTAACTACGTATTATATTAATTACATCCTACACAAATTTTATAAACCAAAATCTTGAAATATTTTCGAATTACCTCTTCTAGATCTCAATAAATTCTTTTCATTTTATGGGCGAAAAATAATTACATGATTATTAGCTGCGAGGGATTAGAAAGTTATATTGTAAACCAGTTAACAAACTAACCGCGAATATATTTGTTTTATTAGCGGTTATTATGTTATGAAAAAAAAATAATTAGAACCAACGATTAATTCAAATGCGATTAATGAAAAACAAGTTCAATATTACCAAGTAATTTAAATAAGATTATTGGATCGTTTCTAATTACTAGTTATTAGAATATGTATATAAATATTTGCAACCCAACTGGTTGAATCAATCAAATTCTATAGGAACTAACTAACGTACTTAATTGTTAATCTAAATTAGTGTATTTTACAATTCTGTACTTTGTAATTAGACTTATGACAGCAGCTGTAAAGTACACATGCAATTAAAAACATATATGTCTGATAACTAATTGTTGTATAGCCTGTAGTTTTGGTGCAAATATACCATGGATATATATCCCGATTCCCATGTAGTTCACAATTAGAGTAGAATTTAGTTACAGAGATTTTCTTGCTCAGATTTAAATTACTACTTTTCTATTGCAACACTCATACCGTTGACAATTTCCGTCAAAATGTTATTGTATGCTATATTCAAACAACGTTGTGTTTGGTAAAATATACACACGTACATTACTTGCTCACGCACTCATATTCACGTAATAGCTTCATATTATAAATTACTTTGGTAAAATACTAATGCAATCTAGCAAATATATAGGATGGTATAACAGCAATATTCAGTATGCTACAACCCTGACCAACAACCCAGTCGATCACTGCCAAACTTTGAATTAGTTTAGAATCTAAAATAGGTCACTCGCCGACTATCTACCATACAATGCAACACATTGTAACAAAAATTGAAACGAGTTGTGGGAAATATTTAAAATGGTCTCTAGTGTGTTAATAAAAATCCACAAGTGTTTGATACTGTGATTAACTCCATGACACATCACATGTTTTTACATAACAGAGTCTAATCACTGAGTTTGTTTCAGCATAATTGTTGGACTGCACACCCTGACCACCCCTATAGAATAATGGTATGCCCAAATTGAGTTGCATGGTTGTTGTGAAATAATAGACTGCACAGTATATATGGCAGCAATGACCTGCTGCCCCTATTTTTAATTAGTATAGATTTGATACAATGTGCGTTTATTGCATAACCAAAATTAGCATTGTATCTACTCTGACATGGCTGCCGGTTATAGTAAACCGCCACTTTATTCAGTCATTATTTTTTATAATTTACATAGAAATAACCCAGATCAAGTGTTAAACACAGTGTTAGAAATCCTCAGTCAGAAACTCGACCAGATTTGAAGCTGTAATATCCCGAATTCTAATCCCTGTTTCCAATCACCTGTTCCATGTATGAAGACTTCACCTGAATTCACTATCTAAATTAGTAGTAGAATAACAGAATATTCCATGTATCTGTGTAAGGCATCAATCTATTAGCTGTTTGCCGAAGTGTGGAAATTTGCCTTTCAGCATCGATCGATTATTACGATTGCAATTATTTACTGTATATACCCTTATTCAATCTAGCTTAAGAGGTTAGCATTCTATAGCGTTAATTTATTGTATGAGTAACCTTATAAATTGTGTTGTTGTGAATTATTGCATTTATTTTACACAGCGGTTGTCGTGACGATATACGTACGATAAACGATCCCTATGCCATGACAAGTGAAGACTTGTAAGATAAGCACGATACCGAAGAAGTAAATTATTAGACCTCTACTAAAGATAAGGTTTCATCTCGCAAATACAAATGCAATATTATACACACATGGGCAATGTGGTAAGAATATGGATAAGTAATCACTGTATAATTAATGCTTCAATCCACTTTAAGATAAGCTGATACCTCACCAATGTTATGCATATCCGGTTCGTTAATTTTTACTACCACACATATGAAGCTTTGGTCAGTATAACCTTTATAGCTATGATGCAGGGAATGAAATTATTGTTTGACCGTGTTTTTAAAAGAAATGATTGTACTTATTGTAAAAAGAATGTTTATAAATGTTTCAGTGATTCAAGTTATACATCTTTCTACCCGTTTGCTTCCAAACATCGTAGTTATAATAGTATAAAACAAATGTAAACTGCCATTCATTTTGGAAAATACATAATGATGAAATACTGTTGCCAAATAAAAAAAACAATATATCTGCATTAATTGCTTTCATCTTATCCGATCAAGATTATAGTTTAGTAATGATATTTGTTGTAAATATTATAATCTGAGGAATATTTTAACAGCGGAAAATAAATTTCCGGCATTGAATTGTTGTACTTACTATTTCTAATAATTTCATTGTTACAAATAGGAGAACAAAACTAAATGTAAATAAAATTGTTCAGACAGGGATGATTATGTTTTGTGAAAAATCATTTGAAATAAAATCGACGATTAAATTGAACAGGATAAATGATATCGCACAAACAAAACCAGGTTCAGTATTATCCACTTATTTCAAAAGGATTATTGGATTGTTTCTAATCACAACAGCTCAGTTCAAATTGTAATAGAAACAGTCGAGGCACATATTTGTTTCCATGTCAACCTAGGTCAGCTGCATAATTAAAAACGAAGTTCATATTTGGTATCGCATCCTATACATAGATGTAATGGTAAAATATGAAAAATGTATTTCAATTGACTGTATTTTAATTGTTTTAATAGAATTAATTAAGCGGGATGGCAATGAAGCAACTTATTTCAAATATTCGTTTTGCTGTACAACTTGTCACTCTGGTGCAAATATACGATGCGTGCAAGTATGTATTGCCAAGTTGATTAAGTACGCTTACTCACAATTAGACTGCCTTTGAGACTAACATTTAATATTTAAGTATAACGCACTAACACACATAATAATATTAAAACAATAATGAATGGCCCACAGTGCCATTCTCTGAATACAACATAAAGCTTTCGAGGATTTTACTATTGTCGTTATAAAGAGCCACCATCAGAATTGAACAGATAATATACTTGCATACAGAGGTTTACCTGATCGTATAATAAACGTAATAAGTGACACGCAATGAACACCTCTCATTCTGTTACTTGTGATTTATAATATGAAACCTAATTCATGTTTCTATAATATAAACTGTCATCAACATATTGTAATGAACAAAAACGCTGATTCCGTATCTGCAAATGCATGAGATCAATACATAATGCCACGATATTTTGCATTAGGTTTTACTGGGTGCGACTTACACAGTGCAATGTACAGGGCTATTGTTATTTAATATATGATTACAAGATTAATGTATATACAGTTAATAATTGTAATCGCAATAATAAACTGATGCTGAAAAAATTCCCCACTCTCCAGCGAACTCCCTAGCCTTTTACTACACTGATGAAACACCTGAACTTTTTCTTATGCATGGAGTATCGGCGCCGAACCGCATTTCTGCTACTACTGCTAGTCCAATAGGGTTAAATATTTTATGTAGTCAGAGAATTATCTAAACAAAACCTCGTCATACTTTGAACAACTCACTGGAGTCAAGAACCAGCTTCCGGTAAGGTCGAGTTTCTGACTAAAAGTTTGTTGCACTACATATTGAAACTGAATTATTTCTATTTAAATCTTGAAAAGACGCAAACTAAATGATATATAATTGTTTACAGAGTATATGGAATGACAATCATGATATTCATGTTAAACCAATTTAAAATAGGAGAAGCAAGTCATATTATTTTTATTTATACAAAGCGCTAACGAGTGCATTTCACACTTGTGTCGCAAATCTTAATGCACATATTTTAATAAATAGTGATTAGGAAAGATCCAATACTGGTATTTAAATTACTTGGTAATATTGAACTTGTTTTTGATTAATCGCATTTATGTTACTCCTTCTAATTATCTTTTTTTTTCGAGCCTAATAACCACCATTGTATCCACGGTTAGTTTGTTGCATGTGTTTGCAATGCTGTTAACGATTGATTTACAATATAACTTTCGAATTCCTAGCATTTAATAATCATGTAAATATTTTTCCTTCATGAAAAAAATGAATGTAGCGAGATCGAAACGATATAATTAAAATTTGAAAATATTTTACAGATTTTATATATAAAAATTAAAATAATTAAAATACAGTTGTCATAATGACAATGTACTTTACAGAATACATGTAATAAATTAATTATGTGTTTTTTCAACGACTGATATTGTAAAATTGTTATTTATATATCAGTCTGTCGAGTTATTATGAATCGTGATTGTAAACAGGTATTTGACATGGTATTATATGCTAAAAACATGCCTACATGGTTACAAGAAAATATGTTTACCGGACCAATGTGTGCTGCAGTTGAAGGCAATACACCTGTTGGCATCATCTGAGAGGCAGGTATCCCGACTGAGTTCTTCCTCCTGACACATAACACAAAGCCGGTGCAAAAAATACAGCGCTTGTTGTGCTGATAGACGCCCAAGTTGGTTGCCACACTTTGTGTATCACCATTATAATTAAAAAATAGTATAACGCATACCCTAGTGTGTTAAGCTATCAATGGTAGCAAATAAACCAAGCCCCACTGTTTCGTTGAATGAATTATGTCATTAGCCATTAGCCTCTTTGATTTTAATAACGTTGCTCTTGCATATTTTTCTAAGACATACTTGTCTACCAGGGACAATATTCTTTTTCATGCAGTTCTCTCTGTTCGAATCTGTGAAATAAGTGTAATTTTTTTTTCACAGCAATTTTATTCATTTTTGCGATATTATTTTATTATTACAATGTACTATTATCTGTCAACTGCTACTTATCAGTAATATTGACACATAATTTTGCTATTCATTGGGTAGACGTTTTTTTCCATTATTTCTCTTTGCATTTACTGTTATGAAAGCAGTGCTTTTATGTACATATTATTTATATTATCACCTGCTAGGCTGTTTACTATAAAATGGGTCACTGACTCGACTAGTTCGGTAGAACTTCATTTTATCAGTAATGTAACACTGATTTTTATTGTTGATTTGTTCATCTAGCCGTGATGTGCACTTAACAAGTACAATAATGTATTTAGGGTTAGATATTAAACACGACTAGATGTTAACCATTCATTATTCACAACTACAGCAGCGTATTCTCCCCAAACACGTAAGTTGAAAGGTCACCCCGTCACTGTATGTCACAGTGTACCAGCAGCTGTTTGGAATTATATAACTTAATAACTTGATAAACAGTATCCATGTATTGTGACATTTTGGTTCAAACTGCACGTCATTGATATACGATATCATTTCTAAGTTTCTATCGACTTTCACGTGCATGTGGGACATTTTAAAAGTATTTGTTTGAATTTGGATACTCCTTCTCAGTGACAGCGATGAGAAAAGTGCGACATATTGCCATACCACTGCTAATATTACCATTGATATCATTAATTGCAATAGCTCGCATGTATAATAGACATGCAGCGTCATATGGGCGATATAAACAACAAGTTTCTAAAACTATGTATAACGTGCCGCCGAGTCGACCATCGCCTGCGGTGATGTTGATCGCCAGTTACAAGATGAACTTTTTAACCAGAATCCAGATATGTGTTACTTTTTGAAACCATTGTTTGACACACAACGTAAAATTCCAGTATCAAAGCCACGTCAACTTTAAAATAACTGTAGGTTTCCAGATTACTACTTTGATATGATAAAAAACTGTTCACTACGAAATCGAGAAGCAATTGTTTCAAAAATGTGTGTCATCGTGGTTGCAGCTGCCAAAGCACTGTATTGTCAGAGTTTGTGCAAGGTTGTGGGAATTATAAGTACATAACAATGAAAGTATTACGTTTACAATCACTAGAGGTGTTAAAACCATTGGTATTGGAAGAGAAAATTGATTTGAAGATTATTCACCTCATCCGTGATCCAAGAGGAATTGCTTGCTCCAGAACATGTAAAGGCTTCTGCGACGTTCGGCGGCGAGAAATAATTGAGAATCAATGCAATCTGTCGATTTGTTGCACATGATTGTAAACAGGTATTTAACATGGTATTATATGCTTAAAACATGTCTACATGGTTACAAGATCGTTATAAAATTGTTAGATACGAGGACCTTGCATCCGATCCAATCACCATAGCTGAAGATATACATAAATTCTTGCACATGGATACACCATATGAAGTGACATCCTGGATAGAAGAAAACACAAAACACGAGGAACAAAATGTAGAACGTTTAAAGAGAAGTCGTAACTCATCAGCCACTGCTGGAGTAATGTACTTGTCTATCAAAAAGCGAAATGTATTCAATCCGTGTGTACTGATATTATTGAGGTAATGGATTATAAAATGTTGACTTCAGAGACTCAATTACAAAATCTCTCATACAGACTATTTTAAGAATCCATTTTTCTGTTAATTGTTTATCAATTTTCTCGTGTATGTTCATTACGTACTATAATAAAAATACAGCAAACTATTGGTTAGCCATATTATAGGATATGGTCAATACTTTTGACTTTTAGTGTTGTGTTTCCAATGAAATATTTGCAACACTTTGTTCTTTTATCGGCTGTCAGATTGTAATTATGATAATCCATATGATGATTATGCAATGAAGACATTTACCTGTCATAGGTTTAGCAATGTTATTGTTATGTGAACAATACAAATACAGTTAAAACACACATGCAAATATCTCCCGAAAAAGTAGAATATCAACGCCAGTTAACATGAAAAATAAGAATAAGCACATGCCCATCCATTAATTCATTCAGACATTCTACATAATACGAATGATGCTAAACCAATCTGCCTAGGTGATGTATTTGTCACCATGATATCTGATAAATGCTTGAATTTTAAAATAAAATTACGTTTTTCTACAAAACGTAGGCTTAGCAACTTAGTCAGAGTAGCCATAATGTAATGGAGCACATGCAATCACGTGCTTTTAATGTCCATTTTGCATACACGTATAGTTCCGTTTTGTCGGCGAAGCACACTTTTTATTTTTTCAGTACGATCCACTACGAGGAGCTCCGCGGTTACCGGCAGGAAACCACTGGTTTGATTTGATCATCTCTCTAAATCACAAGCACATCTGGTAGATTCCAATTGTCCTTCCGGAGTAATAACCAAGTATAACATGTCAATTACCTTTTTGACAGTTATCACACGGCAATGCACACTGGTTGTTCCCATGACTCGATGCACACTTTTATTTGCAGTGTTGAGGTAATATGAAAAAAAAAACATAGAATAAAGATACTGACATTGCCCATCATCAAGACTGAACATGGACAATTTTCAGTCCAATATTCAGCAAATATAAGGCCTTAAGCATTAACCTACTGTTTACTTCTCGTGCATAGTTTCAATAAATTAATGGCTGGTGATCAGTTTGCAAAATAAAATCTTTACCATATGAATATTGGTGGAAAATATGCAATACCCAAATCACAGCCAAACACTCTTTTTCAATTATAGAATAAGACTTCTATGTGGCTAGTAATTTACGACTAGAATATGCCACTGGAAAATTTTCTTTCGCATATTGCTGCAATAAGCAAGCTCCAAGCCTAACTCCTGATTGCACCTCAAAACAAAACTCATAGTATATAATTATGCAACCTTAAAATTGGTTGTTTACTTTCAAGTGATTTAAGGCACATTCCTGGTTATCTTCCCAGACTACCTTTCCTGGCTGATGCTATTGTAACAAAATTTTAAACAAAATTGCGATAATATCCAGCCATGCCTAAAAATGACCTTACTGACTCTACTGTATGGCTTCTACTTATCTGGCAATACTTGCAAAATACTGTCACCGACCTGGTGACCAATACACCTTAAATTTGTAAAACCAAAGAATCACCTTGAAGGTCTTGCAGTTAATCCTGCCTTCTTTAAACGAGTCAAAACATTATGTACACTATGTCCATGCTCCTCCCACGATTTTGAATAAATTAATATTTCACATAAAAAATGAACAGATTTCGTCCCATGGGTTCCAACTCTGGACGGACTTTTTTTTATCTGGAATTTATTATTTTAACGCAAACTGTCAAATTTCGTATCTTCTCATTGTATCAGTTCCTAGTCCTAGTCAAATTTCAAATTTTTCCAACACTTTGGCTTTGGCTTTAGATCGGTGTATGTTCAAATGTCATAACCTTTGTTGTCGCATTGTTTGTTCAAGGTCAGTATGTCCCTAAACTTATAGTTCCTGTCTTTCCATCAGGTGAGAGTACCACCAAATTTTGCTCTATTATTTATTATTTCATAGACAAGCAATTTAAATACGTGAATATCATTCATTCAGTAATATTAAAAAAAAAACATTAATGTAATACGTTATTCAAACAAATAATAACGTGCACTATAAAACACACCGATAGTCAGTTGTGACACTATACATAGTTCATGTAATATTTATATTATGAATTTTGGATGGAGTTTAGTTAAAATCCACCTTACCAAGATGACACAAAATAAGTGAAACACTGTAGTGTAATAGCATACTAGACTGTCACTAAAATTTCAAGTAGTTCAAGACTTCAGTGACTTCACTTATGTTACGTATCAACCTTCCTACAAAAAGATAACATTGTATCTAGCTGTAGCAATTTTCCACAGAGTAGCAGTGGCAACAAAACATAAGGCAGCTGCAAAATACACATTTAATTAAAAAAATAGTTGTTTGGTAGCGCATCCTAATACTGTATTTTAATTGTAAACACAACGATTATCCGAGATGCATTTCGTATTTCAAGTGCATAATTTTAATTAAAATGCATTCATTAGAATGGCAATAAAGTTACTGCATAAATTCGTTTTGACATATAAGCTGTTGTCCTGGTGTTAATTTAAAGATGGTTTCTACAAGATATATTAAATAGTATTAAAATATAAATTTTGTGAGATTCCCTTAATCCGATTCAAATCCCTTGTATTGATATTCACTGCTGTTTGCTAAACTTAGCAGGTATTGACTTTTCAGACCTCCACGGTCGAGCCACGGCAGGCTTTTTAGCTCATTGTTCTGATGAACTGGGGTAAAAAGACATTTCTTTGAAGATCGGGCTTATATAAAAGTACACATGGATAATTACAAATGCAGTGCTTAGTAATGAGTTGTTATATTAAGGTATGTGGTACATTGCAGTCGACACTCCTTAATGAATTAGACCCAGTTTGTGATAGTAAAACGTTGAATATTTTGTTCCAGAGTGATGCTAACAAAAGCGATTGATGTTTCACTTCATTGTGAGATGGTAGTACCATGTCAAACTAAAGGAATCATCCCAGACACATAGTAAGGAATGGTGTTGCTTGATGACAGAGGCCCGATTGCAGTAAGGAGTGATGGTGGGGGCTAGATCGCTAACCACATAGGGTGTTATAGTATGGTCCTTGTGCGTCGCCAATAGTTCTACTAAAAAAAGATGTGATGAGATCTGTTCTGTGTTGGTTATAGAAAACTGAATGATTAAATAATAAAGATGATGATGATGCTGATGATGATGGCCAAATCGCCAGTATAGACTATTCCATGTATGGAGCTTCCTGGTTTTCAATTTTAGAAAGTGGGTTCAAATGCATCAATGGCGGTATTTAGTTGGGAGATTTATGTCATGTTCTTCCTATGTCCGAGCACCTTATGAAGCATATAATAGCTGAATTACAGTTGGCGTACTTGTATTTAGATGGTGGTATTGTTTACAGTAAAGATGTAGATGAACAGATGTAGAAAAAGTTCAGTTCCAAAGGATGGAGTGGTTTCTGAGGGCGCAGTTAGTATCAGTGTCACCATGTACCTAGTTCCGCTGCGCCGTTGCAAAGATAGATATGTTTGACAGGGATACAGAATGTAAAGCTGTATCTGGTGTGAGCCCCGTTTTATCATATTCACAGGCGAAAAATATTAATATATGTAGGACACAGAAACAAGTGAAATTTGAGTAGCTGTCTTACATAAATCATGTATGAAGAGGAAAAATTGATAGTGTGTAACAGCAGGTATTACTGTAGTAGAAGCAATTTTGTGAATTTCATGAGATACTTATGAGAAAATTAAAGCTGTTATCCAGCTCTAATTCGGTAATCAGTAATAAGTTTCAGGTGGAACATCTATCCAGGTGAAAATGAACCGGAATTAAGAGCAACCAGAATAGTAGAAAGAAGAATGCTGGACACTATAATGTACAGAATCTGATTATTTAATCATTGGGAAACATCATATGATAAAGGGCTGAACAAACTCTACCAATCTAAACTGGTACGCCCAAGAAGGAAGTCTGAATATAAATATAGTGTATGTCTTTATGCATATATAAGTGTAATCGAAAATGGTGATCCCAGCAAATATTTGATTATTGCAGAGAATAATAATGATATTCAATCAAAACATTAACCACTTACAAATGTTTCAGGTATGTGTACATACAAGTTTGGAGAGGCAACAAGTAGATGTTGAGTACAATAATTTGTGTTCTGCTTGTGAGCATTCCTGTACCTAGAAATCAGAATAGTAGAACAAGACCACTGACAATCTACTTGAATGATCATGGTTTTTTTTGATTGAAAACATGTGGACAATGTGGTTTACAGGAAAACACAGACACTGTGATTTCCAGAGCCAAAGAATATAGCATGGAATTACGGGATATTCCCATACACATGGCGAGCCTAAAAAATGAATCCGGAATTAAGAGTAAACCGGGATAGTTGGCAAATCTGAATATCACTTCAATTGCGATTGAGAGTCTTATTGCGGCTCATTAAAATGAACGTGAAATAAAAAGTGTATGGAGCTATGAGACATAGGGTGTTGACTTTGACACTGCCTCCGGATGCTCTGCAATGTGATAGATGTGAGGCATTGTTTAGAAAGTACATATGAAATGAAAATGATATGAAAAACTGACCAGACATAGTGAGATATGCAAAGGAGCTAGGAGACCCACAGAAGATGACCAGATATACCAAATTCCTAATGAAAAGTTGAAAATTCAGTGGCAGATCCATATAAATTTATGTGACGGGTTGGAACCGTGAAATATAGAATCGAAAATGATGGCAAATTAAAGTTATTATTAAAGTTGTATTGAAGCGGGGGAGTCGTCACCTGTGCATGTGACAGATGGCCATAGCGTGCAATTGTTTATAAACAATGGACTACCCATGAGCTTTTACATTTTTAGCGTGTGTTATCGTCGCTTGGGACTCAATTCCCGCTCGTGCGCAGGTGACGACCCTCCCGCTTTAAGATAATATAGGCACAAATGGGAATGATTATTTGAGTAAATGTACAGAATACACTGTAATAAATGTTAAATAATGGCTGAGGTAGGTGTTATAATCATTATATGCTACCATACCCATATAGTTAATATGCTTGGGATTATAAGACTTCTATAAACTTATATATTGTATTATCGGTGTGAACTAGCTAAACTTAGCTTAGCAGACGGGTCGTGTCAATAATCTGTTACAGTAAACGATCTACAGTACTGTTCTGAGATGCTGAATCATTGTATAAAACTATATCTATATACCTTACTATACCTTTAAGTTCTTAGGTGGGCAGACGTACAAAGCATATTTGCATACATTCTCGAACCTATTGTACTTAGTTGACGCTAAAAAGACCAGAACGATGTAACAAAATATATACACTAAAACTGTGTGAGTTAACAACCTTCTAGATATTCTGATGATATCTCATCAGATTATTTGTTATTTTTCCTTCAGCGAGTGGTTTAATGCAACACAGATGGTCGTACATCTGAAAAAGACTTGCAGTTTTTGCCGTAAACATTGTTACATTTGTGAGACCCATTACGATATTTGAGGAGTTTGTGACCTTTTTTGCAACATTGAACTGACTGGGAGAGTTTTTCCCCGTTAACCGACTTTTGATGTTGTTCGAAGTATTTTTCAATCTTGAAAAATCTGTGACAACCTCCGTACTTTTTCCATCGTGTAAAGCAGTCCCGTTGAAATCCACAACTCAAACAGCCAGTCGAAAACACGTGATCGTAATGCTTATGATAAGACTTGACACACCTCGTGCAAAAGTACGCCTTTCCCAGGTCATAATTTTGATGATGTTGTAGTGTTCGTTTTCCAGAAAGAGATAAATGTCCTTGTAATCTTCTGTGCCATTGCCCACAAAACTGGTAGAGCCAAGTGATCGTGCGACAATATGTGTATTCTGAAATCTGGTAACACGCTCTGGAATGTTTTAATCTCTTCTATGCCACATGAACCCTGTTCAACTCCGGCATTCCCCCAAAAAGTTCTTTAGCTTGGACGGTTTGCATAGAGTGTTTCCCATTGGGCATTTCAACAGATGGTGATGTTTTCCTCGATGGAAATATCTTGGTAGAATTGTAGAATCCTGTCCACTCTGAACATCCATCACCTTGTCAACATTCATATCTTCAGCAGGCATATAAACTGTAGCCAAATTTCGTTGTTCCAATTTGACGTGTTCAGTACTTAGTTTGATGTGTAAGTTGAATGTGTGAAGGCCACCGCCTTAGACACCTTTAACTGCTTTGTAATTGGTTAAGTTTTAGAAAAGTAATAAACAGTCTAAGTTGTTGGTCAGAAAAACGAACACTACAACATCATTTTTATATCACTGTAATAAAATTCCAAAAAAAAAATATTGAATTTCTTACACACGGGTGCAAATTTTAGTATGTTGTAAATACACCTTATATCGTCTTTACGACCACCATGTTGATATACTGAAGTGGATGGATACTCTATGTAACTGTTTCATCAATTTTACTTGTTTTATGTAAAAAAACTTGGTTAGTGCGAAAAAACATCGTGTTTGTTATTAACGTATGCAACGTGAATGTTCTTGTGTGTGTGTGCGTGTATGTATTATGTAAATTTAATTTAATTTATTCAATTTAAAAAAAAATATTTAATTTATACAAAATTAATTCCATTGTGACGTCATTACCTTTCACGGTAATTTATGATAATTCATGCTCACACTTGCATTGTGACGTCATAATTCATGCAAATTCATTCGCGGATTCTATTGTGACGTCGTAATTATTCAATTCTATATATAGTGTATCTTAACTACTAATCTTGTGACTTCCAACAAGCTATACAGTGGAAGTTTGAGTCAACATTTGCTGGCTTCAGAAGTTTATATTTCATTCTTTTTTGTCCATTTATCACGTGTGTATGGCCGAGATGCATTAACATTCAATAATGGTTTCAATTCTTTCTTCCATCCATTCTGATGGTATAGACACTACCAGCATATTATATAAGAGAATTCACTAAATTATACTCGACGGATATTGCGTATTGTGTATTGCACAGAATAGGTTTTTTTCACAAAATATTTCTTTGAATATAAGGGCAACCAGAAGACAAGTAACATTTCTCGTAGACAGCTAATAAGGGAAAGCATTATGGTGATGTATTAGTTATCATGAAAATAATAGGATGTGCCAGCATTTTATGCCACATATGCTGTTTTACAAAAAGTAAAAGTTGAAGATGACGAAAATGACCTTCTACTGTCAACAATTGCAATGTAAAATTAATGGGATGCCGAAACTAGATGATTATGATTTTAGCCATTTTATATATTCCAAAAGAATTGCAAATACCAGTCCTACTTTATCTGCGATTACCAAACTGGTGTCAAGGGCGATGTATTGCAGGGTTTGGTGTGATAATTATGACCTGCATGTATATATCAGATGGAAGACTCATGTAATAGACATGGAATTCACTCAACAATCTTTAACAGTGGAAGTAACTGAAACCGATTGGCGAGTCAATTTTAATACTAAGCCTGAAAACCAGATTACTACTTAAACCTTAATGGACTATCTACTGTAACAGTTACATTCTTGGCTCTAGGACGTGATTTTCTGTGGTTAGCATCTGTTGGCAAAATCTGATACATTTTCTGTGAAAAATCCGTGGAGTAACATGTGATGAACTATACTGTATTTAGTAGATGACATGCAACATTCAAAGCTTGCTATTGAGATCAAAACGACATAACCTGGATGATGGAAACAGTTAGTTATTGAGGAAAGGCACCACATGCTTATGTAATTTGATGGTTGTACTTGGAAATTATGAAAGCAACAGGGATAATATATATACTGTATGCTGCAAGTATCGGAGTCAGCAGCATGCTAAAGAAAACAGTTTGGTCACAAGCACTGATTGATTATAGAATGGTGGTAACATGACCCTTTGAGAAGAAAAGACAGTTGAAGAGTTGGAATTAATTATCAGTGAAGCTAGAACAGCCTAGACAGGACGCTTCTAGGTTGATTGCTTAATAGTCCCGTTATGACCATTCAACTCTTTCAGAAAGAGAGGCAAACTGGATATTGCATCTATATTGTATTACTAGAATGATATATTGATCCACTGAAACCAGAAAGTGATCAACTTGTCAAAATTGCTAATGGGTGTAGTGCATCAAAAGAATTTAATATTTATAATGTAGTGATTATTGGTGAAAGAATGTCAAGTGCATTTAAATAAAAATTATCTGGTGAAATATACAAACCTATTCGAAAATATGTGGTGACAAAAGAGTTGCTAAAAACGTGTCAAAATAGGTAAAAACATACTATGCGAAATGGATAAACTGTTTTCTCACATGCTAGTAATTAGTCAAAAACGAGTCTTTGACAGGAAGCATGTAGTATGAGCTGGCATTATTCATTATTCAATGAGTATGAGCTTTGAGAAAGGGGCACACAGCAGTTAGTAAAAAAGTTGAGCATTTTCACTTAATCAACAGACACGATTTACACAGACTTTATTGACCAAAATGCGATGATTAACCTAAACGTATGATTTTTTGTCATACTGCCGAGAGAGAACATGATATTATTGTTGTAATTGATCGCTACATTGAGTTTTCAATTAAGGTTTATGAACTCCAGCGATGATGCAGAAATATTGTCACGAATAATGCAGCTAACATTCAACTGTACGACTTATCATATATTTGTTACTTCAGGTTCCAGAAGATAGAAACATATCCAAGTTGTTGCTGGTGTTACAGACACATTTCCTTTTTAACTGCAAGGAAGGGGTAACCACAATGAACATTTATATTGAACAAATTCAATGGTAAAATAATAGACATTAATTAGCTGCTTGCAGTGTTTCCCCTAGAAGTATGAGAATAATAGCCAAGTGGCTATTGCAACCTCCAAAACATTAACCAAAAATAATTTTCTATAGCCAGTTTCTGTCACATAGAAGCTGACAAATGAAAACCAGGGTTTTACACACACATAAAATTGAGTTAACTATGAAAAAAAGTGGGACCCCAGAGGGGAATAAAATTTAAGCATGAAATATAATGTTTATATGAAACACACAACTTTGTGATGTAACTAACATTTATTAACATGTTCAAGTAATAAAAGTGAACATTAGTATTACATAATAGTCTGTAATAGATGCATACAAGTCAATTTTACATTGGTGATATTTTTCTTGGCGTACCAGTACACACTGGGTAGGTCTGCCAATACAGCAGACTCCGCTTCGGAAAACGCATTTTTCATTGCATGTTTCATATCCCGTGAATGGAAATTTATCTTGCATTGCTGTTTATGATTCCTTGTCGATGCATGTTTCTTCACATTGTCAAGTTTCAGTTTATCACATCCATTAGTGAAGATATTTCGTTTACTTGTTTCTTTACAAAAAATCAAGTTCTAGACATGGATATGATTTAACCCAGTCACCACGCACACCTCGGTTGACGCATGGAGCTATCTTTTTTAGCTCCATGGTTGACACAACTTTCCATTTTCTTGGTACTTTCAAGACCTTGATTTTTCCTCGGTTTATCATCCGTTTTGACATTTATTTCAACTTCGTGATCAGCCTCAGACTTGTCTTTTTTAAGGAGGTGGTTTTACTTGTCCTTCTACGAAGCTGTCAAGCGTACCCTGATAAATTCGCCAAATGACGAATTGGAGAAACTTTTTATTAGCCATTCTGATTTGTTTTTCGCCACTTGGCGATTTGGCGAACGGTAGCGGAAACACTGGTTTGTCTCTCTCTTTGTTTGCCACTAAATGCTGTTACATAATATGATTATATCATATAATATGATCTTTATTTTTACAGTCAGTAAACGTAAACTCTTTGCACTCTAACTTGATAACCTTGGATTGTAAGACTTTAGTATCCCCACTGTGTTAAATGATAATGTCATGGAAGCAAGCCAAATATTCTTCTGTCGTCTGTACAGTTGAATGAGTTTAAATAGAAGTTGTTCACCTCTACAAGTTGACATAATGAAAAACAAATCACTCCACCTACAGATGACACACTTGAATATCACAGGAAGCATGCACACTTCCCAGGAATGATGTGGAAGGCTATGGATTAACATCAATGCCTCTGGAGTTTGAATAGGATATGGTTGACAACATTCCACATTCACCAACTGCTAAACATAATGTGTACCTCCGGGTCTCTGATATGGCACGTTCACGCAATAGCTGTGTACTCTGTTTCACGAAAGCCCAGAGAACATATATATATATCATAACGTTAGGGATAGCACAGCAACCCCCATCAGGCAATTAGACTATAGATCCAGTTAGTATGTTTTCATGACCAAATAAGCATGTTTTTGTAATCATCACAGTTTCTCATTAAATTGTATTAAACAAAATTGTTTATTGCAACGTCAAACTGTAGGACGATTACGCAATCTGATAGTGGAAAGACAAATTGCCGTTTTTTTACAGGCGAACGTAAAGAGAAACGACCGAGTTTTAAGTATCAAATATAACAAATATACTTTATTTATTATATTTACCATTGAATCATACATCATAATATGCGATAATTTTTGTCTCTCTTTGAACACTGGTACATTGTTATTACTGATGAATCAGCCTATATACAAAGTATGTGTGTATTCATAATCATTGTTATTTATTCATAAAGCTACACTTATTCCCAAAATGTCTGTGCCAAAGCAAGAGCACTTCGTTATTGATTGCTTATATAAGTGGCAACAACTGTGTTTGGTCAAACCATGATACAGCAATTTGATTATCATTTATATTATTTATTCCGTAGTATATATATCGGGCTATTTCTCCCAACGTATTGTGCATTGTCTTCATATTCTCTGAGTTAACCAATGTAAATCCGTAACTTTTTTTTTCTGAAAGGGATAACTGATTGTGAAGTACGGGCTTCTCCAATTTATGTTACTGTGATATTTTGATAAGTTGTCATTCATAATCAGTTCCGTTTCGAGGGGGCTCTCTCCAGCATTAATATTTGCATGCTAGTAATTTGATGGCTTTTCATATTGTTTTCCAATTGTACCCCTTCTAGTTAGAAAATACACGGATATACACAGTGTCACTAAACTTCGTCCACGTTGATTATAAAACAAATACATGCTGATATAATCTCATAATTTAATATCCACTGTACCCCTTCACACCTTAATAACATATTCGAGCCGCCAGGCATAGAGTCCTTGAGAACCGAGGGCTCAATTTTCTCTCATTCCTTTACTGCCTTTGCATCTAACTGACATAGGTGGTCGCCTGCTGAAGATTCTGAAATTCAGTATCCACCAACAGTTCTCAATTGGATGCAAGTCTGGTGAGTTGGGGGCATTCCTCTTTACGAAGAAAGCCAGGAAGTTTCCTAAAACACCACCCCTGGCTCACACGGGCGGTATGAGCAAATGCACCATCCTGCATGAACACCATGTCCGAGCGTCGTTTGTACATCTTCTGGTCGGTGACAAGACCACTCCTCTTCTTTCTGCTCTAGATTGGTACCAGTGTCTGTTCTATTATACCTGCAGATAGTATTGAGCGTTTACTGTAGTCACATGTGTCACTATGTGAAGCTCAGACAGCCCGGATGGAACAGGGCATCGACACCACGGTGTGGGCACTCAAGTACACCTGCTCACAAGGAGGCACTTTCTTACGACTAGCAGTGTAGAGCCGGTCATTTTGACTGAAACAAATACAGGGGGCATTCGTTTAAGAACATCCCGTTCTCTGGAGTCAAACTGGCATACTTCCTTGCAAAAGACTTTCCCCTTTTTGGATCTCGTGCCCTCCAACCAATTTTCTTCAAATACCGATGAACAGTGCTTTTAGAGCCTTTTTCGTCAACTTCAAAACCCATCGTACAGTCCTCCCCAAGGATGTGGCAACCTGATCATAAGTTCTACCCACAATATGACGGGCAACGGCTCGGGCATAGAGCTGGGACTCAGAAAGTCTGTGATGTCCAGATTTGACTTTGCCCAGGCAGGGTGTGGTCATGTGGGTATCTCTCAAGCCAGTGAGATATACTGATATATTCTGAACATTTTATGCAATCAGCCCACACATATGAACCAGATGAACAACCAAACGCCAGCTAGCTGACCAGGTGGTGTCTGGTGTGAGAATAATGGGGGTAAACGCCTGAACAATTAGGTGAACGAACTTTTGGGACACGGTGTACATGGGTAGCGCTACAGGGCTCTGTTCTCCGGAACCAGCATCGTAGTATTGAGTGTCTGTCAAAGACAACGACATTACATTCGCCTTTGGATATTTGGAATACGGTATTGTTTCGTATGTATATTTCACAATAGTTGGCTTTCTTGTAGGTTATTCATAAATAATCAAACAGGCCGTCAATTTTGCAAGTTTACAATGGATACCATTTTGGGTAGAAAGATCCGGCGTATGGTTAGGTTTTTTCATATCGCATTTCATTGCTTCAGACACAAAATACATAGCTCTTTAGCACATGCACAAGCTTTAATAGCGCATGCTTTAAAATATTTAAGGATTGGCATTGCATGATATTCTGAGGTAGGCCAGATCCAACATGTTCACACTAATGATGTGTTAGAGTTTGCACGCAATTGTCTGACCAGATTTTACTAACAGGGTTCGTTTTCGTCATCCTTGGGGACATTCAATAGAGTCAGTTACTGTCCCAGGTAGGGTTCAATTTAGCTGAGGTCAGATACAGCTTTTCCTCCAACAATCACGCACGTAGAGAAGGCAACATATGGCTGGTTTACTGGAACCGTGCAAATCGATTTTGGTAAATATGATTACTATTGTACAGATTATTTATTATATCTGTGTAATGTGTATAATTATGTTTGATATCCTGCATTTATATTGTAAACACCATACAACAAAAGCTAAACTATGTCATTCCTCTTTTTGTTAATCTAATGTTGCAACCCACAACCATTAATTTGTTCAAATCGTTATGACGTTCGTGCCAGAACCAACTGAATCATAGCAATTTTGTAATGATTGAATTATTGAGCGCTATCTGCAATATGTAAATTAAATACAACATTCCTGGTAAAAACATTGGATATAAACCTATCAAAACAGACATTTACATGCAGCAACATGCCTTAAGTACATTTGTTTTCACATTTTTTAATTCAAATTTATTTTAACATACATGCTATGTAACAAAATATGAAAAACAAATGGCCCAAATTATTGACCGTTTGGCGAAAATCTAAGATTTTCGTGAAATCTTATAAATCACACATAATATTTGTTTTCTGATAAAACGATCGAGCCACATATTCTACACCCAAGATACAGAGTCATCAATTAAAGTACTTCGTGGTTCCGAAGCTACCTAACTAATAGAAACCAAACAGTAAACATTGACGGAACTGCATCCACATCCAGACAGATTCAATACCCAGGGATCAATATTAGGGCCTTTACTTTTTCTTCTCTACATAAATGATATTAACCACTCTACTGATGCTTTTAATTTCCGCCTCTTTGCGGATGACACAGATTTATTTAAATTCCTGCAAACTAACTCTATTGATCTTTCTAATATTAATAATGATTTTGAAAATGTTGAACAGTGGTGCAATGCTGATAAATTAACAATTAATGTAGAAAAAACAAACTATATGATCCTGAAAACCCGGAAAGAAAAGTAAAAGTGGAGGGACAGCTCGCAATCAATGATACGTTGATAGAGGGCGTGACTAACCATTGACCCATGCCTAAATTGGAATTCTCATATTGAAAAATTGTGAAAACCATTAGTCCCAAAGTGGGCATTATATCTCGCATTCGTCACTATGTTCCCAGATCAATTCTCATCCTACTTTACAACACACTTATTCTCCCACACTTAATGTACTGTATTGAAATCTGGGGAAACACATACCCAACACTTCTTGAACCAGTTCTGCTCTTACAAAAAACAGTTGTGCGCCTTATCACCTTCTCGCACTTTAAAGCACATTCTGCTCCTCTTTTTATCCAATTACGCATACTTGATATTCACAAACTTTGTAAGTTACAAACCTGCCTATTTATTTTCGACCTTAAGCACAACATATATGCACATAGTCTCAGTATGTATGTTAATGATTACCCAAATTGCTATCCCACAAGTTCAGTGTCTAGCGGTAACTTGTCAATTCCTGTTGCTCAACTTACTGTTTCACAACATAATTTTAAATTTGCTGCAGTAAAACACTGGAATTCACATCCAGACTCCCTCAAAACATCAACAACAGAAACAAATTTAAATATGAAATGAAACATTATTTGCTTTGTTAAATTCCTCGATTACCTCCCATTTCTCTGCAAAAAAAAGCAACAAATTTATTTTCTTCTGCATATAAATTCGTTGTACCAGTAGTTCGTTTATATTATTATTACACATAATTGTTTTAGTCATATTTATATCTAAATCATATAGATTACCTTTTAATTTTCGTTATGTAAATATTAATTTTCCTTTCCTTTTTCGATTTTTCAAAATGGCGACAAAAGGATGATCAGAATTACGTATTAGCTGTCTGAAAGAGTTCAGCCGAGATGTGCGATATTGCAAATTTCAAATTAGTAGGGGACATACGGCATCAACATAAACATATTTCCTGTTTAGTAGAAAAAAATTACACTACGGCTTAGCACTGTAGCTACACTTTGTAAGTAGTTTGAGATACAATTGTTTATATATTCATAGATTGTGTGAAATTTCGAACTTCTTTTGACAGCATAGAAAAAAAATTACACTTGTGATGAGATGACCTATATACAATACTCAAACAATCGAAGTCCCATCAGAAATGCATGTGGCAGGTTCAGAGGCATTGACTTACAATTTCACGGGAAGTCAACAATTAATAAAATGTACAATGAGAAATGTCCAACGGTTGCTCCACTACCTTTCCAGTGATCTTGGAATAAACTTAAACTTAACCCTTTCTCGACATTTAATTGTATCATCACTGTTATCTGCATATGTCACAAATCTCATGACATTGAATAGTACAAAAAGAGTCCATTTTGTTATTGCCCGTTACCTCCGAATATCATATTTCTTATTGACCCATATTTGAACTTTCTAAATTTTGATTGGTCAACTAGTTTAGTGTCAGTATCTCATGCCTTTTCACGTCATGCAGTCAGTATAGCGCCCTCTTGAGGTCTGGACCTCCCTCTAGAATACAAATTGCCAGAAATTTTCCATCTGATTTGTACTAACCCATACGCACTTTGGTTTTATTTCGTCAGTGATGAAATATTTAAATACATATAGTTGTTGTTTAAAAATTACATTTTCAATTACTTTATATTATCTAATGTGATAATTTAACAATAGGTAAACCGTAAACAGTATGTTTATAATTTAATAATTAAAAATAGTTAAAACAACTTGAATTACTCTCCTATCTAAAATTAAATGTGTTATGTGGTGATCATAGTTTTCGAACATACTAGCGAAAGGTGTGTAGTTTCATACATGTTTTCGCATTGGCACAGCTTTGAGAAAAAATTGAGGTTTGTTTTTAACAACCCCGATATGAAATAAATAAAACAAAAATAGGCCTGTCTTTTGAGTTTCATACGTACACGTGGTGAGCCCAATTTAACAGTAATTTCTGTGCACAAAAATATATAGAATTTTGTCCCCTCCATAATCATCTCTTCATTTATTATGTCATGCTGCATTCACTCTTCTGTTCAGAAAACAGGATAGAGTATTTCACCATCATCCACTGGTATTTAATTAGGTGTGTTTCTTTCTTCCAATGCCTTGTTTCGCCATCCAAATCTCTCGTTTATATATGGCTTAATTTTGTTCCTGCATTATCCAGCTTTTCTTAGTGTAATGATGTGAATACTGCGTTCTGTTCGGGAACTGTAATGTCATTGATAACAGTAATGTCACTTGCTAACGTAGAAAGAGTATGATCTGGTTCAACTTCATGTAATGCTTGTATTCATTATACATATGCAATTTAAAAGACTAAAACGTCTCTCTTTGAGTTGTTATTTTTTAAAGTAGATATTTTCAACATAAATAACAAATTTTTAGGGTTATTTTTAATTTACCTTCGAGAATAGCCGTTATATTATTTTTCTGAATCTGAAGAGGAGTTCCATATTTCGCTCTAAAAGAATTGCGCTGTACTTCCATTTTGTAAGCACTTCCAGGTTTTGTTCAATCGGTTACCATCTGTAGTTTTCTAGCAAACTATCTTCAATCGCCAGCCGGCTTGAATACATTTTCACCTCTGACAGCTTTTTAAGTATTATGAAATGGCCTTGCCAACTTTGCTGCCACCACGAGGAGCGTCCAATAATTTTCATGGCATCAAAAAAACTCACAAAATTACCCGCTTTGCTTTTAGAATATTGACGATGTTCTGTAATGTGACTCTGCTTTTTAATGTACTTCTCACTTTTATTTCATAATTTGTTATTATCCCTTTCCCAGGCTCTTCAGACTCTAATGTTAAATCAATGGGTGTGTATTACTCTTAAAATTCATGTATCTGTAAGATATTGTCGACATTGTGTGTATAAGTCAGACTGGCCTTCTATTCCATTTAGCCATCGCCCATAAAATTTCCGCACATTTTTCTTCTTAACAAATGATTGACACGTTTTTTTAAACTAACCCCGATTTGGGGTTTCTACCTAGATTAGAGATGTCAAAAGGTTCCAAAATATAAAAACGTAAACACATACTTTTACACTCGTGTGTAGTTACTTCATGCACAATCAATAGGGTGGCTCACAGGAGATTATTTCATAGTTCAGTTCATAAACGGATGTAATTACATAATAATTTAATATGCACAAATACACATAAATAAAATATAAAGAAACACGAAACAAACAAAATGATAACTACGTTGGCTGACAGCGTAATATAATGTTAAATTATAAAGATTTTTTTCACATGATGTTATAGTTGTTTTTCTGTTTTTCAAAGATTTATCTCTCTCATGATTCACATAGATGTGAACTGTTACCGACAAAATTACCTGCGAAATCGTGGTCATTCAATGCCTTCAAAGCTGCAAACAGACACATGGATATCGGCAGTTCGCCAAGCACATAACACACATCTTTCCATGGACATGGTTCCACACAATATGTGACACAAATGTAAGAAAAATTGCCATATTTAACGTCATGCTATGTGTTGCACAAATCAACCAATCAGCGGCTTCCGTGTATTTCGTTTATATCATGTGCATATCCTGATAGGCACTATCTAATCAGTAGTATCTACCAATCCATATACACATGCCTGTTTAATCAGGCCAAATGCTATATGTACGGTATCACCAATCAGTGGCGACAACCAATCTTTATTCATTTGGCGATTTAATCAATTCACATGTTCTATTCACCCACTAGTAGAATCCGTCCAATCAGTGCTTTTGCTAAAGTATATAAGTATGCACATTTAATCAGGTCGCATGTCAGATACCTTGCACTCCAAAGGCGACACATCCCATTGTTATCATAAGAATATCTATATTGGTGTTTACCCACACAGTTTCTGTATATATTTCTTGGTACATTGTGTGGGTCTTTTTAGCGTCAACTAAGAACAATAGGTTAAGAAATGTATGCAATATTTGTTTTGTACGTCTGTCCTCGAAGGAACCCCGAATTTAAGGGTATAGTTTTGATTATACAATGGCTCTCCATCCCAGACCACAGTCTCCAAGTACTGTAGATCGTCATGGAAACTTAACAATTTGCAAAAATGGAAGCCATTAAAATATAAAAAAAATCAACCAATCGACACCCAATAACATGATAATTTCTTGGAAGTCTTACAATCACATTTACAGAATATATGCTTGGGTTTATAACATATGATGATTACAATACCTACCCCAACCACGCTTTACAATGTATTTACACGCTTTACAATGTATTCAGTACATTCACTGAAATAATCATCCCTCATTTGTGCCTCAATTTTCTGATTATAATATTTTTATCATCTATTTCGATTCTATAATTGACGGGACCAACCCATCTCATAACTCTATATGGACTTGCATTTTTAGCTTATTAAGTCTCCTTGGTCTAGCCTGCTTTCTTTTCACTTTCACATTGTTCCATACACGGACAGTCCGGGACACAGATTGGGTCGTTGTTCTATTTCAGGATATCACCTGTGCACGAGCCTCTACACTGTCTCCACACCCGAGGGTACCATCTGCTAGTGAGATGTGAGCAACCCATTCTCATATTTGCCAACTATCGTTGTTTCTCTTAATTCTCTGTCTGTGTCCGCCATGTGTGTCGGAGTATTCGGAAATGTCGTGCTATTGTATCAGTGTCTATGTTTCACTGTAAACCACATTGTCCACATGGTTTCCTTAATAACTCATCAGTATTCCAGGAGATTGTTCCTGGTCTTTGTTCTACCTAAAACTAAATCATATTCCCAATGGACGTTGTTACACCTAGATAGCTGTCCCTCCAGAAACTTGATCAGCTGATCGTAAAGATTCCTTCATATTGGTACCGCCTGTAGTATCTCATGGAATTCACAAAATTTCTTCTACTACAATAATACCTGCTGTCGCACAGTATCACTTTTTCCTATTCATCCATGATTTGCGCAGCCTTTTCGGCTTCACATGTTTCAGTGTCCTGCTTATATTCACCCTTTTATGCTGGGTATATGATAAAACAGAGCAAACATCAGACACGGTTTTTCATTCTGATTTCCTCAAGTTATCTTGATTTATTTTTACAATGGCACAGCGGAACTCGGTACATGATGACAATAATACTAAGTGTGCACTAAGAAACTAAGGGACCACTTCATTCTCTTTAACCAAAATACATTAGACTGGAACTGAACTTTTCCAATTCTTCACTTACATCTTTACTGTAAACAATAATACCATCTAAATATAACGGTACACCCACTGTAAGTCAGTCATCACATGCTCCATAACCTGCTCAGACATAGAAAGTGCCTAATAAAACTTAATGCATTCACCACCTATATACATTCATGGGTAACAAAACCTACAACTTTATCTATCTGAACCCAGTTTTTAAAATTGAAAACTAGCAAGCTTAAGACAAGAAATCATATATATAAGGGGTTTGGTAAGCATCGTCAACATTTAATCATTCAGTTGTCTACAAACAACATAGAACAGATCTCATCACATCTTTTTCACTAAAATTATTGGTGACGCACAAAGACCAAAACGCGGTTCAATGATACCGGATTTGATATATGTTTCAACCTTTTTGCCTGCCCCATTCCTTTCCAAAATTGATAGCCCTCTTTGGAGAGCATAATAGAGGGTTTATCGCCTGTATTTGACCAAATTAGTACAAAACATAAAATTCGTAAAAAATTGTATCGGCGATGCTGCCACATTTTCTTTCTCAACAGATCTGTTATACTCCACTAAGTAGATACTCTCGAAACTGCTTTCTTTCTAACAGTAGTTTTTTTTTCCAAATTTTCCTCACTTCTCTCTTCACCAATGGCTCAATGACTCTCAAAATACTACCCTACTTAACATGTATGGTGTTTTGTGTTAAATTCAGCAACCGCACGATACCACCCTGTCAGATCATGTGATTAGCGTTCTAGTCACGAACATCACTCCTTAATGTAACCGGGCTTCAGATGCAAGCAATACCATTTCTTACTGTGCTTGAGATGATTACGTTAGTTTGACAATGTAGTATTATCCAACTGTCAGGTGGTACTACACAATGTAGAAATGTCTGCTGAGATGTACACACAGCCTAATTTAATTAGCAACTCCATACGGCATCTGTAATTATTCATGTGTACTTTCTTATAGCCAGGTATTCAAAGTGACCCCAGTTCATGAGAACAATGAGCTGAAAACGCGGCCGTGGCTCTACCCTGGATACAGCTGTGTCAGGTCTGACAAGTCAATCAGATAACAGTGAACATCAATCCAAGGGATTTGAATCGGATTATGCAAATCACACAAAATGAATGTTTTAATACTATTTATTATATCTTGTAGAAGCCATCTTTAAATTAACACCAGAACAACAGGTTATATAGCAAAACGAATTAATGCAGAAGCTTTATTGTCATCCTGTTGAATGCATTTTAATTAAAAGTATGCACTTGAAATACGTTTAAGTTCATCTCGGATAATCGTTGGGTTTACAATTAAATTCCGGTATTAGGATGCGCTAGCAAACAACTATTTTTTTAATAAACGTCTATTTTGCAGCTGCCTTATGTTGCGCCAACTCTTTGTAAAATTGCTGCAGCAAGATACAATGTTGTCTCTTTCTACCAAAGATGAAATTAATAGGAAGGTTGATACATCAGTGAATTATTTTATTTTCATCAACTACTTGAAATTATAGTGATAGTCTAATATGCTATTACACTACAGTGTTTCACTGAATTTGTGTCACCTTGGTAAGGTAGGTTTTAACTAAACTCCATCCACAATTCATAATACAATATTACATAAACTGTGGATGCGTCACAACTAAATATTGGTATGTTTTATAGGACACGTTATTATTTGTTTTGAATAACTTACTTTTTTTTGTAAAATTAGTGAATGGATGATATTCACGTATTCAAATTGCTTCAAATTCACCAGAAAGAGACAATGATACAACACACGTAATGACGTTAATCAAGAAAGATCCAACTCACATTTGAACGTATACCAATCTAAGTGAAATGATATGATGTTATTACAAGTATGCATTAAAGTATGCACGAAGAAAGTAAAGTAGTTTACTTAGATGGGTATACGTTCAAATGTGAGTTGGATTTTCTTGACTACCATATGTTTCGATTTTGGGAGATTCATGTAATACATCTAATTTCTGTTGATACTAGACCAGCCAATTATTCACTCTCAATTACCACATATGATGTTGGTCCACAATACTTTATATTTGGCATGACTAACATTTCTCCTAATTCAAATGAAAATTATGTCATTAACAATCGACAATAATTAGGTTTGTTCCTGACAAATGCATCTACATCTGTCCTTTGTCATAAATTTAAAAAAGATCTGTTCTACTTACATGCCATGTCTACTTTCTCGTTTGACAACAGTGAGTGGGGCAATATTATGTTTCACATCAACATAGATTTAGTCTTCTAAGGAAATGTTTTGAATGAATTGCTGTTGTTTTGGAGACCGTAGTGAACATATAGGTTCAAGTAATAGAAATATGATTCAAACTGACACCATTGGAAACGGACAATGCTGATGAGCAAGCCATGTGGAGTAAAATTATTTAGTACGCTGTAATTACAGTTTACACTGTGGTTCGAAGTGTAATTATATTATGGCTTCGTACATAGGTTGTAGCTAAGACTTCTGAATTCGGAGAAATACATCAGATGGCGGTTTAGGGAGCGCAGCAGTCAGATTATTCTTAAATCCATATCTGTAGAGAATGCTTGCAACAGTGCTGCCACCCATCTTTGCTGTCTTAACAAATATAAAATTAACTTTTTGCTCACACTGCTATATTCTTTTGCTGTATTATCTGATAGTTATACTACCCCTCCTCGTAGATTAACGGGAAATAGCGACTCGTTTTGGAGCCTCGGTCTGGTAAAAGTCCGAGGCGCGCAGCTATTTCCCGTTGGAAAACTGGTTGTCCCAAATTGATGTGGACGACGCCGAAGACTTTAAACTGAGCGATATTCAGAAAGAATTCCGTTTTTTGCCTCCAGTTGACAGCAAACAAAGTCACCGAATGCCAGCAGTCACGCATACCCAAGACAACTCGCAGCACTACAAAATGGGGCGTCAAAACATGGAATGAGTGGAAAGAGCAACGTAATGTTAAAGTTGAGTATTATAAATCTGATGAAAAAGTGTATCAATTGGATGAAAATTAGAGTCAAGATGGCCACCAGTATCCGCCAGACTCATTAAGACAAATGTTATGTGCCATTTACCGCTATCTGCGCGATGATTGTAACCTCCCTGACCTATATTTTATGGACCAGGGCAACCACGACTTCTTAAGTTTCAGAAATACGCTGGATGGTGTCATTAAGACACTATCTCACTCTGGTATTGGTATCCGAAAAAAACAAGCCAAGCCATTTGCGCTAAATGATGAAGAAAAGCTATGGGCAACGCGTTTGGTACAAATACCGCATTAGGCTTGAGTTATGCAACCTACTTTTACATGTGTAAAATATTTGGACTGCGTGCCGCTAATGAACATTCAACACTAACGTAGACCAACTCACCATGCACAGCGACGATATGGGGGAGTACATGGTATTCCAGGTAAAACCATCGAAAACTGACCAGGGAGAATTCTACCGCAAACCAGTGAAAAAATTTAAGAGTATTAAACACTACGCCCAACCAAAAAACTCGCGCTGTGTTGTAAACCTGTTTCGGACATATCTGTCATATATCCCAAACAGCGAGCCATTCTATAGAAGACAACTGAAGTCAAAGAATGGCGAAATAAAGTTCTCTGCACAAAAGCTTGGTGTTCATACATTGCAGGGATACAGTAAGCAGATGACTAATCTCGCTGGGATAAAAGGTTATCATATTGGGCATTCAGGAAAGGTACGTATTAGAATTTGCATGTTCGATTTTTGAATGTTCGATTTCCCCGCTGACGAGAAATAGTCATAACTTTATGTCGAAAATAATCACTAATCGTTAACTCCATTTTTTCATGCAAACTGTTTGGTGGAATATCATTGAAATATTATATTCACTGTCACGATATGTCGGATTCATTTCACGCGATAAAGATTTAATGCAAACGGCTTTGGCGTGTTTTAAATAAGCTGAACGATTACACGTACTATAACAATATATTGGTATTTTAAATTGCTATGAGGTGGACTGTTACAATGTATTAATATGAAAGTACAATAACTTGTATTTTATATTAATTAAACAGGTTACACAGACAACCACGCTGTTCCGGCAAAATTTCGACGAGCAGCTAATAGCAGAAAGAACGGGTCACTGCAGTCTAGCAATTAGAAGCTACAAGCGGACGAGCGACGAGCAGACGGAAGCGGTGCCAGACGCATTGCAGCCACCCAAACCAAAAACGGCGAAATAAGCGAAAACGACATATCCACCACCCCAAAAAATCGAACTGTCATAACCGATTCTTCCCAAGTGTCCGTGAATTTTGTAAAAGGAAATATGAAACTTAAAATACGTTTTTAAAATCTATCGTATACTCGTCATTGCGAATTTAAATAATTAAATGAAAATACCACCTTGTTCTTTGTTTTCATTCAGTGGCCACCAGTTATGTTAATCAGCTTTCCACTCCTGTTGTGTTCATGAATATTTAAATTTACCCATTCATTATTAACAGTCCCGGCTTGTTAATCCATTGATAAAAGAGTACCGTTAACAGGAATGCATAATTAATTAGGTTGAAATTGTCTGCTAACGAAAGTAAGAAACATAGTTAGAACAATGGAGACGAGACAGAAAGTAGTATAACTTGACTTAACATTCTCTGAATATAACCCATACTCATTGCCCATCTAGTAAAATAATAAATTATATATAGTTAAACAAAAACTATTCTCGTTAAAATGAAATGCAAATAGTGTATTTCAACCAAAACTTCCTTTTTTTTTCTTTGGCAACCACGCTCGCCCTAAATTCTGGTAGCTGTGTTCATATATCGTAGCCATGAACTCTACGCTGCCGTGCACGCTGTACAACATTTCCAGGAACATAATCATTGTTTTTGTGCTGTTTTATTCAGATGCGCCGAACCTATGAATGTTAACAGCTGGAAATGGTTTAAAACATTAAAATAACACAAAATCAAAAAATATATAGTTGGCTTGTTGAGTAAAATATGACCGATTAATGCATATGGCGTTAGTTCTAGATCTTTCCAATTATTCAAATTTTAATGACAGAAATGTTTTCTTTTTCTTGAGAAGATGATGGTCTACCTGGAAACAAACTAAAATGAATGTGTAGCCCATGGTAACATTAATTGTCATCACTTATTTATCTAGTACGCTAAGCTTTGAGGAAATGCTGGTCATGTGAAATGAAATAAATACAGTATGACCCCACAACTGACGCCACCCTCCAATACAATGTCGTCAGTATGTAAGTAGGTAAACACATCGTGCTGCCAGCCGAATTTAGAAAAAGTTTGCATACAGAAATGCAAAATTTTGAAAGTTTAATTACGGAAATATTCAGAAAATTCGGTGACTACGACAATGTGAATAACATCGTCAATATTTCACTTGTGTGTCATGTGAAGCTGTCAGGATCGCGTCCACTTCAATCGCTGGTAGCACCAGTAAAGTGGATTTGCCTATACCTTCGGATACATGTAGAGATTTATATCTCGGAAACCACATGTTTCTTGAACGTTAGAAAATTAAAATCAAACACACAATTGCGCGAGGTATCCATTAACAAGGGCACAAAAATGGTAATAAAACAATATGTCGCCACAAATCAATAAACAAATCATTGGATGGCGCTGATATTGTAAGTATTTTCATTCATTATAAAACAGTTAGGGTTAAAAAAATCGTCTTTAAGCGCATTGTTTGAATCAATTACTATGGGGATTATTTATTACGGAGGGGCTGGATTGTGCATGAATGAGGTAATAATGTAATACGGGATGTCGACACGATATTAACGTATAAATGGAAGCCATGACAGATCCGGAACTTCACTGTTAACGCAACAATCAATTTAAATGCGAGGTTGTCACGACAATGACTTGGGTCATATATACAAATACATCTACAAACTTTGCAATAACTTTGCAATAACTTGCAATCACTTTGAACAAAATTGCATGGTACATTAACAACTTAAAATAATCAACTTGTTCTTGAAAATTAGAAGGCATTTGAAAACTTTCGATTGATTAAAAATTTTAAAAAATTCCACGATTTTCCACTATAAATGATTGACATCACATTAAGAAAAAAAAATGCAGGAACGTTGCTTTATATATTTTTCATGTGTGTGATGAAAAAAATCAACAGTTTGTTTTCTCCCATGCAATTACTAAACACGCTCAAATGTGCTTTACTTTAAACATTTGTCGGTCACCTAACCACACAGCTGCATCGTTTATATGAAATTAAGCCAAATTGGCGGCTATTTCACGTTTTTGGATGTTTTAAAATTGATATCGCTTGCACAAGTACCTTTTAGTATTGACCTATTCCTCTATATATTTGGAGTGAGACTACGGTAATTTAACAACAATTTACGAAATATTTATTCACATTTTCGAACTTTTAACTATGGGATTTGTTAATATGATATAACAGGTAACAATCCCGAATGAAACTACCAACTTTGCAATCGCTTTTCACAACTTTGTAAGTAGTTTGTTGTCGATTTTTCGTTTGACTGTTGCGATAATCTGCTAATATATGTGGCATTCTCGGAACATTTACTTAATGTTTTCGAAATGTAACTGCATGGTTTTCATGACAATGACTTAGGATAAATATACAAGCAGCGCCGCCAACATTTCTTCGTTTGTTCCAACTTTGCACTCTGTTTTCTAACATTTTACAGTCAGCTCATGTGCACATCTATCGGCTGCTCTCAACTGGCTTTTATAAAATTTGTCGACTTTAAAACTGCGTGTTTCTGTATGTGAACAACTTATGTCATATAAACAAATACATCTACCAAATTTGCAATCACTTTGCACAACTTTGCAATCACTTTGCACAACTTTGCACGGTGCGTTAACAGCTTCAAACCACCTACGTGCTGACAGCATCAACAAATTGTTCCATTGATTAAAAATAAAAAAAAATTCCATGATTGTCCACTATAAATGATTGTCATCACGGTAAGAGATAATAGGCCAATGGCCTGTTGCTCAACGGCTATTGGTGTTATTTCCAGTCGTAAAATAACAAGCAGTCTGTAACTTAAATTGAAAGTATTCTTCAAAATTAGAAAACTGATATAAGTATCTTTATGAAATAAGCAAATATGACAATTTTTTACTTGGCTACTAAATTTCCCAGTTGGACACCAGAAATTCAAACTTGGTTGCCAATGGACACCAGGGAAAAATCAAACTTTGAGGGCTGCTAAAAATATCTAAATAAAGATATCGTCAAGAAATGAAGCACCTGAAATCCTTCAACTATCGAATGTTCTGAGAAGTTTCAAAGCCATATCATTTATCATTTTTTCAGAAGTCAAAAACATAAAGTTGATAGCAACGGACAGTCAGCAATACTGTAAACATTCCCGACAGTGGCATGAGATACGAAAATAGAAAAATACTGTTTCTGTTGTGCATGTTCAAGTACAATGATTGTACAGGTTTTGACTGCAGTGTTCTCAAGAAACTGAAATTGATGGGAGGAGCTTGGTCTGAGAATGTTAAAGTGGGCGTGGCAGTACCAGGCAAGCCAACCCAGGCGTAAAGTGTTTAGCCAATGTGAGTGGAGCAAGATAAAGGACATGTATATAAATACATTTGTTTTATTCCCTAGAATAACTAATGTATATATATCATGCATAGTGTATGGTTATTATATTATAACAATTATCTTAATTTGGTGATTAGTTATCTCAAACATCAAGTTGAATTCTTCTTCCAATGCTCATTGTCATTTCCTGCATTTTTTTTTCTGATGAGTAGTTGCCAACTCATTAACATGACTATAATTGGTGGTATGGAGTAAAAAATAAATACAACAAAGCTTATGTGGAATAAACATTAAGAGAAATATAAATTTTCTGTTACGGTTATTTACATTTTTCACTGATATTATACTGCCGTTAAAGGTTTTCCGGTAACATTACAGCAATACTGACATTGAGTTCAAACGACGTTGAGTAAAACGGCCATGATGTACGACATGATGTATTGACAACTAATTACACATAAATATCCACGAAATACTACTATTTTCTTTATCGATAAATGCATGGGTCGACATATTGCTTGCTGCCGAAATTTCCTCCATTACGTGTCTGCAACATTACAAACGAGTTGACGATTTCTCGTGTTGCCTGATTTTATCCTCGCCGTACGATGTAAACGGCTAACTTAAGCAACTGTTAGAATGCTTTTTGCAAAATGCAAAATTATTTGAGCGAACTGAAAAATCGACAGAACATTCATGTAAAAATAGACGAAATAGTAACATTCTTAAACCCGAAATTTCCCGTTCGACACATTGTTTACAAAAATTGAAAGATGGCGCCATTTTGAAAGGTCAATAAAAACGCATGGTTCATGTAACACGCCGTTGATTCGATTGTATCAACCACTCAAACTCAAACATTTGTATGTTATAATGATCTGTAAGATTTATTTAATCACAAGAAAAAATGTGAACATTTTGATAAACAAATATCACAAAAAAGAAATGAAGGCAACGTAAATATATACGCTCTAAGTAAGGAGTCCATGCTGTCAATACGATTATTCCGTGTTTTGAGACAGGGTCTATATCAGCCGACTAAAATACAGTAAAAACCACCTACTGACTCCATCATCTGTAACAATTTGTATTTCTTTCTTGATGGAGCGTATTGTACGTATACATTTACCGAATAGCTGTTGAAGTTGGGACGTACCGGTGAATACATTGGTACTCCCTTAGCGATAATACTATTTTGATTAACAAAAACCAACAGTAACTTCTGCAAATACTATAATACTATAATACTATATAAATTAAGATCTATTGTTCGTGATAACCACCGGCTACAAGCTCAGATACATTAAAGTAAATCATAACACGTTGTGGTCTGACATAGATCCTACAATAGCTGTTGAGCACATTCACCGTCAATTGTTAGGCCAACTCGTCGCTGGGCAATCCACATGTACCCATGACATCAATGTTGTATTAAGGACATAGTCTCATCTCGACATAGAAAATGTTGGTAACAAAACTTAATCAGCTAATTTGTCACAGTTTCTGTCGAAATCTTAAAACACAATAATGAGAAAAAATAGCGAACTTGCTAGAAAAAATTGCATCATGGGAAAATGCGCATGCGCATAAATTGTCCTAGGTAGGGGCAGATCATGGATACATCAGGGGTTGTCATTAAATGAACAATTTGAAGTAATTATATGACAACTAACACTTTTTCATGTTTATTTTATTTAACTATAATTTATTGTGATAGACAAAATTTCAAATACAATCAAACATTAAAATATTATGGTTATCCTTACTCCAGTAGAAAAATATCAAGGCCAAGTTGAGCATCTCAGTTATCAATTCTGAACCCAGCAAATTAATAATAAAATAAATTCAATGAAAATAGTTAAACAAGATTCAGTCTACTCAACAAACACATTGTCTGGAGATATTCACACAAGGTAAGATCCTGCCAATTTTTTCCAAAGATAATGAGCATTTTTTGAGATAACGGCAATGCATATTAATAAAAATATGCGAAATATTGTTAAAACAATTATAAAAATAATAAAATTGCATGAACCTTATTCAGCATTAAAGTGAATACATAACTCAGATAGACAAAATATTACTGTATATTCAAATGAAAATAAATTATTTGTGCCTTGTATTACTGTACTGTATGAATATTGAAGATAAATGATAAATGATGCCTTCTAAAACACTGTTGCAGCAAAACAGCAGTGATGCACGGAGGGCTCCTGAATGTGTACTAAAGTATTATTATTAAATAAATAATAAGTCTGTCTTATTTCAGGATCACCCCCCAACTATTGATTGGTCTAAGCCCTTCCTCCAAGACATGCAAATTAGTTCACTCGTGTAGTGCCATAGTAGCATAGAAGAAATATTAGAGTTTTTGGGGGCTAATTTGCATAATATTTGGCAGATCGACTTCTCATGAACAAAGTACCATCTACACTCATCAAGGCATCCACACACCACAAATCGAGTAAAACGGTTCGGCGGTTTTTGAGTAGAAGTCGTGCACAGACAGATAGATCCTTTTTGATCAGCGGGTAAATAAAAATCAATAACGACTGGACAGTAGTAAACAGAATCAAGAAACCCCGCGGGCAGGCCAACACCAAGTGGAACGGACAATGGGGGAATCGAACCCCCCAGCCCTGTGCCATCGGGATAACAGTCATCCGTTTGACACATTTCTCGGTTAAAAATAAAACGATTACACGATTACAAAAGACGGTCATGAACAAGTAAACAATGAACAAATGACGACGTGGACGACATTAAACGATAAAATTCACAAATGGTAGTGAATGGCTTATTTGTACTTGACTGTGACCCACCCACCACTCAATTGTAATTTGGCCAGCTGCTATTAGACATCACTCAGCATGACTAGTTGGAAGACAGCCATGTAAAAATAGTGTGAATAGAATAAACGTCTGTAATGAACGAGGAAAAAATAAAGTTTTTATTTTTCATCTTAACCATCAATATACAACAAGTTTACAAAAAAATTCGAGTAAGAATAAAGTAAAACGTTGAACCAATAGGAGATACAGGTTGAATTATCTCGCCTGGAAGAAAATAAAAAAAACAAGTGGTAAGGATTATATATTGTAATGAATGATTTGAGTAAGGTGTTGAGTAGAGGAATGTTCAATATGAAGAACATTGTTGAAATGATTGGACTTTCCATAAATGAAATCTTGAGGCACATTGTAAATAACTAGTGAGAGGATGCTGAAAGCACTACCGTGCATTGAAGCATCCTCTCAATGAAAACACAGGTTATGCACATTTACATTATAATGAGGTAAATTAGTGTTGTAAATGGAGTGTCATGATTAAATCTGGTATGATGTGCATGAAACGACTCATGGTGCAAAAGCAGATAAGTGTTGACGGAATACCCAAATGATAGGTATCACCACTGCCGAATTTGGTCATATTGCCGAAAATACTATATCTTGTTGTTTTCAATAAGTATATGTACAGCAACAATAAACTGTACAAAACCAGTAGTTAACTGTTTACAAGACAGTATTATAGACCCATATCATGCAAAGTTACAGGGTGTTGTACAAATATACCCCCTTACTTTTAGGCTATTGTATGTTCATCCAACTGTTCATTCAGAATGAATAAGAAAGAAAGTAGGTGCAAAAAGACTATATGGAATGTAATTGTACTTCATAGAGTTATCAATGATATCAATTCCATCAGACTGATAGAACCGGTAAAAGTAATGAATTTATCGCATGGCAATGGTAATGTGTCATCTGACATATAACCGGAGTGAATTGACCATGTGCAAAAACAGCATTGTTGGTTTGCATAAGACAGCCCACACACATGCTATAAGGAGTAAACTTCTTGTATCACCAATGACAGGGCTGTAAATGAGTCAACATCAAACCAGAAACATAGAATGTAAATGCATGGACCTGTTTGTACAGAATCCCAGTTCATCCCTCATTATTTATGTGGATAATGTTAAAAAGATATCAAACCATTATGAGGCCAATGAAAAACAAATTTGGTGTTTCCAGTATTTGAGTAAAAAATATTGGGTAGTTAGGCAGGGATTTTATTATTTTAGATTTATTTTTCCCCAACATGTTCAGTCTATATCAAATACAATCATTTTAAACATTTTTTTTACATGATATTACTATCAAATATTGTTTATTTTAGAAAAAGGTAACTCATTTCCATAAAAATAAAATTAATAATAAATGACAACACATGTCATTGTTTAAGGTTGAGGTGAGTGGCATGAAATGTTGATCAGTGGCACCATTTCAAAAATGGCAGCTGGCAACAGAAAAACCTTCACTGATGTACATGTGTATGTAGTGAGCGCAAGAAATTGGCCCCTATCAGTTTCTGCCTAATAAATGACAGTTATGTACATTCCTGCTGTGGCCATTTACCTACAATAGCAACAATAAAAGCACTCTGATGTACACATTGCAGCTCTTGCTGTTTCTTGCATGTGACAACAATCCGTCTAAATCACAAGAAACTTGTAGTGAGCCAAACAATGATCATAAAAAAGGAAGAATGAATACAGCCAGCCATGTCACTGTGGTGAATCAAATGTAATTTCTTGCATGACTTTCTGCTCAATATTATACAGTGTGTATAGCCTATGCCGAATAATCAATGGTGTGGTCACAAATAATCAAGAAGATTAATCATGATCACATACTTCATAGACACTATAACATTACATTAATGGGCAAAGACTATAAATCATATCCATGCCCCTAGACATGGCTACATCCGAGGTCATCGTTTTGCCAATGCCATTCTTGCATGTCATTGTTGCTGGTTGCATTGGACTAGACTATTAATGTACAAGTATTTACACATATCGGCCTTAATTGGTTTTATATGCTATTTTATTGAGATGCACCGCGACAACTGTGGCCGTGAAGGACTGGTAAGTTAGGTAATCGCTGTCATCATTTATATACGTTGCAATATTTATTTTTGGTTATTAGTTTCTCTGATTCATGACATCATGTGCCAATAAATCCTGAAAATTGGTTTTGCTAAGCGATGAGTCGTTTAGTAGAAAACACTGAATGATCATAGCATGGTGTGCAGAGTTTTAGAGGTAAAGCAATTGTTAAGAATATATTAAAATTTGTGGAAAAGGGCAAAGGGTCTTACCTTAGTACAATGTCTGTACGACGTCCTTGGCCAGCTGGCAAAATAATCACGTCATCGATAGATGCGTGTACGTGTACTGTAGAAAATTTCCATGACGCTGCATTGCATGCGTAGAGTCAGCGTCACGATTTCTGCGTATCAATTTTTCTCCGCTTTTTTCAACAAATAATTTACTTTTTTCTCATGGGAAAACGTCGTTAATATTATTTTATTAGCCTGAACTTTGTCTTGACAGCGCAAATTATACCCAAATAAACGTCTTTGGATGATTTCTGGCACCCAAAATTGATTCTCGACTCAGTCCTAATTACGCGTTTAGGAATGACCTGGTGATCCAGAATTGACCTCGAATGAAAATACTGCCGCCTACGGTGGGTCCCGGGATCATTGCGTCCAGACTTGATTCAACAGCTCAAATATAAGTTTGAATCCAAGTACGTTCTGTACACTTTTATGAAAGTCTGTGATTTTAGTTCTTGTAAAAACACAAACCGCAGATATTTTCAATCTTTGATGTACTTTTGGGACTTATTTAATTAGAATGTGACCATACAAATTTTCTGTATCTATTCTCTCTTTTTTCGTGTTGTATTATTAAACCATTTTAACTTTATATTTTCTGTGTCTGAGTATATTTTTATCGAAGTTGGAACTGACCCGAGTTGACTTCTTCGCCCCCCTGGTATGATCTCCCATTGTCATGACCCCGTGTACCAGCCATTTATTAGGAAATAAGCCTCCAATTTATGATAACTGATGCCGGCCCTTGTGAATATGTGAAGCTAAATTATCTTTATTTTATTTGGCAACGCTATTTTACGCTACATTTTGTCACTCATATTCACTAAAGCAGAATTCGTGCTACTGTTTAACAAGGTACATTAACCGAAGGGGTGTTTGGGGGATTGCTTAGCTACAAAGTTCCTCCTTGCTCCCCGACGGGATTTTGTTGCAGTATATAGATTGGCTGTCACCACTGATTGTCTTGTCGAGACCACTGATTAGATAGTGCCTCTGAGCAGATGCACGTGACACATGATATAAACGAACTGCAAGGAGGCCACTGATTGGTTGATTTGGGCATCGCCTGCTGTGCATGTCATGGTACAGGGGCTGGTGTCGACATGAACCATAACATGATGTCTCACTTGACAGGTTATTATGTTACATTTGTGTCACACATTGTGTGCAACCATACCTTTTGTGGGTAGGGGGGTTATGTTTGCGACAAACTGTCAATACCAATGTTTATGTTTGCAGCTGTGAAGACGTTGAATAATTACGATTTCGCCTGCAGTCGACTATAGCTAACTGCGTCGGCAACAGTCTACGTGTATGTGAATCATGATAGTGTAAAATCGTTGAAAAACAACTAACATGACCTGCGAATTTTTTTTTAATTTAAAATACCATTATTTTGATATATATTACCACAGTCCCTCTATCCCCGGGTCTGGAAATGCTTCGCAGTCTATCTGTTGTCGTAGGGATGGTTGCCGGTAAATAAACAGTTCACACCTTTGACAATTAGCCATGAAGCTGAGCGTTGTCGTTTGACACTGTGATCACAAACTTTAAACAGAACAGAACATATTACCTTGATTTATAAAAATACGAACATCTGAGTGAAAAACTAACCACATTCCCAAAAGGTTAATGTTCAAATCTATTCACATAGAAAAAAAAATATTGAACGCAGTTCTCTTACTATAAAAGGGGCCAACCCGCTAACTCGCGTCGAGTAAGTTCGTAAATCAAAAACAAAATAGCGCCCGTAAATAAATTCTCATCGGGGCGAAAAAAAGTCTGCCAACTAAATTTCTGGCAGTGCTAAAGAATTGATACTGTAGGATGTTGATCTTAGAGACATGATGTCACCAGCATTGTAAACTACATCACAAATATATGCTTGGAAACAAAAATAATGACACGAAAATTCGAATGGAAATGAAACGGCGAGTGGCCATCTTTATTTTGAACGGATAAAGTGATGCCTAAATACGATATGTATACTGTCTATAATATTGTGACGTAAATTGTAACTGGGAAGTACTTGGAAAAGGGAACAGAGCCCTGGATGTATGTGTGGAAAGCACACACGTTTGGATACTTTGCGACGACTCATTGCACATGTTTATTTTTAGACTGCTGATACAGTAGCTGGATTGGGGTGTCAGCAAAATTTGATATACATACGTCCTGTTTCCCCTTTGGGATAATGGTATGTCCCAGATAGTGGTGTGGTGATTGTGAAATACTTTGGACTGTGCTGAGCCCAGCCTTGTTGGCAATGAAAATAAATATGACATCATTGACCCAAGTCTCCTACTTTAAATTGGTAGAGCTTGGATTAAGAGTGGTTTATTCCACTACCAAAATTGGCATCCTCTGTACACTGATTTGTCGGCTATTTCGAGATAACCAATCATTTCGTTATATACATTTTATTATTTGCATGGCCATAAATTAGGTAGGGTATTTAAGTTGAGACATAAGGGAAAATCTTTAGTCAGGAAGGTGACCTGACTTGATCCTGTAACATCTTGTGATGCTGATTCCTGACTCCAGTGAGCTGTACCCTATACAGGGGTACATATGCAGACGTGCTGTGCAGTAATCCCTGCTGATCAACAGGAACCACTGAAGCTCACTGCCTGAACTACTCCCGTTGTACCAGTGCTACCAGTAGCAGCAGATAGCAGTGCAGTTGCCGATACTCCCTGGACACAGAGCACGAGTTTAAATTGTAGTGCAGCTGCTTCGCCAGTGTGCCAGATACGAAGGAACGCAACATTGCACATTGCTGTCCAATGGAGAGTGGAGTGTTCCCTGCAGCATCGATCAAGTCTCTAATTTATTTTATTTTACAGTGTATCCCCCTCCTTGCTGGTTCCAGTGACCAGCATCCCTGTTATTTGTTTATTAAAGTACAGGAAACCGTATTTATTGTGTTGTGTTGATTTGTTATAATCGTTACTGGTATATTTCTTTCTCTGCACAGTCTCAGTTGTGGTGATATACATTCACCAAACGATCCCCACCCTGTGACAGCGGACGAGCTGAGAGGGAGGAAACTTATAAGATAAGCACGCTACCAAAGACAAAGACTATTAGACCGGTATTAAAGACATGCTCCCCGATCCTGAATACGGTGTAGCCCCATAAAGGCCCCCCGCATTTAACGTCACATTGGTGGCAGCGGTGGGATACAACTGGTGCAGAGGAGGTGAACCAGAGAAAGCAGATCATGGCGACTCCAGATACCGATCCAGATATGGCAGAGCAGATTCCAGTAGAGAGTATCCAGATTGAACCAGTAGCTGATACAGAGCAGGGAGATCATCAGCAAATTTTTGTTGATACATTAGGAGAAATAGAGTTTGCACAAGCAGCAGCTGGTGATATTGCAGAGTTTAAAGAACCAGAGGAGACTGAAAAGGAGGGGGTTGTGCAGCCAGAGAGTAAAGCGGATGAGCTGCCGCCACAGGTGAACTGAACTGTTGACTGGCAGTAGAGTTACAGTGGAAAAGCGGAGTAAGCCAGCAGTAGCCGAGAAAACAGATATACCATGGAGGCTGGACACAGCCACACCACGGTACCGATCAGCATTGAGAGGGAGACCAGCTGACAGAGCAGATGACCTCTGGCTTGGGTACCCCCGGGCACAATCAACTGGCAGACGGCTGACAAACCCCACCTCAGATTTATTTGGGGGAATAAAAGAGGATCCAGAGCCAGTTGTTAGACCAAGGCTGCGCAAAGAAAAAACACTGAAAGGAGAGGAGGCTTTCCGGCAGAGGGGCATGTATCCTGTGACGAGGCCTAATATAATTCCAGAAAAATTTAATGGGAAAACACCATGGAGAGATTACAAGGCCTATTTTGAGCAATGTGCACTTGTAAATAATTGGGATATGGCACATAAGTCCAGGTATTTGGCAGTGAGTCTGTCCGGTCTGGCGCAAAAAGTGCTGACCCAGGAAGCAGATGGTGGAGAAATACCGTACCAGGAGTTAGTCACCAGACTGGACAGGAGATTTGGTCCCGGTGGGCAAGCAGATACATATGCGGCAGAATTGCGGATTAGACAGCGCAAGAAAGATGAAAGTTTGCAAGAATTGGGTGAAGCTATACGGGAGTTAACAGAGATGGCCTACCCAGGTATGGATCCTGCTTCCCAAGAAAGGCTAGGCAGGCAGTATTTTAAGAATGTCATCCCTGAAAAGGAAATAAGAGACGGTATATTCAGAGCAAATCCAAAAACATTTGACCAGGCGATACAGGCTGCATTGGAGACTGAATCACACGTGATGTCAGAGAAAAGGAGATTGGCTGAGCGGTGCCCCAAATTTGGCAGGGTGCTGAATGCTGAAGGTGACTCGGAGATGGTAGAACTAAATGAAGGAATAAAAGAAATGGGGGTCGGAAAATTCCAACCAACCCAGATAGGAGAGCAGTCATTCGGTGGAGGGAAAGATAAAAGACCAAGAAGGTGGGGCCAGATGGGAATTGAGTGTTACAGATGCGGAGGACGAGGGCATATTAAGAGAAACTGCGCAACTCCACCAAACGGGTATGCGGGAAACGAATCACGACCAACCCCAGGGGCCAGGGCTGGGTCGGGAATGCAGACAGGCCCAGGCAACCCCAACAAGCAGTAAAAATGGTGCAGGGACGGAGGGGACAGGGTACGCAGGCAGGGGAGACAAAACTAGAGGAAACAGATACAGCGACCCCCCCCCCCAGCAACTGAAAGTAGACCCCTGCCTACCGTACATGACTATACAAGGGCAACAAGCGGTATATTTGTGGCAGGCAGAATAGGTGGATTGCAGGGATATTTTTTAATAGATACAGGGGCATCAGGAACCCTGTTGTCAAGAAAACATTATGAGCGTATACCTGAGATGCAGAGACCTGCATTGGAAGCCATGACGACTCGGATCCGGCAAGCAGACGGTACCTTGATGAAACAGCATGGTGGAGCTAATATGGAGGTACGCATAAGTAAATACAAAACCACAGCCGATGTGATTGTAGTGGATATGGAGACTGATGCAATATTGGGGATGGAATTGCTGATTACCTTAGGCTGTGTAGTGGACATAAAGAATCTACAGCTGAAATTTCTGGATGAAATAGTCCCATGTTATGACTGGAAGGCCCGTACTCTTTGTGCCAGAGTGGTGCTGAGAAAAGCAGTTGATATTCCTCCTGGCAGTGAAATGTTAGTTCGATGTGATGCTAACAGAAAGATCCCAGGCTCTCGGCAGGGAATGGTGATACCAACAGATAGAAACCCGATTGCGGAAAGAGGAATAATGGTGGCAAGAGCATTAGTATCAGATTGTAATGGGGTAATACCAGTACGGTTGTTGAATGTAACCCCACACCCGATACATGTAAAACAAGGCACTGCGGTGGGGATGTAGGAGCCGCTATCAGAGGGGGAAGGTGTGGTTACAGCAGAGAGGGATAAAGAAAATGAGGTACCACTGAAAGAAAAGCAACTGCCAGAATATTTGCATGATATATGGAGGCGGAGTACAACAGAGCTGGATGACGGTGAAGCAGAAAAGGTAGCGGCATTGTTGATGAAGTATGCAGATGTATTTTCCAGGGGTGATGATGATATGGGGTGTACCAATCTGGTTAAACACTCCATTAATACAGGTGAGGCAGCTCCTGTTAGGCAACCCTCAAGAAGACTACCAATTTGGCAGAGAGAGGAAGCGGGGAAGCAGGTGGAAAAGATGCTGAAAGCCGGTATTATTGAACCAAGTTGTAGTCCCTGGGCTTCACCAATTGTGTTAGTAAAGAAAAAAGATGGTGGGACAAGGTTTTGTGTTGACTACAGGAAGCTGAATGATGTAACAATTAAAGATGCGTATCCAATTCCCAGAATAGATGACTCTCTGGACAGTCTGTCAGGCGCTTGCTGGTTTTCTACCTTAGATTTGGCTAGCGGTTATTGGCAAGTCCAGTTAGATGAAGAGGCACAACAGAAAGCTGCTTTTGTGACCCGTAGTGGTCTGTATAGTTGGAAAGTGATGCCCTTCGGCCTTTGCAATGCGCCCTCTACGTTTGAGCGGCTTATGGAGCGAATAATGGCTGGATTGCAGTGGGAAATACTCCTGTTATATTTAGACGATATTATTGTATATGGCAGAGATATTGATGAGGAGTTGGAGCGTCTGGAAATAGTGTTAGGCAGATTGCGGGCAGCCGGACTAAAACTCAAGCCAAAGAAATGTGACCTATTCAGAACCAGTGTAATGTATTTGGGTCATATAGTGTCGAAAGATGGGGTAGCCACGGATCCAGACAAAGTTAGGGCCATAAAAGAGTGGCCAACGCCAACAAGTGTGAAGGATGTAAGAAGTTTCTTGGGGACAGCGTCCTATTATCGCCGATATGTAAAAGGATTTGCCAAGATAGCAGTACCTTTGCATAGATTAACGGAGAAGGATAGAGTGTTTAACTGGGATACCGAATGTGAGATTGCTTTCCAGGTGTTAAAGGAGTGTCTGATGTCTGCCCCAGTACTAGCGTATCCACAGGAAACAGGAGAATATGTGCTGGATACAGACGCAAGTGAAACAGGTATTGGTGCTGTCTTATCACAGGTCCAGGATGAAGAGGAAAGGGTGATAGCGTATGGCAGCAGGTCGCTTAGTAAAGCGGAAAGGAATTATTGCGTCACAAGGAAAGAATTGCTGGCATTGGTGAATTTCGTGAGATACTACAGGCAGTACTTGTATGGCAGGAAGTTCATCATAAGGACTGATCATGCAGCTCTAAGGTGGTTGTTGAATTTTAAGTGTCCAGAAGGGCAACTCGCCAGGTGGATCGAAGTCCTTGGGGAATATGAGTATAAGGTAGTACACAGGCCAGGGAAAATCCACGGGAATGCTGACGGGTTATCAAGGAGACCATGCGGGCAATGTGGTTGGCAGGGGAAACATAGCGCTGTGATTTCCAGGGCCGGAGAGTATAGCAATGAATTGCAGGATACTCCCACTTGCATGAGGGACACAGAAAAGGTGAATATGGGAACAGGAGTAAAGGAAAAAGGAATAGTGGACACCAGGATGGTGGACACAGAAATGGAGACCCAGATACGGTCTGTCAGAATTCAACCAGAGGTGAGCGGTGATCAGATAAGGGAAGCCCAGGAGGCTGATGCGGATATAGGGCCAGTAAAAAGGGCGAAAGAGGGCGGAGTCAGACCAGGTTGGGAAGAGATTTCACGGTTGGCGCCCGCCGTGAAGGCATACTGGGGAAGCTGGAAGCAATTGAGAATAAAAGAGGGCATTTTATATAAGTATAGAGAATCAGAAGATGGGAAATCGGGTTGTTACCGATTAGTCCTACCGAAAAAATACAGGAAAATGGTTCTGCAGGCTTTACATAATGATGTGACAGCAGGACACCTGGGTATTACAAAGACTGCGGAGAGAATAAAGCAGAGATATTATTGGTATGATTTGGGGACTGATGTGCAGTTATGGTGTCAACAGTGCACCGTTTGTGCAAAACGCAGTGTTTTACCCCGAAGGCATAGGGCACCACTGCAGCAGTATGGGGTAGGAGCCCCAATGGAAAGAATTGCCCTAGACATAATGGGACCATTGCCAGAGACCCCCAGGGGGAATAAAGTTATCCTGGTGGTTGGTGATTATTTTACCAAATGGATAGAGGCATATGGGCTCCCAAATCAAGAAGCAGAGACAGTGGCGCATACATTGGTAACACAGTTTATTTCACGGTTTGGTGTTCCTAGAGAAATACACTCTGACCAAGGGCGGAACTTTGAATCCAGGTTATTTGCAGAAATGTGGCAACTATTGGGTATGAAAAAGACACGCACAACAGCCGGGAATCCAAAATCTGATGGTTATATTGAGCGGTATAATAAGACATTGATAGATATAATTGCCAAGTATATTAAGGTGGATCAGTCCGATTGGGATTTGTATATTCCCATGGCAACAATGTCCTATAGGAATGCGATACAGGAATCTACCTCATTTACACCAAATTTGCTGATGCTGGGAAGAGAGATTACACTCCCTATCGACTTGACGATGGAAACGGATGTACCTGAGGGAGAAGAGACAATAACAGATTATGTGGAAAAGCTGAGGAATAATTTGCAGTGGATACATGAGAAAGCTAGAGTTAGGTTGCAAGGTAGTGCAAAACGCCAGAAACGACAGTATGACCAAAGGCTTGCTGGGAAGCAGTTGCAAAGAGGCGATTTTGTGTGGTTATTTGACGCCACGAAAAGGAAAGGGCGCTCCCCAAAGTTACAGCAGAGATGGCAAGGGCCCTTCATAATAGTGGAAAAACTGTCAGATGTTGTTTATAAAATACAGAAAGGAAAAGGTGGTAAAACGAAGATAGTGCATTTCGATCATATGAAACCATATAGGGGGGAGGAAATAGCAAGCTGGCTGACGGAAAGTGAACCCGGGAAGGTGGCAGAAGCTGAAATTAATTTATCCGAGTACCCTGAATTGGTGACACCGGAAGCGATATTTACTGACTCGAGCAAGGCCGGCCTAAATGTAACTCAGTTAAATGCTGAACCGGAAATACGACGCGAGGCCCAGGAAGGTGGTAACGGGAAAAATGACATGATAAAAGATGAAGAAAAACTCACCCCAAAAGACACGACGAAAGATGCAAGTAGTTCAAAGCAGCCAGGAGAAGCAGAGACGCGAAGGAATCCCCCCAGAACGAGAAAAATACCTCGTCGGTTTCTGTATTAGTAAATAGGAAAACCAAGATGGCACCCGGTGACGTAGCACATCGAGGGCGCCCTCGGAGGTGAGTTAAAAATAGCCCAATTGCTACGTCATTCATGCATACTTAATTTATAGAATCCGCTGACAGAGGAAAAAGTTTTTAACTTTCAAAGTTGCACACTTGATGCATCCTGGTGACCACTGCTGAAAATTGGAGACCCGCTTGCATTGCTAACGCGGAGAAAGACGTGAAAGGAAAGAACAAAAGAAAGAAAGAATGTCCGGCGGCAGGAAAAGAGATTGGGATGGCGAAAGGAAGCGTTGGGAGAAAGAAATGAACTTGAGGAGGTGGGACAGTCAACAGCCTGATCCGGACACCGTAACCTGTGAGAGATGTGATGCAGTTTTTAAGTCTAGGAGGCGAATGAGAGACCACATGGAGCGGCATCATGGGAATGCAACCGGCGGGGAGGCGAGCCGTAAAACTAGGAAAGAGAAGACGGATGGTGAAAGAGATGCAGAAAAGCCGTCTACATCGTCACTCGGGGTAGCAGTTGTTGGTGTGGGAAAGCTGCACAGTTGTACTATACCCCGAATCCGAAAGTCCCAGGAATGGATGCAGGGTGGGCCCCAATGTCGGAGGGTAAGGAGAGAAGAAGGGAAAGGAAAGTCTGGAAGGACGCCGCCAGAAAGACATCCGACAGTCAGATCAGGGGGAAAGGATATAGAGGCAATGAAACAAGCGTACGTGAATGCCTGTGAGCGGGGGGAAGTGGAACAGGAATCTGACGGGGTGTTGGTATCGTCGGACTCGGAGTCGAACCCAGAGGCGACGCAGGGTGAGGAGTATGCAGCGGAAGTTAAATATCGAGACGCGAGCACACAGACCCCGGAATTACAGAGATGCTGTGCTGGAGGTTGTGGGGGTGGAAAATTGAGAGTAAAGATTAGAAACCGGTCCGAGTGCGTTTTTGTTGATTTGGAAGAAAGCACGGACTCAAACTGAACTGTGATAAACTGTGAAGTGCACTGCCCTGTAAAAGTATTTTTAACTATATTTATAATCTGTTTTTAACTATATTAACAATCTATTTTAACTATATTTATATGACATATATATTTCTATTTTGATATGACTAAAAGTTTACAAGTAGATAAATCGCACTTGTGCGTGAGTAGAAAACAAAGTTATTATTTATTGTTCTATACTTGTTGTTATTCGATATTTATTTATTTTATTTTTTTTGTTATATCCATGAAGTACAGTCTTTAGTTTGTTTTGTAACCAGAAACCAAAGAGATCTCAAACCGAACTCGTACTGCTGGGCTGCAGACCAGCATTGGGAGTTTGGGGAGAGTGGACAAATTTATCAATAAAATGGAAGCCGAAGTTAACTGGACTGTGACTTTTTGTCCTTGATTTTATGTACTATTTCAATGCCACACCAATGTATAACCCCTTTGAATCTCCCACAACAGTTTACGTCTGTTTAAAATGCTATGAAATCAACCCCGGTGTGTTGAACTCAGGGGGGATAATGTGACGTAAATTGTAACTGGGAAGTACTTGGAAAAGGGAACAGAGCCCTGGATGTATGTGTGGAAAGCACACACGTTTGGATACTTTGTGACGACTCATTGCACATGTTTATTTTTAGACTGCTGATACAGTAGCTGGATTGGGGTGTCAGCAAAATTTGATATACATACGTCCTGTTTCCCCTTTGGGATAATGGTATGTCCCAGATAGTGGTGTGGTGATTGTGAAATACTTTGGACTGTGCTGAGCCCAGCCTTGTTGGCAATGAAAATAAATATGACATCATTGACCCAAGTCTCCTACTTTAAATTGGTAGAGCTTGGATTAAGAGTGGTTTATTCCACTACCAAAATTGGCATCCTCTGTACACTGATTTGTCGGCTATTTCGAGATAACCAATCATTTCGTTATATACATTTTATTATTTGCATGGCCATAAATTAGGTAGGGTATTTAAGTTGAGACATAAGGGAAAATCTTTAGTCAGGAAGGTGACCTGACTTGATCCTGTAACATCTTGTGATGCTGATTCCTGACTCCAGTGAGCTGTACCCTATACAGGGGTACATATGCAGACGTGCTGTGCAGTAATCCCTGCTGATCAACAGGAACCGCTGAAGCTCACTGCCTGAACTACTCCCGTTGTACCAGTGCTACCAGTAGCAGCAGATAGCAGTGCAGTTGCCGATACTCCCTGGACACAGAGCACGAGTTTAAATTGTAGTGCAGCTGCTTCGCCAGTGTGCCAGATACGAAGGAACGCAACATTGCACATTGCTGTCCAATGGAGAGTGGAGTGTTCCCTGCAGCATCGATCAAGTCTCTAATTTATTTTATTTTACAGTGTATCCCCCTCCTTGCTGGTTCCAGTGACCAGCATCCCTGTTATTTGTTTATTAAAGTACAGGAAACCGTATTTATTGTGTTGTGTTGATTTGTTATAATCGTTACTGGTATATTTCTTTCTCTGCACAGTCTCAGTTGTGGTGATATACATTCACCAAACGATCCCCACCCTGTGACAGCGGACGAGCTGAGAGGGAGGAAACTTATAAGATAAGCACGCTACCAAAGACAAAGACTATTAGACCGGTATTAAAGACAAGCTCCCCGATCCTGAATACGGTGTAGCCCCATAAAGGCCCCCCCCCGCATTTAACGTCACAATATAATAAAACAAGCACAATGAACCGATCCACCAACTATAACTGGGTTTAAGCTATCCAATAAACGAAAAGAATCTGTCTAAAACACATGACGAATAGAAGGGGCCAACTGGTAAGGTGTTCCAAATTGGGATCCCCGACCGAGTCCCTCAAATGTACGAATAATAATGTCACTATGCCACCATAGAAATACTTGCCGGTTAATTAATGTGTTGAGCTTCAAAATCTATATAAAGTATCAAAATATATGGGTTTTTTTCGGTTGTAAAAACTAGAATATGACGGGAACAATGAATCGATCGTTTCAATAGAAAGCTCTGCTTTCAAGAGACTATGCTTTGCGGAAAGCCATACCCAGCGCAGTCCGAGCACAGTGGGTAATTCACACCTTAGACAATAGCCGCTTCCAGACCGGGGATAGATGGACTGTGATATTATCATATAGTAATATAACATAGTTATCATTTAGTTTCTTTAGAGTTTTGTTGCTTGTACTCGTGCATAATAAATGTTTATATAATTTAATTGAACGTGTATGAACTGATCTACGCAATAATCTCTTATTACGCTAAGTAATACATTATGGGGTACTCCTGTTGATTGGGCATGCAATAACCAGAACCCACACACGAGTGTGAAAGTATGTGTTGACATGTTTTAAAACTTTAAACATGGTAGAAACCTTAGGGTTAGTTTATAATATATGTTAATCATTGGGTAAGAAGAAAACTTGTAGAATGGCCGGAAATTCTAAGAGCGATGCCTATTTTGTTATCACACTACCCATTGAGAAATAAAATATGTAGTGAAAGTGATAAATACATTAGAGAGCCTGAGCGATATTAAAAAATAGTGTAAATCGTTAAAAGCGTCATTATGACCAGAGACTGGCTAAAAATCAGTTGCAACCCGGTAATATTGTGTATTTTTATGACGAAACGAAAAAAATATGGCAAGGCCCCTTCATATTAGTTGAAAAACAATAAGAAGTGTAGACGTAGTTAGACGATTACTGTGTATTCAATCACACCAGACCTTACTAAACAAAGTAAATTGAACAAAACCTGTTAGTAAATCCAGCGGTTACGAAATGGAAGTACAGTGCAATCAAATTAATGCGAGTATAAACTTTCTTCCAAAACCATTAATATACTTATAAACGAAAAAGACACAGCAGATATAGCCCCCCTCAAAGGTGAGTTAAAAAATAACCCGAAACGAATTATATGTCATTTATGTTCCAGGACAAAATTATTTTGGAGCAAGAGAAAAAAAATTGGATGGCGTAGAAGGCGTTGTAAGTAAAACGAAACACACTCAATGAAAAGAAAATATCAGTGGATTATGGTGAAAAATGCTATTCTGTTTTCCGGACAATTGAGCGAATGCAAGATAATATTGGGCTAGGCGATCTAATAAAATTGATAGAGTTGGTACAACTGATACCAAAGATATATGTACAGGGGTGCTGTAGTATGAAGTTGATGAGAGTTAAAACAAAGAGCCTGATATTTCAAATTGACACCATCTGTCATACCATTTTAGTGTTTCAAACATTTACATCATCCTTGGCATCACCATCGCTAGGGAGTAAAAAAAAGAAGGCCATATAATTAATCTGCCGTAGCCGAGCTCACGATAAATCAATCAAAAGTAGTATACATGGATATTAGAAAAAAAGCCTTTCTTTTCCTTCGTTTTCATCATTATACGGGAACGAGTTATTTTTATTTTGGGCTGTGCACATTATGTGGTTGATTCTATGTGATTGATTAAGTCTCTTTTCTGTGCAGTTAAACAGTTAAATGTGCCTTGTGTGAATGTCATGTCATGAGTCTATTTTCTTTAATAGCTTTATTGATATTTTATTTATAGTTGAAGAACAGTAAAGAAAATGTTTTCATGCAAATGCAGTGAAACATCACAGTGTGACTAATCACTGACTGATCTATTCTACTCCATAAAACGTCAATACAATCTCGTGTGCGAGTTTAGTTTTCTTGGATCTTCAGTCAGCATGTATGCTTTATTTTCATGTTCAGTATAAAACTATGTCTTACACTGCCAAACAAAATGTTAAATGTATCTACTACAACATGTGAGCAAGTTCACAAAAATAACCCAGTTTAGGTAAAGAGAACTATATGGTGAGAATGCATAACAACTTACATAGTTTCCCAACAAAAATGCGTGTGACATAGCGATAAAAGCTGCACAGTCAGTTTAACAATGTTGCAAGTTGATATCTTGTAACCTTCAACCTTATATTGTTGCATAAATTAAAATATTTTGGGGGGTTCTTAATTGTTAACCCTGGTGCAACTAATTATAGAAAGGTCAGTAAAGTATGGATATTACAAGTTAATAGTCGTAATTAGTATGTAAAATTGTACACAAGTTATTGTCGGTATAATGAAAATAATAGATTCGACAAAGCTTATTTTTAAGGGGATTCAACAAAATTAACCAATACCCTACTGAAAATTTAAAATTTAAAATCGATTTCTTGTTGTTGGTGATACCATGGAGTGCCTTGTTCGCTTTTTAGGGTTTTGCCAACGACACCATAATAAATATATCTGGCAATCTCACCAACAGTATTATTCATGTATTTGATGTTTTCTCTGTTAACAATCGGGTATCCGTATCGCCGTTTCTCTCTGAAAAAATACATGATGCTATAACGTGTCTTTGTCCAATTCATCGGTTGCAGATATTGCTCCTCCCAGTTATCTTCTTTTAATGTATGATCTTCAATGTGTACTGCATGAGGGTGCTTTAACACAAGTTTTGCTAATGCATTTGTGGTACTGCACAAAAAACAACTAGGGTCATAGTGTTTAAAATTGTCGTAGTATAAATCTAAAAGTAACGAGTCATTTCGAGTGATCATTATGCCATTGCAGATCTGAGTCCCACCACATCTTTCTACAACGAAATCATAATGAAATAATGGATCGACAGATCTTATAAACCAGAAGTCGAGATCCGTATAAAACCCCCCATACTTGCGTAGAACAAGAATACGAAGAATATCACTTCTATGCCAGTTATTTATAATAGTGTGGTTGAAAAACATGTGGAGTGTTGGCCAATGTACTACTTCAAGAATTGGTATAAGTTTAGCTTCATCCCAAAATGTATTATTTGTTGGTTCGCAGTCGGTATGAAACATCATACGAGTAGGTTTGACAACTCTGTAGACGCTGACAAGACAAAGTAGATGGAAGAACTGGAATTTGAGGCTACATCCGACAAGGGTGAAATGAGCAATCCGGGGTGTTATTACGTCTGCATGCGGTTGTAGTAATCCGTGAGGTATATTTGATACATTATTCTTCACTAACATTAAGCTGATGTTATGTTTGTTCTCTTTATCCTCAATGGTACCCATATCCGTGTTTACCAATGTAAGACCATTATCACACATACTTCTCATGGATGTCGCACTATAGCGATTATTTCCTATATTTCTTGAATACAAAATGAATAATATTACATTGGGTAAAAACAAGGCAAATATGGTAGCATATCTCTGCATTGTTGGCATCGCTGAGTGTCAGTAGTGACGTACGCAAATAACAAAAAAATTAACCACTGAGCATAAAACTTATCACATATATTCTAAATCATTGAGGTATTTGTGGGAGGAGAATTGTAGCTTCTGTGTCACTTTAAACTAATCTTTGTATTTGACGTCAATGCCCAATGTCCATACACATGCTTGGGATTTGATTAATGTGATTCTGCTTTAAATCACTCGCATACAGCTGATGATATATCAATCTGTTGAAATTATTATATATATATATATATACATGACACAAAAGATGGTCTATTTTGTTTCATGTTGACTCTTTTATTTTATTATGCCAATTATAAATATCCTAGCTGTTTTGGGACAGCACTACAAATGCATCGCAAAACATCGAGAACATAAAAATAATGATGTTAGGAAAATTGATAGATATATTTATTATAACATGGTTAACCAGCCCATTAAAAGCGACCAGCATACTTTTAAACTAATTGCCATAAATTGTCTGGATTGTAATTATAAGAAAATGTGTGTCATGCTGTCGTTGTGGTATGTGCAGTACATGGCCTTGCTTTAGCACATGCAGCGTTCAGCATTAATATTGAACTATGATTACAGGCGTGTGGAATATTGTTGGAGACAAGTGACAATATCAAGAATTTTTTTTTTTTTTAATAAACAATAGTGTGTGGTTAATATGCAATTTTACTAGTGTCCTTACTTTATACGTATGTACGGTATTGTATTACATTTGTGCCCATTATTTCAAGTAGTAGTAGTGGGTAGTTGTGCAGGTTTGTCTTATTATTTTTTAAAGTAACACAATTCATGAAACAGGGAGATAATTTAATCCAAAGGGCACCAACCTATTATTAAGAAGCATGGTATAATAAATAAACCCCCATGACCAACTAGTGTGAATATATGACATACAGTAACTGTATTTCCTGACAAGGGGTATGCTATGCATGTATCAGAGCATGCAAAGTAGTTTCGAAGTGCACTTGGTATAGAATAAACTAATTAAGTTTTGAAAATATTAAAATTGTTGTTATTTATATAGAAGTAAATAGATTGTCGGTTCAACATGTAAAATATATGATCAGACATAACTTGCTCTTACGAGATATTACAAAGGGCGTTCAATAACTAATGCCCCTGACCAACATCCCGTTGTCTGATCTAGATGAAATTTCGCATGTGTAATGATACTCATCGATATGGACTATGTTGCAAAACACAGCTCTGAAGTAATTATGGTTTCTGATTTACAGGTGTTTGATCTGAGTAGGGTGTGAAATGGAACCAGTTGAGTGTCGCGCAGTGATGCGGTTTTTGTATTTGAAAGGATGCACACCAAAGGAGATTTTTGATGAAATGAAAGAAACTTATGGTGATGATGCCCCATAATATGATCTTGTATAACGCTGGCATCGTGAATTCAAACATGTGCGGAAATATGTGGAAACAGCTCCCAGATCTGGTTTTCTGCCATTGATGAGGCATCTGGCCGTCAAGTTGCTGCAGCCATTTTGGAAGATCGATGCATTACTGTTCGCCCAAGAGATCATGATTAGTACAGGGTCTGTGGAAACTATCATTCATGACCATTTGCATATGCATAAGGTGTCTGCCAGATGGATTCCCAGGTTGCTCACACCTTTCCAGAAGCAAGAACATGTTGAGTGTTCGAGCATGAATTTGTAGATGTGCCAAGAAGATGAGTCAAAGAGTTTCAAAAGACTGATTACACAGAATGAAACTTGGGTCCGTCACTATGATCCAGAGATCCAAGCCCAGTCAATGGAGTGGAAGCTCTTAGAATTACCACCTCCAAAGATGGCAAGGGTCATGATCACAGTCTTCTGGGACCAGTACGGAGTAGTGATGAGAGATTTCCAGGCAAAGGGTGCCACAATTACAGGAGCCTATTACGCTTCACTGTTGATGAAATCTGTTGGAGCTATCAAAAGAGGCGGGGCAAGATCGCAAAGGTATCCTCCTCCTGCAGGACAACGCTCCGGTCCACAACCCGCATGTCACCAGATCAGAAGCATGGACGTGTGGCTATGAAATCCTCCCCCATCCCCCTTACTCTCCTGACTTGCACCCTCTGACTTTCATCTCTTCCCAACCATAACGTTGTTCTTGAAATGAATACGTTGTTTCCCAGGTGATATGCCTTGATTTCTGAAGTTACGACGTGGTTGAAGGACCAAAACGGTGACCAGAGCTACATCAAACGATGGGAGAAATGCATAACTCTGGGTGGTTCCTATGCAGAGAAAGACTAATAACTGTGCTAAGTTTCATTAATCTCTTGCTATGGGAAATGGGTCAGGGGCATGACTTATTGAATGCCCCTCTAGCTGATATATAGAATTGAATGATGAGCAGAAACACAATTGTATAACCATGCTATAGTCCCATGCAATGTACTAACTTGATAAAATGATATGTGAGTTATCTAGAAGTTTAATGTCAAAGATAATCAGACAAGCATTGGCAGAATATAAATAGTTATTTGTCAAATTCAGAATTTGGGTAAAGATTCTAGTCTCTAATCACTAAGCTGTGGTTTCACATTCGTGTATAATGGCATTAATCTTTTCCAAAAACTCACAACCTAATAAATGTGTATTGGTTATTATCATAGTTTGCACACCAGGTACAGTGAGCTATCATCATTAAAATTCGCTGAAGTTTTAATCTTGAATTAGTTGGACAGAGACTTATTCCACAGAATAGCTGTTTCACAATAAGGATGACCATCGAGGAGGTCATAGTTTTTATTTCAAACATGTGAAAGTTCGGTCGTTGTAAATGAAGTATCCTAAATCGTATTTAGCAAGCCCGTGTTTCTGTCGGAGACAAATGTTGTGATTATTTCATGCATTCTTCACAACTGACAAGATCTATTTAATAGACTTCTCTTATTAAACACCAATTTTTACGCAACACTATATGAAACGCGTTTTAATAGAGTACATATCACAACTATAATAAAAGTTAATCCAATGTGACGTGTACGTATGTATCAGTGTTGGTTGCAGATGTGTTCATTAGATTGTTTTGTTACACGTTTTACCATTAACTTTCAATATAGTTAAATTTAATTTTTATTACAGTTGCGTTATATTTGGATTTACACGTGTTTTAGTTGCAGATTAATTAAACTCAATTACAATGAAATTATGTGTTTTAATTAAAGTTTAATTAAAGAAAAGTTGAATATCCTGTGACTAAACATAGAAATGTATGCAAACTTGAATTAAATTCGATTAAATTCTAATGTAATATTTAGGGTCGCACTTGGTGGGTGTAAAGTTGAATGTAAGTCGTCACAACGTTGATACCACATACGCATATAAACGCACCCCGTCTTACCATCTTTGTAACGACACACATTGAATTAACTTTTAATATAGTTGCGATATGAACTCCATTAAAACGCGGCCCTATATAGGGTTCCGTTTTAATTAACTTTAATAAAATAAAAGTTGACTATACCGTGACGGATTAATATTAATATAAATTGAAAAATACCATCCTCTTCACTAAACCTAAGCTCGCAAACTTGACTTAAATTCGATTAAATATTAATATAAATTATGAAAATAGTGTTGGTCGTCACAATGCAGGTTCTGTCGTCACAAGTCACACGCAAACACGAAAGCACGCACCCACACACACACACACACGCACACACACACGCACCAATGTGTGTTGGTGTAGACATAGAAGTAGAGCCAGTAGTCCAGACATACACAAACAAAGTGGAGCTCGTTGTACAAGTGGAGCCCCAAACATGGGGCTCCACAATGTTTCATAATTTATATTAATATTTAATCGAATTTAAGTCAGGTTTGCGAAGCTTAGGTTTAGTATCGGGGAAGGTATGGTTCAGTTTATATTAATATTAACATTTCTATGTTCAGTCACGGGAAATTCTAAATCAAAGGACGAAAATCCACCATCTGTGTGGATGTCTATGAATAGGAAAACACAGAGGAAACACTTAGTTTACGGAATGCCGGAGTCAAACAGGGTCCATGTGGCACAGAAGAGATTCAAAAATTCCAAAGCGTGTTACGCGATTCCAGAATACTTGATCACTTTGGCTCTATCATTGTTGTGGGCAATGCCGCAGAAGGTTATAAAGACATGTATCTATTTCTGAAAGCCGAACACTACACCATCATCACAAAAAAGACCGGTATTCTGGGAAAGGCGTACTATTGTACTAGGCGTGACAAGTTTTTACTAAAGCGTTACAATCATGTCCAACGGGTTGTTCGAGATGCGGAAATCAATCAGACTGTGTGGTTATATGATGGAAGAGTGCGGAAATTGTCACAGATGTTTCAAGAATGAAGAATATTTCAAACAACATCAAAAGTCAAAGGAGAAAAAACTCTCTGCCAGTTATTTCAACATTGCGAAAAATGTCACAAACTCTTCAAATATTGAAATGGGTCTCACAAATGTAACGAGGTTTTCTGCAAAATCTGCAATTCTTTTCAGACGTACGACCACATGTGCTACATTCAACCACACGCTAAAAGAAAAAAAGAACCAAGACTCTGCTGATTCGATGGGAAAATTTGTGGAAGATGACTCTGACATCCAAAGTATATACATCTGTTTCAATTTTGAGTGCACGACCGGCGATCATTGCACTCATATTCACGAATACCGAATACAGGGAAAGTGTTCCATGGTTCACATACCTTGGCAGATTTATGTTAGTGGGCGTTGGAAAAGAAGCATGATGGGATGATTTTTATCGTGCATAATGTAAAGGGGATACGATAGAATTGTGATTCTGAAATAATGTTAAGATCACAAATCATTGAAAGCATGGTTCAAAGTTATACAACTATATACCCGTGACACAGATATCGAATTCATAGATAGCTGGAATTTCCTGTGCATGTCCTAAGACCTTCGGTATAGACGAATTACACAAGGTTTTTCCCCCCATCTATTTCCGAGAACCGTGAGAGACAATTACAGACGACCAATACCCGAGGCTTGTTATTTTCACCCGGATGATGGGGAGGTTAGAAAAACATTCTACACTTGGTACAATGGAGAAGTAGAAACAACTCCATTTATGTGTACTGTCAGAGCGATGTGTGCTTACTTGAGAAGTGTTGCCTGGCATTTAGATCGATGATGGTGGATCTCACCACAGTTGATCCCTTCAGCCGTTGCATCAAGATCACTTCCAGGTGCATATTTCAGAAGTATTTCCTGGCTCCTGAAACTATCGGGGTTGTGCCTGAGAATGTTTAGAATAAATTATCAGATGCCATAAGAAAGGAATACGAGGTGCACACCAATAACACGCACATTCAGAATTGAATAAGAAAAATAAAAATCAGACCTTATTACGTAGACGGATACAATGCTTCTACCGAAACCTTGTATGAGTACAAGAGTTGTTACTTCCACTGCTGCCAAAAAGAACAATCACAAAGTTAAGAGTTTTGTCAGAAACTTGGGTATCTCTAATCCTACCAGAGGCAGAAAGGCTTTTCTTGGTGGTCGTGTTTCTGTACTACAAGATCAAGGAAGGTGAAAAGTTAGAGTATGTTGACTTATGAATCCTCTATCCATACATATAAGACCTCGAGGTATCCGGTTAGGCAACTGACTTTATTGCCAAACCCACGTACTATTTCAAGTGTGATGCTTTGCCACCAAGGAGATTGTATATACCTGTTTTACCTTTCAAGGTGAACAACAAACTGATGTTCCCACTCTGTTCCAAATGCATGAAAACTATCGAGTGTCACCATGGTGTTAAATAACGTCAGCTGACAGGTGTTTGGTGCACTCTGGTATTGGAAAAGGCTGAAGAAGTAGAGTATCACATCACCAAGGTGTATGAGGTTTGGCATTACGACGAGTCGACAACCTACAACCCCGATACTAGAGAAAAAGGGTTGTTCACCAAGTACATCAACATGTTTCTGGAGATTAAACAAGAGTCATCCAGTTATCCAGAGTGTTTTTGCAATGAAGAAGACCGAACCATCTGCACCCAAAGGTAACACGAAAAAAAGGTACCGTCTTAGATAGAAGCAAAATAACTGCCAATCCAGGCCTGAGGGACCTCGCCAAATCTCAACTCGTTCTGGACAGAGCACGTTTATAGAAATGGTTGCGAAACTGGTGAAAATGACATCAGTCTTTTGTTTTGTTTTTTGTCTGACGAGATGGTTCATGTCCATCACTGCTATAAAGAAGACTACATTACTGAATCACTCAATACGAACGTTTTGCTGGTTGCACTGACGAAGAGCTATGTCCGACTTAAAGTCGACAGTGTAAAAAAGAAGTTTTGATAACGAGTGAGGTATCATCATATATCTTGCATATGGATGCAAGATTGAAATACCCATTTACCTCTCTCGTTTGCGGTCGCACACAGTCGGGAAAGACGTTTTTGATCAAACACATATTAGAACAAGGTGACAGCGTCATAACTCCACCGTGAGATTTTATGTATTTCAGCAAGCGTATGTATGTATTGAAGGCCTACCTCCAGATATTGGCAGAATGATCGACAATCTCGCCATCGAAACCTAATCATGATACTGATTTTGTAAAATCTCTTTTATCAGGGCAGGCAATCGAGAACCACCAGTCAAAACACGCACTACATTTTCTTATTTAAGAATCCAAGGGACGCATCAAAACTCAATGTTCTGGCTAAGCAAATGTACCCTTGAAACGTTATGTTTGTTGACCAATTCATCAGTGGAAACAGTAATTGACCGAATCGTTCTATTTATTTAGCTTTCAAAATGTATGAAGTTATTTTGTTCATTATGCAATTTAGTTAAAATAAAAAGTAATTCTTTCACGAGTTTGTCAGTATATAGAGTAGAACTTGTAATTGTCACAGGTTCGGGGTGTTATTATTATTGTTCATACACGAAAGTCACGTTCGAGCACTCGCACACACTAAGCACTCGGTGGTACATTGTATCATATTTATATACATAAAGAAAGAAAACAAAATTAACATGCATAACGGTTATATTTCTGAATTATGGATTCAATATGCATATGTATTTGTTCATTTAAATACAATTGTACTCCCACACTCTACCTTTAGAAATAATTGCCAAAATAACTTCACATTAATTAACAGTACTAAGTTCTTTCCACATTGCAAACCAAACTAATCGGTACAAATTCAATAATTCCCCTGCCGGCCATGCTACCGTAACCAACAACTAATCCTGCGTTATTTTACAAATACATAAATACAAATTAAATAAAATTACACAGAAATTCTATATGCTACCACATACGGCTCAACACTGGACAGCCAATGTGCGTGGTCCCAGAGAGTTAGCGACAACTAGTGCGACGTAAACATCTGTCTCTCTCTCTCCAACGTTTCCTGTATTGACCTTGCTAATATCAACCCCAGATATCCGCTAGTCACGTGCGTACATTCGCCATACAGTAGTTGACCTAGAGAAACGTAGACCCATCGGCAAGTTCCAATCCGAACCCCGGCGTATACAGCGTGCCCCAGCAAATCCTGCAGAAATTGGACACTACGAAGTTACGACCACTCAGTGCGCCGACCACGGCACGGTTCTAGAAGCCGTACCTACATACGAATTGGTGACGTCACAAAATACATGACCTTCAATCGGGGTCGTTTCCTCGGTATATACGAATTGGTGTATACAAATTACAATAAAGATACTTAGGACATTACACATAAGGCAAAACAAATCACGTGACAATATAATGATAATAACCGTAATAAATCCTAGCTTAACAGTTGAACAGAACAATCATATAGTCAGTCGGGTCACGCCAAGGGTCACGCACTTCGTTGCAAACTGGCCGTGTGGTTGAAACTGGGTCATGGCGTGACGGGTGAGGAAGACATCGTTAAACACTCTCAAAATCACAATAAAACGGGGAAGTGGTTGCATATTACGGCGTAGCCAACATGGGAAATAAAAAAAACGCCCAATACAAACAAAATGGGTTCGAATCACACTAGATACACACGCATTAGTGCAGAAATTGGCAGCATGTACATGTAGTGTTTTGCAAGCGGTAACTATTCAGTGTGTAACTATATTTTGATGCGCTATATTTATTGTATCGTTACTGTTATTGTATTTTTCCAGGGTAAGTGATCTTGTATTGTATTTAAAATATTTAACTTTTGCAGTCTCATTTTATTACCCAGGTGCGCCAGCCCAACTCCGTTCAACAGAGGTTGGAATCCAGGTGTCTCGTGGAAAAGCTGCTTTCTTATTATAGAATAGGGTGAGTAAATTGCAGTGTTGCTCAGTATGGACAAGTGGATGGAACCTGGGCGTGAGATGGGATTAGGTGGTGAGGGATCTGATGAGTTTTTTGAGAGAGAGGGAGAAATTTGCGAGGGATGAACGTGCACAGCTTATGGAGTTGAGAAAGCACGAAAAGGATATATTAGAATTACAGTTGCAAGCGAAAAGAGAGCATGGGGAAATTGTGGTCGGTGAAAGAGACTCTGGGTATGGTAATGCACCAAAGTTACCCTTGTTCAATGAGGATAAGGATGACTTGGATGCATGGATTCAAAGGTTTGAGAGGTATGCCATGGCAGTAGGATGGAAGCGTAGAGACTTGGCAATAAATTTGAATACCCTTCTTACCGGTAAAGCACTGGACACGTACTCGCGTTTGGCAGTACAGTCGGCAAGCGATTATGATGGACTTTAGTTGGCTTTGTTTAAGCAGTATAATTTAACCGAAGATGGTTTTCGGAAAAAAATTCCCAGGTGCGAAACCTGGTGAAACAGAAACGGCAACTCAGTTTGATGCACGAATAGAGAACTATTTTGACAGATGGATACACATGTCTGAAATTGGTAACTCTTTTGAGGATTTAAAAAATCTGATTTTGAGGGAGCAGTTTATCGATACTTGTGGTCCAAGCTTAGCTACCTTTTTAAAAGAACGCCCTTCCAAATTGATTGCTGACATGGCCAAACTAGCTGAACAGTTTGTAGAGGCCCGTGGTACGAAGTTTGGGCAGGTAAATAGACGAGTTAATTGTAATGAAAAGAAACCCTCTCAGGGCAAAGCTGTTAACCCCAGCTCTCCCAATTGTCAACGAAAAACCAGTCAAGGCGATGGTTGTTTTGTCTGTGGTAAAAAGGGACATTTTGCACGAGACTGTCGACAAAGAGTAACTAAAACAGTTAAGGCATCATGTCTCATTGTAAGGGAACCCAATAGGTCTAAACAAGCAGCAGTGTCTACCAACATATCTGAGAATGATATTGTGACCTGTCGGGTTCCAGAAAGCTTGAATGAAATGAATGAATGTTGTCTGCAACAGGATCATATGACATTGCATTGTGGCCATCAACTCCCTGTTATGAGTGTAGCATGCCGGGGATAGATGCCACCGAAAATGCCGGTAGCAGTAGGTTGTGTTGAAGTTTCAGTTCTAAGAGATAGTGGATGTAGTGGTATAGTGGTAAGGCGAGCTCTTGTTTCTGATGACCAGCTAACTGGAGAGTCTAGAGTCTGTGTTCTTGTAGATGGTACAGCAAGGAAGATTCCAGTTGCTCGGATAGAGGTGGATACTCCGTATCTCGTAGGTATGGTAGACGCCCTTTGTATGGAGAGTCCTGTATATCACCTTATCCTTGGAAATGTCCCAGGAGTTTGTGACCCATCTGACCCAGACTTAAATTGGAATGGTGGTTTGCATTTAGATGTGCAGTCTGAAGACTGCAGTGATCCAGTAAAAGTGATGGTATTGCGGGTACAGACGAGAGCCCAAATGATGTTGGAGCGTAAACCTACACGAGGCTTAAAGGTACCAAATAGTCCCATAGAGATGGTAAGAGTAGCCGAATTACAGAAAGATCAGAAAACTGATGTAACCATGAAGCGCTGTTGGGAACTGCTGAATGAAGGTAGTAAACTGCTTGCAAGGAATGGTAATGAATCAGAGTTTGTTCAACAAAAGGGAATTCTGTACCGGAATTTCAAATCGCCACACATCAAGAATGGTGATGGTTTCCACCAGGTGGTCGTGCCATTGACATTTCGGCACCAAGTAATGAAGCTAGCACACGAGTCAATACTCGGGGGACACCAAGGGACCCAGAAGACGGTGGACAAGATTATTACACATTTCTACTGGCCAGGTATTCAATCAGACATTCAGAGATTTGTTCGTTCCTGTGATGCATGTCAGCGAACGTTCTACAAAGGTAAATCCCTCAGAGTACCCTTAGGCAAAATGCCATTGATTGATACACCCTTTCAACGTGTAGCAGTAGATCTGGTTGGGCCAATATTTCCAGCTACGGAGAGAGGTAATCATTACATTCGCACTCTTGTTGATTACGCAACTTGATACCCGGAGGCAGTGGCGCTGAAGAACATTGAAACTGTTACTGTAGCAGAGGCACTCATGGACATGTACAGTCGTATAGGTGTTCCACAAGATATTATCTGATCAAGGTTCACAGTTTACATCAACACTTATGAAGGAAGTTAGTATAGATTACTGTCTATCAAGGGATTGACAACCACACCATATCACCCTTCTTGTAATGGGTTGGTTGAACGTTTCAATGGTACCCTGAAACAAATGCTCAGAAGGATGTGTGGAAAAAGACCCAAAGATTGGGACCGGTATCTAGCCGTCCTGTTATTTGCATATAGGGAAGTGCCATAGGCAAGTACTGGATTTTCACTCTTCGAGCTAATTTATGGGAGAACCATAAGGGAACCAATGTCAATATTTAAAGACTATGGGCCAATCAAGTGGATGAAGCGGAAGTCCGTACTGTGTATCAATACGTACTTGATCTCAAAGAGAGGCTGCAGAACACGTGTAAACTTGCTCAAGAAAGTCTTGGAAGAGCCCAGGTAAAGCAAAAACACTTCTATGACAAACAAAGTGGTAAGCGATATTTCAAGGCTGGGGATTTGGTTTTGTTATTACTTCCAACTGATAATAATAACTCTTATTACAGTGGAAAGGTCCTTTCCCGTTGTTGGAGCGATTGAATGATACTAATTACAAGATTAATCTTTCAGGCAAAGAGAAGACATTTCACGCCAACTTGCTAAAACTTTATGTTAAACGGGAAGAAGTCAAAGAGGAAAATGATGAAATGGTCGTTTGTGCTGCTCTCTTGGACACGAAGGCTGATGATGGTAATCCGAATAATGATACTTTTGAGGAGTTGCTGATCTCATCCAACATACAGCCAACTCAAACTATACAGAATGTGGTTGTGAGCTCCAATTTGAATGAGGAACAGAAGGCTGAGGTGGAGAAACTATTGAGGGAATATTCTGATGTTCTGACCGATGTTCCAGGAAGGACAAACCTTGGAGAGCACGAGATAAGGCTCACAACTGATGAGCCAGTGAGACAGAAACAATACCCTATGCTATGAAAGATACAGTGAAGAAAGAGCTGTCAATGATGGAGCGACTTGGGGTAATAGAACGATCTGACTCTCCATACTCTTCCCCAATTGTTCTGGTGAAGAAAAAGGATGGTACGGTGAGGTTCTGCATTGATTTCCGCCGCGTAAACAGCATTTCAGTCTTTGATGCTGAATGACTGCCCAACCCAGATGAGATATTTGCTTCTTTATCACAAGATACTTATTTCAGCAAACTTGACCCAACCAAAGGTTATTGGCAGGTACCCCTCAAGCTTGAGTCAAGAAGGGCTACAGCATTTTAATACCCCATATGATTTGTACCATTTTTGTGTGATGCCCTTTATGTGCTCAAACACTTTGTGGATGCTGGTACCACCAAAGTAGGTGATTTGATCGACATACCAGGGAAAGAGTGGCTTCCGTCGCCAGTTTTGTTCAGAAAAGTTGGAATGCAGTCGAAGAGAATCTTTAATCTCAGTCTCAGTCTAATCGAGTCCATCCCTGCGTTGTGGAAAGACTGCATTCAAACATACTTTATAAATGAATCTAGTGACCTGCCTCCAACAACTAAACACAACATTGATCTATATAACTCCGATGATTTAAATATGTCTCTGTGTAAGATGAAAAATGGGGATTTCTACAAATCTATGATTTCTTTACTCCATGAAATTGATACTGTATTGCGCGACATTTTGAGTGTTCCAAACGAGTTAAAGCCGAATTTCAAAGGATGTTACTCCCCACCATTATGCAAACTAGAAGGCGGTCTTCAATGGAGAATTCTCCATGGAGCTTATACTATAGTATAGTCTCTATAGTACATGACTCGCACAACACGATAAATGCCCTGTTTGCGGCGACGACGATTCATTGTTTTATGAATGTCCCAATATCAATGCTTTGCTGATCCACATCAGGACTATTGCTGGTCGCCTCACATTCCCCGATTCAGCCATTCATCTATGGTGGTTTGTTATGTTACCACCTTCCAAGTCACGTGCCTTTATTTCTAAACAAGCTTATCAACTGTTCATTTACATTGTTGCCACGGCAAAGATGTCAATTCAACTCAGTCGCAGGAATAAGCGTCAAGACATGGGAACTACTGATCCACTGGAGATTTTAAACATCGTACGCATTCCAGGCTTAACTTAGAGTTTGAGTACCGCCGTTTAACTAATCGGTTACCCGCGTTTGATAACATTTGGGCTGTTGGGGGTGCACTATGCAATCGAGATGGAGAAGCACTCGATATCTGTAAATAATCAGTTTTCATTCCCGCTTTGCGAAACATCTGGTTACGTGCTTCACGGTGAGTCTGGCACCGCGCATCAAATGTTTTACTTGTCTGGACCTCCATTCTGCCTATACCAATATTTTTGGCAAGTCTACATGCCAATCGCTGAATGCAAACTTTCTTTCTGAGAACAAGCCCAGTGTTTTTACGGTAGTGTGAGAGTGATTAACGGGTTTGTTGTAACAAATGTTTCGAATTGTAAGAGTCATTAAGAATTTGTTTAACGACTCATTAGAAAGGAATGTAGTTCCAGACTTGCTTGATGTTGACATCATTTCATCTGTAGTAAACTGTAACATGTCAGACATGTCCGATGCAACAGATTCAATTTCGTCCGCGTCCGCAAATGGAAGAGTAGTGGGATGGTAGCGCTTGTCAAAAACATCTATTTGCGAGGGGTAATCAGGAGGTGCAGCCGTTGGTGAAGATCCTGATAGAGTAGAAATTGAAGGAAGGGTTAATACCTCCTCTTCACCATTACTTTCAAATATATATTCAAGGTTGGTTCTGAGTTGTTTAGGTCATTATCATTACAAAGACCTGGTCGCGTGTCGGTAAGTGCGTCAGCACCTGTTGTAACAATAGCGCTGGGTTCAGTAACAAGTGGGTCATCCTCGGGTAGATCAATAATAATGTTTTCATTTGTCAGTGCGCTGTCAGTAGAGTTATTTGTTTTAGTTGAATTATTTGCAGGATTATCATTATTTGTCTCATCGTATTTATCGTTACTATTCGTTGTAATTTCACTGTTTTCACACATTCTTTCTTTGGTATTTTCATAATTAATTGGTAGAGAATCAGTTTGTCGTATATTTCTATTATTAGTTTTTTTACCAATATTACTATCAGGGTTGTTAGGTAATTCGTTTTCAGTAGATGTACTGTTGATTCCATTGACAGCAATTTCATCTGGGCAATTGTTTTGAGTGTGTTCATTTTTAGAACGTTTATAACAGGTGATCTCGTCCGTCGACAGGTATATTCTAGTTTTACGTTGTTCTTGGGTTAAAAGAATCGAACCTTGGATAGAGTTTTCCTCACACAACATGTATACTTGTCGACGGAACGATTGTACATGTTTCAAGACGGGATTTTTACATCCGAGTGGAATGTATCGAATATAGGAAACTACTCGACCATAGTTGGAGAGTTCACGCTCTAACACAACATTTGGAATATAGGGTGGTACACCTGACATGTGACTTTCGTCGCCGGTTTCACCAGTGGCTCTACATAGAGAAAACTATCACCAATTCCAGTAACGCCCTGTGAACAAACCTGTTCAACACATGAAACGGAACCAAGAAAAATAATAACGCTGCGATTGATACGAGATAGAGCAACCACATCTTTGGAACAATATGTGCAACAGCTTGTACATACATCTCAATAGAAACACCATCAAGTAACTCGCACTTGATGGCATGTTTACGTGACATGCCCGTGAACAATGAAACACGTGGCCGTGCTATGGGGGCGGCCATCTTGGCACGCACACAAGCACAACCCCAGCAACACAAAATTTAAAAACACCCACAAAATTGGCAGATATATGTCTAAAACAAGCTTAAAACGTATCGACCAGAGGTACAAAGTGTTTACAAAAACAAAAATGAGCTACTTAGCTATTTGACAGTGAAATTCAGAGGTTTTCCTGGAGCTGTGTGGAGACACGTTCGTATGCAACTACGTACATACATACATCTGGGTCACTGCTTGTAGTCATGTTTTCCAATACCGTACTTGCTTTATTAAAAGTTCATGTACTTAAAGTGTATTATAATGATCTCATTTCTATTCCAATCTGAAGATTCAACTTTCGCATTTCATCTTAACAAAGCAAATGCGTGTTTGATGGGAAGTAACATTGTAATTCATGATTGAGAATATGCTTTGTTGATATCATGGACAGAGAAATTCCAATGGAAAGATGTACATTCACACATGGAAAATGCGGCATTTTTGTTAAGACGACAAGCTGTTTGGTCTAGTGAACAGCCCATTGAAAAGGAAGACTACGTCTAGATTTGGAGGTTTAAAGGGCGTTGGTCATCGTATCATGCATGCGCGAGTCAGGGTCTCATATGAACAAAGATGGTGACTAACTGTTTTGCGGACCAACGAGTACAAAATGAGACATTACCACACTTTCACCAAGTTATCTTTGGTGATTAGCAGGTATCGAAGAATTTACTGCGGTAATTAGTTCACGTCACACTAATACTCCCAATTTCCATTAGATGAGCACAATGAATTGTCGAAAAATCAATGTCCATTAACACAAATGTTGTACATGGACGGCGCGACCACCGTCATTTAATCCAGGCAGTGAACTTTGTTGTGTTATTGATTTGAATAATATAATGTGCAGGTGCAATGTGTGTGGGGGGGGGGCGTGCGTGCGCGCGCGCGTGTGTGTGTGGTATCAACGTTGTAGAGACTGTCATGTAACTTTACACTTACCAAGTGACGACCCTCGCTATTTTCACGATTGATATTACAATTTTATCCAATTTAAGACAAGTACATACATTTCAATGTTCAGTCACAGGTTATTCAATTTTACTTTATAGTCCAGTCATTCTAGCAAAAAAGGGGGCCAACCCGCCACAAATTGCAACAGAAATAATTTCTTCACAGTGCTTTTCGGAAAGGTATCTAGATTGACATACTATAAGTCTAGGAAAAGCTAGGCTTCCAAAATATACCTAATTTGCATATATTCAAAATGGCCATTTTGCACATTTTTACAACATTGAAATATAACTATTTGGACATATATTTAGTTCTAGATGAGGTCTTGTAATAAATCATGATGTTATGGTACTGTTTTTAGTCGGAGAAGGTATGAGAGTGCCAAATGTGTTGATTGGGTACGTGACAATTACCATCAATCCAATATGGCCGCGATAATATAATTATTTAATGTAATGTAACTTCTCTTCCGCCTTTTCTTTTATGTGGCATAAGTAATAAGTTTTAGATGCTTGAATACAATTTTAAACAGGATCGTACAGTACAGAAAATATGGGTAGACGGATGCTTCATCTGCATAAATCCAACATGGCCGTCACATCTAAAAGAAAAACTAGAGGAATGAAACCACCTTGGTTGGATCTACAAATCGGCTATACTATATACATAATAGACCATTCAAATGTAACTTTTTAACTCTAAAAACTATTATTTTTTTATTTAACAAACTGTATAAGCAGTTATAATTCTGTTTAAAAGTTTATTGTTTATTGTTAATGTAATTGCTAATTGTCATCGCTATCTTCATCAGATATCTGAACTACATTTGTGCATTCAGATCCCCGACATTGACCACAAACTGCAGAACATTCAAGGTTGTGCTTACTGCAGGTACATCTGAGACTGCGTCTGTGGAGCAGTTGCATCTAACTGTCCACAAGAGAAATTCAGGTGCTGCCTCCTTGTCAGTCATTACAGGAATTACGATCGGTTGTGGATTGCGTCTTAGGATTTGCTTGCTGGCGAGAAACCCAATTCATGTCTTTATCACGACTTGATTGTCCATAAAGGCGACACACCCGTCCGAGAAGGACAGGACCCCTAGTTCATCCTGACACCTACCTGAGGCGAGGGTGAGTAGGAAGATTGTTTTCCACTTTAAAAGTGCTTAGAGCGGCCAACACAACCAATAAGTTACAGTACGGGTACAACCCATTAAAAGAGTGTAACCTAACTTCCTCACTTGACGCAATGATCCCGGGACCCGCTGTAGGCGGCAGTATTTTCATGCGAGGTCAATTTTGGATCACCAGGTCATTCCTAAACGCGTAATGAGGACTGAGACGAGAATCAATTTTGGGTGCCAGAAATCAATCAAAGACGCTTATTTGGCTATAATTTGCGCTGTCAAGACAATGTTCAGGTTAATAAAATAAGATTGACGACGTTTTCCCAGGAGAAAAAAGTGAATTATTTGTTGAAAAAAGCATAGAAAAATTGATACGCAAAAATCGTGACGTCGACTCTACGCATGCAATGCAGCGTCATGGAAATTGTCTACAGTACACGTACACGCATCTTTCGATGACGTAGTTTATTTTGCTCGTCAGCCCAGGACGCCGTACAGACATTGTACTAATAGTAGGTAAGAGCTCTTGCCCTATTCCACAAATTTTAAAATATTCTTAACAATTGCTTTACCTATAAAACTCTGCACACCATGCTATGATCATTCAGTGTTTTGAACTAAACGACTCATCGATTAGCAAAGCCGATTTTCAGGATTTATTGGCACATGATGTCATGAATCAGGGAATCTAATGGCCAAAAATAAATCGCCAATTATTGCATCGTACATAAATGATGCCAGCGATTTATTAGGCCTATGGCATGTGAACTCGCATGATTTGTGTGTTGTGCACATGCACGGTGCGACGAGTAAAAATTACCTAACCTACTGGTCCTTCACGGCCACAGTTGTCACGATGCATCTCAATAAAATATCATCTAAAACAAAAATAAGGCCGATATGTGTAAATACTTGTGCATTAATAGTCTGTTCTATGCAGCCAGCATTAATGAAATTGCAAGAATGGCATTGGCAAAATGATGACCTCGGGTGTAGCCATGTCTAGGGGCATGGATATGATTTATAGTCTTTGCCCATTAATGTAATGTTATAGTGTCTATGAAGTGTGTCGTCATGATTAATCATTTGTGACCACGGCATTGATTATTCGGCATATGCTACCACACACTGTATAATACTGGCCCACTACAATTTTCTTGTGATTCAGGCGTATTTTTGTCACATGCAAGAAACAGCAAGAGCTGCAATGTGTACATCAGAGTGCTTTTATCATGCTTGTGATGTTGCTATTGTAGGTAAATGGCCACAGCAGGAATGTACATAACTGTCATTTATTAGGCAGAAACTGATAGGGGCCAATTCCTTGTGCTGATATCTACATGCACATGTACATCAGTGAAAGTTTTGCTGTCACCAGCTGCCATTCTTGAAATGGTGCCATCGATCAACAGTTCATGCCACGCACCTTAATGACATGTGTTGTCATTGGTTAATAAGGCCAAATTTTATTTTTATTGAACACAAGTTGATATTAATATCATCATGTAAAAAACAATTGTTTAAAATGATTGTATTTGATGTGGACTGAACATGTTGGGGGAAAAATAAATCTAAAATAATAAAATCCCTGCCTAACTACCCAATATTTTTTACTCTAATACTGGAAACACCAAATTTGTTTTTCATTGGCCTCATAATGGTTTGAGATCTTTTTAACATGATCCACATAAATAATGAGGGATGAACTGGGATTCTGTACAAACAGGTCCATGCATTTACATTCTATGTTTCTGGTTTGATGTTGACTCATTTACAACCCTGTCATTGGTGATACCAGGATTTTACTCCTTGTAGCATGTGTGTGGGTTGTCTTATGCAAACCAACAATGCTGTCTTTGCACATGGTCAATTCACTCAGGTTATATGTCAGATGGCACATTGCCATTGCCATGCGATAAATTCATTAATTTTATGATTTCTATCAGTCTGGTGGCATTGATACCATCAATGGTATTCCTATGAAGTACAATTCCATTTCATATAGTTTCTTTGCACCTACTTTATTTCCGATTCATTCTGAATGGACAGTTGCATGAACATACAATAGCCTAAAAGTAAGGGGTATATTTGTACGACACCCTGTAACTTTGCATGATATGGGTCTATAATACTGTCTTGTACAATGTTGTTAACTACTGGTTTTGTACAGTTTATAGTTGCTGCATATATACAGACAACAAGATATAATATTTTCGACAATATGACTACTACCAAATTTGTTGTTGGTGGTGATACCTATCATTTGGGTCTTCCGTCAGCGCTTTTGCACCATGAGTCGTTTCATGCACATCATACCAGATTTAATAATGACACTCTGTTGACAACACTAATTTACCTCATTATAATGTAAATATGCATAACCTTTGTTTATTTGCAATAAGAAGATGCTTGAATGCACAGTAGTGCTTTCAGCATCCTCTCGTCAGCTATTTGCAATGTGCCTCAAGATTTAATTATGGAAAGTCCAATCATTCCCAAAGCATTATCTATGTTCTTCCTATTGAACATTCCTCTTCTCAACACCTTACTCAAATCATTCATTACCTTGATATAATCCTTACCACTTACTTATTTTTATTTTCTTCTAGGCGAGATAATTCAACCATCACGTGTACCTCCTACTGCTTAAACTTGACAATTATTTTGACTTTATTTTTACTCGAATGTTTTTTGTAAACTTGTTGTTTATTGTTGGTTAAAATAAAAAATAAAAACTTTATTATTTCCTTGTTCATTACAGACGATTATTTTATTCACACTATTTTACCAGGTTGTCTTCCAACTAGTCTGCTAGTGATGTATAATAGCAACTGGCCAACTTACAATCGAGTGGTGGGTGGGTCACAGTCAAGTACAAATAAGCCATTCACTGTCAAAGAACAAATATAATCATTCGTTACGATCAAGTACCCTCTTGATTCAAATGACATAACCAAAAGACTTGAAACATCACCTACTTCGTATAACACACAATACCATATTCACATAATTGTTCATACATGTATACATTGTCACATCAAAATCAATTCCATAATTTTACCAATGGCTCAAGCAAATTATTTCCCCATATTAACTATAGCCTCTTCTGTAAGCCATCTAATACTTGTGGCTTGTGTTTCAATTACATAACGTTAGTCCAAAAATGTCAGCTTCTATTAATTGAACACTCGGGGAAAAACACAATGCCATTATCAAGGTAACGTTTATATTGCGCTGGTTCCGCTAACTCTGGGTTATCAGTTATTGATCAGGAGATTAGTCTTATTTAATTTATAAAGATTGTTATCTTATGCCACATAACAATTTGTAAACAAATGTGGACTGACTGGAACTACTTTTAGACATCGATTGACCTGTCAGATCACGTGGAGTGCGCGTTTGTGTTACTATAGCACGATCGTAATCATACACATTTTTCGTGATCATTTAAAATAAGTCTTAGAACAATATAAACGGAAAAGAGTACAATAATTTTACTTTCTTTCAGTTACAGGAGTTTTCTGGCGCACCATATCAGGCGGGGAGACACATCATAACTTTTCGACCACTCTAAAAAAAGTGGCCATACTGATACAATTACGGGAAAATTAGCAAATCATGTACGCTTTTATAAAGTTCGACAAAATGCCGTATCTGAAATATCAACTGGACACCAGTTGTTTTTATAAGACTAAGACATATTCCTACGCATAAGAGGGAAGTGAAGAGATTGTTCCAGATTGAATACTCATGTTAAAATATGACGATAAAGACAATTCCACGAAGCTCTAAACTAAATGACATTTTCAATTGTTTATTGTCATAAATATTGAGTATATAAGGAACACATCGTGAAAAACAAAAAAATAGCTCCACGCATAAGAAAGTATTTATGAGTACTTTGTCTTAGATAAGCTAGATTAGAAGGCAATGCCTAACTCTTTAACGACCCATATCCAAAAAAAAGGAAGCAAACTCTACATGACGTCGACATTTTGTCGCACCCGAGTAACTGCCTCAGCAAGTCATGTTTTTCGTGGCTAGGTTAATAACGTGTTGTTCCCGTAATGCCAAATGGTTAGTTCCTTTGTTCAGGGTATAGGCCTCTGATTAAACAGTAAACAGTCTTCTAATGGTAAGACAACTGGCTAGCCTCGTCCCCAAAGAACCCCAATAGTGGGTGACAAGGCTGACCTATAGCCAACAATCGCTAAAAGGACAAGTCCATTTTGTTCAAATGATGGACGAAAAGTCAGCTGTCTGGCCAACCAAGGGATGGCATGGATCTCCCAATCAGTGTACACACGTCATTTCGAGGCGTAGGCTGTGTTAGTGGGATCCCTGTTCGCCCCGGCCAGGACGTTGGCAACTGAGAGCCTTGATGCGTGTAAGTGGTACACCACTGGGCTCAAAGGAAGTGCGCCATTCGGAAGTCAGAATCATCCCTGGTGTTTCGACTAACATTTCCAACAGTCATGGAAACAAGACTTTGCTTGGCCCATTGGACGCCACCCGCTTCAAAGTGCAGATGTGCTCCTGTCGAGTTTCTCCAGTACCCAGTGAATAGCGGGAAGGGAGGAAAAGCTTACACGTCCATGTGGGTCCACGGGGGTCGACAAATTGTCCCTGACCCAGGCTTGGAGTTGGTAGGAGTTTCGTGTACATTGGGAGCTTGGCGTTCCGGGGTATGGTGAATAGATCTATCCTTGGGCCGTCCCACTGCCGAAACAGTCTGGAGGTTACCCATTGGGGTATCCGCTACTCCGTGTTCTGGAGTTGGAGCCGCCACGAGAGGGCGTCTGCTTCACTGTTTCTCACCCCTTGACTGTTTCTCACCCCTAAGCTTCGCTAGGACTGACAACTATGGGAATCTGGTTCCCCCTCCTTGTAGCTGTAGGAGAACACTGCTGTGTTGTACGTGTGAAGCAAGACTCTGTTGTTTCAAACTATGGACGAAAGTGAAGTAGTGCTAAGCAAACTTCTTTCAGTTTGAGCCTGTTAATATGATCGTCCTGAATCTAATGCAGGAGCCATATTTTCCATTGGGCTTGTTCGTCCATTAGGTACGTTCTCCAACATGTGAGGGAGGCATCCGTTTCCAGAGTCGCAGCCATTGTGAGTAGGTACAAGGGGACCCCCTGCCTGAGGTTGGCAATTGCCAACCACCAGGGCAAGGCATCGCTCATTTGGTCCGAGAGTGTTACATGACTCTCCAGTTCCCATAAGCGAGCCTGGTGTTGCAACAAAAGTGTGCTGTAATGGGCGCCTGCGTAATGCGGCCCGGGGGAACTAACCTGCAAACTGCTGACATCATTCCAATGATCCGCATTAGTTCTTGGAAGGACACAGAGGGAATGCTGACTAGGTCGCTTAGGAAACAGTTCTGCGGCAACCAGACCAAGCTCGTTTGCTCGATTTACTAGGAAGCACAACTGGTCTAAAAAATCTGGTGTTTTACTGTTTGACCAACCACCCCATGTTGGGTTGTGTAGCAACCAGCTATCTTGTTACATGTGATGTGTACCACGCTCGACTATTTGGCCCAACTGGGCGAATCGAGGGAGTCGCTGACTCACTGCATATATCGGTATGTGCGGGTAAGTATCGCTAAAATCTAGCGAGGCTAACCAGTAAAAACAGAGTATGGAGAATAATATGGTGCTCGTCGTTTCCAGAAAGTGCATACTGATTTAGTCTACTTAAGTCCAGAATGGGGCACAGTCACCTGTAGTCTCAGTTGTAGTCTTTGGAACCACCAATACTTGTGAGTAGAACCCCAGATTTAACGCCCAGTTCCCTATCCTTTATATAGCGCCCTTTGCAAGCAAACTTTCTACCTCCTGTTGGATTGCTCCAGCTTTGCGGGGGTCACCTGGTAGTACCCCGAACAGGGGCTGGTGCCAGGGGTTGGAGATTGCAGCGGGATCTTGTAACCGTGTATTGCCACCAGGGGTCGGTTACGCACTACCTCCAAACTGGAATACAGTGCGACAGAGATGTGTGGGTTTGGCGATTCCAAATCTGGGTGATCTCTCCTCCGCAGAGGTGAGACCCTGCAAGGCCTATATTAGTTGATAGGTTCCGACTCTCGCCGAACATATGTCAATCCCCCATGTCGCAAGCGGAAGCATCAAAACTGCTTCCCCTGCGAGCTGGGTGGGCGACCCCCGAGGAAGAGTGGGAACACCTTGTCCCTTCTTCGGGGGGCGTCGCCACTCTTCCCTCCCCTGAAGAGCAGGGACGCTTGCCTCCTGGCTACTTCTGGCCAGTGGGTGCCGACTTTGGTCGTTACGTTTTCTCAGCTTGGAGTACTTACCGCTTGCCCTTGGCGGAAGCCAAACTTGCTCGCGGGTCTCACCTGTACCAACTGGTCAGTGGGATTCTGAAGCACCGAGACTGCTCCTTCCATCCTCAAAAAAGAAGTGGGTGGGGGAGGTCCAGCCTGCATAACCAAGTTGGTGGTGCACCAAGTGTAAACAGCCAAAACCGAATTCTGCTGTGCAAAGGCAGCGATTGCATTTTGCGATGGGTCAAACCATAAATTGACTGGACTATTAATTCAACATAGAATTGCATTGTAATTGAGTTTAATTAATCTGCACTTAAAACGTGACTCTATATAGGATTGCGTTTTAACACATATTACAAGTTAATTCAACTATATTAAAATCAAATTCAATGTATGTCGTTACAATGGTAAGACGTGTTACAATCTAAGAAAAATTCCACTGATAGACATACATGTATTACCATCGTTGGATTAACATTTAAAACGTGTTCTTATAGAGAGTTGCGCTTTAAATGGATATTAAATAAGTGGAGTTTAAGAAAATATATTAAATAAGTGGAGTTTCATGAAAGTATATTAACTCCATCTCCTCAGTTGTGAAGAATTCGTGAAATAATCACAATATTTGTTTTGATAATGACGATTTAATATACTTCATTTAGAACGACCTAACTTTCACACGTTTAGTTTCTCCGCCATTGATATAAAGACAATGACTTACTTGATGGGCTTCCATATCGTGCGACAGCTATTCTATGGAAGAAGTCTCTGTTCAACTAAATCAAGATTAAAACTATAACGACTTTCGATGGAAATGCCTCACTGTACCTGGTGTGCAAACTATGGGGATAACCTATACAAATGTATTAGCATACGCTTATTGGTGAAACAACCACTACTAGTTTCGTGTTTAGAGACTTAAAACCCTACCCGAACTCTGCATTTGAAAAAAACAAAACAAATTACATTCTGTCAATGCATGTCTGATTATCTTTGACATTGAACTTCTAGAGATCTCACAACAATTTATTGAGTTAGTGGATTGCATGGGACTATAGCATGGTTAAACAATTGTGTTTCCGCTCAGTTTTATCTCGTAAGAGCAAGTTATCTTTGATCATATGCCTATATAGTTTACATGACTGAGAATCTAGTAAATTCAATATAAATAACAACAATGTTACCACAAAACTTATTCAGTTATCCTTCCAGCTTCAAAACTACTGTGCATGCTCTGGTATATACATAGCATCATAGAATTATAGCAGTTATAGCAATTAAAGCAGAAATGCTCAGAATTATATTTTTTTCTTCTAATTTTGAGAAATGTAAATTTATTGGTAGTTGATGCTTATTATTGGACTTTGAAAATGTGCCATGTTCAATCCTGACGAGGAGCAATGTCAGCATCCTCTATTATTATTATTGTTTTTGTCATATTACCTCCAAAGGAAGTGTAAATGGAATCATTGGAAGAAACAGTGTGCATTGCCGTGTGGTAACTGTCATAAAAGTGTTTGACAGGTCATATTTGTTTACAACCCAGAAACGACAATTGGAATCTACCAGGCGTGCTTCCGATTTGCGTGACAAAGAATGTTTACGATATACTGACTTGTCTGCGTTAGACAGCTGCTAGCAAGACCACATTCTGATTGGCTCATGTGGAAACTCGGGTGGGCCTATAAATAGGCTAGACTGAGGACAGTTGGGGTTCATCATTTCGACTGAATACCCTGTGTTTGCTGCTGCGAAATTGTGAGACAAGTGCTCTAGGCTTCAATCATCATTCTGTGAGACTTGTGTGAACTTCTCTGCGATCTCCTGCTATCAGCGATGCACTTCAAAATAAGAACGTTTCTCCGCAAGCACGATTCTTGTATTTCTTCATCATTGTGAGTTATCATCAATGCACACTTCTCTAGGCAATCCCCTATTTTAGTGAATTTATTTATTGTATTTTTCTGTGCTTTGTTTCTTGTAATTATTTCGAGAGGTATTAAAGCCAGGAGGTATTAAAGCATGGTGATTTCATTTCCAGTACTATTATCTTGTCTACAACATTCTTGTCTACAGAATTTGTTCTTTATGCGTGCTTTAATCAACCGATTTTGAGATCAGTCATATGGTTCGATCGCCATCTTGGATATTGCATAAAACACATTTTTATTTCCATTTATCTGTGAGCACCATATTTCATATATGTCCAGATTTGAACTTTCAACATTGGTAAATTGGTTTAGCGCCCCTAATGAATTGAAGTACATTGGATTTGGGCATTCTATTGTTTTTGTTGCATTATTGATATATAAATTAGCATCTTCGCAAAAAGAAATGTCACTGTCTCATGTCTTTTTGCATCATGCAGTCAGTATAAATCCGTCTGGAATACAAATTGGCAGAAATTTTTCACCTGTCTTTGTACGAACCCATATGCTTTATAGTTATATTTCGTCGTTGATGAAATATTCAAATAAAGTTTTTTGTTTAAATTACATATTCAATTACTTTATATGATCTATTGGGATAATTTAACAATAGGTAAACTGTAAACAGTATAATTTCATTTGAATAATTGAGGTTTCATTTACCAAACACCTAGAAAATGTTAAAACAACTTACTTGTATCACATAATGTTGATTGCATTACTCCCCTTAAATTAAATATGTGTCATAAGGTGCAGTACCAAACAAGTTATTTTCCACAACACATTTAATTTTACACGACATCACTGCATGAAAATTCGAATTTCCGTCGTAGCCGCTTGCCGGATTAGCAACGTGTTTTGCAGTAAATCCGTTGTTTATATTTGGGTGCATAAACGTTCGAATTTCCCTCGCGTAACCGTCGAAACTGAAACGACGTAAATTTAGAAATTGCGCGTTTGATTCGCCCAATGTAAACAGCGGAAATTCGCTGAACTTAAAGAACTGATATACTACGTTGCCCGTTGTATATTTTCAACGTAAATTGACGGGCAACTCTGAGTTTGTCGTTGTTTTACGTTCAACTTATTAAGCGGAAATTACGCAGCTTGAACTGCTGCACTACTGGCTTGACATGGTAGAAATCATTCACTTTTCATATAAACCTGCTTAGGTGGCCAGGTCTAAAGACTATAGAAATATATTTCTAACTAATCCGTTTATAATTTACTAATTTATCGTCAACTATATATTTTTTGTTTTACAATGGTATTGTTTGAACTAATACTCAATGATTCGATTGTGTCGAAGTGCTTAACTAGCGACTGTAACTGTACATTACATAAATATGCTATTATAGCGACATATAATAATTTATTACATACGAATCCGTAGCGACTAATAATAATATTACTTCTGTTATTGCGCCCTCGCCGATCTCAAATCCAGTTGAACTTTACAATTCATGCGAAGCAAAATAGCTCCTTATCATGGCTTATGCGATGGTTGTGCGCCCTCTGTAAATTGTGTATGTTTATCTATGGAATTAACACTTTAGCGACTATTGACATTTTGTGAAGTGGCCTTGGACCTTACATGGAGGTAAAAAGAGACTTCCATGAACCTTACATGGATAATGTATGGGTTTAACCCGCACCATCGCTAATCCTACGAGCAAGAAATGTGTTTTGAGGTTAACCTGAATTTGAGATTTACTGGATTCCGGCAGAGCAAGATGCCGGCGGACATTATCTCATAAAACATGTGTTTAGATAATGTAATTTTTAAGTTACTGCCAACACATTACAATAGAACAGGGTCGACGATGAACGTTGATGTACTGTGAAACACTTTATTTTAGCTGGAATTATTGTTTGCCGAAAAGTGTTTTTGAGTGTTTTGCATGGATTTTTTTACTGATTTCTGACGAGTTGAATGTGACATATAGAAAAAACGTATATTCGCGGAAATAAAGTATTTCACAGTAGATCTAAAATGTCACCAATTTCAATTTTTATTTTAAAATACAAATAGTCCTATTGTTGCTTTATAAATCATAATATATAATATACAGCTAAAAAATAGGTGGTTTAACAATTAACGGATTATGATACGCTCACATTAAATGCCATTGTCTCCGTGCGATGTACTGTCTGGGAGTTTTTTCTACCCTGATTGTGTCTACAGGGAATGTTTTCTATATGATCACTTATATTACAATTTTTAAACAAAATGCTATATTACTATGTAGTGTATTGCAATACTTGATGACCATGTAATTTTCAGGGAAAATTTTATGATCTTTTTTTATGAAGATGATGTCTACTCATGAGTTACTGTAGCACACGAATCTACATGAGTGTTTTTTTGTGAACAGCAGATCGGCCCTGGGATTCTGGACCGGATTCACGCGACTAATTGACGTAATTTTAAAACATACGACAATTCGTTCCACGCAACCCACTCTGTAAAATAGCGTTATTTCAAACAACACCACTTCGCATTAAGTAGTAATTAACGAGGCGTTATATTCAGACAACTTGAAGCGGGTGAGCCAACAACCAACAGCCAACACAGCGACAGGCGTATATATAACTGTTGTGACGTTGCTTCTCTTTCAAGGGCTAAAAATCGTTCTACGATTGCATCACTTCCGCTTTAGGATCTTGTAATCATGACAAGCACTACGGTAGACGCAATGACATCACGTCTATTCAGTCTTCCTACTTAGAATTCATAATTGAGATTGTTCTAGCATTTACTAATATTGTTGACGTTTATTATTTGGGCTTAAATGTATTATTCAAGATAATAAATGTTGTTGGATATCGATAATAAGGTGGTTTCGCATTGTAAAATAATGGAGGCTTTTGTGGAGGGGCTGTGGCTTAACTCAATTTTGAATCAAACTATTCGGGCGGTATAAATAAATCATAGCTTAGAAGAGGCCTTTGATGAAAGGGCGGTGGTCTTTGCTCAGTGCGTGTTTGAATTTTATGTAAGTAAACAACGTGTTGTATACGTCGCTATGAGTCCATATCAAACACGATGCGGCGCGACAACCATTGCATTTTAATCCCAAGGTTAGGTGGCCCATGGAGGTAAAAAAAGCCTCCATGGGTGGCCTAACTACAGCATGATCAAGCGCTAGATTGCGTAACCGCAACTATCATTGACCATGGAGGTATAAACAGATATCTCCATGCATTGACTAAATTAGGTTCGTGAAATTTGTTTTTACAATTGCAACCAGGATGGCTGTGAGAGATGTCAATTAGCCTGCCGAGGAAACAAAACCAATGGTTGGTATATATTAAAGAAAAACTAATTTCTCAATGGTTATTCCAAAGACAGCATTGTAGAAACATAAAGCAGAGACTTCAATTTAAGACACTATTCCGATAATGCAGACTACCTTTTCGTCGAAATGTGCTCCGTACATAAAGGAAAACACCGAGAAACAACACGCCGAGGTCCGGCGTGTTGGACACTTCTGACGTAACCAAACTGCGGCCTAAATAATAATGTGTGAAAGCGAAAAAAATAACTGACGTCGAGACTCCGTGCCCACTTCCAGTTATACTGCAATCTGCATTTTCTGAATTTGCTTTGGCATCGATTTATAACTATAAATCGAACATGTATACCTTCCTTGTTACTGTACTGAGTATTAGTAATTATATTCAAAGTGACATAAAATTGGGTTTGGGCGTTCCTGTGGACGGACGTTTCGGCCAAGGGTTTCAATATTTCAAATTCGCACCTATCGTTATATGTGTAGGTATCAGTTACTAGTATTTCAAACAATAAGTATGATTTTTGTGCCATTGAAAAAATGGTATATGCTTGTAGTTTGTGCATATATTTATGACCAATTTCAAGAATAAGAGTCGTAACTTTCGAGGGAACAAGTATCGTGACTCTTCCATACATTTCACTTACGTTCATTAAACTTGAATGAAGTCGCCGCTTGAAAGGAATGCTATTTACGAAGTTTAAAATAGCCAAGCCTTCCGGATTTGAGCCTCTTGATTGATTCGACAACGGTAGCTATCATTCATTCTAAAAAGTTGAAGATCTGTAAACATAAAAATAATCTAAAATATCTCCTGCTTTTCACGTGCGACATGTTTATTAAAAACAGAGTTAAGCGAATTTAATTAGATATTAACGCGTGTACTCAACACGTTGTAATAGAGTTCATATTCATATTCACTCCATTTCAAATAAACTAATTCACCATTGAAACATCGCCCAACAAAGATGTCGCTGATGTCGCAGCGTGTGTTGTACCATGATACACCCAGTTTCGACTTTTGTAAAATGCGATAGTAAAAATATACGTTTCACTTGGTATCACCATAGAGGTAAAAAAGACTTTTACCTCCATGGTATCACATTAGGGTTAATCTGTGGATGGGGCGCTAAACGGCGGGATATTCGGTACCCTTGAACATGCAATATAAATTACGTGTATACAGTACATTCCAATTATTCTTCGCAAATAAAACAACAATACAAATAAGAACTTTTCATTATCTAATTTACATAATACTGAACATAATAATGACCGAGAAGACTGGTTGTTACAGTTGTTGTCTATTACACGATATAAGTGATCAGTTGTTCACAGAAATATTTAATACATAGTCAATTACGTGATATCGGTGATCAGTTGTTCACAGAAATGATGTCGTCATTCAGTTTACAAAAATATTAAAACATACTAATAGTCTATTCCAGTATTTTGGCGTACATGTTTAGTTGTTTACATAAATATTTAGTGTATAACCACTTTTTTTGAAAAGTTATTTTCTAAACAGGTACAAATTTGAAGGGCGCTGGTCGTTGCGAAGCGCGTTTTCGTACTTCATGTAATGAAGCAATGTTTACCCGTGTTGTATACGTCGCTATGAGTCCCCTATCCAACAGGACGCGATGACCACCGCCATTTGAACAGAAGATTTTTTATTTTATATGCTGACCAAAAAATATCAGAATAATAATGTTTTAAACGTTTGTAAAATTAACATCGCAAATTTTGAGAATTTGTTTAAGAGATGCCGCGGTGTAAATAAACATTGCAAACAGGGTCTGTTTCGTTCGTAGAATTGTTGTTTTGTTTATTTTGGCTCATAAAAATCGTGCTGCATTTGTTTCTGTCTTTGGCATATTTCAGAATGATAGATATTGTCCAGTCGTATTTAAGGATCTGTTTATACCAACCGAGTGCACAGTATTAATTTCACCCAACCTGTCTAATTTCCGCTTTATTTTGAAAATATCGCCCGCTGTGCGCATTTTAATTCGTGGTTTTGGCATCGTTATTTTTGGGAAAACACATCAATATTTTCTTCGTTTCTTTGCCCTAGGGAGTTAGCGTTGTCTTTATCAAGTAACTGTCTCGATAATCATTGATGAAAGGAGAGAGCAGTCCTGGATTCAAACGGAACACAGTTCGGCTCCTTCAGCATGTAAAACAAAAGGTCGTAGTTCAAGTTGCGTGCGCGAATGATACAAGGGGACAAGGAGGGTTATTTTCGTTCAACGTAATTGCAATATTTTTTTGTTCGTACAACAGAAATTGGAAAAGTAAATTCCGTAATTGTGTAGTCACAGGCTAGACGTACGACGTAATCAATCAAATATTTTTATCGTACACTGTAAAAATGTGTAATTTTTCTCGGTACGTACAAGAATTTACATCCAAATTAAAAAAAGTCGTAAAGAATAATCCAGCGAAATTACATTTTCGAAACTGTGAAATGACTAGATGACACAATTCATTGCAAAATTCAATTATCACTGTAAATTGTAAAAACGTCTTTTTTTTCCTTGTAAATTGTAAAAGGCCCTTTTTATTTCCCGTAAAACTGTACCAGCTACCACCTTTGCCCCTCCATACAAAGTATCATAGATTGTCGTTCGTCCGTATCGTGTCGTTCGGATTTTAATAGTAATTAATACTCTATTACTCATTATCCGTATACTTTACCATTGAAACAACAAATTCAACCACTCGTGTACCAGTGATCAGTGTTTGAGCCAGCGATTGGTGTTTTAAATAAGCGAGCGGGAAAAGAAAGTGATATAAATGTGGTAGTTTTTTCAGTCGGAAAAGATCCCGCGGTCGGATATTATGTGATAATTGGTTGCTTAAAACCGATAAAAGCGGGTGATTGGTCGAAATTAGTAGCGTGGTAAGTTTATAAATTGAGAAACGTCACCAAGTAAGGACACGGTAGAAAGAGTATATAGTAAACGCAGAGGTTTACAGCGGGGGAGCAGCCACCACCCCTTTACCGTGAAAGCGTGAAATCGCGACAGATTTGTTTCGTTCTTATATTTAATATTAGGTTTTGAGAGCTACTGAGTAAAAAAAAGGACTAAATGATCCAAAAAGAATGCGTTGGAGACATATGCCTATGCAGAATTTGGTTTGCCAGTACATAATCCATTTTTAACACCTTGGCTACTCTATTGAAAATGGCTGTTTATCCTGATTTGTCACGTGGGGTGACGGGTAATCAGTGTCCACAACGTGCTGTGCCTGTTTTCGGCACGAATTCAGTTGTAAGCTGAAATTTTCATATGCGTGTTTGGTAGTCGTTAGCTAAACATTTTTGGGTTTCGTTTGCAAAGTTACAGAGTTTCGTCTAACTGTTTTTGCTGAAATACATTGTATACTGTATATAGTTTTGTCTTATTCTCTCAACTGTGATGTGGTATTTAATCTGATAGTACAACAATTCTTAATTTAGCAAATCTTTCGAATGTTATTTCTATTGTGATAATCAAGAAAGTTGTGAACAAATACACTGTTAATAAAGAGCTTTGGTTATGTAAGATCCATGGTAAGATCTCCGTGATAAGGGGTAGGTAGAAACGCAGTCTCTCAACCCCCGTTTGGGAAACGATAATACTTCTTTTGTCTCAATGCGTGTTACACGTTCGTCAAATCAGTCACAAACAGAAGATACAACAAATGAGTTGAAAGAAGCAGGGACCATCCTAGAGAGGCTGCTTGCACACGAGACAGTACGGAGGAAGTACTCACTCAAATACAGGAAAAAATCAACCAATTCAAGGAAACACTCGCTTCCCTTTGAACATCCAAGTTATGGTTACAGTACATAGAGATGCTTGAAATACTCTGCAGTTCATTAAAGCTGAAAAAAATGGTAACTGGTCTCTCCATCTAAAAGCTCTTTCAGACATGATTCCATACTATGCTGCATCTGGCCACAATCTTTATGCAAAGTCAGTGTACATATATTTTCAGATTATGTCAAAACTACCAGAAAGTAATGCTGATGTATTTCGATCATTCCTGAATGGATACCATGTGGTTAGGCGGACAGCCAGGTACTGGGCAGGTATATTGACTGATCTTGCAATTGAACATGTGTTGATGAGGAGTGTCAAAACATATGGCTTGCCTCTGATGGACTGATGCATGAAGCAAACAAGTTAGCTTTACCCGAAGCAGTCTTGAAATGTGTTGGTCCCATTATTAATGACATGTCCATTGAGGTTAAGTATGTTATTGATGGAGGTTCACTTTTACAAAGAATTCAATGGCCACGAGGACTAACATATAAGGGCATCCACAGTTGTTTTTGATGGTTATCCAGATATACCATCAACAAAAGACACAACTCATCTTAGGCTTTCAATAGGGAAAGTGTCTACTAGTGTTATCTTTGTATCTGCGTGGTTATGAATATGAAGAAACAACTGTTGCTTGCAAATGCAGCAAATAAACGACGGTTCATTAATATCCTGGAAACTGAACTGAAAGAGAAGGGAATGATCTTCGACATGCTGAAGAAGATGGAGATGTCCTTATAGTGATGGCAGCTGTAGACTATACTGTCAATGCACCAACGGTAGTTGTAGGTGAGGACACGGACTTGTTGTTGATCTACAAAACTGTATTTAAAACCAGAGGCACAGCGAAATACAAAAACACAAAGGCAAAGTGTGAGACATAAAACATACCAAAGACAAACTATGACCACTTGTTTGCAAAAACCTATTATTTATACATGCTTTCTTGGGCTGTGACACCACATCCAGGATATATGGCTGAGGTAAGGGTCTGTCCTTGAAGAAATTCCAAACCAACAAACAGTTTCAATGACTTGCTTCAGGGTTTGAACAAGATGATGCTTCAAAAGACGATATTATATGGTGGCAAGTCCGATAAAACATTGAATTCACTCAGAATCGGACAATTCTTTCAAGAAGTTGCTACAAGCGTTACATGTGTAAGGCCTGAGAATATTCCACCAACATCTGCAGCTGTAGGTTACCATAGTCAACGGGTATACCACCAGGTTCTGATGTGGAAAGGGCAAACTCATGTTAATCCAGAAGAATGGGGCTGGAAAGTGAAGAAGGGAAAATTTCTTGATATCCAAACTGATAAGCCTCCTGCACCTGTCAAGTTACTAAAAGTTATCAGATGTAAATGTAAAGCAGATTGTCGAACGACACGTTGCACATGTAGAAAACATGGACTAGAATGCTCCCCCATGTGTGATGAATATACAGGTGTAAGCTGTAGAAAGTCACCCAATCTGGAGCTTGATGATGATAATGATCAACTATAATATTATAAACTTAGAATTATACTATCTTGATTTGATGATTGGCCAACCAACCAACCTATTTTCATACCAATCCCAAACAGAATGAAGGTATGACAAAACACAAGTCTGATCATGGTAAGTTTGTAACTGTCTCATTCTACCACATACTTTGACATATTTATTGATATATTCGATACCTCACAAGTCTTGACAATCACTTTTTTGATATTACCACACCAAACCTTGATATGAGCCCCCTTCATTATGTGATCATTGCCACATTCTACATACATGTAACTGTGAAGTGTCCTTCATATATATATCACGATTGTATCACCATTGTATCATACAATCACATATACTTTGATAAACACGATCTATTTCATTGTTTTTATGCATATTTATTTATAATTCGTGGGCGGTGCGAGTTATGGAGACCGACTGTAGCAAAGTATCATGTTGATTTGGCGAATTATGGATCAAAATATGCCCCAAATATTCCTGAAATTTTGTTTTTTTTAATAATGAAAATGATATATGAACAATAATCGCAGAGTTTTCTATATTGTGTGGAATTTATACTGATAAAATGCCAATGAAACAAGACTAATACCAGACCCTGTGTATTTCTGAAAACATCACCACTTGGTGGCGCTGTACATGTATATAGAGGGCGCTAGTCGCTTCACCATGTGCAAAAAAATGTTTAGCTGACTAAATATGATAAGTGTGGTAAGTGTGATAAATATGTGGATATATTGACCATTATTATCCCATATGCATTTGTATATGTACGTCTTAATGCATCAATCAAATGGCTTAATATTTCCATTATATGGGCAATATCAATGCCTGAAAAATTCAACTTTCCCTTTGTCCGATTTTGGTAGACTTTTGATATGTTGTTTATAGATGTCTATTGATGCTAAATCTGCAAAGAAACTTTCTGTTGCAAATTTGTCCGGGTTGACCTAAAAATCAAATGAGATTAACTGGACTAATAGCTTTCAAATGACATCGGCTTCACATGGTCGACGGACTTCTGACGTCAGCAATGACGTCACCATGTATATGACGTCGTCATGCGTGTTGCAGTGATCTGTTGCAGATGCAGATTTATATTTCATTCATTGTTTTTAAAATATTGTTGCTATACTGTGAAACATTTCAATGGCAATTAGAGGTTATTACATGGTTGGATATCTGCGGTAGGTAAAATTAGTGTTAAAAAACAAAAAATCTTCAACATGCTCTAAAAAAAATTGCCCAACGGTTTAGGTCTTGGGTTTTTTTTTGGTCATTCTCAATGACCTTAGCCAACGTTTGAAACACAATTCGCTAATGTACTGTTTTATTCCACGTCAAACCCTAAATCCACTTGACTAAGGCACATTTGTTACTCCCAACCACGTTATAGATATAGTTTTCGTTTAGTATAGTTTTATTATTTGCGCCAAGTTTTAAGTTTGACACTTTAAAAATATAGTACAAGTTTGTTTTTTTAATTTTGACAGAACCTGTTAAATTGAATTTTTGCAATTTGTTTCTTGTACATCGCAGGACCCCTGCGGATATTTGTACAAAACTCGGTGTCTTCCTTGTCTTGACATACTGCAGATTTGGCAGCACGATATAACCGCAAATCTTCAGTGAAGTTTCCATCATATTTGTCAATTTTATCCCAAAGTGTTCGATTGAAATAATTATACATTCGTATGTCTTCTACCATTCCCGCGGCGAGTACATTTTCCATATCTTTCGTTATGTTTAGTTTCTTTCTAGCAGCTACTTTTTGTGAATAGTACATTACATCATCTATTGTCCAGCACATCATCTTTTTCAAGAGAACCAATGATTCGTCCATGTATTCTGTAATCATCACGAGGGCGAATTGTTTATCTAGTTCTTTTAGTGTACTTTTGAAATTGGTGTAATTGCCATTATTTTCAACGTGGTATCCTAACCAGTGTAGTTGTCGATACCTCACTGCACGTTTCGCTTTATTTTTGTAACTTTCATCTGTAAGAAATGTTTCGAATGGATTGCTGCTGTTTTGGAGACCATGGCGGACGTGTAGTTTGAAGTAATAGAAATATGATTCAAACTGACGATATGGGGAACGAACAATGGTGATGAACTTGGCATTTGGAATAAAATTATTTAATACGCTGTAGTTATAGTTTCCAATGTGGTTCGAAATGTAATTATATCCGGGAAATGGCTTCGTACAGTTATAATTAGTAGCTAAGACTTCTGACTCTCGAATTCGGAGAAATACATCAGATGGAGGATCAGGGAGCGCAGCAGTCAGATTGTGCTGAAATCCATATCTGTAGAGAATGCTTGCAACAGTGCTGCCACCTGTCTTTGCTGTCTTAACAAATATAAAATTAACTTTTGGCTCACATCTGCTGTATTCTTTTGCTGTATTATCTTGATTTAGCATTCTCTGAACATAAACCATACTAGTTTCCCATCTAATAAAAAAGGAAATTATATATAGTTAAATAAATACTATTCTCAGTTAAAATGAAATACAAATATTGTATTTCAACCAAAACCTCATTTTATTTTTTTGGCATCACCTCGACCACCTTAATTTGTGGTGGCTATGTTCATACATCTTTACCAGGGTCTTTAGGCCGTGCACTCTGTACAATTATTCCAGGATCAATTATGTTTTAGATGAAAAATAACCCAAAATCAACAAATGGGGAGTAAAATATGACGAATTAAAAACAAACGGCGTTGGTCTCAGATTTTGTTAATTCTTCGGATTTTAATGAAAAAAATATTGATAATATGAGGATGAATATTTTCTTCTTCTTGAGAAGATGATGGCATACTTGGAGTCAATTTCGAACAATTGTGTAGTCCATAGTAACATTATTTGTCATCTCTCATATATCTAGTCACATGAAAGGAATAAATAACCCTGACGCTTCCCTCCACTACAATGTCATCCGAATTTAGATCAACTTTGCATACCGAAATGCAAAATACGGTCTAAATACGGATATATTTTGCAAACTCGGTGACAATGTGAAGCTGTCAGGATTGCGTCCTTTTTAATCGCTGGTAGCATCAGTAAAGTGGATCTGCCCAAAACCTCGGAAACATGAAGAGATTTACACCTCGTAAACCACAAAATCTTCGAACGTTAGAAAATTAAAAACAAACAATCATTGTATTGCGCTCGTATTGTATTATATATTTCCAACTATAATAAAATTAAATTTCTTAAAAATCGTCTTTACGGGCATTGTTTGGATGAATTACAACGGGATAGTGATATCTTTTTGTTGGAGGCGCTAGATTCGGGGGAAATAATGTAATATTTCGACAACTTCTCTTTCAACGCAAAATCAAAAGTTACCTCAAGATAACGCTATAATATCAAATCGTGTAAATTTTGTAATATGTATATTCTAACATTCTTTACACAAATAAAGGCGCTTAAGTTTATTGCAACTGCATAGCCTATTGATATTAAATAGACAGATTCGTGAAGCAATATGTATTGACTTCTGTTGCGTATATTACAGTTTACATATCACTTAAAAGAGTGAACATGTCAATTGAAACATGAACTGCAAAATGCATTTGATTGGTTGCAAGTAGATATTATTCCGAGACACGTGTATGGCCGAATTTTCAGTTACGCGTAAATTACCGTACACATTAGTAGAAATCTTCATTTTTCATTTTCTCCCTATAACCACGGACACTGTTGAAGTTGAATTAAACTCCAATTAAATAGCTACCCTATATATAAGTTAACTTGACATGTTGTCAGTGGTATGTGATCACTATGTTAAACTTGCATTTGTGTGCACGAGTATGCGTGTATTTGTGTTCGTATTGTAAATACGAAACTAGTTACAGCAAGTACTAAGAAATTTGGTTTGCATGTTCCTCGAGCGGTTCACAATACCATAACACATTAGGAGTCAAAGTTACAGTTGGAGATTATTTATGTTTCTTAGATATCTGCGGTAGACTTGGCAAACGTGTTTTCGGGGTCAAAATGGCAAGGTTACATAATAGAGCCACAAGAGGGAATAGCTAAGAACTTCAAATCCGCAGATCTGAACTATGTAATATACATACAAGGACAATAGCCAGTACCATAACAAATAAGCAATTCACGAGACAATGTTTAATGGGTCACAGTGTGAGTTCATTTATGTGTGTTATATAACTATAGGGCCTAAAAACGTGGCAGAAATGTTCTACGTCAAAGTATGTTTTTGCATGTTCTGTACTAGGATGTAATTAATGTAATGTGTACGTTAGATGCACACGTCAAAACCAATGAATTTTGCAGACTACTTTCAAAAGCTTTATATATTTTATGATAAGCAAACATATGGTTCACCTTTTTTTCACATGTTTATTTATCATTTTATCCAGTATGTATTTAGTAAGAACAGAGGTCGTGTCATTTGTCACAACAAACTAAATTAAAATAATTTACTGCTAATTTAAACCAACAATGTGTCAGACTGAAAATAACTTTTTAGCTTTTGCTTTCATTTTAAGTATTAAAAACACTGCATTTTTGTGGTCACAATATATAAAGTAATCAACAAAGTAATTTACTTTAAAAGGCAATATACACCTAATTAATGACACCACTTAAATGAGTTACTGACATTGCATTGCGTCAACTATTTTCTCAACAAAATTCAGTATACATACGGAATTCTTAATTAGAAACAAACAACCAACTCTCAGTCACATTGTGTTTGACCCAATATAAAACTGTAAATGAGAGAAACCACATTCAAGTTTTCTATGCAACAATCATCGATGTTTAATACAACTATATACATATCAGCCGATAAATAATAGTTGAGACTGCTCGTGCATAAACGGCGTCATAGTGTCCAATAACTCCGGCCGTTTGCATGAACGGAGTAGTTTAAACTTGTTTTTATGTAGGATACTGCTCATTTATTCTTTCCATGACTTTGTTAGTATTACTTAAGTTTCTTAATGGCTTATCTGATGAATCAGTTGAAAAAAATAACCAATATGTGGATTCTTGTTGAAGAGTTCAACGTAAAATGCTTGCAACACTACATGTGCCGGCCCAGTTGACATCTGGTTACACAGAATGTAGGGGCATGGTATATAACTATTACGCATAAATATACAATACCTGTAATATATCGCCGTTAATGCCAACAACGAGAATAGAGGTACCACCAGCATATATCGCCTTACCACCATCGTTGTCCACGTGAAGAGTAATGACGACAGCCTGTACTTATATACAGTATTATGCACACATCAAATACAAGCGCACAAAGCACAAGAGATTAAGGAAAGAGATATCCCAACCATATATGTGCAAGCTTTATTTTTTAAGCACATGAATGTCAAAATGTTTCATGAAGTACACAAAAAAGACGCCAATCACGACAATGTATACAAGTAAACCAAATGAATGAAATCAGCTTCTGATGACCCAGAATTGGAATGTACCTACAAATACAAACCAGTTCTATGCAACTCTTACATTCATTGATGATTCTGGTGAAGCAAAAACAAAGTCATATATTAATGTTAATAACAATGTGCTGTCACATTTAATGACAAGTGTGACATTAGGTATAATGGTAACCCTGTATTTCAGAAGTTTATATAGCTTGGTTACTCCAGATGGTGAATGTCAATTCAAAGATGAGCTGTATACACTTAACTTTGAAGTGGTACATGATTAAGTCTGCACTATCTGGTGTACTGCAAATATATTAATCAACAAGAATGTCAGAAATGTCGTAAACAAAGTATCAAAAGAACATATACAAAAATAAATATACTAAATACCGTGATGTATTCTAAGAATGTTGTTAGAATTTGTCTACCTGGAGAGTATGATACATATATTTACATGCGTATATGAATACACACTATTACCTAGGTATGACCTCAGCCTGTGGTGATATGCATTTTATACTTTTCATAATTCAATTAATGTGACACTAGCTGATACTCTTGATTATTGCATTTCAAACTTCAAATTTCAGACAATTGCAGATGAATGTGTTTAGTATTTCTAAAAAAATTCAAATGTTTTATGCCGTTTTTCTCTTAGAAAATACAAGTCATTAAAAGTCACATAACCACACTATACATCTTGTTTCTGATCTAAATTACACATAAGTTGTACTAGATGCCATGAAAATATTCAAATCTGGTTTAATTTCAATCCAATATGGCTGTCAAACCAATTAACCAATCAAAATTCTGAAGGTTTTTCGCAATCGACTTGACAAGAAAATAAGCAGGAGAAGAAGTAGATGCAGACGTTGTCAGCGTGGCACAAGCTATCAAATTCAGGATTTAGTCGCACTGTGTATTATAAGGCAATATAATTTGTATGTACAGCGACTTCTCAAAAAAAAGTTGAAAAGTTTGAAATCATCATGATGCGTGTACTGCAAGAAGATGGGCCATAGACCAATAGTAATAAATGCCTATGTTAGAAATACTGATCTCCAGTGCAAGTCTGCAACGTCACACAAGGGAATGTTTAAACAAAGCAGTAGATACATCTTTTAGCCATAACTTTCGTCCATATGGGTTTAGAATATTTCAACAATATGGCCGACGAGTAGAAACTCAAATTGCAGCTAGTGTTCCTAAACAAATGGTACACATTCATGTGTTGTATTATCCACAAAACATTGTGTATGGTAAACATGTCTTTATGTTGTGGACAATGTGGATTTTGCTATGACAGCCCAAGTGGGAGCAGAACTCGCATGCAACTGCCATGACACTCTATCAGAAAAGAATTGAATTAAAAGCTCCTAGGTTTAGCTGAGACTCGTACAATCAAAGATTTTCCTCAAACTAAAACTCACCTCATATATTGTATAAAACCTTCTATCCTGCCCAACATGCTGGCAACTTTAGGGGAGACTAATACTATATTTACTTTGTCTGGATATTAAGTGATGTTGTGCCAGTAATGCATGATAATATTAGAGATTCCCCATCCTTCAAACGAATGAAATACTTGGTAACAATCCTAACGCAGGCACAACGAATCAAAACAAAAGATTTACTTCCATCATATCACTTGATATGGGACTTTACAGGCGACTTCATGACTTGGGCAACTAGTGTCTTCGCCATCATATTGTGATGGCAGAATTATGTTCCGTTGGTACCTTTATTGAGAATAGTGGAATTGACTCGTGTTGGATTAAAGCTGATCTATATGGAATTGCCACCATGAAGGTGATCATCAATGCAAACTATGTTGCACTAAATTAAACAGCACACATTGTGAAACATCAAACCTTATTTACATTGTGGCAAAAGACATACATTGAAAACCCAGCATTCAAAGATGGAAGTGCTAGAGATATGCCGAATTACAAGTTGTCAATGTCATCTAATCAGTATTAGTGATGGGGAAAATGAGTGAGTTTTACAAATTCATAGGAAATGAGCCTTTGTTTCGTGTTATGCTTCAGTATATGCACATTGTTTTGGAAATGATGCTATTTGACCGTGAAGTGCATACTGGGGACCCAAAGCTGCATTTGAGTTCTCTTCAAATTATTACATGATTGTTTCAACTATGCCCAAGTGATTCATGATACCTACAAGAAACGAAGTCCATCAACAAGTCTGACCCGGAACTTTATGGAAGAATGCAGAGGTAGCATACAGTGTCATTGGTGATGATCATTCACTTGAGCAAGTTAACAGATTTGTGAAAGTATCTGGTGCATTAGTGTACATAACACTAAACCACTCTTCATGTACCAAGTTTTTCTTGGTCTCTCCTAAGCTTGGCAGACTAACTACATATTTCTCTGGGCGAACACAACACCATGCCCTTTTTCTTTTCAGCTGTACTCAGAATTGTAATATTGAAGGTCTAATTGCAACTAAAATTGTACAATTCATTTTGCAGCAGAGAGTGATGAGTTACTTACTCTCACATAACTGATTTCATTACTAGATTAAGTTAACGAGAATCTCCGTAGACAAAGCAGGATCGGTCATAGGTCTGTGTCAGAGCAGATTCAGAAGGGATATAGCGATGTGTGGTCTCCAATGAAGGAACAGAGCCTTTCTACTTCACTAAGTTAAGTTATCTGCGAAGGATTATGTGTTTGAACTCAAATGAGATAAGGCTCTGTTTGCCTGTTTACTTGTCAAGGCCTTAGATCAACCTGAAGTTGCTATTGGCAAACACGAATTGTCTGTTGTTCCAATGTCTATGTTTGCGGCTGATAGAATCATATTTCAATGTTAGACAAACCATGACAGACAGTTGATAGATATAATACAATCTGAAAATAAAGAGAATAACACAACACCAAAGAACGTATCTCTGGTAGATGCAATGGCAAAAACGGATGCAATAAAAATTATTATGAAATTATAATTAACGAATTATAATGAAATAAGAATGATTATTGACTAATATCATATATCCAAATCATTGAAAACAGAAATTCAAATAAAGAGACAGGGGGGTCACCAACAATGTTTTACCATGACACCGACTCACCAATCATTTCCGAGCTATCCATGAAGAAATTGCCATCACACACAAATACAGTGATGATTAACTAAATATCTTGCAGATAAGATACTGATAACTGTCCAGTAAAATCACTGTATCATTGTGGCAGTTCGAAACCAGTGCAAAGGTACACACAGTGATAAGACATACCTGAACAGTAAACAAGAAGATGTGGATATAAAGATCTTACTATACGCAATTGATGCAACAAAGTCCATGGAAATGAGTATCCATATGCATTCTTCAATGTATTTGGTCTTTTGCTAAGGCAGTACCATTTCTTGTGTAAAAACACTTTAATGTGACCAAGACTAGGGCTCGAGCTAACAACTGCACTACCCAGTTTCCATGCGCTCAGTGGTGCTTATAACACTAGTAGATTTGCAGAGAAAAGAGAAGACACTTGCTGGAAAGCCTTTCGAGATTCTGGCGATGAATTATTAGAAGCAATGGCCAGTCTTGGTATAAGTGTGTAAGTAACAGATGTAACTTTGATGACATAGAACAATTCGTCTGTAAGCTCTACCTTTCCAACACACACATATCGAAGATAGATGACTTGCAGTCGTTACTATTTAAGAAGTACAGGCGGGGAAGTGAGGATATGACTAAACTCAATCTACATTTTGGGATAAATAGTTGTTGATGCTAAAACATATAGTTTCGATAATATTATTCAATTACAGTATGTACTCCGTCACAATATTATTTTCTTAGTGTTCAACTATGCTTTAGTGAACGAATGAATAAGTAACCAAGTCTGTTTCAAGTTATTTACTAACTGCATACCTATTTTAATTGTGATCTCTGATTTTGCATGATGTACTCGTATTAGTAATTTGATTTATTATAGTAAAAATGTGTTTTGTTGACAAATACTACAGAATATTGATTTTTAGTACTAAAGGCCAACACAATTGATATGATTTCTCATGTTAAAAATAAAAGTTGACACTTGAACTGGTAAAATTTGATATTTAAATTTTTTCATTTTAGACTTTTCTTGTAAAATAGCGGCAATTTTGTGCCAACAATCTGTCATTGTTCTTTGATATGTATCCTACATTTATAAACCAATCCAGCATCAAAACCACTTGATTACTATATGGCTACTTTGACTAAGCTGCTATGTCTAGATTTTGTAGGAGAACGTCTCATTATAATATTCAAGCATTTCTTTGGCAGATATCATGATACATCATCTACGTCACATTGTAAGGCCTGATTATCGCTAATTATATGGGCACCCACAGAACTCACACTGGACAGGGGTTCTCTCACTGCTAGTATCGGGTAGACACGACAATATTACTTGAAATGAAATACACATACACCAAAATATCGTGTTAAAGCTTCTGGTTTTAGTACCTCTCAAAATAATAACAAGAAATAAAGCACAGAAAAATACAATGAATACAATCACTAAACTAGAGGAATGCTTAGTGAAGTGTGCATCTGTGATAACTCATAGTTCCAGGATGTAGAAATGAACGACAGTCAATAGCTTCTGTGACAGAACAATGAAGAAATACAGGAGTCTTGCTTGCAGAGGAACGTTGTTATTCTGGAGGGCACCGCTGAAAGCAGCAGATTGCAGAGCAGTTCATACAAGTCTCACAGAATGATGGTTGAAGCCTGTATTACGTGTCTCACAATATCGTAGCAGCAACACACAGGATACTAAGTTGAAATGATGGACCCCCAACTGTCTTCAGTCTGTCCAATTTATAGGAATAAATGGCCCAGATTCAGTAACACCACATGAGCCAATCAGAATGTAACCTTTCTAGCAGCTGTGTCACGTAGGCAACTCAGTATATCATAATAATGTGTTGTTATTTAAATAACAGCACACCTAGTAGATTCAAACTGTCATTCCAGAGTTGAAAACAAGTATTACCTGTTAATCACATTTATGACAGTTATCACATGGCAATGCACACCGTCTATTCCAATGATTCCATGCAAACTCCAATTCGCAGGGTCTGGGGTAATATGTGCAAAAAACATAAAACAAAGGATGCTGACATTGCCCCCTCATCAAGACTGAACATGGCACGTTTTCAGTTTAATATTCAGCATCAGCTGCAAATAAATTTTCATTTCTCAAAATTGCAAAACATATTGTAACAGTAATTCTAACCATTCTCAATCCCGCTTAAATAGACTGCACCTATATTTTCTTGCTATAATGCGGTAGCTAAATGATTGCAAATATATGGCCAACCACATTAACCAACTGTTTACTTTTCGTACCTTTTTTGAATCAATGGCTGGTGATCCGTCTCCAAAATAAATCCTTTACCATATAAATATTGGTGAAATTTATGCAATGCCCAAATCACTGCCAAACACTCTTTATTCCAATTACAGAATAGGACTTCTCTCTGACTAGCAATTTACGACTGACATATGCCACTGGGAATTTTCCTTCCTTCTAAGACTGCACCAGGCCCAACTCCTAATGAATCGCATCTGAAAATAAAACTGGTTGCTTAATCAAAAAAACTTTCAAGTGATTAAAGGCACGTTTCTGGGAATCTCCCCAAACTACCTTTTTGGCTGACCTTTTCTGGTCAAAACACTGAGAGGAAACGTTATTGTAGCAAAATCTGTGGTACAAATTTACGATAGTATCCAGCCTGGCTTAAAAATGATCTTACTTGCTATACTGTTTCAGGTCTGGCTGCATGTTGTGTGGATTCTATTTTATCTGGCAATACTGTCACCTACCTGCTGACCAACAAATTAGTAAAACCATGCTCCTCCCAAGATTTTGAATAAATTAAAATGTCTCCAAATAAATTCTGAACTTTACCTTCAAGACCTACCAACAAAATAGAGGCTGCTGCATTCACAAGCCGAAAGGCATGCTTCAAAACTGCAATAAACTATCAGATGTGAAAAAGGTTGCCTTTTCTTTAGCCCACTCACTCATGGAGGTCTGCCAGTACCCCTTGGTGAGATAAATGTTGTTGATCAAAGTGTCGACCCTCCTTTAATAGTGAACATAAGTCTTCAGGTGATGGCATTGGTTCTGCATCGAACACTGTAATGCGATTGAGTTTGCGAAAATCAAAGCTGCCATTGCATCAACAACTTACTGTTACTCCCCACTGACCACAATAACACTGTGTCACCAGGTTGGACTTCCTATCTGTGGTCTTCCTGTCCTAATACTGTTTGTATTACATGTCTCTTCAAGGCGATTTCGCAAATCCAGGACATACTGGTATGCAGTTTTAACATCTCGTGTAGTGGCCTCCCTTGTCCACAACACTCTTTAAATCATCATTGGCCCCTCACTGTTCTGCCATAAGTAAGATCGAAGAGTAAAAACCTTAAACTCACTCTATCCCAATCCTTGAGACGTTCTTGACACATGCTTTTCAACATACTTTATAAAGTAGCATTAAACCACTCAACCAAACCATTACATGCTGGGTTATATGGAGTGGTTACTAATTGTTTAATAGACAACACTCTGCTCACTTCCTTTATAATGTCAGATACAAACTGTATCCTTAAATTGGGTACACCAACCCTACTATATGACTAATGCGTCAGCAACTTCTTTGATGCTACAGCCTCAGGGTATCGTGAAGCAAAGTTTACAACAATTACAATGTACCTACGACCTCTCTCTGTTGCTGGAATGATCGGACCAATCAGATCCATAGCTATCATTTGAAATGGAACTTCAATCAAGGGTATATCGCCTAATGGTACCTTGCTAACACGACCCCTAGGAGTGGTCTTCTGATATATATCGCATGACCTGCAATATCTAATAACATCATATTGCATACCAGGGAAATAAAAATGAGTTGCCAATCTATCTGTATTCTTCTTAGCACCCAGATAACCTACCATAACTGACTCGTGAGCAAGTGCTAGTAATTGATTATGGTAACACAATGGTACAACTAATTGGGAACACACACATCCTCTATAAACATAAGGTGACTGAAACTCTATACATCAGGTCCTAGCTACAATACTAGCCTTACTATCAACCTTATTATGCAACTCCTTGAACCCAAAAACTATAAGCCTACTTAATGGAGTTTTCTGAGCTAACTTCTGAGCCCTAGTCTGTACCACCTGTACAACATCAACACTGCCATCCTGACTAGAATCAACCACTCCCATTAACGAAAGGAGGTCTAGAACCCAGAGGATAGTGCATTTGAGCACTCCCGAGGTTTACAAAATCCGAGATGACGGCTGAGCAACGTGACTAAACAAAAATTGTTTTGAGTCACTGAGTGGAGCAGAACAAGTAGAACGTATACCCCAATTGTAAGGCTGAATGGTACAGCCGTTTTAAAAAAGAAGTCGTTTGAAAAAAAGACAGAAAAAATTGAAAAAGGAGAAAGAAAGCAAGAGCAATAGGCTTTCGATACTGACAGGCTTTAAATACTAATGTTCTTTGTACATGAGATTGAACATGCTGCATATTCTATTTAGCCGTGGTTCCGACAAATAATACCGAGAATACAACAAATTATGATTTGTCTTCATGTGTTATCGGCAATTATTATTGTCCTTGTGTCGTGATGAAATATTCTTAATGCAATGTCCCTTGGATGACGCACTGCATAAGCATGGTTGTTGCTAATGACAGTGGCAAGTAACTATGGTTCGAATATTTTCATCTTACCTCAGACACTGCTCATCTCGACTGCCGGAGCTGGATAAATCACCTGTAACACCTGCACTTAGTTAGTTTTGAAAAACAATCTATATATTTATTATGTGATGGGGAATTCGGCTTAGTATTGAAAAACTTTAACATGCTTAAACGCTCTTTGATGATGTGTATGTACTTGGAAATGATAACGGTTTCGAACTAATTCATACTTTGTGAATACGGAAACATGACAATTCCAACTGGTCCATTCTAGAAAGACTTCTATGGGGGTGTCATTGTATGCTCAGTATGAGATGCACAGTGTGTACTCAACATGTAACTCATTAAACATAATGTGACAATTTAAAAGTGATAGTATACTGTATTTTTAGCAGCTTTTGGATTGTCGTGTTTCGAATGGAATGAAACTGAACAGAACTGAAAACATGTTATATGTAAACAACGCATATAAATACATATAAATGATTGTAGACACTATAGACTTTCACAAAGTGCCACAATTAACAAAAAATATCGTATGTTTCTGAAGGCAGTCCTGTGATTTGTAGTCTATCCACGAAGATGGTGGTAAGGATCATAATAATTATATTACCAGAACCAAAATGAATCGTGTCATAAATATTTTGATCATAAACATCAACCCGAGATCATACCACAATCGTGGCATTTCGGGATGACCATGTTTTATCACATCTAACAATCCCCCACACAATAAAAATACTTCGAATTGCGTTTTTACTGCATGTAACATTAAGCAACTTTTAGCAGTGTGATAGATATTTCGCCAATTGAAATGACAATCGAATCATGTTTACTAGTATATTTCACACTGCTAAATGTTGCATTTATTATGTACAGAACTTTTTTATAGCTTTGAAAATGTCTTTTATTCATAATGATAACAATTCAAAGTAAACAACTACGTGCGGCAATTCAGGTCCCCTTAGGAACGCAGGAAAGAAGAAATTATTATGCAAGTCCATTTATTTCCAAATAAGCAATACCCAATGTCATATTGTGTAGTTTCTTTACAATACAAATCTGAAAACAAGTAAATGTGATTTCGCAACAAATAAGAAAGAGCAGCCATACTACAAATACAATTCATGATGTCAGATTAGTGGATGAACGTCGTAAGTTGTTTGTTAGCCCGCCCAAAATTATACGTTGGTCGCATTTTCACTAATCTCAAACCCAAACAAAACAAAAATACTTGACAACCATCAGACTGTCCATAGCAAGCCACACATTTCTATATATTTTATGTTTCCAGATTCCGACAATATTTTATAAAAGCTTATGGTAAGAATAATTTGTTCTTAGAATTTTATCAATGTGGCTATTCTGAATTTGAAAAATAAATATTAAAAAACCGCCAATATTTATTTTGTCCGCCCACTAGTCCGTTCAAATTCTTGGTTGGACACTTCCCTCAACTCAAAAACTGTTTCATAATATGTAATGTAAGTCTGGGTTCCTAAGAGCCCATGGGTCATCTCCGAATATATTTATGATGGAGCCAGTGATATTCTGTCAAAAATAATGTAAGGAATCAATCACAATTCCTGAAATGATACATATAGAAGCAATGCCAGTTTGATTACAGTACAAATTGATTGTTCAGGAAATACAATAACTGTTAATGATTTATTTGAAAGGCAAAAAAATGAATAAATTCAACATTTTAATTTAGCCTCTGACCGAAATAATTCAATTTTAGAACAATATTGTCAAAGTCGCCAGTAGAATAATTTTTTTCTTGGACTCTCTGTCTCTATGTCATAACGCGTTTTCTTTAAATGTCGAACATAGTCTGGGATAAACATTCTTGATTTATTACAGTATGATGCATCAAGGTTGAACCTATCATTCCAATTTGATTTGTCGACCTCAAAAGTTAGCGAGTCATTTCGTGAAGCACGTTTACAAAAAAACAGGAAGTCTTCATTGATATTTCGAAAATGGTCAACTTCTTCCAGTATTCCGGGCGACTTACTAATACGTTGTTTGAATATTGCCAAGAAGTGCTCATACAGGGTAAAATCGGCTTGACTAAAGTGACGATACAACTGTTCAGTATTTGATTGGACCAGCGTATTTCTTTTCCTCACATTGATGGGTATATACAGTATATCTTCAAGTCTCCAACACAGCATGTGTCTCAGGAGTATCAATGATTCGTCATAGTATTCCAATATCATCACAAGGTCGAAGACAGTTTCAATCTTATTCACAAATATCATGATAGCGTGCACGTCATCATACATTTTAGGAGGCAATCCTAAATCAAAAGCCATACAAATTCTCATATGTTTATAGCTTGCGGCATTTTCCCATTTGTAAAAACGCCCCGGATTATTAGAAACGTTTCTAAATGGTGTGTAGTGCTTCCAATAACATGTTCAACAACTTTTGTCCATCCCAAAAAAATAAATGCCGATTTGAACTGATTCCACGGATGGCGCAGAATAGTAACGTACTTCGTATTATCTGCCATGATATGAGCAATAGCGTGTCTGCTATATATGCAATGAAGACACATTATGTTGAATTTGTAAAATTTGTAAAATACATTGCTTTCTCTTCGACAGTGCACACGCGGGAGCGATCCATTACCGGAGCGTTCTTTTATAACAGTGTAACGTGGCTCCTGCAGCTCTACTAAATCACTGAAACAAAAATACAGTATACATATCAGAAATAATGCAAGATTGATTAGACAGAAATACATCTCTTTTTGAATAGTTTCATATTTGATGTCTTTTGACTAAAAAAATATGTTCAAGTAGGTTGTATTTAAAGATACAGTATATAACAGTATATCAATGTGAAATGTGATAATTTTTAATTAAAGCTGCAAGCAGCATCACAGGGGCCCAAGTATACATGCCATAAATAATGTCAAATGATACACATGATACACAATTAGTTTGAATGATTAGTACCATGAGGTCGAAATGCAGTTGGTTCCATATATTTATTTGAGATATAAAGGTTATTAATATATGGTCATCATCTGTTATTTTAATCAAATCTCTTGTTCAACATAGTCATGATAACACAGGATTCATCTTCCTAACTGCAACAGTGTTTGAGATACAACGATTATGCATATTAATGAGCTCACATGACCATATATGGTCATCTGTTATTTTATTCAAATCTCTTGTTTAACATCATCATAATAACACAGGTTTCATCTTCCTACCTGCAACAGTGCTTGAGATATAACAGTTATGCATATTAATGAGTTCACATGACCATATATGGTCATATGTTATTTTAATCAAATCTAAGGTTCACTGTTGTCATGATAACACAGGAATCATCTTCCTAACTGCAACAGTGCTTGAGATATAACAGTTATGCATATTAAGGAGTTCACATGACCATATATGGTAATATGTTATTTTAATGAAATTGCTTGTTCACTGTTGTCATGATAACACAGGAATCATCTTCCTAACTGCAACAGTGCTTGAGATATAGCAGCTATGCATATTAATGAGGTTAGAAGCCCCCCACCCCATGGGCGCGTAGCCACATGATCTAGCCATATGCCATTCAGGGGAAAGAATGTATCTAAAGAGTAGAATACACATACAAAATTTTATTCCAATCGGACTAATACAAAACATGTAGTTGCATAATTTCAATTTTCACAAAATCCAAGATGGCGGACAAACCACGTGACTGATCAAAATAATATTATTTTTCTCGTATGGAGCTAAGACCAGCCATGGTAAATATAAAAACATCTAGTAGATTCGTTGACTCACCTCTGAGAAACAAATGCCCAAACTTTTAATCAATTTTGCTTAAAATCCAAGATGGCGGCCAAACCATGTGACTGATCTGAAATTTTTTTTAGGTTTCTGAAAGGGTTAGTTAGAGACATGCCATGACGCAATATTTGAGATTAACGCTCAAGTGTGGCATGAGTAAAAAACTACTTCCTGTTGAGAACAAATCCAAAATGGCAGCCAAGCCACGTGACCAATCATAATGAATTTCTCAAATCTAAATCTGCTCCATATGTGGAAGCTAAGTACTGAACATGAGAACATTTTACTTGGCGGTTCTGAAGAAGAAGATTTTAAAGTGTTTTTTGCCGTTTTTAGGAAAAACAAAATGGCGGGAAAAGTCACATGACCGCTAAAGTTTTTATTTCTGATATTTATTACACATGAGTTGTACTACATACCATAAAAAAATCTAGACGCCTAGACCCTCAGAAAGTGGTCAAACAGCCACTTCCGGTTTTATTTCAATCCAATATGGCAGCCAAACTAATTGGCCAATCAAAATTCTGAAAGCATGTTGCATCAGTTCACATTAGGGACTATCAGTACAGAGCATTATCAGACCATTCCGTTCAGTGGTTTTCTCAAACGGCTTGACGAAAAAAGTTACGGAAGAAAGAAGAAAGAAGAAAGAAGAATTAAAGCCGCAAGCGGCGTCACCGGGGCCCAAGCTGACAAGATTCTGTTTCATAATTAATGAGGTCACATGTTAGACAATCAGGTAGCTTGAATTATCAGTAACATGAGGTCAAAATGAAGTTGATACCATGTATTTACCTGGTTTGGTTATCGAAATATGGTTTTCAGGATATATAATGAGCCATGTTCTTATGCACAATAATGAGATTACATAATCATATATAGCCATTTCCAATGTCAGTTACATCTTTTATTCAATGTCTTCATAATGACACTAGTTACATGTCCTGCTCTGTGACAGTGTTTCAGATATGACTGCTATGCATATTAATGAGTTCACATGACCATATATGGTCATCTGTTATTTTAATCAAATCTCTTGTTCACTGTTGTCATAATGACACAGGATTCATCTTCCTAACTGCAAAAGTGTTTAAGATATAACGATTACACATATTAATGAGCTTACATGACTATATATGGTCATCTGTTGTTTTAATCAAATCTTTTGTTCAATGTTGTCATAATAACACAGGATTCCACTTCCTAACTGCAACAGTGTTTGAGATATGACAGTTATGCATATTAATGAGCTCACATGACCATATATGGTCATTTGTCATTTTAATCAAATCTCTTGTTCAACGTTGTCATAATAACGCAGGAATCATCTCCCTAACTACAACAGTGATTGAGTTATAACAGTTATGCATATTAATGAGGTTGGAAGCCCCCACCCCATGGGTGCCCAGCCACGAGGCCTAACAGTGTGCTATTGGGGCAAAATGATGCATCTGATGACACAAATGCACATACAAAATTTGAAAGAAATCAGACTAATACAAAACATGTAGTTGCATAATGTCTATTTTCACAAAATCCAAGATGGCGGCCAAACCACGTGACTGATCAAAATAATATTATTTTTCTCATATGGAGCTAAGGGCAGGCATGGTAAATATAAAAACATCTAGTAGATTGGTTGAATCGTCTCTGAGAAACAAATACCCAAACTTTTGGTCAATTTTGCTTAAAATCCAAAATGGCGGCCAAACCATGTGACTGATCTGAATTTTTTTTTAGATTTCTGAAAGGGTTTGATACACAGATGACATGAAGCAAAATTGAAAATAATCCCTCAAGTGTTGCCAGAGTAAAAAACTACTTCCTGTTTAGAAGAAATCCAAAATGGTGGCCAAACCACGTGACCAATCGTAAATAAATGTTCAAACATAAATGGGATTCATATATAGAAGCTAAATACTACATATGAGAGCATTCTGCTTGGTGGTTCTGAAGAAGAAGATTTTCAAGTGTTTTTTGCCGTTTTTAGGAAAAACAAAATGGCGGGAAAAGTCACATGACCGCTAAAGTTTTTATTGCTGATATTTATTACACATGAGTTGTACTATATACCATAAAAAAATCTAGACGCCTAGACCCTCAGAAAGTGGTCAAACAGCCACTTCCGATTTTATTTCAATCCAATATGGCTGCCAAACTAATTGACCAATCAAAATTCTGAAAGCATGTTGCACCAGTTCACATTAGGGACTATCAGTATAGAACATTATCAGACCATTCCGTTCAGCGGATTTCTCAAACGGCTTGACGAAAAAAGTTACGGAAGAAAGAAAGAAAGAAGAAAGAAGAAAAAACCGGACGATAAGAATAGGGGCCTCGCCCTTCAGGCTTGGGCCCCTAATTAAAGCCGCAAGCGGCGTCACCGGGGCCCAAGCTGATAAGATTCTTTTTCATAATTAATGAGGTCAACATGTTAGACAATCAGATACTAGTAACTTGTATTATCAGTAACATGAGGTCGAAATAAAGTTGGTACCATGTATTTACCTGCTTTGGTTATCAAAATATGGTTTTCAGGATATATAATGAGCCATGTTCTTATGCACAATAATGAGATTACATAATCATATATAGCATTTTCTAATGTCAATTACATCTTTCATTCAATGTCTTCATAATGACACTAGTTACATGTCCTGCTCTGCGACAGTGTTTCAGATATGACTGCTATGCATATTAATGAGTTCACATGACCATATATGGTCATCTGTTATTTTAATCAAATCTCTTGTTCACTGTAGTCATAATAACACAGGATTCATCTTCCTAACTGCAACAGTGTTTAAGATATAATGGTTATGCATATTAATGAGTTCACATGACCATATATGGTCATCTGTTATTTTAATCAAATCTCTTGTTCACCGTTGTCATAATGACACAGGATTCATCTTCCTAACTGCAACAGTGTTTGAGATATAACGATTACGCATATTATTGAGCTCACGTGACTATATATGGTCATCTGTTATTTTAATCAAATCTTTTGTTCAATGTTGTCATAATAACACAGGATTCCACTTCCTAACTGCAAAAGTGTTTGAGATATGACAGTTATGCATATTAATGAGCTCACATGACCATATACGGTCATTTGTTATTTTAATCGAATCTCTTGTTCAAGGTTGTCATAATAACACAGGATTCATCATCCTAACTATAACAGTGCTTGAGTTATAACAGTTATGCATATTAATGAGGTTAGAAGCCCCCACCCCATGGGTGCCCAGCCACGAGGCCTAACAGTGTGCTATTGGGGCAAAATGATGCATCTGATGACACAAATGCACATACAAAATTTGAAAGAAATCAGACTAATACAAAACATGTAGTTGCATAATTTCTATTTTCACAAAATCCAAGATGGCGGCCAAACCACGTGACTGATCAAAATAATATTATTTTTCTCGTATGCAGCTAAGGCCATGCATGGTAAATATAGAAACATCTAGTAGATTGGTTGAATCGTCTCTGAGAAACAAATACCCAAACTTTTGGTCAATTTTACTTAAAATCCAAAATGGCGGCCAAACCATGTGACTGATCTGAAATTTTTTTTAGGTTTCTGAAAGGGCTTGATACACAGATGCCATGAAGCAAAATTGAAAATATTCCCTCAAGTGTTGCCAGAGTAAAAAACTACTTCCTGTTTAGAAGAAATCCAAAATGGTCGCCAAACCACGTGACCAATCGTAAACATTTTGTCAAACATAAATGGGATTCATATATAGAAGCTAAATACTACATATGAGAGCATTCTGCTTGGTGGTTCTGAAGAAGAAGATTTTTGAGTGTTTTATGCCGTTTTTAGGAAAAACAAAATGGCGGGAAAAGTCACATGACCGCTAAAGTTTTTATTGCTGATATTTATTACACATGAGTTGTACTATATACCATAAAAAAATCTAAACGCCTAGACCCTCAGAAAGTGGTCAAACAGCCACTTCCGGTTTTATTTCAATCCAATATGGCTGCCAAACTAATTGACCAATCGAAATTCTGAAAGCATGTTGCACCAGTTCACATTAGGGACTATCAGTATAGAGCATTATCAGACCATTCCGTTCAGCAGTTTTCTCAAACGGCTTGACGAAAAAAGTTACGGAAGAAAGAAAGAAAGAAAGAAAGAAGAAATTAAAGCCGCAAGCGGCGTCACCGGGGCCCAAGCTATCAGACGAATTATGTAATTAAAGTGGTCAATGAATTGCCATTAAAGTACTTTGAATGATTTGTACAATAAGGTTGACGTGCCGATGGTTCCTTCTTTTTACCTGGTTTGGTTATCGAGATATTTTTTTAGAATATGCAAGGAGCCATGTGCTTATGCATATATTAATTAGTTCACCTGACCATATATGTTCATCTGTTATTTTATTCAAATCTCTTGTTTAATGTCACCATAATTCAGCGAATTGCCATTAAAGTACTTTGAATGATTTGTACAATGAGGTTGACATGCTGATGCTTCCTTCTATTTACCTGGTTCGGTTATTGAGATACGGTTTTTAGAATATACAAGGAGCCATGTGCTCATGCATATTAATGAGGTTACATAATCATAAATGATATTCTCTTATATGAGTTAATTTTTTTGGGAGATGTCTTCATTATGGCACTGGTTGCATGTCTTGTTCTGCAACAGTGTTTCAGATATGACAATTATGCATATTAATGAGTTCACATGACCATATATGGTCATCTGTTATTTTAGCCAAATCTCTTGTTTAACATCATCATAATAACACAGGTTTCATCTTCCTACCTGCAACAGTGCTTGAGATATAACAGTTATGCATATTAATGAGTCCACCTGACCATATATGGTCATCTGTTATTTTATTCAAATCTCTTGTTTAACGTCATCACAATTCAGCAGGTTTCATCTTCCTAACTACAACAGTGCTCAAGATATAGCAGTTATGCATATTAATGAGGTTAGAAGCCCCCACCCCATGGGCGCGTAGCCACACAACCTAGCCATGTGACATTCAGGGAAAAGAATGCGACTCTTGAGTAGAATTGACATACACAATTTCAGCCAAACCTGACCAATACAACACATGAAATTGCACAAGTTTCATTTTCACATAATCCAAGATGGCGGCCAAACCACGTGACTTATCGAAAATATATTATTTTTCTCATATGTAGCAATGTTCAGGCATGTTATATTCAAAACCAGAAGTTAATCGGTTGAATCAACTCTGAGAAACTAATGCCCAAACTTTTGGTCAATTTTACCTAAAATCCAAGATGGCGGCCAAACCATGTGATTGATCTGAAATCTTTTTTAGGTTTCTGAAAGAGTTTGATATAGAGATGCCATACAGCAATATTGAAAATAATCCCTCAAGTGTGGCATGAGTAAAAAAACTACTTCCTGTTTAGAAGAAATCCAAAATGGTGGCCAAACCACGTGACCAATCGTAATAATTTTTTCAAACATAAATGGGATTCATATATAGAAGCTAAATACTACATATGAGAGCATTCTGCTTGGTGGTTCTGAAGAAGAAGATTTTAAAGTGTTTTTTGCCGTTTTTAGGAAAAATAAAATGGCGGGAAAAGTCACATGACCGCTAAAGTTTTTATTTCTGATATTTATTACACATGAGTTGTACTATATACCATAAAAAAATCTAGACGCCTAGACCCTCAGAAAGTGGTCAAACAGCCACTTCCGGTTTCATTTCAATCCAATATGGCAGCCAAACTAATTGACCAATCGAAATTCTGAAAGCATGTTGCACCAGTTCACATTAGGGACTATCAGTATAGAGCATTATCAGACCATTCCGTTCAGCAGTTTTCTCAAACGGCTTGACGAAAAAAGTTACGGAAGAAAGAAAGAAAGAAAGAAAGAAAAAACTGAACGATAATAATAGGGGCTTCGCCCTTCGGGCTTGGGCCCCTAAAAACCGGACAATAAGAATAGGGGCCTCGCCCTTCGGGCTTGGGCCCCTAAAAAACCGAACAATAAGAATAGGGGCCACGCCCTACAGGCTTGGGCCCCTAATAACAACAAAAGAAAGTACATTTATCAAATTTTGTATGCATTAAAGGTACACATAATTATTTATTGGCCTATCACCACATAACACGTTACTATAAGACAAATGATACACTGAATTTATGTTACTCTGTGTGTACTTACTTCTTTAATTTGGTGGTTGCTAGTTGATAGTACTTTGGAGTATAATGTTTCCCGTAACTTGCATTGTTCGATCTAACAACATGATTTGAAAGATTCGTTTTATTTAAGGAGCTTGACGAGTTATTTTCTAAAACCAATATATTTTCGTCTAATAATAGAGCTGACATATTTTGATAATTGACATTAATATTGAACGTTCGTTCATGGTGATGTAGTTTTCTTGTATCGTCTTTTCGTGCATAGGACTTGAACATTGTGTCTAGTTGAGGTAGTCGTATTTGGACAAAGACTACAATAATAGTGATTGAACTTAAGCCCAGGTAAAGACTGAATCCTTTTCGTGCGTCCAACCCATTCATTGTTTCTGCAAACAAAGTATATGAGAAAGTATTCATTCATAGATTACGGTGTAAGGACATTCATAACTATTGTGATATGTACGTTTTTATTATAAAATACAATAAATGTCATATTTGATATGATATTCAGTCAGTCAGGAAATTCTAGTGTCTTGTGTCCATTGTCACTGGGCGTATTTTTGTTTCACAGCTTGACGTATAACATTTGTGTATCATGCCACTTTAATACCAATCAGAAAATGTGAACTGTGAATTAGTGTAGTTCGGTATGCATTTTCTGTGTATTAAATACTGCTGCACAAAATGATATTTATGCTCACTATATAGAACACAAATTGAATGTTTCAAGCTTACGCAATAGCAAAATCATTCGCGATTGCAAATATTACATATGTCAGCTAGTTGCTTCTAATCTATTTGAAAGTAAAGGGCGTATATATTCATTTAATTTTTGTTTACAAAACTTATTGTTTACATATATCGCTATATTGAAAAATAGCAAGTGTTTAAAATACCACGTTTCAAATATCCAATGAACTTTTATTAAACACTATGTTGGTTCTACTACCCAGCCTCCATTTAGTTCAAAGAAAAGGCCATTATGTGTTTCGAAGGGAAATTTTGCTCACATTTATGACAAGGTTGCATGATCTGATTTGGTGATCACAATTCTGCTGATGTTAAATTAACTTGTTTCACAACAGCCTATTACTAACCATCCCGTACATAGTGGCGTGAATCGACGTGGACGGGTTTCACGCTCTTTGCATGACTTCCTTAGGCATACTTTTTGCAGGGCCGACAAGAGGAAGACGTGCAGTGATATGAAGCTTGACAATTAGTTACCGTGCGCGGGCGTATAAGATGCAATATATATTTAATGTCATTTGATATAATATTCACCCTGCCATGTATCCGATATTATTTACATGTTTTTTTTCAGGAACAATTATTATTATTCAACTGTGTAACCATATGTACATATCCGAATAGCACACATTTACCGTCACATTGCCTCGATTGTTAATTTTTTTTTTCTATTAAGTAAAACCTAAATACCGTTTATGAATAAATTATACAGGCTATGTACAATATTTGTTTTAGATTTTGTGGTGAATTTAAATAATAATAAGCGATCTTATGCAGAATTATTTATAGCTCAACATATTGCAAAATTAATATTGAATGATACACACCTGTTATAGGCTCAAATCTGGCATTTCACAGTGGAGTACAACAATGTTTTGTCGTCAAAAAGTGAACTGAATATGATCATATACGAGTTCATTGTCAGTCGTGATGACACGAATTACTAATGTCCTGTGATTGGTAGATATAATATCAAAATCAGATCCACATGCTTGACCAAGATAGGTAAGCAGTAACAGATGAATGTATATGTACAAGACAACGTACACCCTAAGCGGAGCAGGATACTTAATTTTCCACAAATTACTCGCCATAATATTAAGGTTTGAAGTGTTACGATGTTATGCTTTCAATCATTCATCCGATGATTCTCCGCATAAAACAAAGCAAATGACATAACAAATTCGTACTTGAATTAGAAAGTTTTGTACTCTTGTATGTCGAATGGGTGTAGACAAAATTGATTGTATTTTGTATTATTGTAATTTATCTATCAACCATTGACTGTTGCTCGTGTGATTTGTACATCAAAGCACAACAAACTGTGTGGATAAAATGTGGGCAGATTACGAACAGCAATATATATATATAGTAACACTAAAAAATTCTATAAAAAGGTTTGCATGATACAAGAACAAATGGTAGGTGATAAGTGTTCTCGAAATTAGTTTTGGAAACATTGCCAAAATATGATACCAAATTCATATTTTTATCAAATGAAATATCAAAAGAGCTTTGATGGTGGGCCATCATACATTTGACTGAGCTTGCCTAATCACTGTGCCAGCAGTTCTCAGTCCAAAACAATGTTGTCCTCCATACATACTGGCAACAATCATGTCGCATGCCATTCACAACTTACTTCCACTTTGTAATAAGTATAATCAGGACTACATCTTCACTATTGCATTCTATTACTTATTCGCTATAGCGTTTCCTTTGTGGATGTGATTTGTTCAGCTATTTCTCCAAATACTATGAGACTGACTATGTATGGTACTTTTTTTGGAGTCGTGGCTGAGCAAGAAAATAGCGTATCCTCCTGGAATGTGTATACACTGTATTAATAACCAACCTTGATATTGGATAGGAATGCTCTGGGGCTACTTGACCATTAGACCCAAAATGGTTGACGTGTTTAGTGCGTTTTATCTGAACAATTGGCGTTGGCCAAAAATTGCCCTAAATGTTGTTCCGAAAATCATAACATTGGGTCAAAAAGATCGGCTCGACCGTGGCAAGGGGATCAAAACACCTCAACTACAACCTATTGACCTTTCGTATACATATATTGCTATTTACTGTCTCATCTCATAATACATAACCACATATCATAAACTTTTGACAGGAAGGAAAAAATGGGATGACAATTTAGTCGTAATAGTCGAAGCTGTGTTCCTTATATTTGATTATTTATTTATATATTAAATACACAATTCAACGGGCAAACCCTTTAACATATATAGATTATATAGCATATCTATATTACTACATTTTAATATACATTATATGAATACTTGCTGACTTTGAAATTGAAATCATAAACGTCTTGTTTCACTGTTTTTTAGTTTAAAGTAGGACCTTCGGGACCCACAGATAAACCTGAAAGAAGCAAAGGCTGAACATTGGCTGTCCGATTCAAACAGTTTAGAATCTATGAGGAAAGAACTGCCATCCGTGTCGTCTAGAGCGATAAGCTGAAGTTTGAGCCGATGACTCATCTCATGGTCTGTCTATGTTTCTTGACTATGAATTCATAGCGTATATATTTTCTCACCTTACTAGTATGTCATTGGTCGTCATTGTAATAAACATTTAGTTAATATTTCTAATTGCACAAGGATGCAGTATACTCTAAAGCAGTATGAGAATGTTGTGCAATAATTTCTCTCCGTACTCCTTGGACACAAAAATGATGATTTTAGTTTGATAGAGCATGTGCAACACAGTACCACCATAACAATTAATGTGATTGATAACAATTAAAACACAAGTAAGTTTTATGATTACATAAATGTATAACTATACTATAGCAGTTGATTTGTATCAAATTTTTCACAGATTCAAACTAAGTACATTGATAGGTCATCACCAACCTAAAAGACAATATGCTGAGTTACTATAGTGTTTCTGTCTTATTGATATAAAAGCGGGCAGCCAAATCAAAAAAAAAAATTATAATTCCCATTACTGTCGTCCTTGTGAACACAGGCACTTGATGTTGCAAATATCACATGTACGTTATTGTATGTAAACCATTTGTGATTCAGGAAAAGAATCTTAAATGTTTTTTTTAGGAGAGAACCTGACGGTGCAGGCAAACTAATAATAACAGTCATATTGTAATTTAACAAACATAAATATATAAAGTACATTTTAATGATAGTGTCTCAAGGTAATGCACCACACAATGCAACTCATTTTTGATAGTTTAAAAAGTTATTGTTGCAAATATAATTCCACTCTTACCCCACTCCTGTAAATAAAATGACAATATTACAAATACGCTTCAAATCACATCAATGAAATTGAAAAATGTTACATAAATACATGATGATTTGTAGCAGTATCACAAGGCACCACTATTTCGAATATATAACTGCCACTATCTACCCCCCCCCCCATAAAACGCCAGGATCAAGGGAGAACCTAAAATGTCTCCAATTCTTGCGAATTTTCCACCTTTACCAATATTTTGTGTAAAGAACTTTAAATTTAAAATTCAGGGTTTTAAGTTGCTTTCAGATGGCAATTCATCAACCAAGCAACCCTAGAAGTTCAAATACCGGGAATATCACTGCTGCACTAAATATACAGTTAAGTTCACCAATCATCATCCACAATCTACCTATGTTATCTCCACCGATGTTCAGTGACGTATATTACAATTTATGAGAATTCTAACTTCGAAACAATAAAGTAATTTCAGAATATTGTGTCTAGCTGGCCAGCAAAGCTGAATATTTATTTTTGATGAATACCAATTACGAACACACTGTCGATTTACTTTACTCGATATGGCCAAAAGCATAAAATAGTTGGTGCATATATGATATCGTTCTGGGATTTACGTAAGCAACACATTGAGAAAGTGAATGCAATTTCATGATACACTCAACAACTGGTGTAGATTGAAATCCTTTGGTAGAGAATATTAATACATCACGATATTTATGGGTTCCCATTATAATGGAAAAACAATATACATAAACAATGATGGATGAATGCTCTTCAATATCAATACATGGCGGGCATGGCTGTGAGTAAATAAGTGAATACAGAATGGCGATGAATGAAACAATATTTAAAAAAAATGTCAGGGCTTGCAGACTGATATTTAATGTATTTACTTAAGATCTGTCCTGAATTGAGAAACCGAATGGCTTGTTTCTAGATATCAATTCAATGAAACATGCTGGTGTTGCAGCCTTCTCATAAAACAGGGGAAGCACTTCAGGCTGGGTGAATCTGCATTAGTAATTGCAAAACAGCATTAAGTGCATCCCATCACATACGATAACATCATCACATGTTATACTGTATTTATCTAAGCACTGCAGTACATGTCCCATCCATCTTTTTCCCTCAAAAATTTATTTGTGAAGACTATACTGGATTTACTTCATATTTGATTCTGGGACATTCCAGGCTGATCCAATCTATCACTATATCATATGATATGCAGATTCCCATTTGATATAAATGCTGTATGAGCTGTTTACTTCTGGCCAGTGCATCGATATTGATGCAAATATAGATTGGAAGCGGTCCTTAACCGTCTAGAGTGTGTCGGGTTTGCACCGATGTTGGAATTTTATTGTGTAGCCTGACCAAAGTTGAGGAATGGTTGCGAAGTTCAAATATATAGACTTGAAGAACAGGGACAATAATGACTTTAAGATGACTTGTGCTTTGCGTATGGCAAAAAGCAAAGATGGCACCGACCAACGTGGACGTCGATATACATTCTTGTATTTTTTAATATAACAAAGCTCATCTAATTTGTGCTGATGTGTTTATATTTACATTTTATCCGTTAAATATTGATTTTTAATTTAAACTGTTCAAGCACATAGAATGAAATAATTTCTAATTCATGGCAGTCTTGGATATACAGTGCTATTATTTGTCACTTTGTTGAAACCTATAACAGCTGTGTATGAACATTAAATTGAAAAAAAATAGATAATGCCATCACGGCTGGTTTTAAGTGTAGATGCAGCGATTATCTCAGATAACATTGCTTTGTTTTAATTAAAATTAGATCAACTTAATAATTGCGAGTTTGCAAATCTTTCAACAAATGGCAACAAACAAGGCTTTTAGAATATGTACTTTATGTATTTTAGCGTATAATATTATAAATTACTACTAATCGAAATATAATTCAGATGACGTTTCGTTTGTGCAAGAGTGTGGCATAATTTCAAGAGATTGGTAATGAATTTGTATTTGATGAACACCTTTCGTATATATAATAAATGTATAGCAATTCCAATAACTCGATTTAAATAGGCGGACTGATCATTTTCTGTCACTGCCCATTGGTGAGCTAGAGACTCAAACTAATGTGTGGGGTGTATACGTTCACTCAACATCAAGCTACTAGCTGCATAAACTACAGATCGGAATTTATTCTTACAATCAACAATAGAAGTCTAGTAGATCGCAGTTTCTAATTCCAGTACACTATCATCAGTATGCAGTTCGGACAAGCGTTCCTATTCAGCATATACGCAATTATTGGAGTTTGTCAATAAGTGATTCAATGGCGCTCTGACATTAAGTTGTACAGAGGAAGGGGGTTCTTTACTTTGAGTACTACGTTTGGGCTTGACAGCAGTCAGGAGATGTAGGATCACCGTGTACGGCGGACAACCCGGGATAATAGCCTGCAAACCCGAGTAATCAACACGTTGATTGTCGCAAAATCAGTCTCAACTACGGCCTCAGATATGAGTGTCTTAGATATTTAACCTTATTTCTAAACAGCTATGCTTCACATTCATGCTCTTGTAATCTGTTCAAAACATTCTCCATATTCAGATTCAGATAATTTACACGGATATGCGTAGTGCATTCTTAGCCATAAAGACAAGTGGCGATGACCACAGACTGTTTGCTTGACGAATAACACCATCATATGGCATTGCCATTGATCTGACGGCGACTTCGCCCTACAAAGCTGGTGTAATCCTGTGGTATGGTTGATGTATGGGCTTCTCATCCCTTAAGCAAATTTCGTTTTCATTATCCATATTAGAGATATATTCATAATTCCGCTCGAGCATTTCATGTACTTCAAGAGCTTGTATGTCAGTAATCCTTGATGTGTCAAGTCAAAGTCAAGACCACCACTCGTCAATCTAGTGTCGAACTACCACCGAACGTGTCACGTGTGCAAAAGTTTTGCATTTTTTTAGGTGACTGGCGCCAGTGTGATCCCATGGTGACAATAATTACAATGTGTGGACTGATCTCTGTACAGCAAGTTCATACCTGCAGTCAGTAACCAAGGCTTGGTCGGGCTGGGTCCCCACAGGACATTGAAGGCCGATCTTCAACCAAATGACGCAAAACATTGAAAAAAAAAACTTGAATACTGGAAAGTCTTCAGGTTGGGTGTCAATTATGTTACCTTTCCTTTCGAAAAAATGCCCAAGGGCTAGCAATAGAGCGGTAGACAAAATAATCAAATTATATGTATAACCCAGTCATTTTGTGTGTCCGAAATGAAGTAATTTACTTTCGGTTATAACTTGTGTATAGTATACTGTTGTAGGCCAATCGGATCTTGGTTAGACCACACATATTTCCTAGCAACAGACGTAGTTGGCACTTGCTTGTAGATCCACATCCTATAATGGACCATTATAGTTTTTATCAAGATATCGGATGGTCCTTGATTTTGAACAAGCACATTACATTGACATTACAACAAATACACATTTTAAATTTAAATATTTTATTATATTATTAACAGTTCCATAATGTCTCTCACACGGGCATAGCTGTGCCAACGCAAGTATGCAAGCCAGTGCTGCTACACATTCATTGTGCATTTAATCAAAATCCCTCTAGATATGAACTTCGAATATAATTTATTCCAGTGACGTAACGACCAACGTATTTTATTTACGAATTGTACAGCTACCAGTCTACAGCCTTTTCAACATCAGTATCCGCAATTGTTACGTGCACATTATGGGATCTCGGCACGTGCCGAAATGATTAAGCCTTCATGTTTGGAGAGAATTACAGCACTGGGTTCACGTTTGTTCACATCGGGACCCACTCGGCTTGTGCAGGAATCACGCTGTCATTCGTCGATCTGTTGGTTGACCAAGACATGGAAAGCGATACACATATGATGAAAACAATAATTGACATATTGAAATCAATTCCTTTTGTTATTATAGTATTTATTACGAGTCATCGTGCAATGAACGGCTTAGAAGATTCGATTTTTTTTGTTTACGTCAATGTAGCATTGCAATAAAATACCGGTTGCGCACATGAATATTCGTCGCCGACGACAGTTTGCATTCATTTCATTCATTACTACTGTATCCGATCATATATATAGTTATGTGTTCTCTGAAAATTCACCACTGAATTCGGTTCGTGCCGAGCGTTCAAGTAGATCTCTAACGTGAACGCCACTAATGTGTACTCAAAAGTGACTTGGCTGAGAAATGATTACGTACTACAATATACAAACACTGACACTCTTTTTCTAACTTTTGAAAGTAATGTTTTTAAGAGCAAATGTCTGTAAGGATCAAACAATGGTGACAGGGGTAAAAAAATCGATTTGGCTCATATTTTGCACAGTGGTAGTACTTGGTCCACAACCCATCAAAATAGCTTTTTTTAGATCAAAACTCCTTGTTGCCATGGTAACGGGCAAACAAAGTTTTCTGGGCATTTTCCCCAATTTTTGCATCTCAAAAACACGGAAATCAGCGACACCTTTAAACCTACCATAAAAACAAAACACGATCTGAATAGACCAACATTTTGCTCTTAAGAAACATTCATTGTGTGTTTTAATCGTAGGTTAATCAACAGTATGTTTATAAGTTCAGTCACATCAGACAAAACAAATATCACTTGGTGCCACAGTGGTAACACCTCTTTTGTTGTAGAAGTAACACCCGTGATTATAAACAATGTATTAACAAATAAGTGTGAGCTGTCTTGGCTGAGTTCAAGTGCAGCCCCTTACACGTTTTTTTCCAAAACGTGAAATATGACGGAACTTCGTTCTATCATATCCCAACTAGACCTTTTTTAGATTTTTGAAATGTCATAAAGTTGATCTAATAAAGACGTACAAGAAGCGTGATGTATTGGAGCTAAGCACGTCTGGGGTACATCAATCATCAAGCCACGACTGTGTTTGTCGTTGATGGCGGGATCATGACGCGTGAGTAATTGTACTTAACAAGCAATTTAAAAACAAGCTGTACGAGGGCGCTATATACGAATATGGAATAATTTTATATATTGACAACGCTTATAGATAATGCACATTTTAATTTGTAAACGGTTATACAAACCATGTAAGGATAAATATTATAAGGCAGTTCCCGGAAAACGTCAAAAAAAACACGTCCAACTTGATCAGTGGTTATTTAAAAGTATACGTTATAAACGTTAAACGGAAATCTGCGGTTTTTCAGAAATTATCGTTGATTTACGTTAGACTGAATGGACGACAAACGTAGCATTTCCGGCTGATGGTTACGCGACGGATATACCACCCCCATAGTCCGACGGTTACGCGGCGGTTTTACTGCATAACCGCCATGTAACCGTTGTGTAACCGTACCGGAAACACGCGATTTCATGCCGTGTCAATCTGGTGCAAATGTACTAACATACATAATATTATTAAAACGATAATGAGTCCCCCCCCCCCAGTCCCATTCTCTGAGTACAAGATGAAGCTTTCGAGAATTTTACAATTGTGGTTATGAATAACCACCATCAAAATTAAACAGATTGAGGTCAATTTGTTTTCTGTGTTGAAATTAATATACTTGCAAACAGAGGTTTACCTTATCGTGGGATAATGTAATATTATGACGCCATAAACACCTTTCATTCTGACAGTGATTATCATAAAAATATTGTAACAAATTTTCTCAACAAATAACAATACATTTATTTATTTAGCAAATGATTTTAGGGAACATAGATATACTAATTATATAGATAGTAATTATAAAGCTTTTGTGGTAGTCTTGGGACTTTATGGATGGGGAAGATGTACACAACGTTGTACCGATGCGTTTGTGAACTCTCTTGGTGTACTGATATAAAGTCCCACTGTATTCTGTACAGCGTACGGGACATGTGCAATGATTTATTTGTCATTGGTGTTCAAATATACATGAGATAAATAGATATTGCCTCTATATTTTCTATTAGGTTTTACGTCAACAGACTGATTCCCGCCAGAGTTGATGTTTTTTCTTACGTTAATTCCGAGTGTCTGAATACGTTATTTATAATTTATCATTATTTCAGCCTGTGTAGATAAAATATGAAAAACATCTGAGCTGATTTTAAATACATAATTATTTTGTGGTCATGCGTGTCATATTATGTAGCTTATTTGCACATACATTTTACTATTTTAGTTTGTGTAAACAGAATTTCAAACACTTCGAGTCAAATAAGGCCCATATGTAGGCAATGTTCGATGCATATAATACAGCTTTTTGCATAAATCTTTTTATTTAAGCCTATGGTTGTAAAGTAGAGCAGATTGTGCCACTATTTTTACTATACAAGTCACTTATCATAAATTTAGCCTGCACTGTCATTATTTCTTCTGCTGTATCATTTACGATATGTTCGACTCGTCTGCCCATGTAAACATTGTCACTCTGATCCGTACTGGACGTCAATAATGATGGGCAAATTTCAATTCTATCCATAATAAGTAGAATATTTGAAATTATTGAAAAGACCATTTTTTTTATAAAGTTGCACAATATGGCTTCTGCAAACAATTCGACTCGTTTCTAATGTATCATATTTTAGATAAAACCATATATGTCGTCACTGTGATTTCAATTGTTTATATTCTCGCCAACAAGCATGCACATATTTCAATAACAAATTTTGGTTGAAACTAGCTTGCATCGAAAGTATGAGAAATGAAGAGAATTGCTCGTCAACAGTGGTAAAATAGTTACATATAGTTCTAGACATTTCTAAGAATTATGAAAAAAAAACATCTATTTAAATATTTATTATTGTGTTTCATTTATATAAGTTCAGTCACAAATTTCTTCTGTTTTCGTTACTCAAAACATGTAGCCATGGTGATTCAGTGTAACAACCACAGTTATGGCTTTCAGCCTCGTTCTGTTAATAAGGAGCTGACCATAACTGTGGTTGTTACATTATAACAACACATCTCTGTCAAATAACCAATAGTTCAATTACATGTTACATTTCACTGTATTATTCATATAACATTTTGGCTATAAAACAATGTTGACAATAATGTAAGTACTATTTGTATCTGTAGAGTCGAGCCATTTTTCATATCTTTTCATATTCATCTGGCTGTTCGGACCATTGTCATTTGAATACATTGTAAAAACATCAACTGTAAAGAACACAGAGTAGTTATCTGATCCAACATGGGTAAACGAATAATATATTTCTTGCATTACAATAAATGAATAGATACATTCCGCGAGGACGGGTTTTAATATGTTTCAGTTTCGTGTTCCGTTTCAATATTCATTTAGGTTTTGTTCCAAGTACCATATGTCACCCATGTTTCATGTTTTATTTCGGTTAGTTTGATCGTACCACCAGATTCATCAAAATCAAATGGAAATGTATACCCAGTCATAAAATACTGAGTGGAATAAATTGATTCTGGAGGCACATGCCATTTAATAGTTGTCTGAATATGGTCTTGTTCGATGAAAACACTGACACCATCAATTGGAGCTCCATGCATGTCGTAGATTTCATAGTCCAGCAATATTGAAGAGGTAAAAGCCATGTTTGCTCTTTCTAGTTTAAACTTATAACAGTTATTGGATAATTGATGATACGTTACAACTACATCACCTACAATTCAAAATAACGCTGTTATTAGTACAATAGCACATAATTTACGATTAATGGTTACGTGCATTTTATATTATTATATAATCAAAACTATACTCAAACTTTGGTGGACAAACGTACAAAACATATAGTACATTCACTGTCAAATTTATTGCAACGTGTTAACACTAGAAGAAAACGTACAATGTATTAATGCAAATATATATATAGAAATTCCATTGGTGAGTACCCACCTGAGTATTCTCACTAAACCACGAAATGAAGGGCGACAAACATGCCATGCGATGGTCTCGCATCTATACATTGATAAGGGCACTAAGTGAACAGACATTAGTATATTAATTAGTTGGGACCACTGTTTGGATGCATGTGACACACTTTCAGATTGAACTGCAACTCCTTGTAGAAACATTTGGTGTGCACATCGTTGTGCAAGATCTAGTGCATATATAAACTATTGCCCGACGTTACATAAGGATGATGATTCCATGTGACAGTGGTTTGACATATTGTGTTGAACATAACACAGAAAAGGATGTGCATTATTGTGCCTGGCGAACTGACTCTTGTATGTCCATGTGTCGATTTATCTAACTACGTGATCTATTCCTACATGAATTGAAGTGTGAATCATTAAAATTCAAACCACCCAGTAACGTGATAATACATTGCACACGCCCACACACGCCACCAGATATCTCAGTTCATGGCAGGGTATCTTTTTATAGAATACTTTATAATTTAACATTCCATTACTTTGATCACTTTTGATTACATTACGTTGTGACCCACATAGAGATCGCTTTGTTTTTTGAATGTTTGATTGATGCGTACGTCGCATCTTTAAGCATACAAAATACATCTGTGTATGAACAAGTATACATAACAATCTCTTGTACATTGTGAATCATATTTTAATATATTGAAGTTCTATTGTGTGCATAGTCACTCGGTAACAACCACAACCAACTTTATATTTTGGAACCTTTTGACAAACTCACAACATTCACTTTGGGTTCTCGGACAATATTGTCATGTACCCCTTTCATCGTCGTCATATATATTATCTTTTTCTTCAATGTTGATTCAACCTATCCACTCATCATACACATAATTGCGTTATTCGCATCATAATTATCACTAGTTAGACCGTTCTTCAATTATATATATATACTATTATATTCTCCAACGATTATATCCTGCAAGAAAAAATGAAAATGTAAAAATAATATTTGTTGATTTATATGTACAATATATCAATTTCTTTGCAATGTCATCATGTATGTTGAACAGTATAGTATATCTCACTGTGAAATGCATCTATTTGATGACATTATTTAACAATCAGTCAATATAAAATCACTCGGATTTAATTTGCTCACATTGCAACACAGTGATTTGTTGAACAAAATATGTTCTCTAGGCTAGACAAAAGTTTTTCGTTCATAATGAGATTGTCTCTAGTGCAGAATTATAACGAATAATTATTTCAAATACATACCGTAGTCATGTTCGTGAAAGCAATGATAATGTTTAGAAGAAAAGCACATACGAAACATAATATATACGTCATATTCATGGAACTCGCAACACTTGAACAAATTAAAAGTAAACATCAATAGTAAAGAAAACGTACAATACGTTTCTTTTGTTTCTCAATTTTTGCACAGGATGACGAATTACGTATGTAATAAAATAGAACGATTCTCCATAACATTATATGTGCTGATAGTGATGGTACAGTCAATCACATTGGTAATAATTGAAAATGTGAAGTAAAGAAACGCCGTTGAAAATGATTGCAAAATAACTAATGAACATTTACAACTGCTTTAATCTCAATCCCACCTTAAGATTGTGATCCTTGTGTAGCTAGATTTGTATATAAAATATATTACTCACATTTAGTCCCGCTGAAACATATGTCAATTCTGTGGGCTGCATGGTCCGGCAAAACAGATATCCAATCATACACACCAACAATAAATTAGTCGTTGTATGAGTTCATATAAAAAAAATCATTGAAATTAATTATTATTTAGCACTAGAAATCATAGATAGTAAAATAATGTTGGAATCATGATATGTTCGTGCTACATTCGAATTGGAATTCAATTAAAAAATGCTCATATCAAAACAAATTTAAATTTATATATACACATCGTGTAACTACTTACACTATAATGCAATTCACGCGAAGGATAACATGGTGGATATTGAAGTAAGTAGACTATTAGAGTGGATATGCTAAATGTTAGTGATGTTACTCCTGAATGAATCACTTTCATTGTCATCATCTGATGCAATTGCTATTCCGAATAGTAATGAATTAAAGTACCTATCAGTGTCATGCCACGTATGAATGCAATTGTGGCATGACTATATTGGTAAGTTCAACTGATTAACCTGTTGAAAATCAAATAGTGTTGTTTCGTCGGGAATAGAAAATTACATCAGAATATCTTTAAATTCACTTTAATTAATTGACTTGTCATGCTGCTTTAATGCAACTTTGATATTACAATGGATTTTTAGAAAATCAGATATTTTTTTTTATAAACAAGACATGCAAAATGTATTCATCTTTAATCCTGGGATGTCTTCTGTCAATCTTTATTTTGCGGATCGCCGTTTATTTGTTCCTCAATCATGTCTTCTCAACAGATTTTGATGCCACAACGAAACACGTTTGAGACAAAATGTGTATAACAAAAGTGCAAATTGTATGTATAGCAAATTGTCCTTGTAGTTTGTTATAAACCACCAGCTCAATTGCTTTGATATGTGGTAGTTTCAAAAGTTTCGGAGAAGATGTCTTTTGGATGTGTGTTGCTAGACTTGGCGACCACAATGTTCTTGTAAAACAGCGGAGCTATTTTGACTATCAGGTCGGTTTGTCTTGTCGTTCACTTGACACTATTACCTTCTCCCTTTGCTTTGACAATTCTTGTGGTCATCCTACTGTTTTTTGTTGATGTCAAACTAACACTCACATTCAAATCTTTCTTTCTCTCTTTTTCATCTAACTAATCTGATTTTCCATCATCAATCTGATTCGATTGTGTCATGATACCCTTCATTTTAGTGTCCGCTATTTTACCGTCCAATGATTCTCTTTCTTTCAATTTCGTATAAGACAGCCCGTACTCTGGTGCAATCAGGGATATGTTCACCGTTTGTACAAGATATTCTATTTATGGAAGGAAATGTATGCAGTTGAAAATACAATAAATCCCAGGATAATAAATAGATTGCCGGACGAAAATGTCAGTAATTAATTTTATATACAAATTTAGCTACATAAGGATGACAGTCTAATGTGGATTTGAGATTAAAGCAGTTGTAAATGCTCATTAGATGGTTTTCAATTATTTTCAACTGTGTTTCTTTACCTCACATTATTAATTGTTAACATTTGGTTGATATTACCATCACTATCAACACATATAATGTTATGAAGAATCGTTCTATTCTCATTACATACGTAATTCGTCATGCTGAGCGAAAATTGAGAAACAAAAAAAAAGGTACGTTTTCTTTACTAATGAATATGACATATATATGATTTCTATGAATATGACATATATATATTATGTTTCGTGTAGGCTTTTTTAAACATTAGCATTGCTTTCACGAAACTGTATACGGTATGTATTTTAAATACTTCTGCACTGGAGACAATCTCATCATAAATGATCCATCTTTGTCCAGCCTAGAGGACATATTTTGTTAAACAAATCATGCGTTTCAGTGTAAGCGAATTAAATCCGAGTGATGTTATATTGACTGATCGTAACATAATGTCATCAAGTAGATGAATTTCATAGTCTAACATACTATATACTGTACAGCATAATTTTCACCACGCGTTTAATGATGACATTGCAAATAAATGATGTATTGTACATATATATCAAGACATATTGACTTGTGTATTTTCACTTTTTCATTTTTCTTGCAGGATATAATCGCTGGAGAATATAATAGTAAGTATATATAATTGAAGGTCTGTCTAATTAGTTATAATTATGATGCGAATAACGCAATAAAATGGAAGGTGGATACGTTTAGCGTTTGCTATTATGTGTATGAGTGGATATGTTAAATCAAAGACTATAGAGAAGAGAGACAGGCAACTGCCGACACACTTCAAAGGAAATCAAATGGCCGTCGTGCAATGTCCCTTGGAAAACGTAAGAATAGAACAACAGTTAGGCAAATACTGACAGCGCCCCCAGCAGTATCCATTTTGAAATGTGCGAAAGATTAAGTTTTAGCTGTTCGCTGTGGAGTGAGAAGTCGTCCGTGTTTTTCAGTGTTTGCTGTTGAAATCGGTGTAACAATATAATATATATTTAGTGTTACGAACGTTTGTCGGCAGGTGAGTGCGGCGTATTTTGTACTACATGTAATTATTGTGTTATTAATAAAATAAGCTAACATTGTATACGGTGTTTAAGAGATTCATTCATCAAAGAGTTCCCTTGAGTAATATATTTTCACTTGCAAGGAAAAACAGGGAACCTCAAGCAGTGTAATATCCAACCAATGTGTGGGGAAAAAGGACACTTCAAAAGAGACTGCCCTAGTCCACTATGCCAAGCCCCACAGCCGTACAAATAAAAAAAGGAACAGAACAGCAACAAGGGGACAGCAGTGGAGAAGAACCACCCCTAGACAAAGGAGTCAAAACAGGGCAAACAGTCCTCATCTCCCTTGAAACAGACAATGATATTTCCCACCTTCGCTGAGTTTAGTAGAGCCCGAAGTGGTTTGTTTGTAATGTGAGAAATAAATGACAATCCTGGCAATTTTTGAATTTGATACTGGATCTTCAGGTACACTGATATCAAAGACTCAATATGACCGAATGACAAATGCCCGGAAGCCACAATTACAGCCAACCCTGACTCACGTCGAGTTGGAGGATGAAAGCCATATGAATCAGCATAGAATGGCACCCATGCAAGTCAAGATTGGAAAGGACTCAGTAACAGTGGACCTAGTGGAAATGGTCGCAGCAAGTTTAGTAGGAATTGACATACTAATAAAGATTGGATGTATATTGGAGTTCATAAATGTAGAGTTAACATTTAAAGATGAACTAGTAACTGGTAACTGGTAAGTGACTGGTAAGCCAAGCCGTTTTGTTCAAGGATAAATATTGAAAAGAAAATGAGGTTATCCCTTGAAGGAGAGGTAATAGTCCTAGGCAAACTAGCAACTGAAGTCCCTACAAATGTGTTGCCATTGTAATCCAACTGACTCTGCAAAGATATAGGGAAATATGACAATGGTAGCAAGGGCTTTGGTGTGATGTACGCAGGGGACCCTCCCAATCCGACTCTTCAATGTTGGAGCAAGCACTGTTGAGATACGAGAAGGCACCACCATAAGAAAGATAACAGAAATAGAGGAAAACAAACTCGTTGAAGAAACACCCATCCAAAAATCGGAAATGATTTTGGACAATTGCAGCGAAGTTGCACCGAACTAAACACACAAGATTAAAAGAAATTTGCAGAATTACTGGTAGCATATGCAGAAACATACCAGGAGTCCATGACATGAGAAAGACGGATATAGTTAAGCACGAAATACATACCATAAGTCCCTGGTCATCGTTCTGGTACGAAAGAAATATGTGTCAGCTCTTTTCTGTGTATCGCAAATTAAATGAAAAGACTGTAAAAGACGCTTATCCCCTACCAGGGATTGATGATCTTCTTGACAGTTTGTCAGGAGCAAGTTGGTTAACTAACCTCTGGCTATTGGCAAGTACAGTTGTCTGAGGATGCCAAGCAAAAATCGACATTTACCACACATATAAGTGGTACGTTATGCCCTTTGAGTTGCGTTGTACACCTTCCCCGTTTGAACGGGTGATGGAAAGAGTTATGGATGATCTCCAATGGGAAATGTTGGTTCTGTATCTCGATGACATCATAGTCTACGGAAAAGATGTGGATGAAATGGTGAGAAGATTACGAGTTGTGTTTAGTCGCCTAAAGACGATTTGGAACTAAAGCCCAGGAAATGCCATTTGTTTCAAAGAATACATCTAAAGTATACATTGCCAGAAATGGGTGGACCAAGATGGCCGACGTCCGCCCGTGGCTGTGCTCCAGGGTCAAGTAAACATCACATTGCATAAACAAATATTAATTTTGAGTTTATATTTTTCATTTTTTTCAATTTTGTGTGCTTCGTAATAGAGAGGTGACATTCCAAGCTTTCGATAAGTTATAGATGTTTCTTTTAAAACTTCACCATTAAATGCCCAACTTGCTGTAAAACCTGATGATTGACTAATGGTCAATGTGTATTTGTGTGCCATTTTTAAAAATAAGAAAATGACGTAACATTTGTGACTCTTCAAGTTTATGTGCTTCGTTCTTGATACGCAGCGACGCAGTATTCGCAGCCCAGATTAGTGTTGAAGTCCTTGCATTTTTTACACAGATGTACAATCCAGTTACGAGCAAATATAACTGTTTTAATCCAATAGACAACAAGAAGTAACATGAATCAAGATTTATTTCAGATTAAGTCCGTTATTCCATGTGAAACCACCTCACTTTTCGAACGTGAACCACTATCAACATACTGCTTTTGCTGCTAAATGTCAGAACACAAGATCAACAAATTGTATGGCCGTTTTTCCTCTTTACAAAGGAGGGGTTCCATCACGACGTCTGTCCGTAAGTCGTGTATTGTTCCACGACAGTCTCGACTTTTGTCTTGTAATACGTCAGACAAACGTAATTTGCATATCAGTCGCCTTTGAAAAATTGGTCTGTCCACCGATTTTTGTGTCAAGTATATTACAGATGGCTTGTCATTAATGCCATCTTAAGAGTGTACTAAAGGGTATCTCGTCCTCTGGCAACCACAACAATATATTACATGGTTTCATATAACAAATACAAGTGGGCACATAACAAAGGAAACAAAGTCTTACCTCACTTACTATTGTTTCCAACCCAAGCTGTGAACTACTTATCATAACAATATACTCTCTTTAGGATAAACAATAGACCTTTAAAGTCTATGACATCATATATAAATAATATATGAATAATTTGCATGAAATTATAGTCACTGCAATGGAATAGACAGGAAATCCCTACTTGACCAGATTCTATTTCCATTTCTGGCAATGCTACCTGGGCCTACTGTCATGTATGACAGGAAATTTATCATACCTACGGATCATGCTGCACTAAAATGGCTGTTACAGTTAAAGAACACGGAGAGACAAATTGCAAGATGGCTGGAAGTGTTGTCTGGATACGAATTCACTATAGTACATAGACCAGGACGGCAACATAATAATGCTGATGCATTTACGGGGATACCATGTAAGCAATATGGTCATAAGCAAGGCAAAGATAGCGCTCATTGCACAACTGGAAAGTACATGGCCAGTGATCTATCCACCATGGGGGATACGGGACTTAACATAAGATTGACAGGGTTTCAGCCAAGCATCAGCCAAAAGGAAATACAGATTGCCCAGGAACAGAAGATATAGGACCAGTTAAAAAAGCAAAGAACATACTAAGCAAACCAAGTTTGAAAGAGATATAGTACTGTACTGATCTGTTGGGTCCGTACAATTGTCCATTGTGTAATCTGTTTCTCAATTGTGCCTTCATTTGAGCAAGGTCAGTATATTTGTGTATATTAGTTACAAATTCATCGAACGGGTTTTCATACGTTAACAGTTTAAATTGTATGTCAGCATGAAAATAATTTAACGATGATTCCATGGCGTTATAAACTGTGCATGTTTGACCAGCGTATTGAGTAGGTTATTGTTATGCTTATCATGACTAGCTACATAATTATATATCCTGGGTATTGAGGGCCACAACTGTATGTTCTAACCCCACAAATCGTGATATTGCCCGAATGTGTTATTTATTTTATCACATCGAGTAGACATCCATCATGCACAAGTACATTGACCATACACCATTCACATCCGCTCTCCCACAAAAAAACAACACTTATATTTGAAGTATGCAATATTTTATTTTATGTATTATTATTATTAACATGTTTCACAACACTAAATTACATAGATACATTGTTTGCTGAAAAAACATTGTTTGCGAAATACACATAGTAAATGCCATTTCCAGCCACAGATACATTTTTAGTAACCGTTTCAGCAGTGTGAACCACTCAATTTATCGAGTATAACAATTTTGAAATGAATTGAGAAATTCACATTCGCAAGTTATTTAACTACACGCATTATAAAATGCCGTAGAAGTGATTGAAATTACTTAACGTAATTATATATTATTAACGTACCACACCTTCTATCCACAAGTCACATAGCATACAGCGTTTTCGGTTAACATCGTAGTGGAACGCGTAGAAATGCTCACAGCGTAGAAAGCGACGTTTCAGTTGCGGCTCTAGCGTACATTTTTGCTTCATATAAAGAATACTATAAACATCAATAATAAGTATTATTGCTTTCCTAGGCCACCGGCCCATATACAAACATATCAAACCAATGCTTAAAATGTAACGGGTACAAGAAGAATATGATAATATTCTCGGTTAATGATCACATGGAATTAAATAATAATTAATTTGTTAACAATTGTTTCCTAACTTCAAATGCTCTGTGCACAAACACACAAACATTTCGTAGAATAACACCATTTGTTGCTTGAACAAGCCTTTGGAATTTATCCATGGTTGGTTGGAATGAAAAATGTTGGGGGATTAACTCTCGTCTTAATGTGTTATAGGCTGGGCAAATCAACAGAAAGTGATATTCATCCTCAACAAAATTAGCACGACATACTTTACAGAATATTTCCGTTGAAGGCAAACCTTCGCGCCTACCTTCTTCAATTCTAAGTGGTAAAACCCCACAACGAAAACAGGCAAAAATGCGGACGAGTTTCAGATTGCAATTTAAAGATAAATATTTCTCCGGTTGTAAGGTACTCTTGAACTCAATGTAATTACGTAATTTAGGTTTCAAGGACGTATTTGCTTTCCAAAATTGAGAAAGAAAAACGTCCTTGCTACCTACTTCTTGAGCTAGCCAGAAATACCCAAAGCCATATGAATACAAAATGTGTTTAATTGCCGTCACCCAGTTATTTCTACCTAGGTCATTGAGATTACGCAACATTGAATAGGCATGCCTGGGAATTCTCGTCGGAGGGAGGTCTAAGCCAATACTTAATACAACGTTTAAGTGTGGAAACGAAGATTGGAAGTCGCCCACACTCTCCAACTATAGCTTCTTTGGCAGTACCTTGAGGGAGCCCAAGAAGCCTTCTGCACCATGTCCTATGTACTTTTTCAATCTGGTCGTAGTATTGAAATCCCCATATTTCAGATCCGTAACACAGAATAGGAGATATAATTGAATCAAATAATTTGAAATGAGTGTCAAAATGAACCCCATTAGGTTTAACAGATACCGATGAAAGAATCCTAAGCGTTTTCCCTGCCTGGTCCGCTAAAGTTGAAACTGCTTTAGGCCAAATATTCCTGGAAGAAAGCACGAGACCTAAATACTTATAATATTTATGACAACTTCTAACTCGCATCCCTCAAGGAACCACTTCTCGTTTCGTGAAGCGTGACCGCCTTTGCGGAAAACCATAACTTTTGTTTTTTTAAATTAACTTTCATACACCACTTACTACAAAATTGCGATAAAATATTAATCAAATTCTGCAGGTTTGGAATTGAGTCACTAAAAATGGCTACATCATCTGCATAAAGTAAAGCGAACAGATTATAAATGTCCTGTGTTAGTTGAATCCCCCAATTTCCCGAGTTAACCAACATCAAATTTAATTCTTCAATAAAGAAACTAAATAAAATAGGGCTCAACATACATCCTTGTCTGACCCCTATCGGGCATTCAAAGGAACTTGAAAGATTCGATTCAGATTTGACACAAGACTTAACATTACTATACATAGAACGCAAGATACAAAACATGTTACCATGGATACCGATTGTTAATAATTTATATAATAATAGTGAATGGTTTATCCTGTCGAATGCTTTAGAAAAATCCACGAAGAGACAATAAAATTTACCACCCCTTTTAGCCAAGTACTTCTGCACAATAGCATACAAAACAAAAATATTATCTATAGTACTGTGATTTTTTCGAAAACCCGACTGACAATCGGATAACACGCCATTATGTTCTGCCCATAAACTTAGCCTTTCATTTAAGATTGCTGTAAAAATCTTTTCTAAAACATTTAATAATGATATCCCTCGGTAGTTGTTTACTGCATAAACATCAAAGCAGAATATCTTACTTAATACCCATTCTGGCACGTTCGTTGTCTATTTCCGATGACTAAAGTTCTTTCAAAAGCCACCCGAAAGCAACAGCGGCCCAGGACAGCACCAGTGCAGTGAACGACAATTTGGTATGCACAGTATCGTCGCGCATTAGTTTTATAACATCATCCATGTGATATACCCATGTAATATCCACTTGGCGGGAATTTTATCACATAATATACTTTTTTATTCAATGTCATATGACCGAGTTTTAACCAATCATAGCAGGCGTAATAGCATTGAGATGTGATAAAAGCATTAAAATGTGAGTATACACTATGAAGTATACAATTTGTTATGCCTTATGTTCAGTCGACGGTATGTTGTTATGTCAGGTAGCACCTACCATACGACAATGTTCAAACTGGTCTCGTGGTTTGACCATCGTAATTGATAAATTACAAATATAAGTTCTCTATCTTGCTCTCTCTCATGACCAGTGGTGGACATTCATTCACACAGACGTGGTAATGATATACCACACATATACACATATTATACATATACTTGTTGTTTTCTCACCATTTATATAGTCTTCCTTGGTCATTGCTGAAGGTAGTCGTGCATATATGACGATATCTATAGAAGTTCCTAAATTTGTAGGCAGTGTAAATGTTCTTATAATGCTTCATTGTGTTGAAAAACAAATCGTTAAGGCATACTAGAATTAACATACTGTCTTTAGAACATATATCACTTGAAACCCTGTGTCAACGATTAGAGCAATGACGCCATTGTGCAAGACAATGCAAATGTCAGTTTAGATGAATTGACTGTCTTATACTATAAATGGTTCATGTTCATAAAAATGAAGTAAATATATGGTCAGAAATTAAACGGGATATACTATTTATTCACTTTTTGCTGAATTTCATTTGTCCAGGCTCATGTACAAAAAAATATAGTTGTATGGTCAAAAAGCAAGATTGTAGAAGGTAAATCATTTTTGATCCGATTGTGACACTACATACTATAATTTGAAGAAAAAACACATGTCAATGACACATTTTGAAAAAAATGGCCGCCAGTTGGTCATTTTGAACTCAAATCATCGTGAACATGTATCTCAACATGTTTGTACCAAGTTTGAACGAAAACTGACAATTTCTGTGCCATATACAACATATATGATGTATGTACCAAATATGAATGGCAATGGTCGAAAAGCTTTGGAGATATATAAGTATGATCAAAAAGCAAGAAGGCCATATTTGATATGATTGTAAAAAAATGTCATGTACATTTAATCTAAAACGTACAATGTTTATAACACATTTGAATGGAAATAACTAAGCATGACCATGATACAACATTTCCAAATAAAAACAAGATGGCTGCCATTCGAATCGTCACAGACATGTATCCTAACATGTATAATGTATGTATCCAATTTTAACAAAAACTGACAAAGCTTCCACACGACTAATGGCCATGAACATATATTCTAACATGTATAATTTGAAGAGAAAACAATTGTCTATGACACATTTTCGAAAAAAACTAACTGGTTGTCCGTCATCAATCTTAGATTGAATCAGTAAACCACTGGATGTTAATATTTCACATAAAAATGAACAGATTTCGTCCCATGCGTTCCAACTCTGGACGGACTTTTTTTTCTGGAATTTATTATTTTAACGCAAACTGTCAAATTTCTTATCTTCTCATTGTATCAGTTCCTAGTCCTAGTCAAATTTCAAAATTTTCCAACCCTTTGGTTTTGGCTTTAGATCGGTGTATGTTCAAATGTCATAACCTTTGTTGTCGCATTGTTTGTTCAAGGTCAGTATGTCCCTAAACTTATAGTTCCTGTCTTTCCATCAGGTGAGAGTACCAGAAAATTTTGCTCTATTATTTATTATTTCATAGACAAGCAATTTAAATACGTGAATATCATTCATTCAGTAATATTAAAAAAAAAACATATTAATGTAATACGTTATTCAAACAAATAATAACGTGCACTATAAAACACACTGATAGTCAGTTGTGACACTATGCATAGTTTATGTAATATTTGTATTATGAATTTTGGATGGAATTTAGTTAAAATCCACCTTACCAAGATGACACAAATTAAGTGAAACACTGTAGTGTAATTTCATACTAGTCTGTCACTATAATTTAAGTATTTCAAGACTTCAGTGACTTCACTTATGTTATGTATCAACCTTCCTACAAAAAGATAACATTGTATCTAGCAGTAGCAATTTTCCACAGAGTACCAGTGGCAACAAAACATAAGGCAGCTGCAAAATACACATTTAATTAAAAAAATAGTTGTTTGGAAGCGCATCCTAATACGGGATTTTAATTGTAAACACAACGATTATCCGAGATGCATTTCGTATTTCAAGTGCATAATTTTAATTAAAATGCATTCAACAGAATGGCAATAAAGTTACTGCATAAATTCGTTTTGACATATAAGCTGTTGTCCTGGTGTTAATTTAAAGATGGTTTCTACAAGATATATTAAATAGTATTAAAATATAAATTTTGTGAGATTCCCTTAATCCGATTCAAATCCCTTGTATTGATATTCACTGCTGTTTGCTAAACTTTGCAGGTGTTGACTTTTCAGACCTCCACGGTCGAGCCACGGCAGGGTTTTTAGCTCATTGTTCTGATGAACTGGGGTAAAAAGACATTTCTTTGAAGATCGGGCTTATATAAAAGTACACATGGATAATTACAAATGCAGTGCTTAGTAATGACTTGTTATATTAACGTATGTGGTAAATTGCAGCCGACACTCCTTAATGAATTAGACCCAGTTTGTGATAGTAAAACATTGACTATTTTTTCCAGAGTGATGCTAACAAAAGGGATTGATGTTTCACTTCATTGTGAGATGGTAGTACCATGTCAAACTAAAGGAATCATCCCAGACACATAGTAAGGAATGGTGTTGCTTGATGACAGAGGCCCGATTGCAGTAAGGAGCGATGGTGGGGGCTAGATCGCTAACCACATAGGGTGTTATAGTATGGTCCTTGTGCGTCGCCAATAGTTCTACTAAAAAAAGATGTGATGAGATCTGTTCTGTGTTGGTTATAGAAGACTGAATGATTAAATAATAAAGATGATGATGATGCTGATGATGATGGCCAAATCCTCAGTATAGACTATTCCATGTATGGAGCTTCCTGGTTTCCAATTTTAGAAAGTGGGTTCAAATGCATCAATGGCGGTATTTAGTTGGGAGATTTATGTCATGTTCTTCCTATGTCCGAGCAGCTTATGAAGCATATAATAGCTGAATTACAGTTGGCCTACTTGTATTTAGATGGTGGTATTGTTTACAGTAAAGATGTAGAAAAAGTTCAGTTCCATTATAATGTACTTTGGTCATATAGTGTCAAAGGATGGAGTGGTTTCTTAGGGCGCAGTTAGTATCAGTGTCACCATGTACCTAGTTCCGCTGCGCCGTTGCAAAGATAGATATGTTTGACAGGGATACAGAATGTAAAGCTGTATCTGGTGTGAGCCCCGTTTTATCATATTCACAGGCGAAAAATATTAATATATGTAGGACACAGAAACAAGTGAAATTTGAGTAGCTGTCTTACGAAAATCATGTATGAAGAGGAAAAAGTGATAGTGTGTAACAGCAGGTATTACTGTAGTAGAAGCAATTTTGTGAATTTCATGAGATACTACAGGCAGTGCCTGTATGGAAGAAAATTAAAGCTGTTATCCAGCTCTAATACGGTTTTCAGTAATAAGTTTCAGATGGAACAGCTATCCAGGTGAAAATGAACCGGAATTAAGAGCAACCAGAATAGTAGAAAGAAGAATGCTGGACACTATAATGTACAGAATCTGATTATTTAATCATTTGGGAAACATCATAGGATAAGAGGCTGAACATACTTTACCAATCTAAACTGGTACGCCCAAGAAGAAAGTCTGAATATAAATATAGTGTATGTCTTTATGCATATATAAGTGTAATCGAGAATGGTGATCCCAGCAAATATTTGATTATTGCAGAGAATAATAATGATATTCAATCAAAACATTAGCCACTCATAAATGTTTCAAGTATGTATACATACAAGTTTGGAGAGGCAACAAGTAGATGTTGAGTACAATAATTTGTGTTCTGCTTGTGAGCATTCCTGTACATAGAAATCTGAATAGTAGAACAAGACCACTGACAATCTATTTGAATGATCATGGTTTTTTTTGATTGAAAACATGTGAACAATGTGGTTTACAGGAAAACACAGACACTGTGATTTCCAGAGCCAAAGAATATAGCATGGAATTACGGGATATTCCCATACACATGGCGAGCCCAAAAATTGAATCCGGAATTAAGAGTAAACCGGGATAGTTGGCAAATCTGAAAATGGGTTGCCCACATCTGACTATCATGCAGGTACCCTCTAGTGATATTCTGCAATACAATTAATCACCTAATCTGTATCCCGAATATCACTTCAATTGCGATTGAGAGTCTTATAGCGGCTCATTAAATTGAACGTGAAATAAAAAGTGTATGGAGCTATGAGACAATGTAAAAAAGAACACTGCCTCTGGATGCTCTGCAATGTGATAGATGTGAGGCATTGTTTAGAAAGTACATATGAAATGAAAATGATATGAAAAACTGACCAGACATAGTGAGATATGCAAAGGAGCTAGGAGACCCACAGAAGATGACCAGATAAACCAAATTGCTAATGAAAAGTTGAAAATTCAGTGGCAGATCCATATAAATTTATGTGACGGGTTGGAACCGTCAAATATAGAATCGAAAATGATGGCAAATTAAAGTTATTATTAAAGTTGTATTGAAGTGGGGGAGTCGTCACCTGTGCATGTGACAGATGGCCATAGCGTGCAATTGTTTATAAACAATGGATTACCCATGAGCATTTACATTTTTAGCGTGTGTTATCGTCGCTTGGGACTCAATTCCCGCTCGTGCGCAGGTGACGACCCTCCCGCTTTAAGATAATAGATACACAAATGGGGAGGATTATTTGAGTAAATGTACAGAATACACTGTAATAAATGTTAAATAATGGCTGAGGTAGGTGTTATAATCATTATATGCTACCATACCCATATAGTTAATATGCTTGGGATTATAAGACTTCTATAAACTTATATATTGTATTATCGGTGTGAACTAGCTAAACTTAGCTTAGCAGACGGGTCGTGTCAATAATATGTTACAGTAAACGATCTACAGTACTGTTCTGAGATACTGAATCATTGTATAAAACTATATCTATATACCTTACTATACCTTTAAGTTCTTAGGTGGACAGACGTACAAAGCATATTTGCATAGATTCTCGAACCTCTTGTTCTTAGTTAAAGCTAAAAAGACTCGAACGTTATAACAAAATATATACACTAAAACTGTGTGGGTTAACAACCCTCAAGATATTCTGATGATACCTATGGAATATGTCGCCTTTGGTTCGCAACGTGTCTGACATGGACATGATGCAATGGGCACGCGTATATACATTAGTGAAAGCACTGATTGATTCTTCTAGTGGTGGAATGCAACACGTGACCTGATTGAACTGGCTTGTGTCTATGGATTGGTAGATACCACTTATCAGAGAGTGCCTATGAGCCGATGCACGTGACACATGATATAAACACATCTAGATGCCACAAAAAATCGGGACTTTTACTGTAATATCGTCCTCATCGCAGCCTACGACGGCTTCAAAGAAGGTCACCGACAGGATCCAACAACTTCAGTAGGGTCACAACAAGTCCACTTTGTATACACTTTAAATGTATCCATCGGTGGCCTGGCAATTGTTTAGATCCCTGAATTTGTCCCTGAATAAAACTGACCACACGTCGTCGATATTGGGGAATTTTTTTCTCCTTCACATTGTTTTAATATCTGTTTGACCAAAAACGTCCTCGCCAAGTGTTTCAATCTTGCATCCATGTTATGATAAGACCTCGCTCGTTGTTGCATCTCTTTTTACGTTCTTCAGTGTACTTTCTCAGCACCAAGTTCAAAACAAAATAATATTATATTATAATAATATACTTAATATCTCGCTTCTATTTATATTTTTGAAAATCCTACCTCCCTTATGCATTATTTGTTGGGGTTCGTTGACGTGTAGAGAACCACTTGTTCCACGAACAAGTCAATTTAATGAATCAAATTTAATTTCCAGTTGATTACTGTAATTGAGCGTGAATCCTCTCACTCTACACACCGACTTTTGTCGGTTTGTTTAGTCGGTACGCATAATTCTTCGGCCCACTCAATACGACTTGTGTGATGTAATTATCTGTTGGACTTATTTTTCGAATCAGATCCCTCATCCCATTCTCCAGCTCGCTGGATGTAAATGATGGTATATGTGTCAAAGTACAAGCCTTCGCTAACCAATTTATCCAGAACACTGTAGAGTTTAAGTCGGCCATAGCTTGTCGTCATTACAGCCAGTACACCGTTCTTATTGGGTGATACGCTAATTTAGTCTTCTTTATTGCAGTGATGGACAAGAACCATCTCGTCATACATAAAAGAAAGATCTTTGATGTCTTGTTTAACCTTCATAAATATGTTGATGAACTTGGTGGACAACCCTCTTCTCCAGTCGTGGGTTGTCCAATCGTCGTAATGCCAGACTTCGTATACCCTACTTCTTCAGTCTTTTCCAATTACTGAGTGCACCAAACACCCGTCAGCCGATTTTATTGACACCGAGGTGACATTCGTCTTGATTCATAGTTTCAGTGCATTTGGAAGAAAGTAGGATAATCAGTCTGTTGTTCACTTTGAAAGGTAAAACGGGTCTTATTGATGTATGGATAAAGGCTGCTGAAGTCAACATACTCTTCCTTGAACTCGTAATACAGACACAAGGCATTGGTACTACCATTGTAGGATATGATTGTTCTTAATTTGAAATCTCATTCCCACATGGTAACTAGCGATTATTTGTTTTGATTCAAACCTATCCTCACTAGTTGCCTTTCGTAGAGGGAAGACATACCGAGTTCATTCTTGCGATTCGTCTCGTTTCTTTTGGGCAGCTGTGAAAGTAACAACCGTAGTATTCATACAAGGTTTTGATTGAAGCATCATACCCGGCTACATATTAAGGTCCGATTTTCATTTCTCTTCTGGAATTACGGGCATGATGAATGCGCATGTTAGTGGTGTGTGCCTCGTATTCCATCCATCTTATGTCATCTAGGGATTGATTCTGGGCACAACCCCGATAGTGTCAGGAGCCATGAAATTCTTCCAAAATATTGCTTTTCACATGAAGGCGATTGTGATACAATGGCTGAAGGGATCAACTTTGGTGAGATCCATCATTATCGATCTAAATGTCAAGCAACACTCCTCGAGTATGCTTACATCACTCAAACAGTACTTGTACGTTCTTTACGCAAATCATATATGGGGTTCTTTTCTAATTCTCCAAGTTTAGAATGTCTTTCTAGCCTCCTCCATCGTACCATCTGGGTCAAAATAATGAGCCTCGGGTTCTCTGTAATTGTCTCCCACGGTTCTCAGAAATAGGTTCTCTGTAAATAGGTTCTCTGTAAATAGGTTCTCTGTAATTGTCTCCCACGGTTCTCAGAAATAGGTGGGGAAAGAAACTCTTTGATGATTTTTGAACCATTCATTATATTTCAGAATAATAATTCCATCGTACTATTTTCAAATATGCGCGATAAAAATCATCCCAATATGTCCTTTTTCTAATGCTCATTCACAGAACACTTCCAAGGTACGTGGACCATTGAACACTTTTTCCATATTCGGTGGAATTCTCGCTAAGCACAGATCGGGAATATGAGTACAATGTTCGTCAGTCGTGCATTCAAAATCGTAAAAGACGTAGTTACCTTGGCTGTCAGAGTCATTCTCCGGTAGTCCTTTCATCGAATCATCAGATTATTTGTTATTTTTTCCTTCAGCGAGTGGTTTAATGTAACACAGATAGTCGTACATCTGAAAAAGACTTGCAGTTTTTGCAGTAAACAGTGTTACATTTGTGTAGACCCATTACGATATTTGAGGAGTTTGTGACCTTCTTTGCAACATTGAACTGACTGGGAGAGTTTTTCCCCGTTAACCGACTTTTGATGTTGTTCGAAATATTTTTCATTCTTGAAAAATCTGTGACAACTTCCGTACTTTTTCCATCGTGTAAAGCAGTCCCGTTGATTTCCACAACTCGGAAACACGTGATCGTAATTCTTATGATAAGACTTGACACACCTCGTGCAAAAGTACGCCTTTCCCAGGTCATAATTTTGATGATGTTGTTGTGTTCGTTTTTCAGAAAGAGATAAATGTCCTTGTAATCTTCTGTGCCATTGCCCACAAAACTGGTAGAGCCAAGTGATCGTGCGACAATATGTGTATTCTGAAATCTGGTAACACGCTCTGGAATGTTTTAATCACTTCCATGCCACATGAACCCTGTTCAACTCCGGCATTCCGCAAAAAAGTTCTTTAGCTTGGACGGTTTGCATAAAGTGTTTCCCATTGGGCATTTCAACAGATGGTGATGTTTTCCTCGATGGAAATATCTTGGTAGGATTGTAAGAATCCTGTCCACTCTGAACATCCATCACCTTGTCAACATTCATATCTTCACCAGGCATATAAACTGTAGCCAAATTTCGTTGTTCCAATTTGACGTGTTCTGCACTTAGTTTGATTGGCTATGTGTAAGTCGAATTGGTTGTTTATATAAGTGGCAACTCCTGTGTTTGGTCAAACCATGATACAGCAATTTGATTATCATTTATATTATTTATTCCGTAGTACATATATATATATATCGGGCTATTTCTCCCAACGTATTGTGCATTGTCTTCATATTCTCTGAGTTAACCAATGTATATCCGTAACTTTTTTTTTCTGAAAGGGATAACTGATTGTGAAGTACGGGCTTCTCCAATTTATCTTACTGTGATATTTTGATAAGTTGTCATTCATAATCAGTTCCGTTTCGAGGGGGCTCTCTCCAGCATTAATATTTGCATGCTAGTAATTTGATGGCATTTCATAGTGTTTTCCAATTGTACCCCTTCTAGTTAGAAAATACACGGATATACAGTGTCACTAAACTTCGTCCACGTTGATTATAAAACAAATACATGCTGATATAATCTCATAATTTAATATCCACTGTACCCCTTCACATCTTAATAACATATTCGAGCCGCCAGGCATAGAGTCCTTGAGAACCGAGAGCTCAATTTTCTCTCATTCCTTTACTGCCTTTGCATCTAACTGACATAGGTGGTCGCCTGCTGAAGATTCTGCAATTCAGTATCCACCAACAGTTCTCAATTGGATGCAAGTCTGGTGAGTTGGGGGTCATTCCTCTTTACGAAGAAAGCCAGGAAGTTTCCTAAAACACCACTCCTGGCTCACACGGGCGGTATGAGCAAGTGCACCATCCTGCATGAACACCATGTCCGAGCGTCGTTTGTACATCTTCTGGTCGGTGACAAGACCACTCCTATTCTTTCTGCTCTAGATTGGTACCAGTGTCGGTTCTAGTATACCTGCAGATAGTATTGAGCATTTACTGTAGTCACATGTGTCACTATGTGAAGCTCAGACAGCCCGGATGGAACAGGGCATCGACACCATGGTTCGGGCACTCAAGTACACCTGCTCACAAGGAGGCACTTTCTTACGACTAGCAGTGTAGACCCGGTCATTTTGACTGGTGGGCGTCTGAAACAAATACAATGGGCATTCGTTTGAGAACATCCCGTTCTCCGGAGTCAAACTGGCATACTTCCTTGCAAAAGACTTTCCCCTTTTTGGATCTCGTGCCCTCCAACCAATTTTCTTCAAATAGCGATGAACAGTGCTTTTAGAGCCTTTTTCGTCAAATTCAAAACCCATCGCACAGTCCTTCCCAAGGATGTGGCAACCTGATCACAAGTTCTACCCACAATATGACGGGCAATATTACTGAAAATTGTAAAGCAAAACTTAATTGGTTTATTCTATACCAAGTGCCCTTCAAAACTACTTTGCATGCTCTGATACATGCATAGCATACCCCTTGTCAGGAAATACAGTTCTGTATGTCATATATTCACACTAGTTGGTCATGGGGTTTATTTATTATACCCTGCGTCTTAAAGATTGGTTGGTGCCCGTTGGATTAAATTATTCCTCTGTTTCATGAATTGTGTTACTTTAAAAAATAATAAGACAAATCTGCACAACTACCCACTACTACTACTTGAAATAATGAGCACAGATGTAATACAATATCGTACATACGTATAAAGAAAGGACACTAGTAAAAATTGCATTTTAACCACATAACACTATTGTTTATTACAAAAAAATATGCTTTATATTGTCACTTGTCTCCAACAATATCCCACACGCCTGTAATCATAGTTCAATATTAATGCTGGACGCTGCATGTGCTAAAGCAAGGCCATGTACTGCACATACCACAACGACAGCATGACACACATTTTCTTATAATTACAATCCAGACAATTTATGGCAATTAGTTTAAAAGTGTGCTGGTCGCTTTTAATGGGCTGGTTAACCATGTTATAATAAATATATCTGTCAATTTTCCTAACATCATTATTTTTATGTTCTCGATGTTTTGCGAAGCATTTGTAGTGCTGTCCCAAAACAGCTAGGATAATAATATGTATAATTGGTATAATTAAGAAAAAAGAGTAAACATTAAAAAAATAGACCATCTTTTGTGTCATGTGTATATATATAATAATTTCAACAGATTGATATATCATCAGCTGTATGCGAGTGATTTAAAGCAGAATCACATTAATCAAATCCCAAGCATGTGTATGGACATTGGGCATTGACGTCAAATACAAAGATTAGTTTAAAGTGACACAGAAGCTACAATTCTCCTCTCACAAATACCTCAATGATTTAGAGTATATGTGATAAGTTTTATGCTCAGTGGTTCATTTTTTTGTTATTTGTGTACGTCACTACTGACTCTCAGCGATGACATCAATGCAGAGATATGCTACCATATGTGCCTTGTTTTTACCCAATGTAATATTATTCATTTTGTATTCAAGAAATATAGGAAATAATCGCTATAGTGCCACATCCATGAGAAGTATGTGTGATAATGGTCTTACATTGGTAAACACGGATATGGGTACCATTGAGGATAAAGAGAACAAACATAACATCAGCTTAATGTTAGTGAAGAATAATGTATCAAATATGCCTCACGGATTACTACAACCGCATGCAGGCATAATAACATCCTGGATTGCTCATTTCACCCTTGTCGGATGTAGCCTCAAATTCCAGTTCTTCCATCTACTTTGTCTTGTCAGCGTCTACAGAGTTGTCAAACCTACTCGTATGATGTTTCATACCGATTGTGAACCAACAAATAATACATTTTGGGATGAAGCTAAACTTATACCAATTCTTGAAGTAGTACATTGGCCAACAAACACTCCACATTTTTTTTCAATAACACTATTATAAATAACTGGCATAGAAGTGATATTCTTCGTATTCTTGTTCTACGCAAGTATGGAGGGTTTATACGGATCTCGACTTCTGGTTTATAAGATCTGTCGATCCATTATTTCATTATGGTTTCGTTGTAGAAAGATGTGGTGGGACTCAGATCTGCAATGGCATAATGTTCACTCGAAATGACTCGTTACTTTTAGATTTATATTACGACAATTTTAAACACTATGACCCTAGTTGTTTTTTGTGCAGTACCTCAAATGCATTAGCAAAACTTGTGTTAAAGCACCCTCATGCAGTACACATTGAAGATCATACATTAAAAGAAGATAACTGGGAGGAGCAATATCTACAACCGATGAATTGGACAAAGACACGTTATAGCATAATGTATTTTTTCAGAGAGAAACGGCGATACGGATACCCGATTGTTAACAGAGAAAACATCAAATACATGAATAATACTGTTGGTGAGATTGCCAGATATATTTATTATGGTGTCGTTGGCAAAACCCTAAAAAGCGAACAAGGCAGTCCATGGTATCACCAACAACAAGAATCGATTTTAAATTTTAAAGTTTCAGTAGGGTATGAGAGAATTTTGTTAAATCCCCTTAAAAATAAGCTTTGTCGAATCTATTATTTTCATTATACCGACAATAATTTGTGTACAATTTTACATACTAATTACGACTATTAACTTGCAATGTCCCTACTTTACTGACCTTTCAATAATTAGTTGCACCAGGGTTAACAATTATGAACCCCCCAAAATATTTTAATTTATGCAACACTATAAGGTAGAAGGTTACATGATATCAACTTGCAACATTGTTAAACTGACTGTGCAGCTTTTATCCCTATGTCACACGTATTATATTTGGAACTATGTAAGTTTTTATGCATTCTCACCATATAGTTCTCTTTACCTAAACCGGGTTATTTTAATTATATTATTTTGTAACTTGCTCACATGTTGTAGTAGATACATTTACCATTTTTTTTGCAGTGTAAGACATAGTTTTATACTCAACAAGAAAATAAAGCATACATGCTGACTGAAAATCCAAGAAAACTAAACTCGCACACGAGATTGTATTGACTTTTTATAGAGTGGAATAGATGAGTTCCATTTTTGTTGTTGCTATTTTCAAAGTTAATGATTAGTCACACTGTGATGTTTCACTACATTTGCATGAAAACATTTTCTTTACTGTTCTTCAACTATAAATAAAATATCATTAAAGCTATTAAAAAATAGACTCATGACATGACATTCACACAAGGCACATTTAACTGTTTAACTGCACATAAAAGAGACTTCATAAATCACATAGAATCAACCACACAATGTGCACAGCCCAAAATAAAAATAATTCGTGCCCAAACTGTATGTATCTCAAAATGTTCAAAAACTGTAACAAACCGTAGTACAATAAACGCTAATTATATTTATTTGGCTTGACAGCGTTAAGAAAAACAATAATAAGTGCAACTAAGCGACGCTGTATAATTAACCATTTAATTATGTTTACAAACAAATGTATATTCAGGTATAATGGAAATGTTGTTGAGCTCCAGCAATATATGACACACAATCCACGACTTGAAATACTAGAAACATGTTGCAAGTTGCCACATAATTTGTCAGTGGAACCATAGACGACGTGATATCGACATAGTAAATATCCAAATTTACAGCTATTTAGCTATTTGTAGTGTAGTCATGAATTAACTATTTGACCGCCTGTCGGCCATTGGGAATTGATCGTGAAAAAAGTGAAATGCATTTAACAGATCATCATCGCCAACCAAGGTTCGGCTGCCTCACCATTTCCAATATTAACCTGTATTCTGGTGCGTTTCTAGGGTAAATGAAGCACAAAGTCAAGTGACACGTTTCTATGGGAAATCAAACGCGAATTCACATGTAGATTAGGTTATAAGATGTTACAAGATGGCAATAATAATTGGTTGAATTGGACCCAGCTTATTGGCTAGCCCAAACAAAACATTTAATTTAGCTGAGGTGAGATACAGCTTTTACTTCAAACAATCACGCACATATTAGTAGGGAAGGCCACAGATGGTATGTTCACCCAAACCACGGAAATCATAGGATGTTGGCAAATATGATTACTGTTGAATGTTTAAATTTGAACTTGATTATTTATCATATCTATTTATATTGTAAAATTCATACATCAACATTTACACTATGACATTTCCCTTTCTGCTAATCTAGTGTGGCAACCAACTTATGTTAGCAGCAATAATGATTTGTTAAATTCTTTGTGCCGATTTTAATGTAGTTAATGGCAGGATAAACTGAATTATAGTAATGTTTTTTTTCATTGAACACATTCGGTTTTATGCGAATTTAACAGGGGCAATCAAATTATGCGACCTAATAAAATCAATTACAATTAGGACACTACATGAAACATTCTAGGTAAAAACATTAGATTTAAACCAATGTGCTAATTTTGCCCATTTTACAAGGACTGTTAGATAGACACCAAACCATGTGATTAATTAAAATGTTTATTTCTCTCAAAACAAGAAATTTAACTCTACATGCAAGATGTGAAATATAAAGTTGATTAACTTAAATACTTTTTACACTTTTTTTATTCAATTTTATTCTACCATAAATGTTATGCAACGACCCATGAAAAACAAATGGCCCAAATTATTGACCTTTTGAGAAAATCTCATGAATTATCCGCAATACTTATTTGAGCCACATATTCAGCATGCAAAGTACAAATTTGATCAATTAAATACTCCTGGCAAAGAAATGTCTAATATTTTACCAGTTTGTCGATTATCCACGATAGCGGAAAAAGGAAGATCAGAATTATGTTTTTGCTGTCTGGAAGAGTTCAGTGGAGATAGAGATGCGACAGTGTTACAAATTACAAATCAGTAGAGTACATGTTGTATCCATATAAAATACCACCTGTTTAGTAGAAATACCAACTAACTGTAGCTACTATTCTAAGCCATAGTTTGAGATAAAATTATTTATCTATAGATTGTGTCATTTTTTAAAGAGATCTACTAGCATATTAAACAAAATAAATCAAGTTCAAATCAAGATAACCTATATACAATATTCAAACAATCAAATTCCCATCACATCTGGCCAGTTCAAATGCATTGAAATGATTAATCATTAAATGATTAATCAGGTGTACATGACAAAATTACATTTAAACTCTTAACTCTTTTTTTTAGCAATTCTAATGTTTTCGTACCATCTCTGTTAGCTGCATTTGTCACAAATTCCATCACATTGAATATTCCAAAAAGAGTCAAAACAGCAAATCTATTTCTTCAGTACCATGCAAGACAGATATATGGGAAATTTGGTATTTTACATTGACATATAAAGGGCATTACTGTTATTTTTTAATGGTTGGTCACCTGTTTTGAATGTGATCGTAGTTGTTTTACAATTAGGAAGTTGGTTTATACTGATGCCGCTGCAATCTGATTAAAATCTGATGTAGTGTACGGGCTTTAATTATTCTGGCTATAAACTTATTTTAATTTTATTTTTTATTACTTTTGTTATTAATGCCTTTCTATTTTATTATTATTTTACTTTGATTTTGATTTCGTGTTTTTCTTAATTCCGCCCTACATACATCTGACCCGATGCCTATGTAACGAGATTTCAACGAGACCCACTAGCGACGATATTAGTCAACGAATCACAAACCTCCTTCTATAGCGCACATGATGACGTCACCGGGCAGAGTCAGGTCGCAAACACACTCAAATAAAATGGCGGATTATACCGACGTTAGTGACCGAGAATAACACGGTTTTTCGGTAAGTTTATCAATGTCAAATGCAACGAAAGTCATTTTTATGTTAATAATGTGGCTCGAATGGTTCGAGTTTAGATCGTTATTTTGCGTAGTTATTCTGGGAGTGACGATTTTGTTTCCACTGGTTCGACCGAACACCAGTGTCTTTTTCCAGTCGCTTGCCCTGGAGACAGGTGATGTTTTGTTGACGATCGGGCCAAAATCGTCTACGGTATTGAAGCCGTAGCTGTAAATATTCATCAAATTGTATCAACATTTTGTACATTATTATGATTATACAATAACTCTTTATTAAAGTAATTGAGCTGATTTGGACTGGAATAAAATATTTTTTATTTGGAACACATCGCAATTGATCAGGAAATATTTTTTTGCTCCAATTTTCTGCGTCGATGCCGTGGGCCGGTGACCGTTATACAATTTAAAATCAGTTTGCATAGTTTATTATAGCTGTTTACAGCGTTCTAATCATTACGATTTACTTATTTTTTTGCTTCCATTCTAGATAATTATGCTCAGTGTTTTATGTAAAATTTAAGTGATGACTGAATGAACGAACCCTGGCTGGCTAAGATGTATCTGGAAGTGTACACATTTGTTGGAAGTGAAAAAAATATTCAATGTAATGACAAAAATTGTAAAATGCTGTGGAATTTCTTTTGTAAATAAAAATATACTAGCAATTTTCTATTAATGCTTTATTCAAGTGGGCAAAATATAATGTACATAAAGATTGCCCATATGCACTGAAAAGTAAGCAACCGACAGCCTGCACAAATAGGGGGCTGTGATTGGCTGTTACCTACGCGAGATGAACGGGACTTACATAGGCGTCGGATCAGATGTAGGTAGGGCGGAATTTAAAAAAAATCGCAAAATAAAAATCAAAGTAAAATAAAAAGGCATTAATAACAACTAAAATAAAAAATAAAATTAAAATAAGTTCATAGCCAAAATAAATAAAGCCTGTACACTACATCAGATTTTAATCAGATTGATGCCACAGTTATCTGTTCGATTTGGAATTTGCATATCTATAATGAATGACTTCTGGGAGCAGAATTCCGTCAAAAATGATAATTATATTTTCATGGGTGCTGTAACCAATACACTTGAAAGTATGAATGTCTTATTTAGATCAAGTGTCTCCAACGATAACAACATGCTAATAAATTCAGACTATGTATGTGATTTGAAATTAGCAATGTAGTGTCTATGGCTAAAACCATTTACAGACCCGCGGTTAGGCTGCCGTCTTCAATTTATGTTAAAATAACAACAATTTTGTGTATTTATTCAATCGACGTGTAACGGAGCATTTAGTATACATGGCCAAAAGCACTGGGTAAATAGAATAAAATTCAGATCAGTCATGTGGTTTGACCACTGTCTTGGATTTTTGCATAAAACACATTTTTCACTGCCGGTTTTTTTCCTCTGAAAACAATGTTTCTTATTGACCCAGATTTGACTTTCAAAATTTTAGATAGGTCAACTTGTAAGCGCCGATATTGAATTCGCAGTTCCTATTTTGGAACCTTAAAAGACTCAGGCATTCTATTGATTTTGTTGCATTTTTGATATGTAATATAGCATTTTCGCCAAAAGAAATGTCATTTCACGTTATGCAGTCAGTATAGTATAGTGCCTTCTTGAGGTCTAAACTCATGTCTCGATTGAAGATGTGCAGAAATGTTTCACCTGACTTCGTACTAACCCATATTGTCTATGGTCTTATTTCTACAGTGATGAAATTGTGTTGATTAAAGACTCCATTTTCGAATACTGTATATTATATAATGTGGTAATTTAACAATATGCGAACTGTAAACGGTATATCTACAATTTATAATTAACACTTAGAAAATGTTAAAACAACTTGCTTGTAATCCGTAATGATGCTTGCAGTTATTTACTATGTATATTAAAAAGGGTACAACTAAATCTCAAAATGGCGGACATGTTTTGATAGAGCTATGCCAAATTTAAATAGTCAATGGTGACAAATTGGCTAGACTCTTATCTAAAATTAAATATGTGTCATAAGGTATACTACAGTACAAACAATGTATTATCCACAACACATATTACTTTACGTGATATTATCTAATCCCACCTCTCTGAGTTCAACACACTGGGGCTGATTATATATAACTCAAAGTTATAATGTAAATTAACTAGTTATATTCAAACTAGTTATACAACTGGAAGGTGAATGTTGTTTTAATTTTTAAGTAGGATAAAATTAACATAATCCATGACATAATCTTATTTCAGATTATATATACTCTAGCTTCCATTGTATTCAGTAAGTGTGCTGTAAGTAACTTGTAAGTGTTTAACTACTGTGGAATACTTGATTTTCGCTTTTTGGGCGTTTTGTATGGAATTTATTTTCACTGATTTTTTATGAGTTTAATGTGAAATATAGGAAAAAAAAGTATATTCGCTGGATGTTATTTTCACCGTATCATCCCTCCAGCGAAAATAGCGAAAATAAATTCCAAGCATTACTGTTAACTTGTGTACGTATAAGACCCAAAAGTCAGGTTTTGTTAATGCTGATGATTTTAATCATTATAACTTTTCAAATACTTCACAAAGTAAGTGTGGGTCACCAAAATTATTCTTATTCCTTCATAGTTCATTACAATATATACATGCTTTCTCTCAGTCGTTATTTGTTTACACGCATGCATTGATGCAATGGTTGGAAGCTCTCGGATTACAATAATGCCACAAGACTTAGACATTCATGACTTGGGCTAGCCTGTACCTTTTCATCTGTGTGGCTGTGTCTCACCCTTCTGCTTTCTTGTCGTCCTCACTCTTTTACGCATCAGAATCTTGATATGATGTTTTGTCCGACCAAAACTATTGTTTCTCACTTATAATGATGAAAACGAAAGAAAAAGAAAGGCTTTTATTTAATATCCATGTACACTACTTTTGATTGATTTATCGTGAGCTCGACTACGGCAGATTATTCTATGGCTTTCTTTTTTTTACTCCCTAGCGGTGGTGATGCGAAGGATAATGTAAGGGTTTGAAACACTAAAATGATATATGAAATATCAGGCTCTTTGTTTTAACTCGCATCAACTTCATGCTACAGTACCCTGTATATCTTTGGTATGAGTTGTACAAACTCTATCAATTTTATTAGATCGTCTAGCACAATATTATCTTGCATTCGCTCAATTGTCCGTAAAACAGAATAGCATTTTTCACCATAATCCACTGATATTTTCTTTTCATTGAGTGTGTTTCGTTTTACTTACAACGCCTTCTACGCCATCCACATTTTTTTTCTTGCTCCAAAATAATTTTGTCCTGGAACACAAATGACATATAATTCGTTTCGGGTTATTTTTTTAACTCACCTTTGAGCGGGGCTTTATCTGCCGTGTCTTTTTCGTTTATAAGTATATTAATGGTTTTGGAAGAATGTTTAACATTTCTTAAGTTTATACTCGCATTAATTTGATTGCACTGTACTTCCAATTTGTAACCGCTGGATTTACTTGCAGGATTTGTTCAATTGGGCTACCATCTATCGTGTTCAGTTTCACATTCTGACAGCCATTGTTTTATTTACCTTGTTTAGTAAGGTCTTGTGTGATTGAATGCACAGTAATCGTCTAACTACGTCTACACTTCTGATTGTTTTTCAACTAATATGAAGGGGCCTTGCCATATTTTGTTCGTGTCGTCATAAAAATACACAATATTACCGGGTTGCAACTGATTTTTAGCCAGTCTCTGGTCATACTGACGCTTTTAACGATTTACACTATTTTTTAATATCGCTGTCACACGCAACGTAATATTACCGTAATTGGTATAGTACAGTAACAGTAACAGAAAGACTTGGCGGCGAAGATAAAACACGAACACGGAGCCAACAGATGAGGTTTCAACTGGTACTGGTATTATTATACCCTGCAAACATCAAGTACAATAACGCGGTAAAACTCCACTACTCCAATAACTAGATACTTAAACTCCAATACAATTCAACGAGATCTCCGATCTGATCTCAGTGCTGAACAACTCCCCTATATATACCCATACTGTCTATAAATAGACCATGACATCAGCATACCTAATGAGTCTGGAACGTACTATAAATTTCTAGAATGTTCCATTACCTTCTATTGCCTTTTACAGTGTCATATTACCTATTCAACCAACTTATAACAATTCCACCCAGACACAGTACGGTTCTAGAACATTCTCAGTCACAAGAAAGTGGTAAACAAGTCGTATGCGACAATCGCTCAGGCTCTCTAATATATTTATCACTTTCACTACATATTTTATTTCTCAATGGGTAGTGTGATAACAAAATAGGCATAGCTCTTAGAATTTCCGTCCATTCTACAAGTTTTCTTCTTACCCAATGATTAACATATATTATAAACTAACCCTAAGGTTTCTACCATGATTATGGTAAAGTTTCAATTAAAGTTTCAAAACATTTCAACACATACTTTCACACTCGTGTGTGGGTTCTGGTTATTGCATGCCCAATCAAGAGGAGTACCTCATAATGTATTACTTGCGTAGATCAGTTCATACACGTTCAATTTTATTATATAAACATTTATTATGCACGAGTACAAGCAACACAACTCAAAAGAAACTAAATGATAACTATGTTATATTACTATATGGTAATATCACAGTCCCTCTATCCCCGGTCTGGAAGCGGCTATTGTCTAAGGTGTGAATTACCCGCTGTGCTCGGACTGCGCTGGGTATGGATTTCCGCGATGAATAGACCTTTCTATTGAAACGATCGATTCATTATTCCCTTCATATTCTAGTTTTTACAACCGAAAAAAAGCATATATTTTGATACTTAGAAGCTCCACCGCTATTTTAACGGCAAGTATTTCTATGGTGGCATATTGACATTATTATTCGTGAATATCGCACTTAAATTTGAGGAACCGATCAGGGATCGCAATCGGTTGGCCCCTTCCATTTGTCATGTGTTTTAGAAAGATCAATGTTTTTTCGTTTATTGGATAGTTTAAAGCCAGTTGTAGTTGGTGGATCGGTTCATTGTGTTTGTTTTATTATATTATAGACAGTATACGTATCGTATTTAGGCATCACTTTTTCCGTTCAAAATAAAAATGGCCTCTCGCCGATTCATTTCCAATCGAATTTTCGTATCATTATTTTTGTTTCAAAGCATATATTTGTGATGTAGTTTACAATGCCGGTGACATCATGACTCTAAAAATAACATCCTGCAGTATCAATTCTTTAGCAATGACAAAAATTGAGTTGGCAGACTTTTTTTTTCTCCCCGATGAGAATTTATTTACGGGCGCCATTTCGTTTTTGATTTACGAACTTACTCGACGAGAGTCAGCGAGTTGGCCCCTTTTATAGTAAGAAAACTGCGTTCAACCATAATATTTTTTTCTATGTGAATAGATTTGAACATTAACCTTTGGGAATGTGGTTAGTTTTTCTCTCAGATGTTCGTATTTTGATAAATCAAGGTAATATGTTCTGTTCTGTTTAAAGTTTGTGATCACAATGCTAAAGTCACGGTACGCTCAGCTTCGTGGATAATTGTCAAAGGTGTTAACTGTTTATTTACCGGAAACTAGCCATAGGACAATAGACTGCGAAGTGTTTTCAGACCGGATATAGAGGGACTGTGGTAATATATATCAAAATAATGGTATTTTAAATTAAAAAAAAAAAAAACGTTTTCGCAGGTCATGTTAGTTGTTTTTCAAAGATTTTACACTATCATGATTCACATAGACGTAGACTGTTGCCGACGCAGTTAGCATAATCGCTCCAGGCGAAATCGCAATTATTTAACGCCTTCACAGCTACAAACAGAAACATTGGTATTGACAGTTCGTCACAAACATAACATCCCTATCCACAAAGGCATGGTTGCACATAATGTGTGACACAAATGTAACATAATAACCTGTCAGGTGAGACATCATGTTATGGTTCATGTCGACACCAGCTCTTGTACCATGACATGCACAGCAGATGATGCCCAATTCAACCAATCAGTGGCCTCCTTGCAGTTCGTTTATATCATGTGTCACGTGCATCTGCTCATGGGCACCATCTGATCAGTGGTCTCTACCATACAATCAGTGGTGATAACCAATCTATATACTGTAACAAAATTCCGTCGGGGAGCAAGGAGGAACTTTGTAGCTAAGCAATCCCCCAAACACCCCTTGAGTAGCTTACTGAAATTTGTTCCTTAGACAAACTGGTTACATATCTGTTTGTATGTATTCCCATAGAATATATATTGTATAGTTTTTCTCACTGCTTTCGCACTGAAAGAGATCGTTGTATAATTGGGAGAGACGAACGTATTTGCCTTTTATGACATAGATGAAATTTGAAATGAGTTTCACTTTCTCCTTGTTTGCTCATATTACCATGAATTGCGAACCTCATACTTACCCAATACATTTTATAATACTCGATCTTTTGATAAATTTATAGAACTTGTTACTTCGCAAAATTCTGACTTTTTACAACCACTGGCTGCATACATCTTTCATGCATTGGAACTTCGGAACGATATATGTGATTTTATTTACATATTCTTCATGTACATACTTTTATGGGCCAATGGCCTTGAAAATAAAGAACATATAAAGTATATTTTTGTATATATTTCTTGTTGCATTGTTTGGGCCCTTTTAGCGTCAACTAAGGACAATAGGTTCGACAGTGAATGCAATAAGTGTTTTGATTACACGACGAATTACCATACCAGAACAGTACCAGATTATTGACAATCCCCTCCCTCCTGCTAAGATGGAACCCATTAAAATGGTAACATTTTAACCAGTTCAAACCTCGAGTAATTTATTAATAAGTTTATGGTAGTCTCATAATCCCAAGCGTATATTCTCTTAGTGATGGTAGCATATGATGATTAAAACAGCTACCCCAGCCATTATTTGACATTCATTACAATGTATTTACAATTTATTCAAATAATCCCCATTTGTGACTCTATTAGTGACCTCAAATATTTTCATTCTCTTAATATAACTTTAATTTATGAATCTTTTCGATTCTATATTTGGCAGAACCAACCCATCCCATAACTCCAATTTATTATTAGATATGAGGAGTCATACCTGGTCACCGTATTTTGGTGTTCTAGGTCTTGCATTCTTATCGTAATGCATATCTTTATAACTATTTCTGACCAGTTTTTCATATCACATGTATTTTCTTAACAGTCCATCACATTCATCACACTGCAGACCAGCCAGGGGTAGTTTCTTCTTTTCCACTGTCACATTGCTCGACTTGTTATTTCATGGTTCTTTTGTTTGGCTGCTATAAGACTATCCGTTGCAATTGAGGTGACATTCATGCTAAGTCAAGGACCCAGATTGGATGATTAGTTGTATTGGAGGGTATCTACCCCTTCTCTTTCCACTATTCTGTTTTCTCTTAATTACGGATCTATTGATGTGTCCGCCATGTGTGCATGATATTGTCCTTGATAACAAATTGGCATCCTGGGAGATTGTGTTTCCCTACTTGTCTTACGTGCCGACGACATTGTATTGGAGGGTGGCGTCAGTTGTTGGGTCATACTGTATTTATTTCATTCCACATGACCAGCATTTCCTCCAAGCTTAGCGTACTAGATAAATAAGAGATGACAATTAATGTTACCATGTTTTCCAGGCAGACCATCATCTTCTCAAGAAGAAGAAGACATTTTTGTCATTAAAATCCGAATAATTGGAAAAATCTAGAACTAACGCCATATGTATTAATCGGTCATATTTTACTCATCAAGCCAAATATATTTTTTTGATTTTGTGTTATTTTAATGTTTTAAACCATTTCCAGCTGTTAACATTCATAGGTTCGGCGCATCTGAACAAAACAGCACAAAAACAATGATTATGTTCCTGGAAATGTTGTACAGCGTGCACGGCAGCGTAGAGTTCATGGCTACGATGTATGAACACAGCTACCAGAATTTAGGGCGAGCGTGGTTGCCAAAGAAAAAAAAACGAAGTTTTGGTTGAAATACACTACTTGCATTTCATTTTAACGAGAATAGTTTTTGTTTAACTATATATAATTTATTATTTTACTAGATGGGCAATGAGTATGGGTTATATTCAGAGAATGTTAAGTCAAGTTATACTACTTTCTGTCTCGTCCCCATTGTTCTAACTATGTTTCTTACTTTCGTTAGCAGACAATTTCAACCTAATTAATTATGCATTCCTGTTAACGGTACTGTTTTATCAATGGATTAACAAGCCGGGACTGTTAATAATGAATGGGTAAATTTAAATATTCATGAACACAACAGGAGTGGAAAGCTGATTAACATGACTGGTGGCCACTGAATGAAAACAAAGAACAAGGTGGTATTTTCATTTAATTATTTAAATTCGCAATGACGAGTATAGGATAGATTTTAAAAACGTATTTTAAGTTTCATATTTCCTTTTACAAAATTCACGGACACTTGGGAAGAATCGATTATGACAGTTCGATTTGTTGGGGTGGTGGATATGTCGTTTTCGCTTATTTCGCCGTTTTTGGTTTGGGTGGCTGCAATGCGTCTGGCACCGCTGAACATGGTTGATGATATCTTGATTTATACAGAAACTTGGGTAGAGCACATGACTATTTTTGCAGAGGTTCTAACTCGTTTAAAAAACGCAGGGTTGACGGCAAAGCCAAGTAAATGTTTCATAGGATATAATAGCTTAGAGTTTGTAGGTCATCAGGTGGGTCATGGGCTGTTACGAATGATACCTGAAAAGGTTGAAGCACTCTTGCAGGCAAAACGCCCATGTACAATAAAACAAGTCCGATCATTTCTGGGTATGGCTGGGTATTACCAAAAATTCGTACCTAATTTTTCCACTATAGCAGCCCCCCTGAGTGATCTAACAAGAAAGGGACAGCCTAAAAAGGTGAATTGGGGTGAGCCGCAGCAAAAATCTTTTGATGATTTGAAGGAAATGTTGAGTAGACAACCTGTGCTGAGTTTACCAAATTTTGCGGAACCATTCATAATACGCACAGACGCGTCTAACTGCGGACTAGGAGCAGTTTTATTGCAAAATAAATGTGACCATGCATTTCCTATTGCCTATGCAAGTAGAAAATTATTGGATAGGGAAACCTCTTATTCAGTCATTGAAAAGGAATGCCTTGCACTTGTGTGGGGAATACATAAATTTCAGAGATAATTGCATGGACGGGAATTTGTGATTGAAACAGATCACCAACCGTTAATATATTTGAACCGTGCCAAAGTTTTGAATGGCAGATTAATGCGCTGGGCTCTTTCCCTACAACCTTATAATTATAGGATAGTAGCTATAAAAGGGTCTCATAATATTGGTGCTGATTATTTAAGTCGCAGCACTGGTGCAGAGACCGATAATTAATGATATAATGATTGACAATCCTGACTTCTTAGATGAAGACTACGTTTCATCTTAAAGGGGGAGTTGTGTCACGAATGTCAAACATTAAATCATGTTTATGTTGTATGTCGTGATGGTGGCGTTTTGTGTTTGTCTTACGGCGATAGATAGGCAATGTTGTTTTTGGCGATAGATAATTGTTAAATATACAGTGGCAAGATGTTTCTTTTAGTCAGCACTAGGGAAGCGGACTTTGATAGAACCGGATCTGAACGTTCATGTGATCAGATGTGGATGTCCGATCTTGTAGGTACCACAGTAAGCCATTGAATAATATTGCATCATGGGAGTTTTTGATCTATTCTGGAGGACGTCGGTTCGCCGTTGCTGGCAGTATACCATTTTTTACGTGTCTACTAATCACGCGTTTGCAAGTAACGTTAGAACAATACACTGTGTATTGTCATACAAATTAGTGCATTGTGATCTACGGAATGTGCATCATAAAGATAATTCTATTGGCCAATTCCGGCCTACTGCAGTTAACGAGTGGGGAAACTCGCCAGTGAATGACATTCCCGATTTTGGTTCTGAACTGGATGTGCCTTCTAATCTATGTTACTGGCTACGGAGGTGTACTGCGGTGCATGGGAATCCACCCGGACCACTCTCCTTCTACAAGTTACGAATATTGGACAGATAAACTCTGTAATTGATTGGTATCGTGCTCGACTGAGTGTGCAGCGTGTATTCTACGACTACAGTGCTTCTGACTGCGTTTTGTAATTACCGTCGTCGCCACCGTTAGCAGAGACTCGCTGGAAAATACACCGTTATCACGCAAAGACCCGTTTTCATCTACTTTGAAGAAACTGTATGTAGGTAGGGCTGTGTCCGATCGCCAGTATATTATTTGCGTCCGTTGTTTGTTATGTACGTTTGTCTCTTAGTTTTATGCATGCATGCAAGATTCTATGTTAGACAATTATTTACGTTATCGATTTAGGCATTTCCCCGTAATAGTATAACGTAATCCACTACCCCTTTATAGAGGGTTTGGCATTTCTTGCCTACCCTTTTCCCGTGTGGAAATATTACAATATTATTACTGAATTATATTTCTAGTGTTATATTTTTGTGTAACAAAACAACGTGTACCCCACTACCCCTTGTAACGGGTCAGGCATTTCCTGCCCATCTTTTAGGTGTGTGGAATAAAGTACGTTGTTTAAACCTTACTCGTGTAGCGTTTACTTGTTGTTTATGTCGCATATAAATTATACAACTGTCTTAAGTTTCGAATTATTAAAGGACCCAGTTCACAGGGGTGTTATGGGTGTCATTTGTTTGGGACAATTTGAAACCTTAGCTCAACCCAACTAGCACCCTGTGACAGCAGCCTTGAGTTAATGGCTACGATGTATGAACAGAGCTACCAGAATTTAGGGCGAGGTGGTTACCAAAGAAGAAAAACGAAGTTTTGGTTGAAATACACTATTTGTATTTCATTTTAAGGAGGATAGTTTTTGTTCAACTATATATCATGTATTATTTTACTAGACGGGCAATGAGTATGTTTATATTCAGAGAATGTTATGTCAAGATAATACAGCAAAAGAATACAGCAGTGTGAGCAAAAAGTTAATTTTATACTTGTTAAGACAGCAAACATGGGTGATAGCACTATTGCAAGCATTCTCTACAGATATGGATTTAAGAATAATCTGACTGCTGCGCTCCCTGATCCTCCATCTGATGTATTTCTCCAAATTCAGAAGTCTTAGCTACAAATTTTGTACGAAGCCATAATATAATTACACTTCGAACCACATTGTAAACTGTAATTACAGCGTACTAAATAATTTTACTCCACATGGCTTGTTCATCAGCATTGTTTGTTTCCCATATCGTCAGTTTGAATCAAATTTCTATTACTTCAAACTATTGTTCACTACGGTCTCCAAAACAACAGCAATCCATTCGAATCATTTCTCAGACATGAAAGTTATGTGGTTTTGGCATTAGAAGACTAAAACTTTGTTGATGTAAAAATAGTATTGCCCCGCTCACTGTTGTCAAATTAGTAAGTAGACATGGAATGTGAGTAGAACAGATCTTTTTAAATTTATTACAAAGGACAGATGTAGATGTATTTGTCATGAACAAACTGAATTATTGTCGATTGTTAATGACATAATTTCCGTTGGAATTAGGAGAAATGTTAGTCATGCCAAATATAAAGTATTGTGGACCAACATCATATGTGGTAATTGAGAGTGAATAATTGGCTGGTCTAGTATCAAGAGAAATTAGATGTATTACATGATTCTCCCAAAATCGAAACATATGGTAGTCAAGAAAATCCAACTCACATTTGAACGTATACACATCTATGTAAACTACTTTACTGTCTTCGTGGATACTTTAATGTATACTTGTAATAACCTCATATCATTTCACTTAGATGGGTATACGTTCAAATGTGAGTTGGATTTTTCTTGATTAACGTCATTACGTGTGCAATTTGAATACTTGAATATCATCCATTCACAAATTTTACAAAAACATTTAGTAAGTTATTCAAACAAATTATAACGTGTCCTATAAAACGCATCCACAGTTTATGTAATGTTTGTATTATGAATTGTGGATGCAGTTCAGTTAAAACTCGCCTTACCAAGGTGACACAAATTCAGTGAAACACTGTAGTGTAATATCATATTAGACTATCACTAAAATAAAATAATTTGATGGCTTCAGTGGCTTCATTTATGTATCAACCTTCCTATTAATTTCATCTTTGGTACAAAGAGACAGCATTGTATCTAGCTGCAGCAATTTTACAAAGACTAGCACAACATAAGGCAGCTGCAAAATACACGTTTAATTAAAAAAATAGTTGTTTGCTAGCGCATCCTAATACCGAATTTTAATTTTAAACTCACCGATTATCCGAGATGTACATAAACGTATTTCAAGTGCATACTTTTAATTAAAATGCATTCAACAGGATGACAATAAAGCTACTGCATTAATTCGCTTTGCTATATAACCTGTTGTTCTGGTGTGAATTTAAAGATGGCCTTACAAGATATAATAAATAGTATTAAAACATTCATTTTGTGTGATTTGCATAATCCGATTCAAATCCCTTGGATTGATGTTCACTGTTATCTGATTGACTTGTCAGACCTGACACAGCTGTATCCAGGGTTGAGCCACGCCCGCGTTTTCAGCTCATTGTTCTCATGAACTGGGGTCACTTTGAATACTTGGCTATAAAAAAATACACATGAATACTTACAGATGCCATATGGAGTTAATTAAATTAGGCTGTGTGTACATCTCAGCAGACATTTCTACATTGCCTAGTACCACCTGACAGTTGGATAATAGTACATTGACAAACTAACGTAATCATCTCAAGCACAGTAGGAAATGGTATTGCTTGCATCTGAAGCCCGGTTGCAGTAAGGAGTGATGAACGTAACTAGAACGCTAATCACATGATCTGACAGGGTGGTATCGTGCGGTTGCTGAATTTAACACAAAACACCATACATGTTAAGTAGGGCAGTATTTTGAGAGTGATTGAGCCATTGGTAGAGAGAAGTGGGGAAAATTTGGAAAAAAAACTACTGTTAGAAAGAAAGCAGTATCGAGAGTATCTACTTAGTGGAGTATAACAGATCTGCTGAGAAAGAAAATGTGGCAGCATCGCCGACAACAATTTTGACGAATTCTATATTATGTACTAATCTGGGCAAATACAGGCGATAAACCCTCTATTATGCTCTCTACTAGTGGGTGAATAGAACATGTGAATTGATTAAATCGCCAAATGAATAAAGATTGGTTGTCGCCACTGATTGGTGGTACCGTACATATACATTTGGCCTGATTAAACAGGCATGTGTATATGGATTGGTAGATACTACTGATTAGATAGTGCCTATCAGGATATGCACATGATACATGATATAAACGAAATACAAGGAAGCCGCTGATTGGTTGATTTGTACAACACATAGCATGACGTTAAATATGGCAGTTTTTCTTGTTACATTTGTGTACAAAATGGAAGTACAGCTCACTTCTTTTAGAGCGAGTAAACACCTAAGAAATATTGAACTCCTCTTCAGATTCAGAAAAATAATATAACGCCTATTCTCGAAGGTAAATTAAAAATAACACTAAAAATTTGTTATTTATGTTGAAAATATCTACTTTAAAAAATAACAACTCAAAGAGAGACGTTTTAGTCTTTTAAATTGCATATGTATACACCATTACCTGAAGTTGAACCAGATCATACTCTTTCTACGTTAGCAAGTGACATTACTGTTATCAATGACATTACAGTTCCCGAACAGAACGCAGTATTCACACTATTACACTAAGACAAGCTGGATAATGCAGGAAAAAAATTAAGCCTTATATAAACGAGAGATTTCATTGGCGAAACAAGGCATTGGAAGAAAGAAACACACCTAATTAAAAGAAAATACCAGTGGATGATTGTGAAATACGCTATCCTGTTTTCTGAACAGAAGAGTGAATGCAGCATGACATAATAAGAGAAGAGATGATTATGGAGGGAACAAAATTGTTAGAATTGGCACAAACGAGATATCACTACAGGGGTGCTGAAGTATGATGTTGATGAGAGTTAAAACAAAAAGCGTTCTATGTCAAAATGACACAATAATAATTATTTTTAGTTTCACCACCGCTGTGGAGTAAAAAGGAAGAAGGGCATACAATAATCAGCCGTAGCCGAGTTCACGATAAGACAAATCAAAAATAAAAGACGTGGAGGTTATAAGAAAGGCTGTGAAAGAGGAAGAATTAAAGCTGGGCCAGACAAAAAAACATCATATAAAGAATCTGATGCAAAAAAGATCGGGAAAGACAAAAAAGCAAAATGATGAGATACTGCCACACAGATGAGAATGTACCGGCTTTCCCCAATTATGAATCTCAGTCTAGTTGCACTTATGGCAATCCGAAAGTTTCAAAATATTTTATCAATGAATACGTGGCAACATATATCGACAGAGAGAAAGCATGTTTGTATTGTTTGAATGACGAGAGAATGAATAATAATACACTTGGTGACCCAAACAAATTAATGTGTGCTTTATGGAGTCTGAGATTGTTATAATGATTAAAGTCATCAGTGTGATACTGTATACTGTAAGTAACTTGAATTTTATATGCTTATACTATTCTATATATTTTTGTGCACAGAAATTACTGTTAAATTGGGCTCAGCATGTGTACGTATGAAACTCAAAAGACAGGCCTATTTTTGTTTTATTTATTTCATATCGGGGTTGTTAAAAACAAACCTCAATTTTTCTCAAAGCTGTGCCAATGCGAAATCATGTATGAAACTCCAGACATTTCGCTAGTATGTTCGAAAACTATGATCACCACATTTAATTTTAGATAGGAGAGTAATTCATGTTGTTTTAACTATTTTTAATAATTAAATTATAAACATAATGTTTACAGTTTACCTATTGTTAAATTATCACATTAGATAATATAAAGTAATTGAAAATGTAATTTTTAAACAACATCACTGAAGAAATAAAACCAAAGTGCGTATGGGTTAGTACAAATCAGATGGAAAATTTCTGTCAATTTGTATTCTAGAGAGAGGTCCAGACCTCAAGAGGGCGCTATACTGACTGCATGACGTGAAAAGGCATGAGATACTGACACTAAACTAGTTGACCAATCAAAATTTAGAAAGTTCAAATATGGGTCAATAAGAAATATGATATTCGGAGGTAACGGGCAATAACACAATGGACTCTTTTTGGACTATTCAATGTCATGAGATATGTGACATATGCAGATAACAGAGATGATACAATTAAAACATCAGAATGTCTAGAAAGGGTTAAGTTTAAGTTTATTCCAAGATCACTGAAAAGGTAGTGGAGCAACCGTTGGACATTTCTCATTGTACATTTTTAAATTATTAATTGTTGACTTCCCTTGACATTGTAAGTCAATGCCTCTGAACCTGCCACATGCATTTCTGATGGGACTTCGATTGTTTGAGTATTGTATATAGGTCATCTCATCATAAGTGTATTTTTTTTTCTATGCTGTCAAAAGAAGTTCGAAATTTCACACAATCTATGAATATATAAACAATTATATCTCAAACTATTTACACTACGGCTTAGCACTGTAGCTACACTTTGTATTTTTTTTCTACTAAACAGGAAATATGTTTATGTTGATGCCGTATGTACCCTACTAATTTGAAATTGGCAATATCGCACATCTCGGCTGAACTCTTTCAGACAGCAAATACATAATTCTGATCATCCTTTTGTCGCCATTTTGAAAAATCGACAAATGAGTAAAATCAAAGTCATTTATTTATTTTTTATTTAGTTATTTATTTCACCAGAAAGACCATTATAAAAGAACTTATCAACAAAATACAATAGTAGTAATTCCGGCGTGGACCATTGAAATTGTCCTTACGGACTAGTCCAGTCCATGGCCCAGACTGTCAAGTAGAAATTTACAATTTACTGGTAAAGGAAAGGAAAATTACTATTTACATAACGAAAATTAAAAGGTAATCTATATGATTTAGATATAAATATGACTAAAAAAATTATGTGTAATAATAATATAAATGAACTACTGGTACAACGAATTTATATGCAGAAGAAAAGAATTTTTTGCAGAGAAATGGGAGGTAATCGAGGAATTTAACAAAGCAAATAATGTTTCATTTCATATTTAAATTTGTTTCTGTTGTTGATGTTTTGACGGAGTCTGGATGTGAATTCCAGTGTTTTACTGTAGCAAATTTAAAATTATGTTGTGAAACAGTAAGTTGAGCAACAGGAATTGACAAGTTACCGCTAGACACTGAACTTGTGGGATAGCAATTTGGGTAATCATTAACATACTTACTGAGACTATGTGCATATATGTTGTGCTTAAGGTCGAAAATAAATAGGCAGGTTTGTAATTTACAAAGTTTGTGAATATCAAGTATGCGTAATTGGATAAAAAGAGGAGCAGAATGTGCTTTAAAGTGCGAGAAGGTGATAAGGCGCACAACTGTTTTTTGTAAGAGCAGAACTGGTTCAAGAAGTGTTGGGTATGTGTTTCCCCAGATTTCAATACAGTACATTAAGTGTGGGAGAATAAGTGTGTTGTAAAGTAGGATGAGAATTGATCTGGGAACATAGTGACGAATGCGAGATATAATGCCCACTTTGGGACTAATGGTTTTCAAAATTTTTTTTCAATATAAGAAATCCAATTTAGGCATGGGTCAATGGTTACTCCCAGATAAGTGGCTTTAGACACGCCCTCTATCAACGTATCATTGATTGCGAGCTGTCCATCCACTTTTACTTTTCTTTGCGGGGTTTTCAGGATCATATAGTTTGTTTTTCTGCATTAATTGTTAATTTACAGCATTGCACCACTGTACAACATTTTCAAAATCATTATTAATATTAGAAAGATCAGTAGAGTTAGTTTGCAGGAATTTAAATAAATGTGTGTCATCCGCAAAGAGGCGGAAATTAAAGGCATCAGTAGAGTGGTTAATATCATTTATGAGAAGAAAAAGTAAAGGCCCTAATATTGATCCCTGGGGCACCCCGTAATGAATCTGTCTGGATGTGGATGCAGTTCCGTCAATGTTTACTGTTTGGTGTCTATTAGTTAGGTAGCTTCGGAACCACGAAGTACTTTAATTGATGAACTCTGTATCTTGGGTGTAGAATATGTGGCTCGATCGTTTTATCAGAAAAAAATATTATGTGTGATTTATAAGATTTCACGGAAATCTTAGATTTTCGCCAAACGGTCAATAATTTGGGCTATTTGTTTTTCATATTTTGTTTCATAGCATGTATGTTAAAATACATTTGAATTAAAAATGTGAAAACAAATGTACTTAAGGCATGTTGCTGCATGTAAATTTCTGTTTTCAGAGGTTTATGTCCAATGTTTTTACCAGGAATGTTGTATTTAATTTACATATAGCAGATAGTGCTCAATAATTCAATCATTACAAAATTGCTATGATTCAGTTGGTTCTGGCACGAACGTCATAACGATTTGAACAAATTAATGGTTGTGGGTTGCAACATTAGATTAACAAAAAGAGGAATGACATAGTTTAGCTTTTCTTGTATGGTGTTTACAATATAAATGCAGGATATCAAACATAATTATACACATTACACAGATATAATAAATAATCAAATTCAAATATACAATAGTAATCATATTTACCAAAATCGATTTGCACGGTTCCAGTAAACCAGCCATATGTTGCCTTCTCTACGTGCGTGATTGTTGGAGGAAAAGCTGAATCTGACCTCTGCTAAATTGAACCCTACCTGGGACAGTAACTGACTCTATTGAATGTCCTCAAGGATGACGAAAACGAACATTGTTAGTAAAATCTGGTCAGACAATTGCGTGCAAACTCTAACACATCATAAGTATGAACATGTTGGATCTGGCCTACCTCAGAATATCCTGCAATGCCAATCCTTAAATATTTTAAAGCATGCGCTATTAAAGCTTGTGCATGTGCTAAAGAGCTATGTATTTTGTGTCTGAAGCAATGACATGCGATATGAAAAAACTTAACCATACGCCTGATCTTTCTACCCAAAATGGTATCCATTATAAACTTGCCAAATTGACGGCCTGTTTGATTATTTATGAATAAACTACAAGGAAGCCAACTATTGTGAAATATACATACGAAACAATACCGTATTCCAAATATCCAAAAGCGAATGTAATGTCGTTGTCTTTGACAGACACTCAATACTACGATGCTGGTTCGGGAGAACAGGGCCTTGTAGCACCTTATTGTTCAGGCGTTTACCCCCAATTCTCACACCCGACACCACCTGGTCAGCTAGCTGGCGTTTGGTTGTTCATCTGGTTCATATGTGTGGGCTGATTGCATAAAACGTTCAGAATATATCAGTATATCTCACTGGCTTGAGAGATACCCACATGACCACACCCTGGGCAAAGTCAAATCTGGACATCACAGACTTTCTGAGTCCCAGACTCCGCTTCGGAAAACGCATTTTTCATATCCCGTGAATGGAAATTTATCTTGCATTGCTGTTTATGATTCTTTGTCAATGCATGTTTCTTCACATTGTCAAGTTTCAGTTTATCACATCCATTAGTGAAGATGTTTCGTTTACTTGTTTCTTTACAAAACATCAAGTTCTAGACATGGATATGATTTAACCCAGTCACCACGCACACCTCGGTTGACGCATGGAGCTATCTTTTTTAAGCTCCATGGTTGACACGACTTCCCATTTTCTGGGTACTTTCAGGACCTTGATTTTTCTTTGGTTTATCATCCGTTTTGACATTTATTTCAACTTCGTGATCAGCCTCAGACTTGTCTGTTTTTAAGGAGGTGGTTTTACTTGTCCTTCTACGAAACTGTCAAGCGTACCCTGATAAATTCGCCAAATGACGAATTGGAGAAACTTTTTATTAGCCATTCTGATTTGTTTTTCGCCACTTGGCGATTTGGCGAACGGTAGCGGAAACACTGGTTTGTCTCTCTCTTTGTTTGTCACTAAATGCTGTTACATAATATGATTACATAATATAATATGATCGTTATTTTTACAGTCAGTAAATGTAAACTCTTTGCACTCTAACTTGATAACCTTGGATTGGAAGATTTTAGTATCCTCACTGTGTCAAATGATAATGTCATGGAAGCAAGCCAAATATTCTTCTGTCGTCTGTACAATTGAATGAGTTTAAATACACGTTGTTCACCTCTACAAGTTGACATAATGAAAAACAAATCAATCCACCTACAGATGACAAACTTGAATATCACAGGAAGCATGCACACTTCCCAGGAATGATGTGGAAGGCTATCGATTAACATCAATGCCACTGGAGTTTGAATAGGATATGGTTGACAACATTCCACATTCACCAACTGCTAAACATAATGTGTACCTCCGGGTCTCACGCAAGTAGTTGCATATCTGATATGGCACGTTCACGCAATAGCTGTGTACTCTGTTTCACGAAAGCCCAGAGAACATATATATCATAACGTTAGGGATAGCACAGCAACCCCCATCAGGCAATTAGACTATAGATCCAGTTAGTATGTTTTCAAGACCAAATAGCATATTTTTGTAATCATCACAGTTTCTCATTAAATTGTTTTAAACAAAATTGTTTATTGCAACTTCAAACTGAGATTATTTTAACAATTCACACTGTAAACGTTTTATTTTAATAGACAAATATATAAATAAAAAGTACCCAACTCACAAAAAAATGGGTTTTTGTAAATGTACCTTTTCATCACTAAATATAAGCCAAGATATGTTTTCAGAAAAGGGAACAATTTGATAAATGTTTGGTGTCACAGTGAATTAAATTGTAGATACCCCTGTAATGTCTAACAAATTTTGAGATATGTGCTTCACAGGCGATGTTTAAAAAATCATGATAATTTAGCTAATTTAGCTAATAGGAGTTTAAATGCCAGTAGCCTCTGTCTCTTTGGGACGATTAAGCTATCTAATAGTGGAAAGACAAATTGCCGTTTTTTTTACAGGCGAACGTAAAGAGAAACGACCGAGTTTAAAGTATCAAATATAACAAATATACTTTATTTATTATATTTACCATTGAATCATACGCGATAATTTTTGTCTCGCTTTGAACACGGGTACATTGTTATTACTGGTGAATCAGCCTATATACAAAGTATGTGTGTATTCATAATCATTGTTATTTATTCATAAAGCTACACTTATTCCCAAAATGTTTGTGCCAAAGCAAGAGCACTTCGTTCTTGATTGTTTATATAAGTGGCAACTCCTGTGTTTGGTCAAACCATGATACAGCAATTTGATTATCATTAATATTATTTATTCCGTAGTATATATATCGGGCTATTTCTCCCAACGTATTGTGTATTGTCTTCATATTCTCTGAGTTAACCAATGTATATCCGTAACTTTTTTTTTTCTGAAAGGGATAACTGATTGTGAAGTACGGGCTTCTCAAATTTATCTTACTGTGATATTTTGATAAGTAGTCATTCATAATCAGTTCCTTTTCGAGGGGGCTCTCTCCAGCATTAATATTTGCATGCTAGTAATTTGATGGCTTTTCATATTGTTTTCCAATTGTACCCCTTCTAGTTAGAAAATACACGGATATACACAGTGTCACTAAACTTCGTCCACGTTGATTAGCAATCCATAAAACAAATACATGCTGATATAATCTCATAATTTAATATCCACTGTACCCCTTCACATCTTAATAACATATTCGAGCCGCCAGGCATAGAGTCCTTGAGAACCGAGGGCTCAATTTTCTCTCATTCCTTTACTGCCTTTGCATCTAACTGACATAGGTGGTCGCCTGCTGAAGATTCTGCAATTCAGTATTCACCAACAGTTCTCAATTGGATGCAAGTCTGGTGAGTTGGGGGGCATTCCTCTTTACGAAGCAAGCCAGGAAGTGTCCTAAAACACCACTCCTAGCTCACAGGGCGGTATGAGCAAGTGCACCATCCTGCATGAACACCATGTCCGAGCGTCGTTTGTACATCTTCTGGTCGGTGACAAGACCACTCCTCTTCTTTCTGCTCTAGATTGGTACCAGTGTCGGTTCTAGTATACCTGCAGATAGTATTGAACATTTACTGTAGTCACATGTGTCACTATGTGAAGCTCAGACAGCCCGGATGGAACAGGGCATCGACACCACGGTGTGGGCACTCAAGTACACCTGCTCACAAGGAGGCACTTTCTTACGACTAGTAGTGTAGACCCGGTCATTTTGACTGTTGGGCGTCTGAAACAAATACAATGGGCATTCGTTTAAGAACATCCCGTTCTCTGGAGTCAAACTGGCATACTTCCTTGCAAAAGACTTTCCCCTTTTTGGATCTCGTGCCCTCCAACCAACTTTCTTTAAATAGCGATGAACAGTGCTTTTAGAGCCTTTTTCGTCAACTTCAAAACCCATGGTACAGTCCTCCCCAAAGATGTGGCAACCTGATCACAAGTTCTACCCACAATATGACGGGCAACGGCTCGGGTATGAAGCTGGGACTCAGAAAGTCTGTGATGTCCAGATTTGACTTTGCCCAGGCAGGGTGTGGTCATGTGGGTATCTCTCAAGCCAGTGAGATATACTGATATATTCTGAACATTTTATGCAATCAGCCCACACATATGAACCAGATGAACAACCAAACGCCAGCTAGCTGACCATGTGGTGTCGGGTGTGAGAATAATGGGGGGGGGGGGATAAACGCCTGAACAATAAGGTGAACGAACTTTTGGGACACGGTGTACATGGGTAGCGCTACAAGGCTCTGTTCTCCCGAACCAGTATCGTAGTATTGAGTGTCTGTCAAAGACAACGACATTACATTCGCCTTTGGATATTTGGAATACGGTATTGTTTCGTATGTATATTTCACAATAGTTGGCTTTCTTGTAGGTTATTCATAAATAATCAAACAGGCCGTCAATTTGGCAAGTTTATAATGGATACCATTTTGGGTAGAAAGATCAGGCGTATGGTTAAGTTTTTTCATATCGCATGTCATTGCTTCAGACACAAAATACATAGCTCTTTAGCACATGCACAAGCTTTAATAGCGCATGCTTTAAAATATTTAAGGATTGGCATTGCAGGATATTCTGAGGTAGGCCAGATCCAACATGTTCATACTTATGATGTGTTAGAGTTTGCACGCAATTGTCTGACCAGATTTTACTAACAATGTTCGTTTTCGTCATCCTTGAGGACATTCAATAGAGTCAGTTACTGTCCCAGGTAGGGTTCAATTTAGCAGAGGTCAGATTCAGCTTTTCCTCCAACAATCACGCACGTAGAGAAGGCAACATATGGCTGGTTTACTGGAACCGTGCAAATCGATTTTGGTAAATATGATTACTATTGTATATTTGAATTTGATTATTTATTATATCTGTGTAATGTGTATAATTATGTTTGATATCCTGCATTTATATTGTAAACACCATACAAGAAAAGCTAAACTATGTCATTCCTCTTTTTGTTAATCTAATGTTGCAACCCACAACCATTAATGTGTTCAAATCGTTATGACGTTCGTGCCAGAACCAACTGAATCATAGCAATTTTGTAATGATTGAATTATTGAGCACTATCTGCTATATGTAAATTAAATACAACATTCCTGGTAAAAACATTGGACATAAACCTCTGAAAACAGAAATTTACATGCAGCAACATGCCTTAAGTACATTTGTTTTCACATTTTTAATTCAAATTTATTTTAACATACATGCTATGTAACAAAATATGAAAAACAAATGGCCCAAATTATTGACCGTTTGGCGAAAATCTAAGATTTCCGTTAAATCTTATAAATCAAACATAATATTTTGTTCTGATAAAACGATCGAGCCACATATTCTACACCCAAGATACAGAGTTCATCAATTAAAGTACTTCGTGGTTCCGAAGCTACCTAACTAATAGACACCAAACAGTAAACATTGATGGAACTGCATCCACATCCAGACAGATTCAATACGGGGTGCCCCAGGTATCAATATTAGGGCCTTTACTTTTTCTTCTCATAAATGATATTAACCACTCTACTGATGCTTTTAATTTCCGCCTCTTTGCGGATGACACAAATTTATTTAAATTCCTGCAAACTAACACTACTGATCTTTCTAATATTAATAATGATTTTGAAAATGTTGTACAGTGGTGCAATGCTGATAAATTAACAATTAATGTAGAAAAAACAAACTATATGATCCTGAAAACCCCGCAAAGAAAAGTAAAAGTGGATGGACAGCTCGCAATCAATGATACGTTGATAGAGGGCGTGTCTAAAGCCACTTATCTGGGAGTAACCATTGACCCATGCCTAAATTGGAATTCTCATATTGAAAAAAATTGTGGAAACCATTAGTCCCAAAGTGGGCATTATATCTCGCATTCGTCACTATGTTCCCAGATCAATTCTCATCCTACTTTACAACACACTTATTCTCCCACACTTAATGTACTGTATTGAAATCTGGGGAAACACATACCCAACACTTCTTGAACCAGTTCTGCTCTTACAAAAAAAGTTGTGCGCCTTATCATACTTGATATTCACAAACTTTGTAAATTACAAACCTGCCTATTTATCTTCGACCTTAAGCACAATAGATATGCGCATAGTCTCAGTAAGTATGTTAATGATTACCCACATTGCTATCCCACAAGTTCAGTGTCTAGCAGTAACTTGTCAATTCCTGTTGCTCAACTTACTGTTTCACAACATAATTTTAAATTTGCTGCAGTAAAACACTGGAATTCACTTCCAGACTCCGTCAAAAACATCAACAACAGAAACAAATTTAAATATGAAATGAAACATTATTTGCTTTGTTAAATTCCTCGATTACCTCCCATTTCTCTGCAAAAAAAAAAATCTTTTCTTCTGCATATAAATTCGTTGTACCAGTAGTTCGTTTATATTATTATTACACATAATTTTTTTAGTCATATTTATATCTAAATCATATAGATTACCTTTTAATTTTCGATATATAAATAGTAATTTTCCTTTCCTTTACCAGTAAATTGTAAATTTCTACTTGACAGTCTGGGCCATGGACTGGACTAGTCCATAAGGACAATTTCCGTGGTCCACGCCAGAATTATTACTATTGTATTTTGTTGATAAGTTCTGTTATAATGGTCTTTCTGGTGAAATAAACAACTAAATAAAAAATAAACAAATGACTTTGATTTTACTCATTTGTCGATTTTTCAAAATGGCGACAAAAGGATGATCAGAATTATGTATTTGCTGTCTGAAAGAGTTCAGCCGAGATGTGCGATATTGCAAATTTCAAATTAGTAGGGTACATACGGCATCAACATAAACATATTTCCTGTTTAGTAGAAACAAAATACAAAGTGTAGCTACAGTGCTAAGCCGTAGTGTAAGTAGTTTGAGATATTATTGTTTATATATTCATAGATTGTGTGAAATTTCGAACTTCTTTTGACAGCATAGAAAAAAAAATTACACTTGTGATGAGATGACCTATATACAATACTCAAACAATCGAAGTCTCATCAGAAATGCATGTGGCAGGTTCAGAGGCATTGACTTACAATGTCACGGGAAGTCAACAATTAATAATTTAAACATGTACAATGAGAAATGTCCAACGGTTGCTCCACTACCTTTTCAGTGATCTTGGAATAAACTTAAACTTAACCCTTTCTAGACATTCTGATGTTTTAATTGTATCATCACTGTTATCTGCATATGTCACAAATCTCATGACATTGAATAGTCCAAAAAGAGTCCATTGTGTTATTGCCCGTTACCTCCGAATATCATATTCCTTATTGACCCATATTTGAACTTTCTAAATTTTGATTGGTCAACTAGTTTAGTGTCAGTATCTCATGCCTTTTCACGTCATGCAGTCAGTATAGCGCCCTCTTGAGGTTTGAACCTCCCTCTAGAATACAAATTGACAGAAATTTTCCATCTGATTTGTACTAACCCATACGCACTTTGGTTTTATTTCTTCAGTGATGTTGTTTAAAAATTACATTTTCAATTACTTTATATTATCTAATGTGATAATTTAACAATAGGTAAACTGTAAACAGTATATTTATAATTTAATAATTAAAAATAGTTAAAACAACATGAATTACTCTCCTATCTAAAATTAAATATGTGTTATGTGGTGATCATTGTTTTTGAACATGCTAGCGAAAGGTGTGGAGTTTCATACATGTTTTCGCATTGAGAACAAATTGAGGTTTGTTTTTAACAACCCCGATATGAAATAAATAAAACAAAAATAGGCCTGTCTTTTGAGTTTCATACGTACACATGGTGAGCCCAATTTAACAGCAGTTTCTGTGCGCAAAAATATATAGAATAGTATAAGCATATAACATTCAAGTTACTTACAGTATACAGTATCACACAAATGACTTTAATCATTATAACAATCTCAGACTCCATGAAACACTCATTAATTTGTTTGGGTCACCAAGTGTATTATTATCCATTCTCTCGTCATTCAAACAATACAAACATGCTTTCCCTCTGTCGATATATGTTGCCACGTATTCATTGATAAAATATTTTGAAACTTTCGGATTGCCATAATTGCAACTAGACATTGAGATTCATAATTGGGGAAAGCCGGTACATTCTCATCTGTGTGGCAGTATCTCATCATTTTGCTTTCTTGTCTTTCCCGATCTTTTGTGCATCAGATTCTTTATATGATGTTTTTTTTGTCTGGCCCAGCATTAATTCTTCTTCTTTCACAGCCTTTCTTATAACCTCCACGTCTTTTGTTTTTGATTTGTCTTTGATTATTGTATGCCCTTCTTCCTTTTTACTCCACAGCGGTGGTGAAACTATAAATAATTATTATTGTGTCATTTTGACATAGAACGCTTTTTGTTTTAACTCTCATCAACACCCCTGTAGTGATATCTCGGTTGTGCCAATTCTAACAATTTTATCCCCTCCATAATCATCTCTTCTCTTATTATGTCATGCTGCATTCACTCTTCTGTTCAGAAAACAGGATAGCGTATTTCACAATCAACCACTGGTATTTTCTTTTAATTAGGTGTGTTTCTTTCTTCCAATGCCTTGTTTCGCCATCCAAATCTCTCGTTTCAGGTAATGGTGTATACATATGCAATTTAAAAGACTAAAACGTCTCTCTTTGAGTTGTTATTTTTTAAAGTAGATATTTTCAACATAATTAACAAATTGTTAGGGTTATTTTTAATTTACCTTCGAGAATAGGCGTTATATTATTTTTCTGAATCTGAAGAGGAGTTCCATATTTCTTAGGTGTTTACTCGCTCTAAAAGAAGTGCGCTGTACTTCCATTTTGTAAGCACTTCCAGGTTTTGTTCAATCGGTTACCATCTGTAGTTTTCTAGCAAACTAACTTCAATCGCCTGCCAGCTTGAATACATTTTCACTTCTGTCAGCTTTTCAAGTATTATGAAATGGCCTTGCCAACTTTGCTGCCACCACGAGGAGCGTCCAATAATTTTCATGGCATCAAAAAAACTCACAAAATTACCCGCTTTGCTTTTAGAATATTGACGATGTTCTGTAATGTGACTCTGCTTTTTAATGTACTTCTCACTTTTATTTCATAATTTGTTATTATCCCTTTCCCAGGCTCTTCAGACTCTAATGTTAAATCAAAGGGTGTGTATTACTCTTAAAATTCATGTATCTGTAAGATATTACATTGTGTGTATAAGTCAGACTGGCCTTCTATTCCATTTAGCCATCGCCCATAAAATTTCCGCACATTCTACAAGTTTTCTTCTTAACAAATGATTGACACGTTTTTTATAAACTAACCCCAATTTGGGGTTTCTACCTAGATTAGAGATGTCAAAAGATTCCAAAATATAAAAACCTCAACACATACTTTTACACTCTTGTGTAGTTACTTCATGCACAATCAATATGGTGGCTCACAGGAGATTATTTCATAGTTCAGTTCATAAACGGATGTAACTACATAATAATTTAATATGCACAAATACACATAAATAAAATATAAAGAAACACGAAACAAACAAAATGATAACTACGTTGGCTGACAGCGTAATATAATGTTAAATTATAAAGATTTTTTTCACATGATGTTATAGTTGTTTTTCTGTTTTTCAAAGATTTATCTCTCTCATGATTCACATAGATGTGAACTGTTACCAACAAAATTACCTGCGAAATCGTGGTCATTTAATGCCTTCAAAGCTGCAAACAGACACATGGATATCGACAGTTCGCCAAACACATAACACACATCTTTCCAAGGATATGGTTCCACACAATGTGTGACACAAATGTAACAAGAAAAACTGCCATATTTAACGTCATGCTATGTGTTGTACAAATCAACCAATCAGCGGCTTCCTTGTATTTCGTTTATATCATGTATCATATGCATATCCTGATAGGCACTATCTACCAATCCATATACACATGCCTGTTTAATCAGGCCAAATGCTATATGTACGGTACCACCAGTCAGTGGCGACAACCAATCTTTATTCAGTTGGCGATTTAATCAATTCACATGTTCTATTCACCCTCTAGTAGAATCCGTCCAATCAGTGCTTTTGCTAAAGTATATAAGTATGCACTTTTAATCAGGTCGCATGTCAGATACCTTGCACTCCAAAGGCGACACATGGTTATCATAAGAATATCTATATTGGTGTTTACCCACACAGTTTCTGTATATATTTCTTGGTACATTGTATGGGTCTTTTTAGCGTCAACTAAGAACAATAGGTTAAGAAATGTATGCAATATTTGTTTTGTACGTCAGTCATCGAAGGAACCCCGAATTTAAGGGTATAGTTTTGATTATACAATGGCTCTCCATCCCAGACCACAGTCTCCAAGTACTGTAGATCGTCATGGAAACTTAACAGTTTGCAAAAATGGAAGCCATTAAAATAAAAAAAAATCAACCAATCGACACCCAATAACATGATAATTTCTTGGAAGTCTTACAATCACATTTACAGAATGTATGCTTGGGTTTATAACATATGATGATTACAAAACCTACCCCAACCACAATTATACATGCTTTACAATGTATTCAGTACATTTACTGAAATAATCATCCCTCATTTGTGCCTCAATTTTCTGATTATAATATTTTTATCATCTATTTCGATTCTATAATTGACGGGACCAACCCATCTCATAACTCTATTTGGACTTGCAATTTTAGCTTATTAAGTCTCCTTGGTCTAGCCTTCTTTCTTTTCACTTTCACATTGTTCCATACACAGACAGTCCGGGACACAGATTGGGTCGTTGTTCTATTTCAGGATATCACCTATGCACAAGTCTCTACACTGTCTCCACTCCCGAGGGTACCATCTGCTAGTGAGATGTGAGCAACCCATTTTCATATTTGCCAACTATCTTTGTTTCTCCTAATTCTCCGTCTGTGTTGGCCATGTGTGTCGGAGTATTCGGAAATTTCGTGCTATTGTATCAGTGTCTATGTTTCACTGTAAACCACATTGTCCACATTGTCCTTAATAACTCATCAGTATTCCAAGAGATTGTTCCTGGTCATTGTTCTAATTAAAACTAAATCATATTCCCAATGGACGTTGTTACACCTAGATAGCTGTCCCTCCCTCCCTTTTCGGCTTCACTTGTTCCAGTTTCCTGCTTATATTCACCCTTTTATGCTGGGAATATGATAAAACCGAGCAGACATCAGAGACTGTTTTTCATTCTGATTTCCTCAAGTTATCTTGATTTATCTTTACAATGGCACAGCGGAACTCGGTACATATTGACAATAATACTAAGTGTGCCCTAAGAAACTAAGTGACCACTTCATCCTTTTTAACCAAAATACATTAGACTGGAACTGAACATTTCCAATTCTTCACTTACATCATTACTGTAATTAATAATACCATCTAAATATAACGGAAGTACACCCACTGTAAGTCAGTCATTACATGCTCCATAAGCTGCTCAGATATAGAAAGTGCCTACTAAAACTGAATGCATTCACCACCTATATACATTCATGAGTAACAAAACCTACATCTTTATCTATCTGAACCCAGTTTTTAAAATTGAAAAATAGCAAGCTTAAGACAAGAAATCATATATAATTGGGGTTTGGTACGCATCGTCAACATTTAATCATTCAGTTGTCTACAGACAACATAGAACAGATCTCATCACATCTTTTTCACTAAGATTATTGGTGACGTACAAAGACCAAAACGCGGTTCAATGATACCGGATTTAATATATGTTTCAACCTGTTTGCCTGCCCCATTCCTTTCCCAAATTGATAGCTCTCTTTGTAGAGCATGGTAGAGGGTTTATCGCCTGTATTTCCCCAGATTAGTACATAATATAGAATTCGTCAAAATTGTTATCGGCGATGCTGCCACATTTTCTTTCTCAGCAGATCTGTTATACTCCATTAAGTAGATACTCTCGAAATTGCTTTCTTTCTAACAGTAGTTTTTTCCAAATTTTCCACACTTCTTCTCTCTCTACCAATGGCTCAATCACTCTCAAAATACTGCCCTACTTAACATGTATGGTGTTTTGTGTTAAATTCAGCAACCACACGATACCACCCTGTCAGATCATGTGATTAGCGTTCTAGTCACGATCATCACTCCTTACTGCAACCGGGCTTCAGATGCAAGCAATACCATTTCCTACTGTGCTTGAGATGATTACGTTAGTTTGTCAATGTACTATTATCCCACTGTCAGGTGGTACTAGGCAATGTAGAAATGTCTGCTGAGATGTACACACAGCCTAATTTAATTAACAACTCCATACGGCAACTGTAATTATTCATGTGTACTTTTTTATAGCCAAGTATTCAAAGTGACCCCAGTTCATGAGAACAATGAGCTGAAAACGCGGCCGTGGCTCTACCCTGGATACAGCTGTGTCAGGTCTGACAAGTCAGGCAGATAACAGTGAACATCAATCCAAGGGATTTGAATCGGATTATGCAAATCACACAAAATGAATGTTTTAATACTATTTATTATATCTTGTAAGGCCATCTTTAAATTAACACCAGAACAACAGGTTATATACCAAAGCGAATTAATGCAGTAGCTTTATTGTCACCCTGTTGAATGCATTTTAATTAAAAGTATGCACTTGAAATACGTTTATGTACATCTCGGATAATCGGTGAGTTTAAAATTAAAATCCGGTATTAGGATGCGCTAGCAAACAACTATTTTTTTTAGTTAAACGTGTATTTTGCAGCTGCCTTATGTTGTGCTAGTCTTTGTAAAATTGCTGCAGCTAGATACAATGCTGTCTCTTTGTACCAAAGATGAAATTAATAGGAAGGTTGATACATAAGTGAAGCCACTGAAGCCATCAAAATATTCTATTTTAGTGATAGTCTAATATGATATTACACTACAGTGTTTCACTGAATTTGTGTCACCTTGGTAAGGTGAGTTTTAACTAAACTCCATCCACAATTCATAATACAAACATTACATAAACTGTGGATGCGTTTTATAGGACACGTTATAATTTGTTTGAATAACTTACTACATTTTTTTGTAAAATTTGTGAATGGATGATATTCAAGTATTCAAATTGCACACGTAATGACGTTAATCAAGAAAAATCCAACTCACATTTGAACGTATACCCATCTAAGTGAAATGATATGAGGTTATTACAAGTATACATTAAAGTATCCACGAAGACAGTAAAGTAGTTTACATAGATGTGTATACGTTCAAATGTGAGTTGGATTTTCTTGACTACCATATGTTTCGATTTTGGGAGAATCATGTAATACATCTAATTTCTCTTGATACTAGACCAGCCAATTATTCACTCTCAATTACCACATATGATGTTGGTCCACAATACTTTATATTTGGCATGACTAACATTTCTCCTAATTCCAACGGAAATTATGTCATTAACAATCGACAATAATTCAGTTTGTTCATGACAAATACATCTACATCTGTCCTTTGTAATAAATTTAAAAAGATCTGTTCTACTCACATTCCATGTCTACTTACTAATTTGACAACAGTGAGCGGGGCAATACTATTTTTACATCAACAAAGTTTTAGTCTTCTAATGCCAAAACCACATAACTTTCATGTCTGAGAAATGATTCGAATGGATTGCTGTTGTTTTGGAGACCGTAGTGAACAATAGTTTGAAGTAATAGAAATTTGATTCAAACTGACGATATGGGAAACAAACAATGCTGATGAACAAGCCATGTGGAGTAAAATTATTAAGTACCCTGTAATTACAGTTTACAATGTGGTTCGAAGTGTAATTATATTATGGCTTCGTACAAAAGTTGTAGCTAAGACTTCTGAATTTGGAGAAATACATCAGATGGAGGATCAGGGAGCGCAGCAGTCAGATTATTCTTAAATCCGTAAATGTAGAGAATGCTTGCAATAGTGCTGTCACCCATGTTTGCTGTATAAAATTAACTTTTTGGTCACACAGCTGTATTATCTTGACTTAACATTCTCTGAATATAAACCATACTCATTGCCCATCTAGTAAAATAATAAATGATATATAGTTGAACAAAAACTATCCTCCTTAAAATGAAATAAAAATAGTGTATTTCAACCAAAACTTCGTTTTTTTCTTTGGCAACCACCTCGCCCTAAATTCTGGTGGCTGTGTTCATACATCGTAGCCATGAACTCAAGGCTGCCGTGCACGCTGTACAACATTTCCAGGACCATAATCATTGTTTTTGTGCTGTTTTGTTCAGATGCGCCGAACCTATGAATGTTAACAGCTGGAAATGGTTTAAAACATTAAAAAAGCACAAAATCAAAAAATATATTTGGCTTGTTGAGTAAAATATGACCGATTAATACATATGGCGTTAGTTCTAGATTTTTCCAATTATTCGGATTTTAATGACAAAAATGTCTTCTTCTTCTTGAGAAGATGATGATGGTCTGCCTGGAAAACATGGTAACATTAATTGTCATCTCTTATTTATCTAGTACGCTAAGCTTGGAGGAAATGCTGGTCATGTGAAATGAAATAAATACAGTATGACCCAACAACTGACGCCACCCTCCAATACAATGTCGTCGGCACGTAAGACAACTGGGTAAACACACCGTGCTGCCAGCCGAATTTAGAAAAAGTTTGCATACAGAAATGCAAAATTTTGAAAGTTTAATTACGGAAATATTCAGAAAATTCGGTGACTACGACAATGTGAATAACATCGTCAATATTTCACTTGTATGGCATGTGAAGCTGTCAGGATCGCGTCCACTTCAATCGCTGGGAGCAACAGTAAAATGCCCATACCTTCAGATACATGTAGAGATTTACATCTCGGAAACCACATGTTCCTCGAACGTTAGAAAATTAAAATCAAACACACAATTGAGCGAGGTATCCATTACCAAGGGTACAAAAATGGTAATAAAAACAATATGTCGCCACAAATCAATAAACAAATCATTGGATGGCGCTGATAATGTAAGTATTTTCATTCATTATAAAACAGTGAGGGTTAAACAAATCCCTGTCCTTGAAAATCGTTTTTAAGCGCATTGTTTGAATCAATTACAATGGGGATTATTTATTACGGAGGGGCTGGATTGTGCATGAATGAGGTAATAATGTAATACGGGATGTCAACACGATATTAACGTATAAATGGAAGCCATGACAGATCCGGAACTTCACTGATAACGCAACAAACAATTTAAATGCGGGGTTGTCACGACAATGACTTAGGTCATATATACAAATACATCTACAAACTTTGCAATAACTTTGCAATAACTTTGCACAACTTGCAATCACTTTGAACAAAATTGCATGGTGCGTTAACAACTTAAAATAATCAACTTGTTCTTGAAAATTAGAAGGCATTTGAAAACTTTCGATTGATTAAAAATTTTAAAACATTCCACGATTTTCCACTACAAATGATTGACATCACATTAAGAAAAAACGCAGGAACATTGCTTTATATATTTTTCATGTGTGTGATGAAACCAAAAAAAAATCAACAGTTTGTTTTCTCCCATGCAATTACTAAACACGCTCAAATGTGCTTTACTTTAAACATTTGTCGGTCACCTAACCACACAGCTGCATCGTTTATATGAAATTAAGCCGAATTGGCGGCTATTTCACGTTTTTGGATGTTTTAAAATTGATATCGCTTGTACAAGTACCTTTTAGTATTGACCTATTCCTCTGTATATTTGGAGTGAGACTACGGTAATTTAACAACAATTTACGAAATATTTATTCACATTTTCGAACTTTTAACTATGGGATTTGTTAATATGATACAACAGGTAACAATCCCGAATGAAACTACCAACTTTGCAATCGCTTTTCACAACTTTGTAAGTAGTTTGTTGTCGATTTTTCGTTTGACTGTTGCGATAATCTGGTAATATATGTGGCATTCTCGGAACATTTACTTAATGTTTCGAAATGTAACTGCATGGTTTTCATGACAATGACTTAGGATAAATATACAAGCAGCGCCGCCAACATTTCCTCGTTTGTTCCAACTTTGCACTCTGTTTTCTAACATTTTACAGTCAGCTCATGTGCACATCTATCGGCTGCTCTCAACTGTCATTTATAAAATGTGTCGACTTTAAAACCGCGTGTTTCTGTATGTGAACAACTTATGTCATATAAACAAATACATCTACCAAATTTGCAATAAATTTGCACAACTCTGCAATCACTTTGCATAACTTTGAACGGTGCGTTAACACCTTCAAACCACCTACGTGCTGACAGCATCAACAAATTGTTCCATTGATTAAAAATTTAAAAAAATTCCACGATGGGCCACTATAAATTATTGTCATCACAGTAAGAGATAATAGGCCAATGGCCTGTTGCTCAACGGCTATTGATGTTATTTCCAGTCGTAAAATAACAAGCAGTATGTAACTTAAGTTTAAAATATTCTTCAAAATTAGAAAACTGATATAAGTATCTTTATGAAATAAGCAAATATGACAATTTTTTACTTGGCTACTGAATTTTCCAGTTGGACACCAGAAATTCAAACTTGGTTGCCAATGGACACCAGGAAAAAATCAAACTTTAAGGGCTGCCAAAAATATCTAAATAAAGATATCGTCAAGAAATGAAGCACCTGAAATCCTTCAACTATCGAATGTTCTGAGAAGTTTCAAAGCCATATCATTTATCATTTTTCAGAAGTCAAAAACATAAAGTTGATAGCAACGGACAGTCAGCAATACTGTAAACATTCCCGACAGTGGCATGAGATAAGAAAATAAAAAAATACTGTTTCTGTTGTGCATGTTCAAGTACAATGATTGTACAGGTTTTGACTGCAGTGTTCTCAAGAAACTAAAATTGATGGGAGGAGCTTGGTCTGAGAATGTTAAAGTGGGCGTGGCAGTACCAGGTAAGCCAACCCAGGCGTAAAGTGTTTAGCCAATGTGAGTGGAGCAAGATAAAGGACATGTATATAACATGTATACATTTGTTTTATTCCCTAGAATAACTAATGTATATATATCATGCATAGTGTATGGTTATTATATTATAACAATTATCTTAATTTGGTGATTAGTTATCTCAATCATCAAGTTGAATTCTTCTTCCAATTCTCATTGTCATTTCCTGCATTTTTTTTTCTGATGAGTAGTTGCCAACTCATGAACATGACTATAATTGGTGGTATGGAGTAAAACATAAATACAACAAAGCTTATATGGAATAAACATTAAGAGAAATATAAATTTTCTGTTACGGTTATTTACATTTTTCACTGATATTATACTGCCGTTAAAGGTTTTCCGGTAACATTACAGCAATACTGACATTGAGTTCAAACGACCATGATGTACGACATGATGTATTAACAACTATATACACATAAATATCCACGAAATACTACTATTTTCTTTATCGATAAATTCATGGGTCGACATATTGCTTGCTGCCGAAATTTCCTCCATTACGTGTCTGCAACATTACAAACGAGTTGACGATTTCTCGTGTTGCCTGATTTTATCCTCGCCGTACGATGTACACGGCTAACTTAAGCAACTGTTAGAATGCTTTTTGCAAAATTATTTGAGCGAACTGAAAAATCAACAGAACATTCATGTAAAAACAGACGAAATAGTAACATTCTTAAACCCGAAATTTCCTGTTCGACACATTGTTTACAAAAATTGAAAGGTCAAGATGGCGCCATTTTGAAAGGTCAATAAAAACGCATGGTTCATGTAACACGCCCGTTGATTCGATTGTATCAACCACTCAAACTCAAACATTTGTATTTTATAATGCTCTGTAAGATTTATTTAATCACAAGAAAAAATGTGAACATTTTTATAAAAAAATATCACAACAAAGAAATGAAGGCAACGCAAATATATACGGTCTAAGTAAGGAGTCCATGCTGTCAGTAAGATTATTCCGTGTTTTGAGACAGGGTCTATATCCGCCGACTAAAATACAGTAAAAACAGCCTACTGACTCCATCATCTGTAACAATTTATTTCTTTCTCGATGGAGCGTATTGTACGTATACATTTACCGAATAGCTGTTGAAGTTGGGACGTACTGGTGAATACATCGGTACTCCCTTAGCGATAATACTATTTTGATTAACAAAAACCAACAGTAACTTCTGCAAATACAATAATACTATATAAATTAAGACCTATCGTTCGTGATAACCACCGGCTACAAGCTCAGATACATTAACGTAAATCATAACACGTTGTGGTCTGACATAGATCCTACAATAGCTGTTGAGCACATTCACCGTCAATTGTTAGGCCAACTCGTCGCTGGGCGATCGACATGTACCCATGACATCAATGATGTATTAAGGACTTAGTCTCATCTCGACATAGAAAATGTTGGTAACAAAACTTAATCAGCCAATTTTTCACAGTTTCTGTCGAAATCTTAAAACACAATAATGAGAAAAAATGGCGACCTTGCTAGAAAAAAATGCATCATGGGAAAATGCGCATGCGCATAAATTGTCCTAGGTAGGGGCAGATCATGGATACATCAGGGGTTGTCATTAAATGAACAATTTGAAGTAATTATATGACAACTAACACTTTTTCATGTTTATTTTATTTAACTATAATTTATTGTGATAGACAAAATTTCAAATACAATCAAACATTAAAATATTATGGTTATCCTTACTCCAGTAGAAAAATATCAAGGCCAAGTTGAGCATCTCAGTTATCAATTCTGAACCCAGCAAATTAATAATAAAATAAATTCAATGAAAATAGTAAAACAAGATTCAGTCTACTCAACAAACACATTGTCTGGAGATATTCACACAAGGTAAGATCCTGCCAATTTTTTCCAAGGATAATGAGCATTTTTTGAGATAACGGCAATGCATATTAATAAAAATATGCAAAATATTGTTAAAACAATTATAAAAATAATAAAATTGCATGAACCTTATTCAGCATTAAAGTGAATACATAACTCAGAGACAAAATATTACTGTATATTCAAATGAAAATGAATTATTTATGCCTTGTATTACTGTACTGTATGAATATTGAAGATAAATGATAAATAATGCCTTCTAAAACACTGTTGCAGCAAAACAGCAGTGATGTACGGAGGGCTCCTGAATGTGTACTAAAGTATTATTATTAAATAAATAATAAGTCTGTCTTATTTCAGGATCACCTCCCAACGATTGGTCTAAGCCCTTCCTCCAAGACATGCAAATTAGTTCACTCGTGTAGTGCCATAGTAGCATAGAAGAAATATTAGAGTTTTGGGGGGCTAATTTGCATATTTTTTGGCAGATCGACTTCTCATGAACAAATTACCATCTACACTCATCAAGGCATCCACACACCAAAAATCGAGTAAAACGGTTCGGCGGTTTTTGAGTAGAAGTCGTGCACAGACAGATAGATCCTTTTTGATCAGCGGGTAAATAAAAATCAATAACGACTGGACAGTAGTAAACAGAACCAAGAAACCCCGCGGGTAGGCCAAAACCAAGTGGCACGGACAATGGGGGAATCGAACCCCCCTGCCCTGTGCCAACGGGATAACAGTCATCCGTTTGACACATTTCTCGGTTCAAAATAAAACGATTACACGATTACAAAAGACGGTCACGAACAAGTAAACAATGAACAAATGACGACGTGGACGACATTAAACGATAAAATTCACAAATGGTACTATACTCAAATTACAATAGTTGAATGGTAAAAATTGAGTTAAAAATAACAATTCTGAAAATGCTTATAAGTACAATACTATTAAAAGGCAGGTTATTAAAGTTTTCAGCCATTGTCTAAAAATTCGGGAATTGTTAAGGAGTTGCCATCCAATATGACAATGGCGTCATTTACGCACCACTCTGTTTGAAATACATTAAGAGATTTTGTAAGCAGGTGATAGTTGTATTCATTGGTCACTCGGTACTTAATTGTTGATTTAAAACACTCGAATACATTTGTTTGAACACGATCGTTCATCATTTTGTATCGTGTTACGTGAATTGCCGCTTTCATGGTTGCAATTATGTAGCAAAGTAGACGATGTCTAGACGTTCTTTTACATGGTGATCCAAGTACGTGCCACGATAGTGGTATTGTGTCAATATTTAATAGTTTATTGATAATTAGTTTCGATATGTTGAAGAGTTGGGCAAGTCTTGAACATTCAATAAAAATGTGGGTAATATCGTCTCTTTCATCACAAAAGAGACACGTATCTGTGTTCTGAGCTTTGCTTTTTAAAAGAAACCCGCCAGTTGGGTCGGCGCCGTGGAGGATGCGTCAATTAAGGTCGCCGTCTTTCTTTGTGATTCGGGTCACATAGCAATCTTTAAAGACGGGTTTAGCGTTGGGAGACATACAAAGTAGGTCGTGCCATATGGTGTTAAACTGTGAATTGTGATTTGAATAATACTGATACATTATGAGGAATTTGTATATTTCACCCCTCTCAATTTTGTAAAGCGGAGTATTATCGTCGTCTCTGTAGCAAAGTTCAATATAATATTTGATTGTAGGTGACTCATCGGTCACGTTTTGATTGAGTATAATTCTCTTCCACTCAACACGTATGGCCCGATGAATCACATCGGGTGCCATCCCGGCTAGCCGCCTCGAGTACACATTTACTTTATAATCTAGGCTTTGAGGCTGGAAATTTAGACTCATGCTCTACCCATTGTAATACCAAATGGAAACCACTTTTCCTGTGTAAAATCTTATGAACTTTTCAGATTTGGACGTCTCCAGATCCGATTTTGACTTGAAAATGGTTAAATTGCACGGTTTCCATGACAACCTAATATTTAATAATAAATATCAGATATCCACATAGATAGTAATATAAAGAGTCAACTTTTCATCCAAAACTACTTTGTTATATATCAAATTAAAGGTATTTACATGTAAAATACAGATAGTGAATCAAAATTGACATTGATGCTGTTGGATTTTAAATATTTTGAATATAACGATTAAAATATGGATTTTTAATGTGTAATTTTTTAAACATTATGTTTCTGAGCCCGGAAAACAAAATACAAATATAATAAACCACTACATTGTGTATCATATATCAAAAAAGAACCTTATATGCTCTAGATTGTAAATGTAAATCAAATTCAGAGTTAATAATATGAACATTTTAATCATAAAACACAACTCTTCTTTAATGACGGTAACAATCAAATAGGGCTTTCGCCTATATTAAAATCGTAGGCATCACTAAAGTGGGAAATAAAGCAGCTTGCCAATGTAACATTAAAATACTATTACTCAAATTCAATTTTCAAATTAAGTCAGAAAAACTCTAAAAAACTGAAATATTGAATAGTAATAATTGTGATAAACAAAATTTAGGTATCACAATACAACATCCTTGCTTGTGGTGACACTAAACACTAAAATTACAAATTTTTAGTTTAAGTTAACTGTATAATAAACACTAATAAACATATGACTAAATATGCATCTGTTTATGGTACGTTTTACTCGTCAAACTCTGCATCATCTTCTTCATCTGAATCTTCATGTAGAACAAATTGACCTTAATCTTCAGAATTTTCACAAATGCTGGTATCACAACCACACATGTCAGTGCACTTGAATCCTCGTTTTTTGCACTGGCAACAAACTCAAGAATGGCTTTAGGGGCTGGTTCTTTAGTCATCCAAACAACTTCAAGTATGCCATTTTTTATCCTCCAACCATGGCCATCCGGGTTAGGTAGGTCAAATGTAGCACCTAGTGCATTTTTCCATAGGTGTGCTTGATAATTGGCTCTTTTGATGTGAAGAATCAGTGAATGTCTTGTTGGAGGAATGCCATGTGACTTGGTCAACATTTCATATCTGACTTTATTGACATCAGGGAGCTGTTATCCATACAAACGACAAATTGCAGACTCACAGGCTGTGTTTACTTCATCATCAAGCATAAGTGTATCATTGGTTTCCAGTAATTTGAAGAAGGATTTTTGCCGTTACCAGTAAACCCGCCTATGCTGTCACATCCAGAGAATGCATGAAATCCTGGCAAAGCATCACACATTTCAGAACCTAAGTGGCGTCGTATTGTAAAAATATCAACAAACTTTCATTGATTTTTGCTTGTCTGCCATTGAACCAAGATGGGTGAGTTTATCTCTTTCTGAAAGTAGAAAACCAGAACCATTACATCAGTGTCCGAGGATCTTATGATAACTGAAGAACATGTTGAAATACTGGCAGCATGTTGTGCATGTAGGAACATCATTGTATCAGCCTCCTCTGCTTTACAGAACAAACTTGGAACTTCCACAACTTCCATAGACTGCTGTGAAACTCTAAGCCTGTGACATCTTGCACCATGGCGCATGAACATAGTTGTGTCCCGTAGTAAATGAGCATATTTTCCACTTTTGTCAGCAGACCATTCCCTCAGCAAAAAATCAGGAAGGTCCTGTTTGTTTGAGCTGGTAGACAGGAAGTTTGTCCAGTCCAATGGAGCCTTCTGTGTCCCACTAGTGACTTTAACCCTGCGTCCTGGTAATTTAGACCTGTGCTGTCGCACTGTGTCTTTGATGGACATATCTGGATAATTATCTATAACAAAGTCGATTCTGGCAGGTTGGGGAAATATAATTCTGCATATGCTAGACATGATAGACTCTGCTACATCACTGAATGTCTTTGGCTTCCATTTAGTTGCTTCTGTGTGTGGTAGATTTGTTGCTAGCATGGGTTTCAGAATTTGAATGTTTGCAAAGACATCAACAATTAGAACTGCATCAGCAGGGGCACGCTGAATAGATGGAACATTCCTTTCTAATTCAGGCAAAATCTTGGCCGTGTCTGTCATGAATAGAGTCCCATATGGTGTGGCAATGGCCCATGGAATAGGTCCTAGCTCATGTGAGTATACTTCAAACAAATCAAGGTTCCGAGCCTGGGCAATCACAACAAGCTTGCAGAAGAATGTTCTGTCTGCCTTTACAATTAAATCTCGACCGCCAACTTTCACAGATCTCTTTGTTGTTTCACTTGAGAATGTTTTTAACTTGAGTTTGGTGATAGGGTCAAAGAATGGCACATCATTAATCATAATTCGTTTTTGTATGAATTCTTTCAGATAGTTCTCTCCCTTTGAACGTGCATGAAATAAGTCAATAACTGTGTTTACAGCAGCCTTAAGCCCAGTGGATATAGATGTCAATTCTTGTGATTGCATGAAGGGGTCAAGCATGTTTTCAACTGTACTCTGAACACTCTTTATATCACTCCCATCTCCTTTGACTCTTGGAGTTCTACTTTCCTTGTGTGTCCAAGTTGATTCATCACATCGGATACCAGGGAGTTTTCTTATGTTCTCAGTTATTTGTGATCTGTCCACTGTTGTATCCATCCACTGGCTAACAGCTTCTGGGTTTGTGCTCTTCCAACAATACCCCCTGGAATTTTACTTCTTTTGTTGATAGTCCCTTCAATACATTGATCCTCAGGGATTTTACCAAATGGACACATCTTAGACATCTGCACGTGTCTGTGTCCATTCATGAGTTGTGCATGGATTTGTTCAAGTACTTTCATACTGAAGTAGTAATATTCGCCATATCTAGCATAATTGGTCTGGTCATAGGCGAAGAACCAGGGCAACATCTCCCTGAAGCAATTCAGATGAAGTTCCCAATCACCTTCTCTGCATGCACGAATGAATGTCAGCAGAAGTTCCACCATCTCTAGAAAGCTTGTCCACAGTTTAAACATTGGCCCTCTGTCTGACGCCCTGAAATATTGAAAAATCTTGAACAGTTTATCCATGGTACTTGAGGTAAGAAATGCACTGCACTCATTACCATTGAAATTCTCGCTCATAAGCAATACATTCTCATGGATGAATTCAATATCTATATCAAGGTCTTGCATCGTGTCGAGATGTTCACCAAACTGTTTCCATTGTAATCGTGCCATTGCCTCGTATACAAGTTTCAATGTACGTACTGCTCTATTATAATGATGGCCAGTTACAACACCATTGAGAGATCCAGATGCAATGATGTTTGACTCTGTCACAATATCAACTAACCCAGCATCACCAAAGCGCTTGAATATAACACTTACTAGAACTGAAATAGTATGAAAAGCGCCCAATCTACAAGACAGGTTTATGAACTCATCTGGGGAGGCCCACTTTATCTGACATGCCTTTGCATAACATGCTTGGTCAAAAACAGTGTCAACTTCAGACAGACCAAGAGTGTAGGCAAAGTACTGAGATCGCTTGAGTACAGTGTATAGTGCAGGGAGCTGAGTTGGATTCTCATTCGCAGGTTGTAGGTAATCTATCGTGGTAATGGTAGGAACTGTCTGCTTTAATGATGCGTTGAATGCACTCCACCCTGAAACAGTAAATAAATGGAACATTAGGATACACAGAAAATTGTGTAAGTTAATGATACACAATAAAATAAAATTCATAGTGTAGAGAAAAGACATACCTGGGATAACTTGAGTTGCTCTTTTGTCTACTTTGAATAGATTTTCTGTTGGTTGTTGTAGCATCATCCATAGTAAGTCTGTCATGCCTGGATGTTTGAAATGCGGTGATGATGTCTCTATGAAGTACGCAAGCTCTTCTAAAATAGATGCTGGTCCAACCTTTCCAGCTGGCAAATGATATTGTAGAACCACATTCTCCATTCTAGTAATCATTTCTGGTTCTTGAGCAGTGATCCTAATTCTACTTGCTGATGCCTGGATGTTTTAGAGAACATAAATTTAAACAGTGGGAAATGTATACAGTTTTATAGTTATCTAAATAAATAATTTGACTTACACCTTGCTGAATAGCAATTCCATTGGTCACATGTGTTGTTCCTGTCCCACTCTGTGTCGCTTCACAAAGGTCGTTGTTATCCCATACAAAAGTGGTAAATATGCCACTTTCCATTGTAGATGGCAGGACTAAGCTCTTCTGTTGCTCACCATGGTACTTTTTCGTGAGTGCTTTTTCAAAATCTTGTATCTTGGAGTATGAAAGTGTGTGACAAAATATATTTAGTAGTGGTAAAACCTCCCTGTTTCCCGTTATGTTTCTAAGTGCAACAGCTAAACCAACATTCTTAACAGTGTTGATGCGTCCTTTTCTTGTAATATTTATCAAATCTTGGGCAACTGATAATACCAGTCTGTCTGCATCTACACTAATAGGAAGTCTGCCACCAGACACAGGCATTGATGACCCAGTGATAATATAGGCCAGCAAATTATACAGAAGGTCTGGTACATATATTTTCTCACCAGAATGGAGGCCATGGCATTGTTTCTTGAATATCACCGATGATGCTGTGAATCAGCATGCCACAATGGTAGACTGTGTTACTCGTGTTATTATTCGAGTTGTCTTTTTCTGTAGACATCTCTATTATGGTTTCATCTTCTGTTTTCTTTAACAGTGACCTTATGACATCTTTCACCTCCAAGTCTGCATTGTACACTTGTCTCGCTGCAGGTTGGACAAATCCAACTCTAGTACAGTAATGTTTCACTATCTTCTCTTTCAGCTTATGCATTTGAAGTGTTGAATGATCAAGGTTTTCATTTTCTAGAGTTTTAATGTATATATCCCGTAGATATGAGATGTTTATTGTTTCTTTCTGCTGCAGAACGTTTTGTCAATTATACTTGACACATATCTAAATGCCTCATTGTGTACTTGATCGGACATGCCACTTCGTTTCTTCTTAACTATGTCCAGTGGGACTTGTTTGTGTAGTTGGCATAACAGGACTTGTGATACATGATTTCAATAGCTTTTAAATCTTTGCCTCGAATATCTAGCGTCACTCTACTATCATTTCTAATCTTGGCTACTTCTTTGATATTTTTCTCAACATTATCATGTTCACAGATTAACAATTTTTCTCTGTTCTTGTGGTCTGGTTTTCACTTGTCTTTCTTTCTACATATAACGCAAATTTCTTTCCTCTTGATACCTACACCTGATTGAGAACGTCTGAGTATTTCTGGTGGTGCATCATCTTGAGACTGTTCCTTTTGCTGATATGTGCGCTTTCTTGGACTCTGTCTGCGATTTCTCAACCTACTCAAATGGTCTTTGTTTGTGTATCTTGCATAATATTCTGGGTGATATGTACCAACTGGAGTGGATTTCTCAAGCAATGATGCATATTGAGAGTAAATGTGATCCTGTCTTACTTGAGCAGCTTGTCTTAGGGTAGCCCATGATTTCTCACTAAATGCTCTTGGTTTACTTTTACAGCCTGTAACTATGTGGCATAAACACATGGATCGTGGTGATTTCGTAGCAATTGTCAATATATATTATCTGATTCACTAACACAAACTGTCATGGAGTGATTGGGTAACAGCGAAGACATCTATTCCATGTAATAATAACCTTACAATCACGAAAATAAAGTAACATATAAATATCATCTTGTTACATCATATGAGTGCCAATCACAATATTGTATCAACCCTAAAACATACATAACAGGTAATCAACTCGTGTGAATAAATATTAACCCAGTCAGTGTTTGGCATAAATATTCACCAACAAAATAATTGTAATATTTCGAAGTTATTCTGGCTAAGTTGCATTAAAAGTACGATTTATCGACTTGGCAAAAAATTTTCATAAACTGAAAGAATGGGAGCATATAGTATTTACCATGGATGTTATTTACCAACCGAGTGATTTGAAATCTGAGAATCAACAGTCCTAGCAAGGTAATACTCTGTAGAAGTCAAATTGATGTATTCTTGTTTACAGTGACCAAACAATCAAACTGCACAAGTGCAAATGGAACTTTTTTCCGTAGTTCCCCGATGTCTGGTTAATATGGCACGATATGCACCAGCGAATACACATTTCTGTTTGGTTGCCAGTGTGATAGTGTATAAAAAATATCAAACACACAAGAGATAAATGTTTTGACTAAAATTTGCAATTTACATGATACAATATGTCAATTTATAATCCTATTTTCTCATTAAATTAAAATATATACATGATATATTGAATTATTTGACATAATTTCAACACAAGCATAAGATTTTTATTCACTCTTGAAATATTCATTTTTACATTGTATCAAATTCATTAAAGCCAATGTAAATATGAAAGATTACTCTATTACGCAATGTTGTGATTATGCAAATTAGGGGACAGGGCAGTGTCAAAATGTCAATAAATATATTATTAATATTGTTTATAACAACACTCAGCGGAAATTATCTCTGTTGCGAAAGAGCTATTTAAGGAGGAGTACATAACAAGTCTCTCCATCATACATTCCATAGAGAATCATTTGTCAGTGTGTGAAGATTGATTTAAATTTTCATTTATTCCTTAAAATTTAAAATCTGATTTTCATAATCTCATTTCATTTTTAATTCGCAATCTGGACCATATTATTCCTTTTTGATACATGGTAGTGGTTTATTAAATGTTAATATTGATTTCAGGGACTGGTAACATAATTGTTTTAAACAATCATTAAAACTTTTGATTTTAACCGTTAAATTCAAAATATTTGAAAACCGACAGCACCAATTTCATGTTTTCTACATGTAAATATCTTTAATTTGATATATAACAAAGTAGTTTTGAGTAAACTTATATTTGTTATATGAATATATATGAGGACAAATGGTACTAACTAGGAAATATTAGGTTGCCATAGAAACTGGACAATTTGACGACTTTTAGGGCATAATCCGTTCTGGAGACTTCCAAATCTGAAAAGTTCATAAAATTTTACTCCAGAAAAAGTTTCCATTCAGTATTACAATAGGTAGAGCGTACACCTATTTTTAAGCCCCTTTTGGAGATCATAGACTAGACTATTACTATGTATGGCGTCAACGCCTAACCATGAACCATTATTAAAAATGTCACCGACCTTTGTGAGGCCAGCCTCACGAAAATGTAAAAGATTCAAAGGTGTATTTTGAATTGGATGAATAACGAGTTGGTTAACAAATAACGGCTCTTGAGCAACCTCGTGAAGCGTAGTAGGTATGTCTTTCCTGATTGTTGGAAGGGAAGGGAAGACAAGACTGTTAGCAAGTCAAAGTAAAACTGTGGTAAGTGAACACTGGGGGTTGGAATGTCAATAATAAATAACTGTTTGTCATATTTTAAATGGTTGAATTCTTTTAAAAAGTAATCTGTAAAAGCAAAACAAGCATGACTGACACTGGAGTAGAGGTAGCGTTGGATATACTGAATGCGAAAAGACGCATTGCGAGTAGGTAAATGTATCAGGCCGTGGCCGCCATCAGCTGCTGCCATCAGCAGGGACCCAATGACGTCCCTGCCAGACAAAAATCAGAAACAGTTTCTGTAGAGTAGTAATAATCAGTTTGGGTGGACTCGTGCACATGCAAGAGTGAAGTAGTTTTGACGCAATTAGTTTGTTTATTACTATAGTGCGCCCTCTATAGGTCATAGCAGGGGAGTGACCACCAACCCAACTTGGCCTCAACGTTTCCTATAACACCGTCCTAGTTTTGTGCGACAAAAGTGTCGCTATTACCTAGATAGATACCAAGAACTTTCAGCCCTTGATTATCCCACGCTATATTTAGTGGATTGTCAGTCCTACCCTTCCACTTGCCTACCCACAATCCTTTTGACTTGCCATAGTTTATACGAGAATTGATGGCAGACTCGTACACACGTAACCAATGTTCAAGTTTGTTAAAATCACTGTTTTGAGTTAAAAATAAACTAATGTCGTCTGCATAAGCAGAGAGATTAGCAGGTTTGTGACTATTGTTATGCAAATGCAGACAGAGAACAGCCCTGACGAATACCACGTTGGAACAATACCGGACTGGTTATAGAGTTATTTACACCATTAAACTTTGCGTGTTTGAGTAAATCAATTGCATATACTTACAAAACTCGTGACCATAGCCGAACGCTTTGAGGGTTTTAAAAAGATAGTCATGGTTGATACGATCGAATGCCTTTTCCTGGTCCAGGGCAACGATCCCAAGTGGCAAGTTATTGATGTTAGAATAATCGATGACGTCACGTACCAGATGGATGTTGTCGAAAATCTGTCGCCCTGGAACACAGTAAGTTTGATCGGGGTGGATGATTTCAGGTAAAGTGGTTTTAAGCCTCATGAAGAGCACTTTAGTAAGCATTTTGTAATCGGAACAGAGCAAACTAACTGGTCTCCAGTTTTTCAACAAACTGTTGTCACCCTTTTTGGGGAGTAAAGTGATGACGGCGCGTCGACATGACAACGGAAGTTCACCGTCCTTAACTGAGGCGTTAAGGACATCGTGAAGATCCGGTCCCAACAATGACCAAAAATACCGGAAAAATGCACCTGGCAAACCGCCAATGCCAGAAGACGTACCTTTTGACAACAATTTGACAGCGGAAGTTAATTCATCAAAAGAGAGAGGGGCGTCACACATGTCTTTAAGCGCTTCGTCAAGTTGGGGGAAGTCCCTTGTGTAGACGAGCTTGACGGTCAGTTGACACAGGTTCAGGTGAGAACAGATTAGAATAAATATTTTTGGTGAGAGTGCGCATTTCAGCTAGTGACTCGGTAGTAGTAGCATTGGGTCGTTGTAAATGGGTCATGACATTTTACTCCCCCTCTGTTTTTCAATAGCTGAGAAAAAAGAGGTGGGCGCATTGATTTCATTCAGAATTTTATGGCGCGATCTAATGGCAGCCCCTTTTGATTCATTGTGCATTAAGGTTTGAAGTAATGCCTTTTTTTTCATTTAATTGTGTTGTGAGTGCATCAGTGGGTCGATCAACTTGTTCAAGGGTATTTATGTCATCACAGATATTTTGTTTTATGCATTTATAGTTATTGCTGAATTTCGTGCTATATTGTTTTGTTATTTCCTTTATTTTAAGTTTACCCATATCCCACCACATTTGAACGGAGTCAAAGCGACCTTTTTCCTAACGCCATAGCAACCAGAAGTCATTGAGGATATGGCAGTACTCTTCGTCACGCAGTAGACGAGTATTGAAGTGCCATATTGGGTTTCTGTTTGTGATGTCTTTGATTAGTATGCATATCGTAACAGGTGCGTGATCAGAAAGGTGAGTTTCGATTGTGCTACGTTTGATTTTTGGTGAGAAAGATTTGGATATGTAAAACGTGTCTATGCGGGACTTGCTGTCATTCCTGACCCACGTATATTCTCGCATATTTGAGCTAAAATAGCGCCATGTATCAACAAGTTTAAAACGCGTGGCTATATGTTAGATAACGACATAGCTGATTGTGCATGTGGTTCCGGGCTGCCAGCTCTGTCTAAGCTGGGGTGCTGAGTGCAGTTAAAATCACCGCCAATAATGATTGGATCTTGATTAAGGTCATTGAGCGTTTTATTAAGTATCTTTTAAAAATTCAAGCAGATACACCCCAACGGTGGGCGCATATACATTTAGCAGGTGAACTGGCGACCCGTGTATCTCCAGATGTACGTGAAGCAAACGCCCCGGAAAACACTAGCAACTTTCAACACCTTGATGTTTTTATTTGTATTTTTATTGACTAAAATAGCCACACCAGCAGACTGAGTTACCATGCGAGAATAAAATGGAGGAACGCCATACAATTTGCCATTGGGCTTCATCAGCTTGGACACTGTGAGTTTCCTGAAGAAAATAAAAGTCGCTGGAATGATTTAATTTAAGGAATTCAAAGAGCTGGTATCGCTTCAGTGAATCGCGCACACCCGCGTACATTCCATGTAACAGCAGAGAAGCTCATGATTAGCATAATATAACACGTTAAAACAGTAATGTATGGAGTATAAATCTTATTATACATGAGGAGCAATTAAATTATACAGTATTGCAATAAAATAACTATTTTATATTTGCGACGTCGGTAGCTGGTGATGGTTGAATACCACGTTTTTTCTTTAAAATTCCTTCTTTTAAGGTGTCACGGTTTTCGACCACGAAAGCAGGGTCTTTCATTTTTCTGATATGTTTTATTATCTTAGTAGCAACCCGTTGAATGCGCACTTTTTCGTTGCTTGGTAGGTCCGAGGTTTTACGCACCTCATTGAGCGAGCGTGCTAGCAACATTAGATCGGGACAAAAACGAGTGGCCACATCAATGATTTTTCTTCAATTGAAAGATTCAACCAAGAAAATGTTTAAAGCTTCACGGGAAAGCAGTTTTACTTTCTCGCTCGAGACAGAGAGCTCCATGGCTTCTGAAGATAAGGTCGATATTTCAGAACAGTCAGACTTGCATCATCCCTGTCCTCAGACATACCCACAGGGATAGTATGCTTTGTTGTGTCAAATGGGTCGCATGACTCTCTTGGTAAAATAGGGGGAGTAAAGGGGTGGGTTAGTACCACCTCTTCATCATTTACATTAACATTTGTTGTTTTGAAATCAGTTGACATTGTATTATTTGTATCGGTTTTGCTCGTACGTGTGTTATCAAGTTTTCATTTTCATTAATGTCATTATCGTTTATAACCTTGTCACTCATTTCATTTTCGGGTAGATTTTCAGTTTCCATAGTTTCATTATTGTCAACAGTTTTATCAAAAGAGGGGCTATTTTCATCAATAACAGTGTGATCAGTAGGTAGAGGTTCGGGGTCGGGGTGTGTATCAGTATTTTGCTCGGAATGCCCACGAACAGGGTCACCCGAAGTTGACTGTTGGGTTTCTGTACAGTTTCGCATAATATTCCCCTTTTAAAGCACTTGTGGCACACGATCTCATCAGTACACAAGTAAATTCTATATTGTCTCTCCTCAAATGTGACATTAATAACACTGTCAAGTTTATTACCATCACATAGCATATAAACTTAGCGGCTAAAAGATTTAACATGTTTCAACTCGGGTTGTTTACACCCGAGTGGAATTAAACGCAGACTATTCACGACACGGCCAAACCGTGACAATTCAGTTTCGAGAACATGATTGGGTATTAAGGGTGGTACACCCGAAAGAATCACTTTAGTGGCGGCTTTTACGAGTGGTTGTACATGAATGAAGCAGTCTCCCACTGAGAGACCAGTAGTGCAAACAGTTTCAACAACGTTGATCGAATCCAGAAAAATTACGACACTTCCGTTTGCATGAGAGGCAGCAATAATACAAGCAGGTTTGAGTATAGAGGAAACACTTTTAACATAGGTTTCAATTCAAATCCCATCAATCGACTCACATTTGAGACCGTGTTTACGTGTCAATCCTGCAAAATGGTTGACACGTGTACCCGCTGTGGTGTCCGCCATCTTGGAAAGGCCCCGCGACGAGCGAACTGAAAGTGAAAAACAAAATCAAACTAAAACGCGGTAGACTTATACCGTAAATAAAAATAAATAAACGTACGTAAGTAATAAGTATTAACAAAAAAGATAGTACAAAAATAGTAGTAACTTACTAGCTATTTGAGGCAAAAAACGTGTTTTTTGAGGAGCACACGCAACGCGTGGCAGACATGCGCAGATAGATAGATAAATAGACGGACAACTGACGCAGGACAGAACCCCATTCCATAGGCTCAGCGGACCTATGGTCTGTTGAGCCAAGAATGCAGGAATGGTGCCTTCCCAATTGGCGGCTATTTTACGTTTTTGGATGTTTAAAAATCAATATCGCTTGCACAAGTACATTCTAGTATTGACCTATGACCTCTACATACTTGGAGTAAAACTACGGTAATTTAACAGCAATTTATACACATTTTCCAACTTTTAACTATGGGACTTGTACATATGATATCACAGGTAACAATCTCGAATGAAAGTACCAACTTTGCAATCGCTTTTCACATCATTGTAAGTAGTTTGTTGTCGATATTTCGTTCGACTGTTGCGATAATCTGCTTATTTATGAGGCACTCTCGGAACATTTACTCAATGTTTTCCAAATTTAACGGCGGGGTTGTCATGACAACGACTTAGGTTAATTATAAAAGAAACTTCGCCAACATTTCCTTCGTTTGTTCCAACGTTGCACACTGTTTTCTAACATTATACAGTCTGCTCATGAAAATCTATAGGCTGCTTTCAACTGGCTTTCATTAAATGTGTCCACTTTACAACTGCGCGTTTCTATATGTCAACAACTTAGGTCATATATACAAATACATCTACCTACCCTGCAATAACTTTGCACAACTTTGCAATCACTTTGAACAACTTTACACTCCACTTTTGATGTTTTCATATTTTTATGGATAAAAATTGTAATATCAAACTTTTATGCTCTTGTACCCAATCGTGGGGATCCATCATACTAAACAACAGGTGTCAATATTATTAAGTAATTTTAATGTAAATGAAGGGCAATATTCTGACACCTTATATATATATATCGAGGCAGAAACAATGTGAATATTCCAGATAATAAAATGAAAACTTGCAACAGTTATATAATAACACAGGATTACAGTGGATCATTGACAAAACATGGAGCGACCTAAAATGACCCAAACGAACCAAAACTAGACAAACTGCCCAAAACGTCAATTAACTCCAAAACTAGCACAAAACGAGCTAAAAACCAAAAACTAACTAAACGAGTCACAAACAAACCAATATTATCCACAAAATAAAAAAGGTGAGCGATCAGTCATTTAAAATGATACTTTGAACTGGCAGTTGGGGCACTGTCCCCAAATGACACAAAAAAGATGTTAATAATAAATGCCTAAATGAAAAAATCACATGATATTATGAGTAAGTAAATGCTAAATAATTATAACACAATAAACAAACTTATGCATAATAATTTTAAGTAATACATAAATCTTTTGTTTCACAAAGTTTTGCTTAGATTTAGGCTCTGAATTTTGCTTTCGCGGTATGTGATACTGACAAAAATATAGATAACTTTGTTTGTAATAAAGGTTCAGGACATCGTGTGGATCATGTAGAAATGTTCATCGCATCAGAATCGAGTTAAAATATAAATGAATGTTCGAAAAAACTAAACACGCTGTTCTCTATATTAAAACGAATAAGTAATCTTATACTTAGTTATGAGACACAAGGTTTGCTGTTATCCGGCTACTGTTTTTAAAATATGTTTCTTTTTACTAATAAATATGGAGTCATATTTACTCTGGTGACCCTAAATTTCATGAATACTTTTGTTTTGGTAATATTTACTTTAAAGTTTTTAAATGTAATTCATATAGTACATATTTCAGATGAATTCCGAGCACATTTACGAATATTTGAGTGTAAATTGGTTTTTGGCGATCCCCTCCGTCAGGATTGCCCTTAAAATCAACCTTAAAATAAATTGTGTGTGCGTGTGGATGCGTGTGTCTGTGTGTGTGATTTACCTTCTTCACGTTTTTTTTTTGGCTCGGCCGATTTCGCTCAAACTTGACAGGCGGTTCACACTTTTATACTCAGGTAAGTTGGTAAAATCAGGAAAAAAGTCCTGGCACACCTCTGACATGGCAACAGACAACAAATTATTCTTTATTATTTGGTATAAATGATATGTTTCATTTTTAGACTCTTTATATCACAAGCCTATCTATCAATGTGCCGACTCTTTAAACTAAGATGAATCGTATTTAAGGTAGCGAGAAGGGTTTTGTGACGTTTTCGAATAAAATATTCTCTGTCTGTTGTCTTGTTCAGAAGAGTAATTTAGCTTATATATTTAAAAAGACTAAGTATAGAGGTACAAGTTCGCACAAATTGGACAGTCATTGTTTACATAATTATCACGTGACACCAACAATGGCGAACCTTGTAAAAATGACTAAGTCCTCGATTGCGAGAGCACACTGCGGAATTTCCTGGTGAAATTTACGTCATGCATTGTCCGTAATCAAGTCCATTGAAATGCGCCTCCGATAATCAAAAGACCTATTATTCCGACTTCTATGCAGGTTTGTTTTTTTTTCCTCAAATTATTTCATACTTGGCACCTTTAACAGACTATTATTCTGTGACAAAGCATTTTCTTTAAAAGCCCAGACATATTTCGCACCATCATTATCTTTTGAACGATAACTGCGAGTTTGAATGTCCTAGTCCGAACGCACTTGATTTGGCGGCGGTCCCAATGAGTCGTACTCAATCGAAACTTCAATTCGAGAAAAACGCGAAAAACAGTTTTGGTTAATAAAACACTGTAGATTTGCTGCATTATTATAAATATACACTAAAAATGGCCAAACATATTAACCACTGATGTCATAGAACTCATAAAGAGTGTCAGATAATGAATAATTTCAAGCTCGAACGTGCAAAATGAAGAAAACTGCTGGCATTTAAGTCCCCACTCCAGGAACGTTCGGGTTTCCATTGTTATGCAAACGAACAACTAGGGATACTCCTCTGACAAACATTACTGTCCCACTGTACACGCTGACAGTTTACAAACAAGCTAATCCTTCAAGTGTCTCTGATAAGTGATATAATAAAACGGTTTTCATAGTGAAACAAAATGGCCGATGTTTTAAAAAAAAAAATTGCTGTGTCAGAGTGCGACACTGAGTAGCAGATTGTTGTTTGCCTCATCTGTCAACGCTTTCTTTCTTTTCTTCGCCATTGCATTAGAAAACATGGTATTAGTAAAATAGAATATTGACTTGGAAAATAAAACGATTTAAAAGAAAGTTTACAGTACTCATTTCGAACTACCTTCCATCCGCTCCCGCTTTCCAATCACCTTTTTTCTCGCTTTTTTACCGCTTGTTGAATTTGACCGGACAATTTCCGCTTTACTTTCGACCGCGCAAACTCCGAAATATCACCGCTCGCTCGCACGCATTTAAAATTCGGACTAACAGAAAAATTTCCGTGTCCCAATAATTTGTTTGGAATGTCGATCCCCATAGGTTTCTCCCACAGTCATCTGGCATCGGTGTCGCTGGGTGTATATGATAGAGCACAGTCCCTCCACTGTGGATAGAGGGAAGTTGTGCAACCAAATTTGCCGAGTTCGCAGTTTTTCGCCGATAAAAAAATAACTAAGGCAAAACATTGTTTTTTTAATAAAGACATTATTCTCTACCAATAATCCGCCCAAAATAGGAACATTTGTTCTACTAATTCTTGTGTTATTTCGACGTTTTTCGAAAAACCTGACATTATGCTGCGAAAGTAGTAGTTTCGAAATTGTTCATCGACAGGCCACCAAATATTTATGGCTATAACTAAATTTTTAAGCCCAATAAATTAGTCATACATGTCAAGCTCTGTTCGATTTTTTTCGGGGCATGTGGTTGTTTTTATTCGAAAATATTTTTTGTGGGAACAATTTTACGTATACGTATACGGTTTAGACCAAAGTCATTCAATGATCGTGACTTAATTTTAAAAATTTGATGTCAAATTTTACCAGACATGGACCGACGTGGATTCGGTATCGTTATTTTTGGAATTAATCATTAACATTTCCTCGTTTCTCTGCTCTGTCAAAATGAGTTACCTATGTTTTTTTCACGTAACTGTAAATAATGTCGTAAATAACATATTACATTTAGAACAAGCATCCAAAACACGTAACAAGAGGTCCCAGTTCAGTTGCTTTCACGATACAAGTGTCATACAACTATTAGATTTGAAGTGCCGTTCAGAATTTAATAAATAGTTAATACTAGTTAGTTGTATGTTCACACTTCACTATCAAAAACCACCATTTCGACCACTCCTGCGCCAGTGATCAGTGTTTGGGCGAGCGGTCGGTGTTTTCAATGAGCGAGCGAGCCAAAAAAAACAAACAAACAAACAAACGCGATTAAAATGCGGTCGGTTTCCGTTCGGACAAGACCGCATGGTCGGAAATTAGGCGTTAAGCGGTCGATGTAAAAGGTTGGGCGAAATGAGTACTGTATGACCATGTTTCTCCGACGAAGTCTCGACTGACAATAATGCTGACAATGGACGTTAGATAAACACGCATTGTTTGCGACTGGAAGCTTATCACCCGTTATATCAGAATCGTCAACAGCAGAGTATACAGATAAGATGTTATCATTTAAACCCTTTCAAAGATAAACAATATGCAAATATCCACGAAACGGCAGTTGTAGTCTTTTCTGCTAGCGTTTTAAAACACTGATTTGAGCGACGTTATTTCGCAATTTCGATCTTTTGTAAACCTGGGATGATGTATCAAGGTCTAAAGTGAACGTTTTATCAATTTTTGAAAAATCAAGAAAAAAGTGAAAATTTCCCTTCTCGCTACCTTAAGACTTCTGGTAATTTGAAAGTCTATAACTTTGTTGTTTGAATGTAATAAATATTTTTATAATTTTACCATTAGTTCTAAAATAAATTCAATGCTCATGAGCATTATATTCATTTACGCCTATTATGCCCTAACCACATTTGCTGTGATTGGTCGAACATTTTTCAACTGTAAATATTAAACTTATATTTCAACTGACTGATTCAATTATTCCCAACAAAATATGTTTGACACTTTCCTTGAATAGTTTTCAATTTGAAATTTAAATTTGCCAATGTAAAAGTTGTAATTGAACTTTGATTATTCTAATCAACAATTATACATATAATTAATTAGACTAGCAAAACATTTAAAGAATGACTCAATGCTTATTTTATGACGATAACTTATTTTTTGTCTAATTCGAATAAATAGTGTTGTCATTTGTGATAATGAAAACCATTCTTGACGTCTCTTTGAAAACAACCATTCCAAATGTTTTGGTATTTTGTTATATACCATTGGTTGTAACTCTGTTGGAATGGTTTGAGTCATTGCTCCATAAAATTAATTAATATGATGATCTAAGGGAATGTCATTATCTTGTATTATCAGAATTTGAAGAGAACGACTTTCTAAAGCAGGCGTGATGGCTTCTGTAAATCTTAGGGTGTCCCACAATGTTAAGAGGAGAAGGTTTGATAGGATTGCAAAGCCCCGCTAGTTCAGTTCAGTTGACAAATTTTTAGTACTATTGCCATCAGTGGGTGAGCCATACGCTGCTAATTTGTGTGGCAGCTTTCTTCTCGTTGTTGGCATATTGCAGTTATAATTTTTTGAACCGATTCTATAATATTCAAATAATACTATCAAAGTCACATAAATAATAAAAGAGCAGTATCCTACATAAACAAACAAGTTTAAACTACTCCGTTCATGCAAACGGTCGGAGTTATTGGACACTATGACGTCGTGTATGTACGAGCAGTCTCAACTATTATTTATCGCCTGATATGTGTACATAGTTGTATGAAACAACGACGAGTGTTGCATAGAAAGCTCGAATAAGGTTTCTCCCATTGAATGTTTTATATTGTGTCAAACACAATGTGACTGAGAAAAAAAGTCGGTTGTTTGTTTGTGGAGCAAGTTTATAATTCAGGATTTCGTATGTATACTGGATTTATTGAGAGTAGTTAACGCAATACAATGTCAGTAACTCACATAAGTGGTGTAAAATTTGAGTGTATACTGCCTGTTGCAGTAAAGCACTTTGTTGATTACTTTGTATATTGAGACCACGAATATGTAGTGTTTTCAATCCTTAGAAATTGTTCATTATTTGTATTTAGTTTGTTGTGACAAATGATACGACCTCTGCTCTTACTCAATATATGCTGAATAAAATGATAAATAAACATGAGCCATATATTTGCTTATCACGATATATATAAAGCTTGTGAAATTAGTCTGCAAATTTCATTGGTTATAACGTGTACACAATACACAATATATTTGTATTACGTCCTAGTAAATAGACTCTGCAAAAACAGTCTTTGACGTAGAACACGTCTGCCTCGTTTTTAGGCTCTATAGTTATATAACACACACAAATGAACTCTATGACCTCGACTTTTACCTTTGACAGCTGCAAAATACAAAGTTTGGTAGCGTATCCTAATACGGGATTTTAATTGTAAACACAACGATTATCCGAGACGCACTTAAACGTATTTCAAGTGCATAATTTTAAATTTAGAAAATGTTGACTATTCATGCCATTTCATGCTAACAATAGAGATTGGTGTTCCACTTGATTGTGAGATGGTGGTACCATGTCAAATTAAAAGAGTCATCACAGACACATAGTAGGAAAGCCCGGTTGCAGTAAGGAGGATGGTGGGGGCTAAAACGATAATCACTGAACCTGACAGGGTGGTATGGTTGCTGAATATAACACTAAACACCATACATGTTTTGTAGGGAATTATTTTGAGAATGATTGAGAGAAAGCAGCTGCCAGAGTATTTACATGTCATTTGATAGAGTATAACAGATCTGCTGTGAAAGAAAAAGTGGAAGCAGATTTAGCAAAGAAATCAGGCGGGCAAACAGGTGGTAACATACCTTGAAGCATATCGTTGAACCGCGTTTTGGGTATTGTACGTTGCCAATAGTATAATTGAAAAAGATGAGGTGAGATATGCTCTGTGTTGGTTATAGAAAACTGAATGATCAAGAATTAAAGATGCTTACGAAATACCCAGTATAGATGATTCCCTGCGTGGAGATCGTTACATTTAATCGTTATAAAGGGATAGGTAGATAAAGATGAACAATACGAAGCAGCTTTTGTTACCCGTGGAGGTATATAGCTGGGAAGCTGTCTATCACAAATCATGGACGAAGGTGAATAAGTGATGGTGAGTGACAGCTGGTATTATTGCAGTAGAAAGAATTCCGGAGGGACAGCGTTCAACTACAATATGATTTGGATGTATTACAAAGACCAGGAACAATCTCCCAGGATGCCAATTTGTTATCAAGGACAATGGCATGCACACATGGCGGACACATCAATAGATCCGTAATTAAGAGAAACCAGAATAGTGGAAAGAGAAGGGGTAGATACCCTCCAATACAACTAATCATCCAATCTGGGTCCTTGACTTAGCATGAATGTCACCTCAATTGCAACGGATAGTCTTATAGCAGCCCAACAAAATAACCATGAAATAACAAGTGGAGCAATGTGACAGTGGAAAAGAAGAGACTACTCTAGGCTGGTCTGCAGTGTGATGAATGTGAGGGACTGTTAAGAAAATACATATGATATGAAAAACTGGCCAGAAATAGTTATAAAGATATGCATAACGATAAGAATGCAAGACCTAGAACGCCAAAATACGGTGACCATATCTAATAATAAATTGGAGTTATGGGATGGGTTGGTTCTGTCAAATATAGAATCGAAAAAAATCATAAATTAAAGTTATATTAAGAGAGTGAAAATATTTGAGGTCACTAATAGAGTCACAAATGGGGATTATTTGAATAAATTGTAAATACATTGTAAAGAATGTCAAATAATGGCTGGGGTAGCTGTTTTAATCATCATATGCTACCATCACTAAGAGAATATACGCTTGGGATTATGAGACTACCATAAACTTATTAAATTACTCGAGGTTTGAACTGGTTAAAATGTTACCATTTTAATGGGTTCTATCTTAGCAGGGGAGAGTTGTCAACAAACTGTTACTGTTCTGGTATGGTAATTCGTCGTATAATCAAAACACTTATTGCATTCACTGTCGAACCTATTGTCCTTAGTTGACGCTAAAAGGGCCCAAACAATGCAACAAGAAATATATACAAAAACTATACTTTATATGTTCTTTTTTTTCAAGGCCATTGGCCCATAAAAGTATGTACAAGAAGAATATGTAAATAAAATCACATATCTCGTTCCTAAGTTACAATGCATGAAAGATGTATGCAGCCAGTGGTTGTAAAAAGTCAGAATTTTGCGAAGTAACAAGTTCTATAAATTTATCAAAAGATCGAGTATTATAAAATGTATTGGGTAAGTATGAGGTTCGCAATTAATGGTAATATGAGAAAACAAGGAGAAAGTGAAATTCATTTCAAATTTCATCTATGTCACAAATGGCAAATACATTCGTCTCTCCCAATTACACCACGATCTCTTTCAGTGCGAAAGCAGTGAGAAAAACTATACAATGAATATTCTATGGGAATACAGACAAACAGATTTTAAGTAATTCTTTTCGGCTGCAATTTAACTTTAAATTACCGATATGTAACCAGTTTGTCGAAAGAACAAATTTCAGTAAGCCACTCAAGATGTACATATTTCTTAAAACGAAATGAAAATACGCTTACAAAATCCTGAATATTGCCAACTTTCTGCGACTACCAAACATTTACACAAAACAATGGTTTCCTTATGTCTGTCACCCAGGTAGGTTTCACTCTCACCCCGATTTGTCTATGTTGTAGCATTTACGTGGGTATACAAAAACTATGATACCTATGGCATGTGTCGCCTTTGAAGTGCAAGGCATAGGACCTGATTAAATGGACATGGGTTTTGTAATAAAATAACCGCCTAGTACATTGTACACCCCTCCCTCTTTCATGTCTTGCCCAGATGATATGTCAACTGTTGTAATAGATTCTCGACGACACGTGAAGATAGATCAACAAGTTGATACATCCGAAGTGCTGAGATGACAACTGATACTTTACAGGCCGCGCGTATATTGTTTCAAGTCCAACAGCCAGGTGGCTGATGATATTCGATCCATATAATATTTTCTATACTTGGAAACGTCCGAAGAGGTCTCTTGAAATAGACACACTTGTTTATGACCTCCGATTGAGAAATTTAATAACACCCAAGTTGTAAAGTGTATTAATTACAGGTGACATATCCTATTCAGGTATCTCCCAACTTGCAGTATTACCTAATATGGATGTAAAACATATGCCGGTTTTGACAATAACAAGATACCTAAATTCTACCTAAAAAGGATATTGGCCAATGAGAGTAGAAATCCAAATAATTCCGTAGAATCTGAGCAATTCTTGCTATAATTTTGTATAAAAAGGCCTGTTTTTCACTGTAAACTTGTTTCTGACTATAAACTGGGAGAAGACTGGTCAAGTTTGAGTTTTCAAGCAAGAGCTTCTGTTTGATGTGGGATCACAGAGAAACCTGACTCGGTACTGATTTTCGTAGTGTTCGGGTAAGCAAACTGATAAATCTTTGAATAGACTTTCGAATTTGAGGCAGGATCTTTGTCTTCTCTCAGTTAGTGACCGGAACCCGGGAGAACAAAAGCCTCCCGTTATTTTTTTCAGCTTTGGAACAAGTCTGGAAACCCAAAACGGCAACAAGATCACGATAATAGTTGTTAAATGATTTTTGAGATCTCTTAGAATTCACAGAGAGGCGCCTCATTACGAAGTAGACACCCTAGTAAGACTATTAATTCGGGACCTGAAATTCGGCTTGATATTAGTCGGGGTACATTAATTGATTTGTTTCAGCTCTTAAAGGTTATACAGTGTTTCAATCGGCCGTGAAATTATAACTAGTATCTTAATTGGTTTATCATCGTGCCTGTGGTGAATCCAAATACTCGCATTGTTAGTTGACGGGTTTACAGGTACTTGTAAAATGATAGTGTTCAAAGTCAATGTATTGATTTACAGTTGGAATTCAGTTGGCATAGCAACCCAGGCTATGGGAAACCGAGTAGCACGCACTACTGTTCAGTGCCATCACGAGACTCTGCGTCTGCAAATAGCGATATATCATTGAAATCCAGACTTGATTCAACAGTTCAAATATAGGTTTGAATCCAAGTACGCTCTGTACAATTTTATAAAAGTCTGTGATTTTAATTCTTGTAAGAACACAAACCGCAGTACTTTTCAATCTTTGCTGTTCTTTTGGGACTTATTTAATTAGAATCTGACCATAAAAAAAATTCTGTATCTTTTCTCTCTATTTTCGTGTTGTATTATTAAACCATTTTAACTTCATATTTTTTGTGTCTGAGTATATTTTTATCGAAGTAGGAACTGACCTGAGTAGACTTCTTCGCCCCCCCCCCCCTAGTATGATCTCCCAAATTCATGACCCCGTGTACCAGCCATTCATTAGGAAATAAGCCTTCAATTTATGATAACTGATGTCGGACCTTGTGGATAGGTGAAGCTAAATTATCTTTATTTTATTTGGCAACGATATCTTACGCTACATTTTGTCAGTCATATTCACTAAAGCAGAATTCGTGCTACTGTTTAACAAGGTACATTAATCGAAGGGGTGTTTGGGGGATTGCTTCGTTACAGGGTTCCTCCTTGCTCCCCGACGGAATTTTGTTACAGTATATAGATTGGTTATCACCACTGATTGTATGGTAGAGACCACTGATTAGATGGTGCCCATGAGCAGATGCACGTGACACATGATATAAACGAACTGCAAGGAGGCCACTGATTGGTTGATTTGGGCATCGCCTGCTGTGCATGTCATGGTACAAGAGCTGGTGTCGACATGAACCATAACATGATGTCTCACCTGACAGGTTATTATGTTACATTTGTGTCACACATTGTGTGCAACCATGCCTTTGTGGATAGGGGTGTTATGTTTGTGACGAACTGTCAATACCAATGTTTCTGTTTGTAGCTGTGAAGGCGTTGAATAATTGCGATTTCGCCTGGAGTCGATTATCCTAACTGCGTCGTCTATGTGAATCATGATAGTGTAAAATCTTTGAAAAACAACTAACATGACCTGCGAAAACGTTTTTTTTTTTGTTTAATTTAAAATACCATTATTTTGATATATATTACCACAGTCCCTCTATATCCGGTCTGAAAACACTTCGCAGTCTATTGTCCTATGGCTAGTTTCCGGTAAATAAACAGTTAACACCTTTGACAATTATCTACGAAGCTGAGCGTACCGTGACTTTAGCAGAACATATTACCTTGATTTATCAAAATACGAACATCTGAGAAAAAAACTAACCACATCCCCAAAAGGTTAATGTTCAAATCTATTCACATAGAAAAAATATTATGGTTGAACGCAGTTTTCTTACTATAAAAAAGGCCAACCCGCTGACTCGCGTCGAGTAAGTTCGTGAATCAAAAACAAAATGGCGCCCGTAAATAAATTCTCACCGGGGAGAAAAAAAAAAGTCTGCCAACTCAATTTCTGTCAGTGCTAAAGAATTGATACTGCAGGATGTTATTTTTAAAGTCATGATGTCACCAGCATTGTAAACTACATCACAAGTATATGCTTTGAAACAAAAATAATGATACGAAAATTCGATTGGAAATGATTCGGCGAGAGGCCATTTTTATTTTGAACGGAAAAAGTGATGCCTAAATACGATACGTATACTGTCTATAATATAATAAAACAAACACAATGAACTGATCCACCAACTACAACTGGCTTTAAACTATCCAATAAACGAAAAAACATTGATCTTTCTAAAACACATGACGAATGGAAGGGGCCAACCGATTGCGATCCCTGATCGGTTCCTCAAATTTAAGTGCGATATTCACGAATAATAATGTCAATATGCCACCATAGAAATACTTGCCGTTAAATAATGTGTTGAGCTTCTAAGTATCAAAATATATGCTTTTTTTCGGTTGTAAAAACTAGAATATGAAGGGAATAATGAATCGATCGTTTCAACAGAAAATTCTGCTTTCAAGAAACTATTTTTCGCGGAAATCCATACCCAGCACAGTCCGAACACAGCGGGTAATTCACACCTTAGACAATAGCCGCTTCCAGACCGGGGATAGAGGGACTGTGATATTTCCATATAGTAATATAATATAGTTATCATTTAGTTTCTTTTGAGTTTTGTTGCTTGTACTCGTGCATAATAAATGTTTATATAATTTAATTGAACGTGTATGAACTGATCTACGCAATAATCTCTTATTACACTAAGTAATACATTATGGGGTACTCCTGTTGATTGGGCATGCAATAACCAGAACCCACACACGAGTGTGAAAGTATAAGTTGACATGTTTTGAAACTTTAATTGAAACTTTACCATAATCATGGTAGAAACCTTAGGGTTAGTTTATAGTATATGTTAATCATTGGGTAAGAAGAAAACATGTAGAATGGACGGAAATTCTAAGAGCGATGCCTATTTTGTTATCACACTACCCATTGAGAAATAAAATATGTAGTGAAAGTGATAAGTATATTTACCACTTCCGTGTGACTGAGAATGTTCTAGAACCGTACTGTGTCTGGTGGAATTTTTAGAAGTTGGTTGAATAGGTAATAGGACACTGTAGAAGGCAATAGAAGGTAATGGAACATTCTAGACATTTATAGTAAGTTCCAGACTCATTATGTATGCTGATGTAATGGTCTATTTATAGACAGTGTGGGTATATATAGGGGAGTTGTTCAGCACTGAGATCAGATCGGAGATCTCGTTGAATTGTATTGGAGTTTAAGTATCTAGTTATTGGATTAGTGGAGTTTTACCGCGTTATTGTACATGATGTTTGCAGAGTATAATAATACCAGTACCAGTTGAAACCTCATCTTCGTGTTCGTATTTTATCATCGCAGCCAGGGAAGTCTTTTGTTACTGTTGCCATTTTGGTATTTGAACCATCACACCTGTACTATACCAATTACGGTAATATTACGTTGCGTGTGACAGCGATATTAAAAAATAGTGTAAATCCTTAAAAGCGTCAGTATGACCAGAGACTGGCTAAAAATCAGTTGCAACCCGGTAATATTGTGTATTTTTATGACGACACGAAAAATATATGGCAAGGCCCCTTCATATTAGTTGAAAAACAATCAGAAGTGTAGACGTAGTTAGACGAATACTGTGCATTCAATCACACCAGACCTTACTAAACAAAGTAAATAAAAAAAATGACTGTCAGAATGTGAAACTGAACACGATAGATGGTAGCCCAATTGAACAAAACCTGCTTGGAAGTATAGTGCAATCAAATTAATGCGAGTATAAACTTAAGAAATGTTAAACTTTCTTCCAAAACCATTAATATCCTTATAAACGAAAAAGACACAGCAGATAAAGCCCCCCTCAAAGGTGAGTTAAAAAATAACCCGAAACGAATTATATGTCATTTATGTTCCAGGACAAAATTATTTTGGAGCAAGAAAAAAAATGTGGATGGCGCAGAAGGCGTTGTAAGTAAAACGAAACACACTCAATGAAAAGAAAATATCAGTGGATTATGGTTAAAAATGCTATTCTGTTTTCTGAACAAATGGGCGAATGCAAGATAATATTGGGCTAGACGATCTAATAAAATTGATAGAGTTGGTACAACTGATACCAAAGATATACAGGGGTACTGTAGCATGAAGTTGATGCGAGTTAAAACAAAGGGCCTGATATTTCATATATCATTTTAGTGTTTCAAACCCTTACATTATCCATCGCATCACCACCGCTAGGGAGTAAAAAAAGAAAGCCATAGAATAATCAGCCGTAGCCGAGCTCACGATAAATCAATCAAAAGTAGTGTACATTGATATTATAATAAAAGCCTTTCTTTTTCTTTCGTTTTCATCATTATAAGGGAGAAAGAATAGTTTTGGTCGGACAAATCATCATATCAAGATTCTGATGCGTAAAAGAGTGAGGACGACAAGAAAGCAGAAGGGTGAGACACAGCCACGCAGATGAAAAGGTACAGGCTAGCCCAAGTCATGAATGTCTAAGTCTTGTGGCATTATTGTAATCGGAGAGCTTCCAACCATTGCATCAATGCATGCGTGTAAACAAATAACGTGTGAGAGAAAGCATGTTTATATTGTAATGAATTATGAAGGAATGAAGAATAATTTTGGTGACCCACACTTACTTTGTGAAGTATTTGGAAAGTTATAATGATTAAAATCATCAGCATTAACAAAACCTGACTTTTGGGTCTTATACGTACACAAGTTAAGAGTAATGTCCGCGCACAAAAAATAACAGAATAGCATACAAAACGCCCAAAAAGCGAAAATAAAGTATTCCACAGTAGTTTAAACACTTACAAGTTACTTACAGCACACTTACTGAATACAATGGAAGCTAGAGTATATATAATCTGAAATAAGATTGTGTCATGGATTATGTTAATTATATCCTACTTAAAAATTAAAACAAAAATCACCTTCCAGTTGTATAACCATTTTGAATATAACTAGTTAATTTACATTATAACTTTGAGTTATATATAATCAGCCCCAGTGTGTTGAACTCAGAGAGGTGGGATTAGATAATGTCACGTAAAGTAATATGTGTTGTGGAAAATACATTGTTTGTACTGTAGTATACCTTATGACACATATTTAATTTTAGATAAGAGTCTAGCCAATTTGTCACCATTGACTATTTAAATTTGGCATAGCTCTATCAAAACATGTCCGCCATTTTGAGATTTAGTTGTACCCTTTTTAATATACATAGTAAATAACTGAAAGCATCATTACGAATTACAAGCAAGTTGTTTTAACATTTTCTAAGTGTTAATTATAAATTGTAGATATACCGTTTACAGTACGCATATTGTTAAATTATCACATTAGATAATATACAGTATTCGAAAATTTCATCACTGTAGAAATAAGACCATAGAGCATATTGGTTAGTACAAAGTCAGGTGAAACATTTCTGCATATCTTCAATCAAGACGTGAGTCTAGACCTCAAGAAGGAACTATACTATACTGACTGCATAACGTGAAATGACATTTCTTTTGGCGAAAATGCAATATTACATATCAAAAATGCAACAAAATCAATAGAATGCCTGAGTCTTTTAAGGTTCCAAAATAGGAACAGCGAATTCAATATCGGCGCTTACAAGTTGACATATCTAAAATTTTGAAAGTCAAATCTGGGTCAATAAGAAATATTGTTTTCAGAGGAAAAAAACCGGCAGTGAAAAATGTGTTTTATGCAAAAATCCAAGACAGTGGTCAAACCACATGACTGCTCTGAATTTTATTCTATTTACCCAGTGCTTTTGGCCATGTATACTAAATGCTCAGTTACACGTCGATTGAATAAATGCACAAAATTGTTGTTATTTTAACATAAATTGAAGACGGCAGCCTAACCGCGGGTCTGTAAATGGTTTTAGCCATAGACACTACATTGCTAATTTCAACTCACATACATAGTCTGAATTTATTAACATGTTGTTCTCGTTAGAGACACTTGATCTAAATAAGACATTCATACTTTCAAGTGTATTGGTTACAGCACCCATGAAAATATAATTATCATTTTTGACGGAATTCTGCTCTCAGAAGTCATTCATTATAGAGATGCAAATTCCAAATCGAACAGGTAACTGCGGCATCAATCTGATTAAAATCTGATGTAGTGTACAGGCTTTATTTATTTTGGCTATGAACTTATTTTAATTTTATTTTCTATTTTATTTGTTATTAATGCCTTTTTATTTTACTTTGATTTTTATTTTGTGATTTTTTTTAAATTCCGCCCTACCTACATCTGATGCGACGCCTATGTAAGTCCCGTTCAAATCTCTCGTAAGTCACAGCCAATCACAGCCCCCCCCCCATTGGTGCAGGCTGTCGGTTGCTTACTTTTCAGTGTATATGGGCAATCCTTCTGTACATTATATTGTGCCCACTTGAATAAAGCATTAATAGAAAATTGCTAGTATATTTTTATTTAAAAACGAAATTCCACAGCATTTTACAATTTTTGTCATTACATTGAATATTTTTTTCACTTCCAACAAATGTGTACACTTCCAGATACATCTTAGCCAGCCAAGGTTCGTTCATTCAGTCATCGCTTAAATTTTACATAAAACACCGAGCATAATTATCTAGAATGGAAGCAAAGAAATAAGTAAATCGTAATGATTAGAACGCTGTAAACAGCTATAGTAAACAATGCAAACTGATTTTAAATTGTATAACGGTCACCGGCCCACGGCATCGACGCAGAAAATTGGAGCAAAAAAATATTTCCTGATCAATTGCGATGTGTTCCAAATAAAAAAATATTTTATTCCAGTCCAAATCAGCTCAATTACTTTAATAAAGAGTTATTGTATAATCATAATAATGTACAAAATGTTGATACAATTTGATGAATATTTACAGCTACGGCTTCAATACCGTAGACGATTTTGGTCCGATCGTCAACAAAACATCACCCGTCTCCAGGGCAAGCGACTGGAAAAAGACACTGGTGTTCGGTCGAATCGGTGGAAACAAAATCGTCATTCCCAGAATAACTACGCAAAATAACGATCTAAACTCGAACCATTCGAGCCACATTATTAACATAAAAATGACTTTCGTTGCATTTGACATTGATAAACTTACCGAAAAGCCGTGTTATTCTCGGTCGATTCTCTATAATCCGCTATTTTATTTGAGTGTGTTGGCGACCTGACTCTGCCCGGTGACGTCATCATGTGCGCTATAGAAGGAGGTATGTGATTCGTTGACTAAAATCGTCGCTAGTGGGTCTCGTTGAAATCTCGTTACATAAGCATCGGGTCAGATGTATGTAGGGCGGAATTAAGAAAAACACGAAATCAAAATCAAAGTAAAATAATAATAAAATAGAAAGGCATTAATAACAAAAGTAATAAAAAATAAAATTAAAACAAGTTTATAACCAAAATAATTAAAGCCCGTACACTACATCAAGCCAAATAAATATAATTAGCGTTTATTGTACTATGGTTTGTTACAGTTTTTGAACATTTTGAGATACAAACAGTTTGGGCACGAGTTATTTTTATTTTGGGCTGTGCACATTATGTGGTTGATTCTATGTGATTGATTAAGTCTCTTTTCTGTGCAGTTAAACAGTTAAATGTGCCTTGTGTGAATGTCATGTCATGAGTCTATTTTCTTTAATAGCTTTAATGATATTTTATTTATAGTTGAAGAACAGTAAAGAATAAGTTTTCATGTAAATGCAGTGAAACATCACAGTGTGACTAATCATTGACTTTGAAAATAGCAAAAAAAATGGAACTGATCTATTCTACTCTATAAAATGTCAATACAGTCTCGTGTGCGAGTTTAGTTTTCTTGGATCTTCAGTCAGCATGTATGCTTTATTTTCTTGTTCAGTATAAAACCATGTCTTACACTGCCAAAAAAATGGTAAATGTTACAAAAAATATAATTAAAATAACCCAGTTTAGGTAAAGAGAACTATATGGTGAGAATGCATAAAAACTTACATAGTTCCAAAAATAATACGTGTGACATAGCGATGAAAGCTGCACAGTCAGTTTAACAATTTTGCAAGTTGATGTCATGTAACCTTCCACCTTATAGTGTTGCATAAATTAAACTATGTTGGGGGGGTTCATAATTGTTAACCCTGGTGCAACTAATTATAGAAAGGTCAGTAAAGTATGGATATTACAAGTTAATAGTCGTAATTAGTATGTAAAATTGTACACAAATTATTGTCGGTATAATGAAAATAATAGATTCGACAAAGCTTATTTTTAAGGGGATTTAACAAAATTCTCTCATACCCTACTGAAAATTTAAAATTTAAAATCGATTTCTTGTTGTTGGTGATACCATGGAGTGCCTTGTTCGCTTTTTAGGGTTTTGCCAACGACACCATAGTAAATATATCTGGCAATCTCACCAACAGTATTATTCATGTATTTGATGTTTTCTCTGTTAACAATCGGGTATCCGTATCGCCGTTTCTCTCTGAAAAAATACATTATGCTATAACGTGTCTTTGTCCAATTCATCGGTTGCAGATATTGCTCCTCCCAGTTATCTTCTTTTAATGTATGATCTTCAATGTGTACTGCATGAGGGTGCTTTAACACAAGTTTTGCTAATGCATTTGTGGTACTGCACAAAAAACAACTAGGGTCATAGTGTTTAAAATTGTCGTAATATAAATCTAAAAGTAACGAGTCATTTCGAGTGAACATTATGCCATTGCAGATCTGAGTCCCACCACATCTTTCTACAACGAAATCATAATGAAATAATGGATCGACAGATCTTATAAACCAGAAGTCGAGATCCGTATAAAACCCTCCATACTTGCGTAGAACAAGAATACGAAGAATATCACTTCTATGCCAGTTATTTATAATAGTGTGATTGAAAAACATGTGGAGTGTTGGCCAATGTACTACTTCAAGAATTGGTATAAGTTTAGCTTCATCCCAAAATGTATTATTTGTTGGTTCACAATCGGTATGAAATCGGTATCATACGAGTAGGTTTGACAACTCTGTAGACACTGACAAGACAAAGTAGATGGAAGAACTGGAATTTGAGGCTACATCCGACAAGGGTGAAATGAGCAATCCGGGGTGTTATTATGTCTGCATGCGGTTGTAGTAATCCGTGAGGTATATTTGATACATTATTCTTCACTAACATTAAGCTGATGTTATGTTTGTTCTCTTTATCCTCAATGGTACCCATATCCGTGTTTACCAATGTAAGACCATTATCACACATACTTCTCATGGATGTGGCACTATAGCGAGTATTTCCTATATTTCTTGAATACAAAATGAATAATATTACATTGGGTAAAAACAAGGCACATATGGTAGCATATCTCTGCATTGATGTCATCGCTGAGTGTCAGTAGTGACGTACGCAAATAACAAAAAAATGAACCACTGAGCATAAAACTTATCACATATACTCTAAATCATCGAGGTATTTGTGGGAGGAGAATTGTAGCTTCTGTGTCACTTTAAACTAATCTTTGTATTTGACGTCAATGCCCAATGTCCATACACATGCTTGGGATTTGATTAATGTGATTCTGCTTTAAATCACTCGCATACAGCTGATGATATATCAATCTGTTGAAATTATTATATATATACACATGACACAAAAGATGGTCTATTTATTTTTAATGTTTACTCTTTTTTTAATTATGCCAATTATAAATATTATTATCCTAGCTGTTTTGGGACAGCACTACAAATGCATCCCAAAACATCGAGAACATAAAAATAATGATGTTAGGAAAATTGACAGATATATTTATTATAACATGGTTAACCAGCCCATTAAAAGCGACCAGCACACTGTTAAACTAATTTCCATAAATTGTCTGGATTGTAATTATAAGAAAATGTGTGTCATGCTGTCGTTGTGGCATGTGCAGTACATGGCCTTGCTTTAGCACATGCAGCGTTCAGCATTAATATTGAACTATGATTACAGGCGTGTGGGATATTGTTGGAGACAAGTGACAATATAAAGCATATTTTTTGTAATAAACAATAGTGATATGTAGTTAATATGCAATTTTTACTAGTGTCCTTTTTTATACGTATGTACGATATTGTATTACATTTGTGCCCATTATTTCAAGTAGTAGTAGTGGGTAATTATGCAGGTTTGTCTTATTATTTTTTAAAGTAACACAATTCATGAAACAGAGGAATAATTTAATCCAACGGGCATCAACCTATAATTAAGAAGCATGGTATAATAAATAAACCCCCATGACCAACTAGTGTGATTATATGACATACAGTAACTGTATTTCCTGACAAGGGGTATGCTATGCATGTATCAGAGCATGCAAAGTAGTTTCGAAGTGCACTTGGTATAGAATAAATCAATTAAGTTTTGTTTTACAATTTTCAGTAATATTAAAATTTTTGTTATTTATATAGAAGTAAATAGATTGTCGGTTCAACATGTAAAATATATGATCAGACATAACTTGCTTTTACGAGATATTACAAAGGGCGTTCAATAACTAATGCCCCTGACCAATATCCAGTTGTCTGATCTAGATGAAATTTCGCATGTGTAATGATATACATCGCTATGGACTATATTGCAAAACACAGCTCTGAAGTAATTATGGTTTCTGATTTACAGGTGTTTGAACTGAGTAGGATGTGAAATGGAACCAGTTGAGTGTCGCGCAGTGATGCGGTTTTTGTATTTGAAAGGATGCACACCAAAGGAGATTTTTGATGAAATGAAAGAAACTTATGGTGATGATGCCCCATAATATGATCTTGTATAACGCTGGCATCGTGAATTCAAACATGTGCGGAAATATGTGGAAATAGCTCCCAGACCTGGTCTTCTGCCATTGATGAGGCATCTGGCCGTCAATTTGCTGCAGCCATTTTGGAAGATCGATGCATTACTGTTCGCCCAAGAGATCATGATTAGTACAGGGTATGTGGAAACTATCATTCATGACCATTTGCATATGCATAAGGTGACTGCCAGATGGATTCCCAGGTTGCTCACACCTTTCCAGAAGCAAGAACATGTTGAGTGTTCGAGCATGAATTTGCCATGAATGTGCCAAGAAGATGAGTCAAAGAGTTTCAAAAGACTGATTACACAGAATGAAACTTGGGTCCGTCACTATGATCCAGAGAACCAAGCCCAGTCAATGGAGTGGAAGCTCTTAGAATTACCACCTCCAAAGATGGCAAGGGTCATGCTCACAGTCTTCTGGGACCAGTACGGAGTAGTGATGAGGGATTTCCAGGCAAAGGGTGCCACAATTACAGGAGCCTATTACGCTTCACTCTTGATGAAAGCTGTTGGAGCTATCAAAAGAGGCGGGGCAAGATCAGCAAAGGTATCCTCCTCCTGCAGGACAACGCCCCGGTCCACAACCCGCAAGTCGCCAGATCAGAAGCATGGACGTGTGGCTATGAAATCCTCCCCCATCCCCCTTACTCTCCTGACCTTGCACCCTCTGACTTTCATCTCTTCCCAACCATAACGTTGTTCTTGAAAAGAATACGTTGTTTCCCAGATGATGATGCCTTGATTTCTGAAGTTACGACGTGGTTGAAGGACCAAAACGGTGACCAGAGCTACATCAAACGACGGGAGAAATGCATAACTCTGGGTGGTTCCTATGCAGAGAAAGACTAATAACTGTGCCAAGTTTCATTAATCTCTTGCTATGGGAAATGGGTCAGGGGCATGACTTATTGAATGCCCCTCGTGTTGATATATAGAATTGAATGATGAGCAGAAACACAATTGTATAACCATGCTATAGTCCCATGCAATGTACTAACTAGATAAAATGATATGTGAGGTATCTAGAAGTTTAATGTCAAAGATAATCAGACAAGCATTGGCAGAATATAAATAGTTATTTGTCAAATTCTGAATTTGGGTAGAGATTCTAGTCTCTAAACACTAAGCTGTGGTTTCACATTCGTGTGTTATGACATTAATCTTTTCCAAAAATTCACACCCTAATAAATGTGTATTGGTTATTATCATAGTTTGCACACTGGGTACAGTGAGCTATCACCATTAAAATTCGCTGAAGTTTTAATCTTGAGTTAGTTGGACAGAGACTTATTCCACAGAATAGCTGTCTCACAATAAGGATGACCATCAAGGAGGTCATAGTTTTTATTTCAAACATGTAAAATTTCGGTCGTTGTAAATGAAGTATCCTAAATCGTCATTAGCAAGCCCGTGTTTCTGTCGGAGACAAATGTTGTGATTATTTCATGCATTCTTCACAACTGACAATATCTATTTAATAGACTTTCACTTATTAAACACCAATTTAAACGCAACACTATATGAAACGCGTTTTATACATTGGATTAACGTTTAATATAGTTGCGATATGAACTCGGTTAAAACGCGGCCCTATATAGGGTTCCGTTTTAATTAACTTTAATAAAATAAAAGTTGACTATACCGTGACGGATTAATATTAATATAAATTGAAAAATACCATCCTCTTTACTAAACCTAAGCTCGCAAACTTGACTTAAATTCGATTAAATATTAATATAAATTATGAAATTAGTGTTGGTCGTCACAACGCAGGTTCTGACGTCACAAGTCACACGCAAACACGAAAGCACGCACCCCCCCCCCCCCCACACACGCACAGACACACACACACACGCAACAATGTGTGTTGGTGTAGACGTAGAAAAGCCTCCCTGCCTCTGGTAAGATTTGAGATACCTAAGTTTCCAACAAACCTCTTGACTTCGAGATTTTACTCCATGATTTTGAAATCGCATTCCCACATGGTAACTAGCGAGTATCCTTTCGATTTAAATAACTTTTCCCGCGTCAGTAGCCTGTCATAGAGGGAGATCATACTGAGTACATTTTGAGATTCGTCTTATTCTGTCTGGGAAAACATCACTTTGGGCAGCTGTAGTAGTACTCATACAATGTTTAAGTTGAAGCATCATACCCATCTACGTAATAAAGTCCGATTTTCATCTCTCTTCTGGAAAGAAGGGCATGATGGATGCGCGTGTTATTAGTGTACGCCTCGTGTTCTATCCATCTTACGGCATCTGAAGATTTATTCTTGGCACTGAGGTAACCTTTCTCAGGCACAACTCCGATAGTGTCAGGAGCCAGGAAATTCTTCCGAAATATAACGTTGCACACAGAAGCATTTGTGATGCAATGGTTGAAGGGTTCCACTTTGGTGAGATCCATCATCATCAATTCAAATGCCAAACAGCACTCTTTGAGTTTCCGCACATCGCTCCGACTGTATTTAAGAAGTTTTTTATGCAACCATGTGTAGAATGTCTCTCTAGCCTCCTCCTTCAAACCATCTGGGTCAAAATAAACAGCGTCGGGTATTGGTTCTCTATAATTGTCTCCCATGGTTCTTGGAAATAGGTGGGGAAAGAAACCCTAGTATAATTCGTCTATACCAAAGGTCTTAGGAAGTTCAGATAGCTGCCCATGGCTCTATTTATGAATTTGACATCTGTGCGATGGGAATATAGTTGCATGACTTGTGATCTTGACATCATACACCCCGAGTTATTGTGACTGGTCTTACTGCTAACAGCTAACACCTAACACTGATTAGGCCACTGACGTCATAACCATACTGGGTAGACGAACTTCCTACCTTGATTGGAGTGACTCGGTCAAATCTCGCCGATCATCAGCAACCGTCTAGTAATTTATCTCATTTTTTAGCTTGTTCAATATGCTAGAGCTTGTACTGAATATGCGGTTTTTGCCATTCAAGCGTTTCTATAGGGGATTCTATGAAGTGGTGCCAGAATACAACAACTCATCTAAGCAGATGATCACTGATTGTTTTAACATCATTTGTCCTAATAAAAAGATTCTTCATGAATTGACTACTGGATTGACATATGGCAGGCGCTGCCGATAGGAAACACCTGACATCACTTCTTGGTTATAACCTCAAAGTTATATATTATTAGTTTGTACATTAATTGTACGAATGCTTCAGGAAATTATTTCATTTAATGTAGCATTCACCGCCACATTGTGTGTAAATGTTATTGTTATATCATTAACTTTTTTGAAAAACCTATACGACTATTGCATTTAAATTTTAACTATTTGAATGTTTTGAGTGAGTATTAATTTCAATATTCTGTAAAGATAAAACCCACGTATTGCCACGTATTGATACCCTTCAGATGTGTCAGCAATTTTGTTTACGACACCATGAAGATTGGAAGTCAGGCACCTTGGTGTCCGGCTGACTAGTAATAGTGCTTCTTGTTTATGAGTATTTCAAATGTGCATCTTTTGGATCGAGTTGTATCTCTAACATGAGAAGTATAGCTCGCCAGGTGAGTATAATTCCCCCATATCTCGAGATATTGAAACTGTCACAGCAAATCATTCACAAGTTGCTTGATTTTTACCACTTTGTGTGGGAACTAATTTAACATTGCACAATTTGTGTACACAGGGATGATTTAATTGACAGACATCATTAAAGAACAATATATATATATATATATATATATATATATATATATGTATATACAAATATGAATAGGAAAGCACAACAGCCATCTTGCTCATACACAACGACTATGCGAAGAAATAATTTATTAGATATAATGCTTCGTATTATTACAGGCCATTTTCACGGACCTGTAATTTCAAGGACGGTAATTGGCAAAGAGAAACAAATTGTTTTGGCAGAATTGAAAAAGAAATTGCAGTGCATTATGAAACTTGTCACATATTTCGGAGGTAATTTTAATGCAAGGATATTTGACAGATTTCATTGTCGAACGGGATAAGCCATGACTCCATCTTAAGTTGAAACTTGTGATTTTAATATCATTGGAAAATAACCAAATGAAATTAACAATTATGGCAGATTTTGTGGAGAAAATTTGAAGTGTTGTTATCTAATGCAAACATCAATATTATTATCAATACTATTATGTCTGCTGTGGCACATAATCTGAAAACTTGTACAAAAAAATAAAGTACAAAACAATACAGGGTGCCAGACGAACCCCAGGTGGGACATAGCATGCAAGGAATTAAAGGAAAGAAAATGCAAATGTTTACGCAGATTTCGACACTAAAATAGGGAGGATGGCCAAATAGAATATAACACTACTAGGAACACTTTTTCAAGTAAATAAGAAACTAAACTCAGAGAATATAATTTGTTCATGAAAGATACATTGTTTAATACACAGTGGAGAAATATATATATATATATATATCTGTTTATTTTTTTTAAAAGATTCCTCTCATTCGTAAATAGCGCCTTCACTCAACAATATTTAGAATGAGTGGTTGGTCAAAAGTTTGATGAGTCAGGTACATCTATTGGCTAAGCTTGTTGTAAATATATGCAAATGAGTATAGGGTCCATTAATGTTGTAGGGTGTACTGGGAGGGGTGGAAGATTTCATGTTTGTAATGACTGGTTGTAATGCCGTCGTTGTTTTCAGGATGCAGCCTGATATTTGTTGCTTTCTTGGTTGTCCAATTATGGCTAACATTTGTGTGGTGGGTGGAAGATGTGTTTATTGTTTGTTGAGTCATTGTTTAGACACCCTGCAGCTTTAAATGATATGGTATCAAAATTCGATATGGCGGTGTCGTCTACAAACATGGCATCAAAATGAATCCTGTATATTTATTTACTGTTGCAGGTCCTGAGAACTAGCCACTGAATATAATGTGGGGATTAAATAGTATTCTGAACAAGCTTTATTAATTATTTCTGGCAATATTCCAATATGAATTGGGAGCAAACTGTGACACCAAATCTAGTCGTTGTATTGTTATGATTCCAAAATAATGTTTTCAAATGTCTTGAAACAGATTCAAAAATAAGGATATAGATTGTAAAATATTGAGATTATATATTGTTCAACACATTAATTTGTAAACGGTAAATATATTCCAAAGAATGCAGTGAAAATGTTATAAAACAAAATAAATTAAATAGAAATATTATGTGTATTTTTTATTTGGAAACTTGGCCGGCCCACTCAAAGATATAAAGAAGTGAGGTTTGCAGTTCTTTTTTTTTTTATTTGTGAAAAAAATGGTATTTAACAGACTTCAAATAATAAAATACTCACAGAGCAAGGCTAGTTCATCATCATGTCTTTTCTCTTGCTTGAGTGTGAAAGTACATGGTTTAGTGACTAACTCTTATGTTTTTAAATATTAGAATTTCTTTTCTTTGGGAAGGTTCTTCTATAAGATATATATATATATATATTATCAATGTCATCATTAAACGCGTAGTTATTTGGTGAAAATTATGCTGTACATTATATAGTATATGAAATTCATCTATTTTATGACATTTTGTTACGATCAGTCAATATAACATCACTCGGATTTATTTTACTCACAATGCAACACAATGATTTGTTGAACAAAATATGTTCTGGACAAAGATGAGAGATGAGATGAGATGATGAGATCGTCTCCAGTGCAGAATTATTTCAAATAATTATTTCAAATACATACCACATACAGTTTTGTGAAAGCAATGCAAATGTTAAAAAAAGCTTACACAAAACATAATATATACGTCATATTCATGGAAATCCCAACCGTGAACAAATTAAAGTAAACATTTTTAGTAAAGACGTACAAGACGTTTTCTTTGTTTCTCATCTTGCTCAATATGGCGAATTACATATGTAATGAGAATAGAACGAATCTCCATAAAATTAGATGTGCTGACAGCGATGGTAATGTCAATCACAATGGTAAAAATTAATAATGTGAAAACACAGTTGAAAATAATTGAATGAATATTTGAAATAATGAGCATTTACAACTGTTTAAACTCAATCACACATTAAGATTGTGGCCCTATTGTAAATGTTCATTAGTTATTTTGCAAACATTTTCAACGGCGTTTCTTTACTTCACATTTTCAATTATTACCAATGTGATTGACTGTACCATCACATATAATGTTATGGAGAATCGTTCTATTTTATTACATACGTAATTCGTCATCCTGTACACAAATTAAGAAACAAAAGAAACGTATTGTACGTTTTCTTTACTAATGATGTTTACTTTTAATTTGTTCAAGTGTTGGGAGTTCCATGAATATGACGTATATATTATGTTTCGTATGTGCTTTTCTTCTAAACATTAGCAATGTCTTCACGAACATAAATACGGTATGTATTTGAAATAATGATTCGTTATAATTCTGCACTGGAAACAATCTCATCACGAACGAATCATCTTCGTCAAGCCTAGAGGACACATTTTGGTCAACAATTCATTGTGTTGCAATGTGAGCAAATTAAATCCGAGTGATTTTTTATTGACTGGGTGTTAAATAAGGTCATCAAATAGATGAATTTCACAGTCTGATATACTATATACTGTACAACATACATGATGACATTGCAAAGAAATTGATATATTGTACATATAAATCAAGGCATATTGACTTGTGCAAACGAAATGATTTTTACGTTTTAATATTTTTTTGCAGGATATAATGGCTGGAGAATATAATAGTGAGTATATATTAATGAAGAACTGTCTAACTAGTGATAATTATGATGCGAATAACGCAATATAATGGCAGGTGGGTACGTTACGGGTTTGATATTATGTGTAAGATGAGTGGATGGATTGAATCAATATTGAAGAAAAAGTTATTATATATGACGTTGATGGAAGGGTTACTTGACAATAATGTCCGAGAACCAAACGGGAAAGTTGTAAGTTTATCAAGAGGTTTTAAAATAAAGTCGGTTCTGGTTATTACCGAGTGACTACTCACACAACAGAACTTCAATATATTAAAAGGTGAATCGCAATGTGCAAGAGATTGTTATGTAGACTTGTCCATACACCGATGCATTTTGTATGCTTAAAGATGCGACGTACGCATCAATCAAAGATTAAACAAACAAAGTGATCTCTATGTAGCTGACAACGTAATGTAATCCAAAGTGATCAACGTAATATAATTTTGAATTGAAAAGAATTTTCTGAAAAAAACCTGCTATGAACTGGGATATATTGTGGTATGTGTGGGCGTGTCCAATGTAATATCATGGTTACTGGGTGGTTTGAATTTTAACGATTCACTGTTTCAATTCATGTAGGAATAGACCACGTTAGATAAATCGACACACTGACAGACAAGAGTCAGTTCGCCATGCACAAAAATGCACAATCCTTTCGGAGTTATGTTCAACACAACATGTCACACTACAGTCACATGGAATCATCATCCATATGTAACGTCGCGCAACAGTTTATAAAGACACTAGATCTTGCACAACGATGTGCACACCAAATGTTTCCACAAGGAGTTTCAGTTCAATCTGAAAGTTTGTCACATGCATCCAAACAGTGTTCCCAACTAATTAATATTCTCATGTCTATATGAAAAAGTTGCGTGTCATATTACTGATACCATTCACTTAGTGCCATTATCAATGTATATATGCGAGCCCATCGCATAGCATGTTTGTCGCCCTTCATTTCGTGGTTTAGTGAGAATACTCAGGTGGGTACTCACAATGGAATTTCTATATATATATATATTTGCATGAATACATTGTACGTTTTCTTCTGGCGTTACAAAGTTGCATGTGTGTCGACAGTGAATGTACTATATGTTTTGTACTTTTGTCCACCTAAGTTTGAGCATAGATTTGATTATATAATAACTCAACATCCCAGAGTATAGCACCCTAAAATGCTCGTAACCATTAATCGTAAATTATGTGCCATTGTACTAGTAACGGAGTTATTTAAAATTTTGAATTGTAGGTGATGTACTTGTAACGTATCATCAATTATCCAATAACTGGTATGAGTTTAAAATAGAAAGAGCAAATATCGTTTTTACTTCTTCGATACTGGTGGACTATGAAATCTATGACATGCATGGAGCTCCAATTGATGGCGGCAGTGTTGTCATCGAACAAGACCATATCCAGACAACCATTACATGGCATGTGCCTCCATCAATTTCTTCCAATCAGTAGTTTATGACTGGGTATACATTTCCATTTGATTTTGAGAAATATGGTGGTACGATCAAACTAACCGAAGTAAAACGTGGTCTACATATGTTACTTGGAACAAAAACTAAATGAATATTGAAGCAGAACACGAAACTGGACGATTTGAGCTGGAAGTAATATATTAAAACCCGTCTTCGTGGAATATATTTATTGTTTTTTTGTAATGCAAGAAATATATTGTTCGTTTACCCATGTTGGATCAGATGACTTCTGTGTTCTTTACAGTTGATGTTTTTACAATGTATTCAAATGGCAATGGTCCCAACAGCCAGATGAATATGAAGAAATATGAAAAATCGCTCGACTCTACTGATACAAATATTACTTACAATGATGTCAATGTTGTTTTATAGCCACGATTTGTATGAACAATACATTGGAATGTAACATGCTATTGAACTATTGTTTGACAGAGATATGTTGTTATAGTGTAACAACCACAATTATGGCTGCAGTACAAGTCCGCAAAATCTATATATTTACATCTAAATAAATATTTTCTTCCAAAACATTGTGTAGTTTGAATATGACAAATAATAACATTTAACGGAACTAGTTAAATAGTTTCATAAGAAAAAAAAAGGTATTTAGTTAGGATCAAGAAAATCTAATTTAATTATTTTACTACTTTATCAGTATTCTACTAGTTTCGATCATTGTGCTATTTATTCCTTCTGTACTTGTAATATTTGAGAACTGCATCTATTAAATATTACTTCAAATATTGGATGAAAGAACGTTCATAATGGAGTTTAATCCGAAGAACATGTTTCTCTTATGATTTTAAAAATTGTTATCACGTATTAAAAAAATGTTGAATACTTTAATGGATGGATAGTATGCAATGCATCGTTCTTTTGATATGATATGATATGATATGATATGATATGATATGATATGATATGATATGATATGATATGATATGATATGATATGAATAAGTAAATAAAAATAATGCAGCCATATATTACTTCATGACAATACTGTTTTACAAAAGAACAACCAAAATAAAAAAAACTAAATAAAGTTATGTGGTGTATCTCGCCAATAATAAATTCTTCAGCTTTTGTTTGAATATATATGCTTTGGTTGTGATCTTAATGTGACGGGCAGAATGTTCCATGATTTAGTTCCTAAATACGAGATTGACAATTGGCCTATAGTTTTTGGGAACAAGTAACACGCGGGTCAGTATATTTATATATTGTCTATACTGTGTAAGCTCGTTTTCCCTATGATTTGTTATCAGAACCTTTGTATTTAATTTATGTTTTGTCTTGATCGATTTTTTACTAGCAGATGTAATCCAGGGTTTACTGTTCTTGTACTTATTGCATTAATGGTACATGCTTATCACATATCTTGTTGAAAATTGGATAGAATCTGTCATATGACATCATTACATGTAAATACATCATCCCATGATTCACTTAGTAAGTCTTCATTAAATTTATCAGCCTTAAAATCTCTATAACTTTTTTTTACTGTGTGTGACATATTTGTAGAAAGGACACTATCAAAAAGTCGGAAAATGGTCTGAGACATCTGTGGTAATGACACCAGAATATATATATAATCTATTAAAACTGCTACTGGTATTTGTGACTCGACTGTAATAAGTCGGTGTAGATAAAATGTTTGAAAAGTTGAAACCAAATTATCAGTATGTGATTCATGTTTGGATAAGCCAATATTGAAATCTCCCATGAGCACACGATTGTATTTTTCAAGTTTCAGTTGAGATAAAACCCGTAATAAACTGTTCTTAAATTCACCAATCTCAGTACCAGGTTTCATATAAATTATCCCTATGATAACTTTTTTTTGGGAGTTAGTATTCATTTATTTAAACAAGGCACGATAAGTCTTTGCAATCTTTTAGCTACCGCATTATAACAATTAATGGTAAAGAACATATAGGTGCAGACTATTTAAGCAGGAACGGTTAGAGTTACTGTTACAATATTTGTTTTCAATTTTGAGAAATGTAAATTTATTGGTAGTTGATGCTGATTATTGGACTGAAAATGTGACATGTTCAGTCTTGATGACGGGGCAATGCCAGCATCCTATATTTTTCATGTGTTTTTCATATTACCTCAAACCCTACAAATGGAAGTTTGCATGGAATCATGGAAAGAAACGGTGTGCACTGTGATAATTATCATAAAGGTGATTGACAGGTCATACTTGTTTGGACAGTGAGTTTTACCAGGTGTGCTTGTAATTTACATAACAAAGGGTGTTTACAACTTTGGAAGAAGAATTGGAATCTACCAGGTGTGCTGTTATTTGAAAAACAAAGGATGTTTATGATCTGCTGAGTTGCCTACGTGACCCAGCTGCTAGAAAGATCACATTCTGATTGGCCTATGTGGAAACCCAGGGGGTGACACTGAATCATGCCTATAAATTGGACAGACTCAAGTCAGATTGTCGTCGATCATTTCAACTTCGTATCCGGTGTGTTTGGCTACGATATTGTTTGATAGGCTACAACCATCATTCTGTGAGACTTGTATGAACTGCTCTGCGATCTCCTCCTGCTTCCAGCGGTGCCCTCCAGAATACCAGCGTTCCTCTGCAAGCATTAATGCATCCTGGAACTGTGAGTTATCACCAATGCACACTTCCCTACACAATCCCCTATTTTAGTGACTTTAATCATTGTATTTTCTGTGCTTCATTTCTTGTAATTATTTTGAGAGGTATTAAAGCCAGAAGCTTTAACTCGATATTTTGGTGTATGTGTATTTCATTTCCAGTACTATTGTCTTGTCTACCCCATACTAACCGTGAAAGAACCCCCTGTCCAGTGTGAGTTCTGTGGGTGGCCCCCTCAATTGCAATAAGCAGGCCTTACATTGTGACAGTGCCTCAATTTTTGTTGTGAGCTCTCATACAGTTTCTTCATTTGAAGCAACAGCCATTTCCAGTTCTTGTTGTTTAGTTGCAACTGCTTTAACCCGCTCAATCATCTCGGCTATCTCACGGCAGTCCTGAATTTCAGAACTGCAACCTCTTTAAACCCATTTTCAACAATTTTTTGCATAGGATACCAACTCCGGCCTCGACATTGCCTCCACCTCGTGGTCGACAAGATGGCTGCTCTCTTCGTTCTTACTTTTGCCGAAAGTTAGGGCGCCCCCATCACCGGGATGTCTACTATCTGCCACACGTAAAAACATAAAAAAACTGTTCTGTTACCCAAAACTGTGTTTGAATCCCAAACTTGTTAAAACCGAATGTCATTTACCGAGTATTTCCTGGCTGTAAATAACGCTTAATAAATACTGTTACTGTAGACTAAAGGCCTCAAAACACACATAACGCGGAGCTCTAATTACAACCCACTAGTTGCTTGATCGCCATCTTGAAAGAGGTCGAAATCTCGCAAAATTATGCGAGATCTTAGTTTCGAAAGTATTATGGGATAACATGCACGTCATCAGAAAGATTAGATGTGCTGCTGTGAGTTGCCGATAATAGTGAGTAAATTTACGCATTTTTGTGGCATTTAAGCGGCGGTTTAAAAACGGTTTAATTATAATAAGCTATCGTGTTTTTTTTTGAATGTCATAGCGTATCACGGCATTATCAGTGTAGAATATCAACCTGTGAACATGTCTTTGGTAGTCGATTGGCTGTAATGGCGAACGCCAATGTGCGCGGCCATGTTTTTCAAACCCGGAAGTGATTTTAACGATAGTACGTTGGTTTTGATCGTCTCATCTGTAAACAAATGAGCAACGGCAATGGGTTCCCTGCACTTATCATGACTTAATGCTTGATGTAGAGTTACAATACTGTAAACGTTTGAAGCACTGAATCAAAAAATGGTGAATGGACCATCAGGCAATACAAGGTTACAAATCATACCTATTACATAGTACATATTTGCCTAAAACTTTCCCAGTTAATAGTATTACATTTTTGGTTATATCACGACACACTGAAATATAGTAAAATTATATGAATCCCCTTTTTTTAGTTTGCCTAGTACAGTTGACTATATAGTTTTGTCAAATAGTTGAGTCTGAGTAAAGATTTATTACAAGGTAAGAAATATATTACATTGCTTTTAAAGGCTAGATTGAATACACAAAATTGGAAAGTCATTAGTTTGGTGATATAATTAAAAACAGACCATAGAAAATGTAATCAAATAAATCAGGTAGGTAGTATTATTGATTGATATTGTGCTTATATTGTGGTTATCCACCATGCTTATCCTCAGTTACCTCTATTGGAATCAAGTAGTAGTAGTGGTAGCAGTAGTGATTTTTTCGTGTCGCAGTTAGAGACAAGTACAGCTGACAGTTAATAAAGGAAAAAAGACATATCATGTTAAACCATGGGACCCTGCCGGTCACACCGGTTCTCACCACAAGAGGTTGCGAACCCCCTACCAATCCCACAGCAGAAATAAAACACACAACATTTACTAAAAAAAATACTACTGTACACGATTGTTAGAGCAGAGCTTTATTATAAAATATAGGCAAGGACATTTATTGCGCTCGATAAATATTGAATTCTACGTGGCTTTTTAGCCATCCCTTCGATGCTCACTTGAAGCAATGGTACCACAGTACCTTGACTTGATGTGCGGCGGAGCAAACTTGACGCCAAGTACAAAAGCACCCATGTATCTTCTCAAAGGACGCCACCCGACCCAAGAGGACCACAAGGAAATCAGACTAAAACAAGGAGTACCGATAATTGAATGGAGAGGTCTGGACAGGTTAAAAAACAATAGTGTAGTTTACAATCATCGCGGCAGCACAGTGCATTGTTTACTGCCCATGTTTTTCGAATCTTTGTAGTTCGCCACTGAATTCACTGAACAAGCCCAATGAAAATTTGTAAGGGATTGAAACATTCTTGATTTGACGTTTGTTTGTTGTTTGTGGTAGTGGTACTGGTGGTGGTGTTGGTGTAGGATGTTCTCGGAAAATACTGACGAACAGGGAAATAGCCCAGATGATGGAGGTGAAGACAACAATGGACGTTGCCAGGTGGGTTTATAGTCTTTCTCTCTGCGTCTGCACTAACTGCACTCCAATGGCATCAATATGAGTCTACAACAACAGCGTTAGTCACTTGTTTGCTAAATTTAAAGCATTAAAGAAAAATCTTCACCGCCCAAATGGTCCACCTGATTTGGAAACGTGGCAGGAGCAGTTATACAACTATCCCATTAGCAAAGGTAAACAGGTCGTTGGTAGATCACCATCTCAGCCCTTTTGCAAACAAGATGTGACACATGCACAAAGCACTTATCATGAAGTATCACAATCCCTGGCATTAGAGCTGAAGTTTTCCAAAGCACATATGACAGAGGAGCTCACTTCCATGCATGCGGTACTAACCCAAGAAAAGAAAGAGAGCTGATTTGAAAAGATCACATGAAAAAGAAAGGTATTGGAAGGAGAAGTGTCCGGGATTGGAAAAAAAGCGAAGTAGTGCAACCGCCCGCTTAATGTTCAAAGAAAGTCTGGTAGTCCAACTCACTTCATAGCTGGATGAAATACAGCAAAAACGAGGGTACCACTTTTCTAGTTTATTCGGAGGAAACGCACACATATACAGAGGAATTGCACTTGTTGGCGTACAAGTTGTTAGATGAACGTGTAACACCATGCCATATTGCACCAGTAATCAGGGCCTGCTTATCATTTCTTGGGGTCATTCCAAATAAACTACCTGCGCAATCTACTATTGACAACTGGAATTTGGAAAGGGGGATTTTATCCCAAAAGCAGTTAGGGGATGTTTTTGCTCAGAAGCCTGCTACAACCCTTCATACCGATGAGGCTTCAAAATATGGTGAGAAGTATGGGGCGTACACAGCCAGGGATGGAGAAGGTGTTCATTGTGTGTTAGGTCTACGGGACCTAGCTACCAAGTCAGCCGAACACACATTGAATAAGGAAATCTTACAAGATATTGATGATGTCAGCAGCCAAGCTAATAAATCAGGAAAAAGATTATTATGTAACATCCAAAATACAATGAGTGATCGTGCAGCCACAGAAATCAAGTTTAACACCCTTGTTGACGATTATTGAAAAGAGATCCTCCCATTGGTTAAGGATGACTATCTCACACATCTTGAAGATAGCAAGAATGCAGTGGGTCGTCTCAACAACTTTTACTGTGGTCTGCACTCACTGGTGCATATTGCTGAGACAGCACAGAAGACATTGGTGGAAGTAGAATGTACTTTTTTTTTCTGGTAATGTCCCTGGAACAGAGAAGCAGTCAGCAAATTCATGCGAGCCAAGAACCATTCGACTAATTCGAACTGCATGTAAAGCTCTAGCTAGAAGAGGTGACCAGAAGAGCGGATGCCACGGGCCATTTTCCACTTTTATTAAACCTTTTTTACTGGAGCACAAGTTGAACAGTCTTTCTTTGTTGCCATTTAAAGGGAATCGTTTTAATATACTTTTTGTAAATGCTGGCTCAATTTTTTTTCTTGCACCACAGATTACTTCTTTTCTCAACAAATATGTTTCAGCTTCTACCAATCGTTTACTTAAGTCTGTTTTGAGCGATATGCAGACACCCTTCTTTCTGGCTGGTTGTGAAGCACTGGGGTTGGTTTCCAATATCATCACCACCCCTTTGTGGAATATCATTGACAGTGCTGATGTTAGCATCACAGGGATGAACAAATATTATCTACAGCTGGTAACCTTTTTAGAAGATGCAGCACGTAATGTGAAAGAATTCATGGAAGGCAAAATCCTGTTCGCTGAAGACATCCCTGTGAAAGCTGGTCCAGTGACTGATAAGCTGATCATACCATCCGAGCATGACACTCAATGCCAGGTTATTCTGAGTATCCTGTTGCCAGCTCTAGCCAAACTTCTCAGACGGGAATTCAGGGATCATCTACCTGGGGGCCGATATGAGGAAGTTTCACCAGAGCTGCAGCAGGTTACTCAGAGTGTTGAAAAACACAATAAGCAGCCTGAGCGAATGTTTGCCTATATTGACCAGCTTTTGGCTTCAAAACCAATTAGTCCAGTCAATCTAGCAAAAAAATTGGCAAACCTAGAACAACATATCAAAAATCTAAGATGGGGGAAATAGTTAATTTGCATAAATTCAAAATGGCGTACGATATGTAGTTATTTTCTCCTATTTTATACCTAAAATAAGTCATGCAAATTGTTTTGGGCGTTCAGTTGACTTCGAAAAACTACATTTTGATGTATAGTAAACAATACAGTATTTATATTATACAATTAGTAGGTGATCATTTTTAGCTGAGGCCTTTTTCCAAGATGGCCGCCGTATTTCAAAGCAAGTATTAATTATTGGAGGCTTCTTATTTCCGAAATATTAGTGTATGTGTAGATTTGCGACATGTTTTCTAATTTTCTTTATGAAAACTACTCTTTGATTATTTGCAATAACACACATGAAAGATACACTGGTAAATAATGGTGAATATTGCCTAAAATGATCAAAAAGGCGATTGCGGGTTTTGAATTCTAGAAAACTCATGTCCGTTGATCTGCATTTGGAGACTTTCAATTTCAATATATTTGGTATTTTCTTTCAGAAATTAATGAGAGCCTATCAAGTCATAGTTTTTTTACGTGGAACCTGCAGTTATACTTAAAACTTAAAACAGATCACAGGTAAGATAGTGAAATTTATTGCATTATAATCCATATGATACATAAACGCTTTTTACAGCGATTACACCTTTACTTTGTTTTTGTGTTTCAGGCAATGGAGAACTGCACTATTTGTCGAGACTCTCTTAACAATGGACTACAGACTGTGGTTCTTGGAGAGAAGGAGAGTAGTGGTATTAATAGAGCAAGTGCGTTTTAGAGGTTTTACTCTTCATACCTCTGCGGGCCAAGTTGTCCACGAAGTATGCAGATCACAATACTGTAATAAAAATTGTATTAGTCGTGACCTAAAGAAACAAACTACAGAGTTCGCTACGACTAGCTGTACTCTGCGTTCATCTGAGCAAGTTTTCAATTTTAGAGAACACTGTTTATTTTGTAGCCAGCCTGAAAAGCATTCAGGGAAGAAACGAGGGCGTGATGTTTTCCCTGTTCGAACTTTAGACTTTCAAACCACAATAGTACATATATGTAATGAGCGTGGTGATAGTTGGGCTAAGAAGGTTCATGGGAGAATTGCCTTTGTTCATAACAGTGAGAGGGCATATGCATGTTGATACTGCGCTGAATGCAATAGTTACAGCAGACACATTTGGTGTATGTCTACCTAATACACATAATGCTGAAGATATGGAGCATGAAGTCACTGGAGATGAAGCTACATTGGTTGTGAATCATGCACAAAAAGTACCAATTGAAAGGTGCAGTCTCCAACCAGGTGGGTGATGCTGCTCCAATAGGGAATGAACAACAGAGAGAATTTCAAAGCACAGTGGAACTCTATGATAAGCTTATGAGTGGAGAGATAACAGTGGATGATGTCTGCTCAGAAAGTCTACTTGATGAAATTAAGCAAATGATAGACGAAAAGAACTGACCATTCAACCAACAGCACGCCGATGGTTACAGTATATGGACATGGTTGATCTTCTACGCCAATTTATTAAAGCAAAGCAGAGCGGACAGGGAACTGGAGTCTTCACCTACAGTCACTCAAAGACATGCTGCCATATTGTGCTGCCACTGGGAATAATCTATATGCCAAATTTGTCCACATTTATTTACAGCAAATGCTTCACCTTGAATCCAAACATCCAGATGTAGTGGATTTTTTTTTAGAAATGGTTAGCATGTCATTCGGCGGAGTGATAGGTATTGGGCTGGATTGTCATCTGACCTGGTAATTGAGCATCCAGATGTAATGGATTTTTTTAGAAATGGTTAGCATGTCATTCGGCGGAGTGATAGTTATTGGGCTGGATTGTCATCTGACCTGGTAATTGACCAGGGGTCGTGGAATGGCTGACTCTCGTACACAATGGGTACCATCCATGCCAGCATGCGCAATCATTAATTCTGCTATGCAAGACCTCACAGATTTTAATTATTTGACCAGTGAACGACATAAAAACACAACTACAGCTCGACAAAACAAAGACGACAACAATACACGTAACATACTAGAATTTCTTCCAGAACGCAACCCATTTTGTTCAGATGCATTTCTGTGAAACATTGCTAATGATGTAACAGCTGATACTACTGTGAATGCAAATAATGCAAAGGAAGTTGGGTACAACATTTTGCATTCAATGGTGGAAAACAATGTTCAAGATTATACGTTCAAGAGGAAGTAGCAACTAGATACAATGGCCCAGAAAAAATCTATAACATTTGCAGGTGATTCCATAGAGATTGACCCTCAGCTGCTTTTTCGGCGTTTGATATCAGTTGCACCAAATGTGACTGATAATGTCCTGCTCTGTAATTACCCATCATCCTTTTTTGACTATTGTGGCTCCTCCGAGCGGCAAACAACTTGCTGATGCTATTTGGACAATTGGTAGGGGAATTGTTATGCCTATACAAGAAGAGGCAGAAATGCATTATGTGCTCGATGGTGGATCACTAATCCAACGCATTCCATGGAAGCGAGAGCAAACCTTTGATTCCATCTGCCCAAGTTATGTAGATTACTTCGAAAGTATACCAACGCCAATATTGTCTTGATGAATATGGAGCAGGACCTTCTACTAAAGATAGTGCACATGTGCATCGTTCAAAGGGCATTATGGGTGCTCAAGTGAACTTCGTTGGAAGCATGCCAATTAAGACCATGAAGGAACCTTCTTATCAACTGCCAAAACAAGCAAAAGTTCATCAACATGCTCAGTGCAAAATTGCAGGAAAATGGCTTCAAAACAAACCATGCAGAAGAAGATGCTGACTTACTTATTGCTTAGATAATATCTTATCCAGATCTGGTAGTCCTACTGTGTGTCCATGCTAATGTAAAGACTTTCCCTATTATTTTCAGAACAGAAGGTAAACAGACATCAACGAAACCAAGAGTATGGAATATAAATTGGCTTAATAATGTACTAGGACCTGAGATATGCCAGTTGTTGCCATTTATTCATGCTATTTCTGGATGCGATACAACATCACGATTATTTGGCATTGGAAAAGGAGGAGCACTACGAAAATTAAAGAGTGACCCTGATTACAAAAAGCAGGCTTAAGTATTTACTAGAGAATCATCTATGGAAGAAATCTATGTTGCTGGTGAGAGAGCTATATGTTCTTTGTATGGTGGTGATCCAGGAGAGGGGTTGGATAAACTGCGATACAGGCGATTTTGTGCAAAAGTATATTCTAGTATCAATACAGTACAGGTTCAGAATATTCCACCAACAGCTGCTGCTGCGCGCTATCACAGTGCTCGTGTCTATTTTCAAATTCGGCAATGGATGGAAAATTTAAAAAACTTAAAACCTCAAGACTGTGGATGGGTTAAAATCGAAGATCATTATGAAGCGAAAACAACTGATTTGGCAGCTGCTCCAGAATATCTTCTAAATATTATTAAGTGTACCTGCAGATCAGATTGTCATACCAGAAGATGCATTTGCAAGAACCATGGTCTAGAATGTTTTTTCGCATTAGGCGAATGTAAGGGTGTTAGCTGTACAAACTCAACTGTTTCTGCACATAATATTGATGAAGAAGAAATATAATCCTAAAGAACTGGTTGTGAGCATGTATTGATGTAACTTACACAATTGATGATAATATGACTGCTTGTTTTACCTAATATTTGTTGAGCACAATTAATATTATTCATGATTGGTTGAAATTAATTCATTATTGTCATTCTCATACTTATATATTCGTTTTATGTGTAAAGACAATTCTAGTTCATGAATATATGAATATATTTATTTAAAACATCATCATGTTTACGTTATTACGTGTTATGCTAGAGTGTAATTTGATGTATATAAGTGAGTGAATACTTAATGGTGGCTCTGTTCTGTTTCCGGTATGTTCTATTCAAAATGGCGGACATTTTGGACAATTTACATCATTTATCAAGGCACTCATCCTATTATTGTGTAAATAATGTATCACCACTTCCACATGGCCTTACACATGTCAAAATTAATTTATAATGCAAAGCTATATACTTATTCTGGTGTAAATTTGCCTAATTTTGCAGCAATTTTGAATATATGCAAATTAACAATTTTCCACTGCCTACATTTTCTACATTTTTTATATGATGTTTAGGGGAGGGGAGGTTGGTTGAATATTTTTTGCAAACAGACTTTCTGTTGCAGTTTGTTCAAGGTCTTGGCATATATTGACTGGACTATTAATATGATATACAGTGGCAGAGCGACCTTTCAACGTGTTTGAGGAAAAGACGCTACTGTGGTTGTGAATAATTAATGGTTAACATATGGTCGTGTTTAACATCTAACCCTAAATACAATATTGTAATTTTTAGAGCACATCATGTCCAAATGAACAAGTAAACAATAAAAATCAGTGTTACATTACTAATAAAAATGTTCTACTGAACTAATCGAGTCAGTGACCCATTTTAGTCTAGCAGGTGAGAATATAAATAACATTAAGGAACTGCTTTCATAACAGTAAATGCATAGGGAAATAATGGAAAAAGCGTCTTCCCAATGAACAGCAAAATTATTTGTCAATATTACTGATAAGAAACAGTTGACATATAATAGTACATTGTAATAATAAAATAATATCGCAAAAATGAATAAAATTGCCGTGAAAAAAATGAACACTTAATTCACTCGAACAGAGAGAACTGCATGAAAAAGAATATTGTCCCTGGCAGGCAAGTATGTCTTCGAAAATATGCAAGAGCAACGTTATTAAAATCAAAGAGGCTAATGGCTAATGACGTATTTCATTCAACGAAACTGTGGGGAATTGTTTATTTGCTATCATTGGTAGTTTAACACAATATGGTTTTATTTTTAATTATAATGGTGACACACAAAGTGCGGCAATTATCTTGGGTCTCTATCAGCACAACAAGCGCTGTATTTTTTGCACCGGCTTCATGTTATGTGTCAGGAGGAAGAACTCAGTCGGGATACCTGCCTCTCCGATGATGCCAACAGGTGTATCGTCTTCAACTACAAAACACATTTTTGTTGTAACCATGTAGGCAAGTTTTTACCATATAATACCATGTCAAATAATTGTTTACAATCACAATTCATAATAACTCCACATACTGATATAAGAATAACAATTTTACAATATCAGTCGTTGAAAAAAAACATAAATAATTTATTAAATGTATTCTGTAAAGTACATTGTCATTACGACAACATTATTTTAATTATTTTAATTTGTATATACAAAATCTGTAAAATATTTTCAAATTTTAATTATCTCGTTTCGATCTCACGACATTCTTTTATTTCCGTGAAAGTAAAATATATAACATATATATGATTATTAAATACTAAAAATTCGAAAGTTATATTGTAAATCAGTCATGTTAAAATCATTACAACACGTGCAACAGACTAACCGTGGATACAAGGGGGGTTATTATGTTCGAAAAAAAAGATAATTAGAAGGAGTAATATAAATCCGATTAATCAAAAACAAGTTCAATATTACCAAGTAATTTAAATACCAGTATTGGACCTTTCCTAATCACTAATTATTAAAATATGTGCATTAAGATTTGCGACACAAGTGTGATTGAATCAAGCAAATCTCATCGAAACTAACTAAAATACATATTTGTTGGTCAGTGTATTGTACAATTAGGTACCTTGTAGTTGAACAGCGGCAAAACACATGCAATTAAAAACATACTATTCTGGTAATGTATAATACTAATAATAAATGTAAAACGATTACCGGATATAAACAATGTCGTATTTCAATTTTGTTTAATGAAAATGCGTTTGGCCGGATTGCATTCCAGTACGTGCCTTCATATACTTGGTTTGCTGTAAAGCCTGCAGTTTTAATGCAAATGTACCATGAATATATCCCAATTTCGCCGGTCAGTGGAATTTTTTTTTTCAGCATCGATTGTTATTCCATTACAATTATTGACTGTATATAATCCTATTCAGTGGCCAGCGTCCTATAGTGTTCATTTATTAAATGAGAGAAACCTTACACATCGTATTGTTGATAATTATTAAATGTATTACTAGGTACACCATGAGTATTCTCAATGCCATAACAACAGCAGAGCTGAAAAATGAAGACTTGTAAGATAAGCACGCTACCTGAGAAGTACGTTCTCAGATTTGTCCTAGAGATAAACTCACATCTCACAAGATATATCATGGGTAATTTGGTATGCGTATGGATAAGTAATCATTGTAGAGTTAATGCTTCAATCCACTATAAGATAAGCAAATACTTCACCAATGTTATGCAAATATGGTTCGTTAATTTCCACAAACATACACATGAAGCTAATAGCAGTATAACTTTCAAAATGTATGATGTAGGAAGGGGAATTGTTTTTTGTTCGTTTTGTGAATAAACTGATTATACTTAATGTAATATAAATGTCCATACATGCACCAGTGATCCAAGTGACACATCTTTTTTCCTGTTTTCTTTTAAATATGGTAAGTAGTAGATACAGTAGTATTAAAAACAAATGCAAATTGATATTTATATACATTTACATAATGGTAATATAATGTTGCAAAATAAAAAAAAACAATATCCGAACAAACGAACAGCTGAATTGATAGCCTTCAACTTACCAAATCAAGACTATAGTTTAATAATATTTGTTGCAAATAACATATTTTCATAATATGAGAAATATTTGAATAGCGAATAATACATTTTTGACATTGAATTATTGTTATATAATATATTTACTATTTCTAATAATTCATTGTTACAAATTGGTGAACTAAACTGAATGTAGACAAATTTGTTCAGACAGTGAATAATGTGTTTTGTAAAAATAATTTAAAGAAAAACGACAATAAAATTAAATGAGATTAATCAAATCGCAAACACGAAACCAGGTTCAATATTATCAACTTATTTCAAAACGATTATTGGATTGCTTCTAATCGCTAGTTATTAAATTATTTGCATCAAACACTTCGAGTCAAATATGGCCCATATGTACAACGGGATTTCGTACAGCTGTTTTTTTTTTATTATTTTAAGGAAATGTTCCGTGCATATAAGACAGCTTTTTGCACACATCTTTTTTCAAGCCAATGGTTGGAGCAGATTAGCCACTATTTTTGCTGTACAATTCACTTATAAATTTAGCCAGCACTGTCATTATTTTTGTCTGCTGTATCATTTACGATGTGTTCGACTCGTCTGCCCATGTCAAAATTTTTACAATGATCCGTATTGGACGTCGATAATGATAGGCCAATTTCAATTATATTCATAATAAGTAGAATATTTAAAATTATTGAAAAAGACAATATCTTGATTAATTTGCCAACAATTATGCAAACAATTCAGCGCAGTACTCGTTTCCAATGTATCATATTTTAAAATATAACAATATATGTGGTCACTGAGATGTTAATTGCTTACATTCTCGCCAACAAGCATGCAAATATTTCAATAACAAATGTCGCACACTGATCGGAACTAGCTTGCATCAGTAGTATGAGAATGGCTCGTCAACAATGGTCAAATAGTTAAATATAGTTCTCTACATTTCTAAGAATTATGACAAAAACCATCTATTTAAATATTAATTTTTTTGTTTTATTTATAGAAGTTCATACCATAAACATGTAGTAACGGTGATTCAGTGCAACAGCCGCAATTATGGTCAGCTTCTTATTAGCAGTACGAGGCTGAAAACCATAACTGTGGTTGTTACACTATAACAACACATCTCTGTCAAATAACCAATAGTTCAATTACATGTTATATTTGAATGTATTGTTCATATACAATCTTGGCTATAAAACAGCATTGACATTAATGTAAGTACTATTTGTATCTGTAGAGTCGAGCAATTGCTATTTGAATACATTGTAAAAACATCAACCATAAAGAAAACAGAGTAGTTATCTGATCCAACATGGGTAAACGAACAATATATTTCTTATATTACAATAAATCAATAAATAAATTCCGCGAGGACAGGTTTTAATATGTTGCTTTCAGCTTAAATCGTCCAGTTTCGTGTTTTTGTTCCAAGCTGATGTTTTATTGCGGTTAGTTTGATCGTACCACCATATTCCTCAAAATCAAAGTCAGAAAATACTGATTGGAATAAATTGATTCTGGAGGCTCATGCCATATAATGGTTGCCTGAATATGGTTTTATTCGATGACAACACTCCAACCATCAATTGGAGCTACATGCATGTCGTAGATTCCATAGTCCATTAATATCCAAGAAGTAAACACGATGTTTGCTCTTTCTATTTTAAGCTCATAACAGTTATTGGACAATTGATGATACGTTACAAGTACACTACCTACAATTCGAAATTCAAAATAAAGTCATTATTTGTACATTGAGACAAAAGTTTACGATAAATGGTTACGTGTATTAAGGCTGCTATATTTTGGGATGTTGAGTTATTATATAGTCGAAACTATTCTCAAACTTAGGTGGACAAACGTACACAACATATTGTACATTCACTGTCGAATGTAATGCAACGTGTTAACGCTGGAAAAAAACGTACAATGTATTAATGCAAAAAAATATATAGAAACTCCATGGGTGAGTACTCATCTGAGTATTCTCACTAAACCACGAAATGAAGGGCGACATACATGCAATGCGATGGACTCGCATATATACATTGATAAGGGTACTAAGTGAATGGTATCAGCAAGATCTAGTGTATATATAAACTGTTGCGCGACGTTACATATGGATGATGATTTCATGTGACTGTAGTGTGACATATTGTGTTGAACATAACTCAGAAACGTGTGTGCATTTTTGTGCATGGCGAACTGACTCTTGTATGTCCATGTGTCGATTGGTCTATTCCTACATGAATTGAAACGGTGAATCATTAAAATTCAATCCATCCAGTAACGTGATATTACATTGCACAGGCCACACACGCCATCAGATATCTCAGTGCACTTTGTTTGTTTAATGTTTGATTGATGCATACGTCGCATATTTAAGCATACAAAATACATCTGTGTAAGAACAAGTCTACATAACAATCTCTTGTACATTGCGATTCACAAGTTCTGTTGTGTGCATAGTCACTCGGTAATAACCACAACCAACTTTATATTTTCGAACTTATTGACAAACTCACAACTTTCACGTTGGGTTCTCGGACATTATTGTCAAGTACCCCTTCCATCGTCATATATAATATATTTTTCTCCAATATTGATTCAACCTGTCCACTTATCATACACATAATAGCAAACGCGGAACGTACCCATCTGCTTTTTCATTGCGTTATTCGCATCATAATATGACAGAACCCCACACCCTCCCCGTGGCTTTCGTTGCGTATGGAAGTTATTTTCACGAGTGATGCGGTGTATCCTGCGGCCGTACAGCAGAATACACCGCATCTCGAGTGAAAATAACTTCCATACGCAACGAAAGCCACTCGAGATGCGGTGTATTCTGCTGTACTTTCACTCGCTTCGCTCGTGAAAGTACGGCCGCAGGATACACCGCATCACTCGTGAAAATAACTTCCATACGCAACGAAAGCCACGGGGAGGGTGTGGGGTTCTGTTATTATTACATATGTTCCATACTTGATTATTTCGTATTAAAGAAAGAACGTGCAAACCGGGGTGGAATTTAGGTCGGGGAACCCCATTGCCCATTAATATGTTCCAATATAAGTGTTACGCTCTAGCAGCGCGTGTCAGTGTAGAACGCGCCCGGAGAACGCGTGTCACTGTTTGTTTGAAATTAAAATAATCAGACGTCTAATCTGAGTCACTGTCCGAATAAATAACTCGTTGACGTTTAGTTGGGAACACGACAGAAGCAGAACTTGAACTGGACGACTATGATACACAGTTTATGTTGAAGTTAAAAGTTCCGCAAACATGCCGTGCAACTGCGGTACTCAACTGACGGGATGAGTTTCGTCGACAGCGGTTGTCGCTGAGCTGCACGCTACAACTTCGTGTGTGATGTTGCTTGCTGGTCGTGGATTGACTGAGTCTTGATTACCGGTTAAAATGTTGCTCTTTTGGCGTTGGTAATTTTTATTTGGAACTGAGTAACGCCGCAACGTCGCCAGCAGAAACCTGGTATCTCGATGCTGATGGTTGCGGCTCCATAGTAATCGCTGATTTTACTGCTGGTGGATCTTCTGAGAGCCCTTCAAGGTTTATAAAACTCAGTTTCCAGGTGGTCAACATACATTAAGTTCTCCCAATCGTAGTATTCCATGTGATGTACACCTGACATGCCAAAAATGTTGTTGAACGATTTGAACTGGATAAAAATAGCAGACGAAAATGTGTTTACAAAATAAAAATAGTTCGGTAGCCAATGAAAATACCATGTTCATTTGCATATCGACCGTGAAAATACCGAAAACATTATTGCATGGGTGATATGCAAATTAGTTTGGGCCAAAATAAGTGACTGCCTAAAAGTACCATTACTGTTGTTCAAATTTCATTTCACTCGGCAAGTATATTCATGTACCCCAAGGGGAAATATCATACACGTAAATATTGTATATTTCGAAAAACTGTACTCCTGAAGGGACTACTTTGTTTGCTCTCAGACCTCATTTGCATATGGGTTGTGGAAATACCGATTTTGATTTCATGGACGAATCAAAATAAACTGCAGTACATATGTAATAATTATAAGTAGTTAGGCAGCTATTCAATAATATATACTTAATATTATATTCTCCAGCGATTATATCCTGCATTATATTATATCAATTACTTTGCAATGTCATCATGTATGTTGTACAGTATATAGTATATCTGACTGTGAAATTCATCTATTTGATGACCTTATTTAACACCCAGTCAATATAAAATCACTCGGATTTAATTTGCGCACATTGCAACACAATGATTTGTTGAAAAAAAACATATCGTTTAGGCTGGACAAAGATGATTCGTTTATGATGAGATTGTCTCTAGTGCAGAATTATAACGAATAAGTATTTCAAATATATACCGTAGTTATGTTCGTGAAGACATTGCTAATGTTTAGACGAATAGCATAAATGAAACATAATGTATACACTTTAACAAATTAAAAGTAAACATCAATTGAGATGAAAACGTATAATACGTTTCTTTTGTTTCCCCATTTTCGCTCAGCATGACGAATTACGTATGTAATGAGAATAGAACGATTCTCCATAAAATTATATGTGCTGATAGCGATGGTAATATCAATCACAATGATAATAATTAATAATGTGAGGTAATGAGATAAAGAAACGCAGTTGAAAATAACTGACAAATGTCTAATGAGCATTTACAACTGCTTTAATCTCAATTCCACCTTAAGGATGTGATCATTATGTTGCTAAATTGGAATATAAAGTATATTACTCACATTTCAGTCCCGCAGAAACATATGTCAATAATGTAAGTATTATGTGGGCTGCATGGTCCGGCAAAACAAAAATACGTTAGTCGTTGTATCACTCGGTTGCAAAATCGAAATTAATTATTATTTAGCACTGGATATCATAGATGTAAAATAATGTTGGAATCATGATGATGTGTTCATGTTACATTCGAATTCGATTAAAAATGCTCATATCAATACAAATTTAAATTTATACATACACATCGTGTAACTACTGTTAGTAAAGTTACTCCTGAATGAATTAACACTGTCACCAACTGATGCGATTGCTATTCCGATTAGTTATGAATTATAACACACATACGTGTCATGCCACGTACGAATACAATTGCGGCATGACGATATTGGTAAGTTCAACAGATTAAACTGTCAATTTTCGGAAGTCGTGAAAATCAAATAGTGCTGTTTCGTCAGGAATAGAACAAAATTACGTCAGAATCTCATTAAATTCACTTTAATTTATTGATTTTTCATGCACTATACCATTTAGTGCAATTTTGATATTATAATGAGTTTTTAGAAAATAATATATTTTTCATAAACGAGACATGCAGAAAATTATTCATCGTTAATGTCATCAGACCATCTATTTTTGTTGCCGATCCCCGTTTCTTTATCCATCAATCGTGCCTTCTCAACTTGGATATATATTCTCAAATTGTGTACAACAAAAGTGCAAATTGTGTGTATAACAAATTGAGCTTGTATTTTGTTGCTTTGACACGTGGTATCAATTTGGGTCGGGTCGGGTATTACCTCCTCTCTTTGCATTGGCAATTTTTGTTGTCATCCTACTGTTTTTTTGTTGATGTCAAACAAACACTGAAGTTGTACCTATGACACTGGTTCCTTCACCGCTGTCATTACATTTACGCTCTAGTTGCATTCCATTTTTTTACCTCTATTCCAGCCATCTACCCCGATTTTCCATCATCAATCTGATTCGGTTGTATCTTGATACCCCTCATTTTAGTGTCCACTATTTCACTGTCCAATTGTCCACTTTCTTTCAATTGTGTATTTGCCTTGTGTGTGCATACCATTCGTTTGGGAGTTTCTCGCCATTCCATACTATACTGCCCAGCTCTTGTGTATTCTCTATGATGTGTTCACTACCATAAAATCATATACCCTAAAGGTTATGGCGGGATGTCTCATCAGACATGTCGAATAACTCTTAGATCTGCATGATCAGTCCTGAATGTATATTAAATTTACTGAGTAACCTGCTGCCATATGATACACACTGTTTTCCCATTATGTTGGTCTGTGATAAGACAGCCCCTATTTCGGTGCAATAAGTGGTATGTTCACTTTTTACAGGATATTGTTTTGCTGGATCAACACATATTTCAAGGTGTCAGGTAAATACAATAAATCCTCGTACAATATATAAGTTGATTGCGAGATTCGTTCTATTCTCATTACATATGTAATTCGCCATGTTGAGTGAAGGCTGAGAAACAAAAGGGACATCTGTACTTTTGCTTTACTAATAATGTTTACTATAAGTTGTCCAAGTGTTGGGATTTCCATGAATATGACGTATATATTATGATTCGTGTAGGTTTTTTTTCTAACACTAGCATTGCTCTCACGAAACTGTATACGGTATGTATTTGAAATAATTATTTGAAATAATTCTGCACTGGGGACAATCTCATCATGAACCAATCATCTTTGTTCAGTCTATATGACATTTTTTTTCATCAAATCATGTGTTGAAATGTGAGCAAATTAAATCCGAGTGATGTTATTTTGACTGATCGCAACACAATGTCATCAAATATACTATATACTGTACAACATACGTTTCACCAAGTAACCAAGCGTTTATGGTGACATTGCAAATAAATAATGTATTGCACATATATATCTAGACAAATTGACTTGTGAAAACACAATTTATTTTTACTTTTTCATTTTTTCTGCAGGATATACTCGCTGGAGAATATAATAGTAAGTATATATATCTGTTTAATTCGTTTAAAAGATTCCTCTGATTAGTAAATAGCGCCCTCACAAGTCAGGTCCATCTATTGGCTAAGCTTGTTGTACATAGATGCAAATGAGTATAGGAACCATTAATGCTGTAGGGTGTACTGCGAGGGGTGGAGGATTTCATGTTTGTAATGACTGGTTGTCATGTGGTATCTCGTTGTTTTCAAGATGCAGTCTGATATTTGTTGCTTTCTTGGTTGTTCAATTGTGGCTAAAATTTGTGTGGTGGGTGGAAGATGTGTTTACTGTTTGTTGAGTCATTGTTTAGACACCCTGCAGCTTGAAATGGTATGGCCCAAATCCAAATTCGATATGGCGGTGTTTAATAGCTGTGCGATATGGCAGTGTCGTCTAAAACCACGCATCAAACTGATTTTTGTTTATATATTAACTGTTGTAGATCCTGAAAACTAAGCCATTGAATATGATGTCGGGAATAAATGGTTTTCTGAACAAGCTTTATTAATTATTGCTGGCAATATTCCAGCATGAATTGGGAGCAAACTGTGACACCAAATCTAGTCGTTGTATTGTTATGCTTCTAAAATATTTTTTTTTTAAATACAATAAATTAAATAGAAATATTATGTGTATTTTTATATGTGGAAACATAGCTGGCCCACTCAAAAATATAAAGAAGTGTGGTTTGCAGTTCTTTTTTTTTAATTTTTTTATTTGTGAAAAAACTGGTATTTTACAGAGTGTAAACAATAAAACACTCACAGTGCAAGGCTAGTTCGCCAACATGTCTATTTTCTTGCTTGAGTGTGAAAGTACATGGTTTAGTGACTACCTCTCATATTTTTTAAATTTTTAAATTTCTTTTATTTGGGAAGGTTCTTCTATAAAAATAGAACAATAAAATAGCAGGTGGAGACGTTCAGCATTTGCTATTATGTGTATGATAAGTGATTAGGTTGAATCAACGTTGGAAATAAAGATAATATATATGACAATGATGGAAGGGTTAAAGGTGTATCGCAATGTACAATTATTGTTGAAACTTGTTCTTACACAGATTCATTTTGTATGCGTAAAGATGCGATGTACCATCAATCAAACATTTAACAAAATGATATCTTTGTGGTCTGAAAACTTAATGTAATCAACAGTGATCAAAGTAATGGAATGTTACATTATAAAGAATTCTCTTAAAAAATAAAAAAATAAACGCGCCCTGAACTGGGATCTGGTGATTGATTTGGGTGAATGCAATGTAATATCACGTTACTGGGTGTTTTGAATTTTTATGATTCGACGTTTCAAGTCATGCAGGAATAGACCACGCAGTTAAATAAGTCGACTCAGTGCTTTTACAGACACACAGACAGACAAAATCAGTTCGCCAGGCACAACATGCACACCCTTTTCAGGGTTGTGTTCAACATAATATGTCATACTACAGTCACATTGAATCATCCGTATGTGATGTTTGGCAACAGTTTATATATACACTAGATCTTGCACAACGAAGTGCATGCCAGATGATTCCACAAATAGTTGCAGTTCATCTGAACGTGTGTTGCATGCATCGAAACAGTGGTCCGAACTAATAAATATACTCATGTCAGTTTGATAAGGCTGCGTGTCATATCACTGATACCATTCACTTAGTGCCATTATTAATGTATATATATTCGAGTCTATCACATGGCATGTGGGTCGCCCTCCAATCCGTGGTTTAGTTAATCTACTCTATAATTCTATATATATTTTTGTATTGATATATTGTACCTATTTTTTAGCGTCAAAAAGTTAGAAAATTCGTTAGTGAATGTACTATATATTTTGTACATTTGTCCACTTAATTTTGAACATAGTTTTGATTATATAATAACTCAACATCCCAAAATAAAGCACCATAAAATGTACATAACTTAATCGTAAGTTATGTGTCATTTTACTCATAAAAACATTATTGAATTGTAGATGATGTACTTTGAATTTATCATCAACTATTCAATAACAATTGTGAATTTCAAATAGAAAGAGAAAACATCAATTTTACTTCTCCGATATTGGTGGACTATAAAATCTACGACATGCATGAAGATCCAACAAGACCATATTCGAACAACCAATAAATGGCGTGTGCCTCCAGAATCAACTCATTCCACCCAGTATTCCATGACTGGGTTTACATTTCAATTTGAAGTTTATGAATCTGGTGGTATGATCAAACTAACTGAAATAAAACATGGGTGACATATGGTTTGTTAGATTTATGGAACATGAAACAAAAACTAAATGAATATTGTAACAGAACAAGGCAATGGAATAAATATTTTTCGTTCAACATGTTTGATCAGATAACTACAGTGTGTTCTTTGTCAATTTTGTTTCGCGTATCTGTTGACCGACTTGGTTAGCTGGTTACTCGTGAATGGCTGTGTTATGTATGTCATCATTTAGACTCGTTTGAGGTCCTGGACGGAACTTGACTCAGTGATTTGGAACTAATTACGATATAACCGTCGCCATTCGAACTACTATGTCTAACATTTGGTATTCGCAGTTAGTAATATGGTGAACGATTATTCAAAATATATACTTAGTTTGATTGGCTGTATGATTGAAGGCCATGCCTTAGAGTGATTTAACAGCTTTGTAATTGGTTAAGTTTTTTATACGTAATAAACGGTCGAAGTCCTTGGTCACAGAGAGAGAGAAAACTCCATGAGGCAAGAGAGGCATGGTCAGTGCTGGGAAGAGACCCCGACGAGACAGTTCACCACGAGGCGTTCTCAATGTGGCTAAAGGCTAGCTATTGAAACGTATTTCGTTGTGTCCGTCTATTTTGACTGTACAATTTTAAGTGACGTTTCGATCCAGTACCTCAAGCAGACGAGATATAGAGAACATACGAGATTCCCCCCTGACACATGTGGGAGAAGCCCAGACCAGGAAAGAAATCCCCCGTGATACGTGAGTGGAGATCCCGGGCAGGTGTTTAACACACATTGACATCCTGTGAAGAACTGTGAAATGTCGAAAGAAGCTTCCGAATGTGTGTCTTTCTTGTGAACTGAACCAGCAGCTCGATGGCAGAGACGAAACCGCGCTTGACGACTAACGACTTTACCCGAATCACACTGATAAACAACTCTGAAGAGATGAAGATTTCGGAACCTCTTAGGAAGGACAAGTATCGAATAGGACTGAATAATCAAGGTGAATTGAGCGACATTAAAGACAAGATGATGAAATAATGACCCGGACTAACGCGATGAAAGAGAAGAGACTCTTAGACTTTGAATTATAACTTTAGCTATTTGTGTACTGTGTAGAGAACCGCTCGCTGTACACTGTAACTGACACTGTGTAACTCAAGATGTTGAACTCTTTTTAGAATCTCGACTCTTTTGCTCAGTAATGTAACGTATTTCTTGCTTTCTATTGCCGTTTTTTGAACATTTTTTGTGATATTGAATTGTATGTATGTGAGCGCCAAAATCTTTGTTTTGAACTGATATTTAGTGATGTGCGAGGTCCTTTATAATAATTTAAGTGCGTTTCAGTGGTCAAGTATTTGCAACACAGTGTTTTGAGTTTTGTGAAGTTTTATGATGTTTTAATGAGTTTATGAGTTAGGAATATAATAGGGAGAATAATGCCCCAAAGAGTTTTTCAGAGTTTTAGAAGTTGTCGATGTACAGAATTATCGACGTTTTAAGAGTATCGATGTTCAGAATAATCGATTTGTATGTGTTGTTTCGAAATACTTCTCACACTTTTTGAGTTTATTTGAGTTAAGAGCAATTCGTTTGATGATCGCAAGCTTCTGTTCATGACAGTATTACATGTAACTTAGTAGTGTCTGTCGTTTTAGCCTTTTCCAGTCTTAATTGCCAGAGAAGTAATGTGTTATGATAGCGACTTTGTCTTTTGTTTAGATTTATGACTTGTGAGTTCAGTTTGTGAAGTTTATAAGCGTGTATGACAAGAGTTTGATTAATATATTGTTTATTCATTGTTTATTAGTTACCGCTTGCAATGCTTTAACCGAGAGACGCATCCCTGGTAATTATGTGATCATGCTGTCAGCAACCGCGATTGGCCGATCGCTTGGTTACACTGCCACGCCTTAGTTTTTTTGACCTTGATATAGAGTTTGTAACCTTAGTAATGGGAAACAGGGCAGTGAATGGCATATATCGGCGGACTGTTTCGAGAAAAACGGGACGGTTAGAGCCCCTCCCTGGAAGAGTAGAATATTTAGATTTCTAACGATTGTATTTAATCAGTGTGTTTTACTCTTTTGATTTATACTTTCTTATTAGAATGTATTTAACCCGTATGACGATGTATAGATGACAGTATATTTGATTTATGAACGTGCAATGCCAGGAGGCAGGATCTCAGTTCGGGTGTAGGGATGTGTCATGAATTAGTTTTCACGTATCTGTTGACCGACTTGGTTATCTGGTTACCCGTGAATGGCTGTGTTATGTCTGTCATCGTTCAGGCTCATGCGAGGTCCTGGACGGAACTTGACTCAGTGATTTGTAACTAATTATGATATAACCATCGCCATTCGAACTACTATGTCTAACATTTGGTCATCGCAGTTAGTAATATAGTGAATGATTATTCAAAATATATACTTAGTTTGATTGGCTGTATGATTGAAGGCCATGCCTTAGAGTGATTTAACAGCTTTGTAATTGGTTAAGTTTTTTATACGTAATAAACGGTCGAAGTCCTTGGTCACAGAGAGAGAGAAAACTCCATGAGGCGAGAGAGTCTTGGCCAGTGCTGGGAAGAGACTGTAAAGTTTAAGTGACGTTCCCGATCCAGTACCTCAAGCAGACGAGTTATAGAGACCAGACGAGATTCCCCCCTGACACGTGTTGAAGAAGCCCAGACCAGGAAAGAAATCCCCTGTGATAGTTTATTTACTGCAATGTTTCTGACAATGGTTCGACTCTATAGATACAAATAGTACATTAATGTCAGTGCTTTTTTATACTCACAGAGATGTTTTGTTATAGTGTTACAACCACAGACATGGCTTTCAACCTCGTACTGCTAATAAGAAGCTTACCATAATTGCGGATGTTGCACTGAATCACCATGGCTACATGTTTTGACCGACCGAAACCCGAAATAATGTTGTTGACACATGTAAAAGCGTCTGGGAAAATGTTCATAATATTATTGAAAGGGGAAATAGCCGACAATGTCAAATCTTTCGTATGTGACTTCAAAAACCTGGTTATAGTTTATAGTAAAGTATCAATGCAATTGACGTGTGTATGTTTACAATATTTAGAGATGCAAGTGATGAAGGCTGTTAATATTTTGCCATTTGTGGAGTAAAATTTTATGGTCCAAGCCAAAACTTGGACAACCATTTGAAGTTTTCAAGTTACATTTTTTTGATTATTTTGCTTTTTAGAGTCTACTTGTAGTTGTGTATTCGTCTATTGCGATGTAGTGCAGTGATGAAAAACATTGTTTTATTTCTGGAAGTTTGCTGTGTAATTTATGACGAGTTGGTTGGATAACATATTATTATTCTAGTTGTCATGTTTAAATGAAAATTTTCAAAGCCCGCTATCAAAGGTCAGTGAACTTTTGGACAATTAAGATGAATCCAAATGTAGTAGTAATAATAACAGTTAACCAATGGGATATTTGAACGCTTACCAGATCAATTCGAATTATTAATAGAAAAGTTTTCAAACCTCCAAGGCCACGGAATTTCAGAAACAAACAAATTTAGTTAATCATTAAGCATTAAAATAACTCATTGGCGAGTTTCAGTAGTTGCTATAGTTAATGTCACCATTTTTTTAATGAACTATTGTCGCGAATGATGGTTGGCACATTGAACTTGACCTACTCAAGTGAACCATCTACCATAGTTTAATATCCCTGGTAACTATGTTATGGTGTTTTTTCGGAACCAAGGGTGCTGACGTGTGAAATTAAATCTTAATGATTATAACTTCCTGTCTTGATTAATTGCCTGAAGGCATTCAACTACACTTAACATGAATTTCCTATTTTGGTGGATATTGTGCCTCATTACCGACATAAGCGTTTTTACTTATACACGACCCAATCGAATCCCTGAATATTTTGATTGATTTAGTCTCATTTTGGCTTCACGCCCACACCCATAAAAACTGCTATAAATTGGCACACGAACCAGCACTTCTCAGTCAGTTCTTATAACTCACCCAAAAGCCCTCAAGATCATGCCAACCCATGAGGAACTAAAAGCCTTGCACTCCAAAGAATTTGCACAAGGACTATAAAGCTAACTTTGGCTCCATACCAAGAGAAATGTGCATTGTTTTACATTACCCGTAAATATATTGCGAGACATTCTCTGTAAGGGTTTCAGAGGGCAGCTTCAATGCGCTGTTGTCTTGGCAAGTCTATGTGTGACTGTGACCCGTGTGACGCCATGTGACTTCAATGTACTACCTGTCAATATTGCGTTATTAATAATTTAACAGTGTATATCGTGTTTAAGTGATTCATTTATCAAAGAGTTCCCTTGCCATGCACCAGGGAGATGCAGCTACCAAGGAAAATAAGCTGTGATAGAGAGAAAAGAACAACAGGCACCAACATCGGGGTATGTGACAAGGGACATGAATGCGTATGATAATACTGAAAAGAGAGAAACAAGGAATATAACTGAAACAAAAAAGGAGAAAGAAAGAGACTTATCAATAAAAGTAGAACCGGAGATTATGACTCAATGGGACCTCCCAATACTGATTGAACAAGAAGAAGCAAATACCCAACAAGTATGGTCAACGGTTGATGTCCCTGAGTGAATTAGACCACTGATAGAATGGGAATGGGGCGCTGGACCCCCACCAGCAGGGTCTCCATCAAGACAATACAACATAAAAACACCAAGTTAGCGAGAAAGCTTTGTCTTTGCCCAAAAAGAACCAAGAGTCTTGCCAAAGTTAATAAGAGAGGATGCATTGAGAGGAGAGAAAGAATTTAAACAAATAGAGTTCATAACGGAATAAAAGCGATTGAGAGAACATAAAAGCTATTAAGAACAGTGTGCAATAGTGAATGACTAGGATGAAGAGAGGAAAGCAAGATATTGGGCTGTTAGATTTACGGGACTGGCACAGAAAGTACTGACCACCATAGATGAGCAATTCACGTATGAAGAGTTGAAACAAAGATTAGAGCAGATATTTGGGCCAGGAGGCCAGGCTGATAATGATGCAGCCGAGCTAAAAAACATACAAGGAAAAAAGATGAGAGATACAAGAACTGGCTGAAACCATCAGAAAACTAACTGAGTTGGCATAACCTGGCAAAGACTACATATCACAAGATAGATTGGCTAGACAATTTTTCAAGGATGCCATAACAGAGAAGGAAATACGAGATAGTATATTCGGGCCATCCCATCGATTGTGGATCAAGCCATAAAGCTCCAATACAGGCAGTTTCATATATGAGGGCTGAAGCACAGAGAACGGCTTATCAATTGTCCAAGTTTGAACGGATGGTGGGCCCAAACTGGCAAAGAAAGATGCAAGAGATACATGAAAAACTTGGATACATTTAAGAAAGGGGAGCAAGTGGAAGTGGAATGGAAACAAGCATGCAAGCATTGAAGAAAACTTACAACTTACTCAAAAAACTAAAGCAGTGTAGTTTGCTACCAATGTGTGTGGGGGAAAGGACAAAAGAGACTGCCATAAGCCTAATTGGAACATAATAGCAAGAGAAGAACAGCAGTGAAGAAGAACCACCACCAGAAATATCCAAAGAAATCAAAACGGGGCAGAGAGTCCCCACTTCCCTTGAAAATGACAAATATATTGCCCACCCTTGCTGAATTTAGTAAGAGCCCGAAGTGTGGTTTGTTTGTAGACTCAATTGACTGAATGACAGATGCCTGGAAGCAACAAATACAGCCCGTTCTGACTCACGTTGAGTTGGTGTATGAAAGAAATACGAATCATCATGGAATGACACCCATGCAAGACAAGATTGGAAAGAACACATTAACAGCGGGCGTAGTGGTAGTGAAAATGGGCGCAGCAAGTTTAGTGGGATTTGACGTACAAATAATGATGGGATGTACACTGGACCTCATAAATTTAGAGTTAACATTTAAAGATGAACTGGTACCCTACAGTGACTGAGAAGCCAGGCCGTTTTGTTCAAGATAAAGATTGAAAAGACAGTGAGGTTTTCCCCTGGAAGAGAGGTAATAGTTCTCGGCAAACTAGCAACTGAAGTCCATATAGAATGTGATGCCATTGTAACCCAACTTATTGAAAAGGAATCATGGTAGCAAGGGGTTTGGTACGATGTACACAAGCGACTCTCCTAATCCAACTCTTCAATGTTGAACCAGTTAAATGAAAAAAAAAACTGTAAAAGACTCATATCCCCAAACCAGGATGTATGATTCTCTTGACAGTTTGTCAGGAGCAAGTTGGTTTACAAAAGAGAAATGCTATGCAGCTATGGTGATATCACAAGATATCAAAATTTGAACTTTTCACTTACCATTACTTAACACTTAAGTATTCCAGTGCTCAAAAAAACACTATCAAATGAATACTGATGTTTCAATATCTTTCTGGCCTGATAATCAATTGTACCAAAATTCAACAGTTTTCAAAAGTTCTTTACAAAAAGGGTCCATATAAAAAAGACATACTTGTGGCATATTTGGTCAAAAAATACTTGACTTTCTGAACTATGTAATCTACACTTCGCATCAATACATATCCCAATAAACAATGTCGTCAGTTAAAACGATTTTCGAAATTACATCCGAAAACAATAAGTTTAATAAATATAATAAGATGAAAACAATAAGTTGAATAAATATAGTAAGTATAATACGTAAAGCTAAAAGCGCCATCAACAGTGTTCAAGCATGACCTAATATATATATATGGATGACATGCATTAATGGTTGTGTGTCAGATTTTTTTTCTATTATGCAGTTGCATCCATAATCTAAAATTACAGGCAGTTATTGTGAAAACACTATACAATTTGGTCATTTTCGCTGAAGTGGCAATAACACCGCATGAGTGATACATTTATTTAAGGCATACATGACATAGGGAAGACATACAACATGTACAATATAAAGTTGATCTGTAACAGCACTCATGGGGAACATATGCTCCAATTGTGATCATTTTTGCCAGAAATCCAGGATGGTGTCCCAACCATTTGACTGATTCGAATTATTTTATGTTTCCCATAAGAACGTTTGACCGTACATGCAACATACAAAACATAATAATAGGACTATAAGCCCCGAATGACCCATGATAAGAAAAATCGAAAACAAAAAAGAAATAGGCTTGTGGGCAGCACCTGCATTATCATTACAACGGTGCCCCTAGGCATAAACAATCTGAAAAGTTCGTTTTTTTCGTTCGCACCCAATTGATCTGAATATTAGTTTGGATCATATATGTACTAATTAAATAATAACACATGTTTGTGAGGGATGGTGGTAATCACCATAATATTGATGATGCCAGAGCCGATGGTTATGACCAACAGTCCGAGTGCAGACAATAAAGCGTGATATTGCTCAAATGTGTTATTTATTTTATCCCATCGAACAGACATCCATCATGCACAAGTACATCGACCATACACCATTCACAACCGCTCTCCCACAAAAAACAAAATATACTCGTGCATATATGTCGGTATCTATAGAAGTCCCTGCATTTCTAGGCAGTATACATTTCCTTATAATGCTTCATTTTGTTGAAAAAATATTGTTAAGGCACACTAAAATTAACATGCTGCCTTTCGAATATATATCACTTGAAACCCTGAGTCAACGATTAGAGCAGTAACGCCATTATGCAAGACAATGTAAGTGTTAGTTTGGATGAATTGACTGGCTTATACCATAAATGGTTCTTGTTCAAAAGTATGAAGTATATATATGGTCAGAAATTAAACATGATAAAATATTTATGCACTGTTTTCATCAAAACTGAATTTCATTTGTCCAGGCGCATGTACTGAATTATGGTTGTATGGTCAAAAAGCAAGATTGTAGCCAGTAAATCGTTTTTGATCCGATTGTGACAGTATATTTTATAATTTGAAGAAAAAACACACGTCAATGATTTTTTAAAAAATGGCCATATGTTGGTCATTTTGAACTCAAATCATCGTGAACGTGTATCTCAACATGTTTGTATCAAATTTGAACGAAAACTGACAATTCATGTGCCATATACAACATATATGATGTATGTACCAAATAAGAATGACAATGGTCGAAAAGCCTTGGAGATATATAAATATGGCCAAAAAGCAAGAAGGCCATATTTGATGTGATTGAAAAAAAATGTACATTTAATCGAAAATGTACAATGTTAATAGCACATTTGAATGAAAATAACGAAGCATGACCATGATACAACATCCCCCCCCAAAAAAAGATGGCTGCGATTCGAATCGTAATAGACATGTATTCTAACATGTATAATGTATGTATGAAATTTGAACACAAACTGACAAAGCTTCCACACGATTGGGAAACTAATTGTCATGAACATATATTCTAACATGTATAATTTGAAGCGAAAAAACATGTCATAAGTCACCAATCTTAGATTGCATCAGTAAACCACTGGATGTTAATATGTCCTAGACATATAAAAATGAACAGATTTCGTCCGCTGGGTTCCAACTCTAGAAATACTTCTTTTATCTGGAATTTCTTATTTACTCATTGTTTTAGTTCCTAGTCCTAGTCAAATTTCTAATGTTTCAAATCCTTTGGCTTTGGCTTTAGATCGATGTATGTTCAAATGTCATATCAAGTGTTGTTGCATTGTTTTACGTTGGTAACGTCACCATTTTTAGGGAAAAGAGTGACCACGGCCCTTGTGCAGGATATGGGGAGCACATTTTCGTTAGTGACAGCAGTAAATACCTCGCACAGATCACCTCCAATGATGTGCCAAAACGTTTGGTAAAATTCGTTTGGTATTCCGTCGATACCGGGAGTACGACCACGGGGAAGTAGTTTGACCGTGGCATTCAGTTCGTCAAGCGTGATTGGTTTGTCAAGGTCATCACGATCTGTTTCATTTAGTTTCGGTAGCCCTTCAAGGAGGCTATTTTGGGCTTCAATGTCGATGTTGTCAAGTGTGTACAGGTTATTGTAAAATGTATGTATGATTTTCCGTATTTCAGTTTCATTTCCAGTAAGAGTGTTATCCTGGTGCCTCAGCTGAAAGATCGCCGTTTTGGTCCCCTTCCTTTTCTCTAACTGGAAAAAGAAGGAATTGCAAACATCACTTTCATTTAAAAACTGATGTCGCGCACACGTAGCACTGCCTTTGTGTCCGCGTTGAACAAGGCGCGCGAGAAGTTTTTTCTTTTCAGTGTAACTGTTTAAGAGCGGTGCATCGTGTGCAATACAACGTTCGATGGTTTCAATTTCCATTTCCAATGCTTGTTTTTTCGGTTTTGTATTTATCTTGTTTGAGTGTGCAATACTGTTGTGTGAGTAACTTTATTTTATTTTGCCAATATCCCACCATGTCTTTTAAATGTACATAATTGTTTCGAAGAGTTTGCCACTTCGCCCAAAAATCAGTTAAGATAGCCACATTCACTTCATCGCGCAGAATTTCTGTATTCATACACCACACTGGACTTTTATTTTTACTGTCACCAATGGCGATGTTGATGTGGACAAGGGAATGGTCAGAAAAAGCTAATGCACCATTGCTTATGTCAATATTCTTAATTTTCCCACGCATACCTTTGCTGACATAAAACCTATCAAGGCGCACAAGCGTACCACCACGCCCCCAAGTAAAGTTTAATGTGTTCCCGTGGTATTGCGCCATGCATCAAACAGTTTGTGATGATTCAAGACAGATTTGAGGAGCTTTGCAGTGCGCATGTCCGGTTCAGTCCCTCTATTACGGTCAATGTCTGGTTCAGTAGTGCAATTAAAATCGCCTCCCATGATTACTAGGTCATTATTTAGAGAACTGATGAATTGTTCAATTTTAATGAGGCATTCCACACTTCAGCGTCATTAATGGGTGCATAGACATTAATTATGTGAACAAGATTTTCATTAATTTGAACATGAGCGTGCAACACGTATCCAGGCATGATTTTACATTGTGATAAAATATTCACAGTTGCTGCTGGAGAAAACAAAATAGCCACACCCGCACGATTAACGGTGCCTGGGGAAAAAATACCAAGGCCACGCCACACAAGTTTCCAAATATTTTCATCGGAGACAAGAGAGTGTGTTTCTTGTAGCATTTAAATATTACAGGGATGGTCACGCTTGAGATAATTGAAAACACTGTACCGTTTGAGGGCGTCCCGGCAACCATTGACATTGTAAGTTGCGCATGTAATTGTGTTTGCCATCATAAAAGGGGGAAATTAAAAATCAGCGATAAAGTTACCCGTTTTGATTTGCTGTTTAATTTTTGTAATGAGTCTGTGTATGCGAGATTTATCAGATGTGTTCAACTGCGTGGTATTGCGTACGTTTATCAGATGTCGGACCAATATTTTAAGATTGGAACAAAATTCAAAACACTTGTCTATAAATCTACGTGAGTGAAGGGTAGACACCAAAATGGTTTTGATATTAGCGTTTGATATTGTTGATTCGCTGTTATCAGTACATGTTGAAACATCTGAAATGATAGACCCCTCATTTTCACTACATTCGCTGGCAGTTTCCTCCATAACACCAGCGGTTTTATTATAATATATATATATATTATATTATAATAAAATATATTATTATACATCTGTCACCGTAACGCCATAAGTTATAGGGTGCCGTAATTTTGCGGTATTTTACGGGGTATTTTCATACTACCATATTTGGAAATGCGAATTCCAATTATGGAATGATTACGCGCGTAAGCGTCCTCTAATAATAAAAACAAACATGGCTGCCACCAGGATTTGACCGGACTCCATACAAAGAAGTTCGCTGATTCTGTTCTAAACTTTTTGAATTTCGGCATTTCCATGATGTATTCTTGAAGGGAAAAGATGTATAATAATAAGGTTATTATGAGGATACCTCAAAGTATGCACTCAGACAGTACGCTGTCGCATCGACCTCCGCTGCGCGTCGGTCGATACTGCCGCTGTACTGTCTTCATGCATACTTTGAGGTATCTTCGTAATAACCTTATTATTATGTAAACGGAAGGTAAGGTATTATTATTTTTTCAAATAACAATGCAGTTGAAAGTGTGATTTCACCACAAATGGTATAAGAATATTAAATTTCAACAATACTATTTATAGCTAAGATATTTTCTTTCTTAGTTTTTAAATGAAATTAAACTAAAATGTTAAACTGAATTATTATATACTGGTCTAGTGGGTTAGGTACAGCTTATAATTGACAGATATATATATATATATATGGTACTAATTATTTTTATTTCAGACATAAAAATGGCAGAACCTTACTCAAGTCCATTAAAATTTGTACCGGAAAAGAAGCAGCGGCTGTCCACAAATTGGGAGAAATGTGTGATATGTCAGCAGACCAGCAAAGAAAAACTTGTTACACCAACAAAATGAGGTATTGACAAATTATTATCAACATTATTGGTAAGGCAGGACGATGTTTTTCAGAGACCTGAATCTGAGTTTGATGACCTTACAAAATTACAAATTATGTCTGTTAAATACCATCGTAGTTGTTATCGATCATTTGCAAGCAAGAAAAACATTTCCCATGTTACTTGTAAACATGGTACTCAATATTCTGCAACACATAGTACAGAAGATCAAAGTGTTTGCACCCGGGCTCAAACATCCAAGCTTACAGATTGGTCAATGTGTGTAATATGCAGTGCATGGAAGAGAGACAGCCTACATAAGGTACAGACAACAACATGTCAAAACAATCTCTATCAAGCAGCACAAGCTCGTAAAGACTTCACTATGCTTGCTAAAATTGAAGGAGAAGACCTCATTGCAACTGATGCTATTTATCACAGATCCTGCATGGCAAGTTATACAAGCAAGCATAATATCAGCACATCACAGAAAATGGATGTATGAGAGAACATATTTCAGAAGACATTTATGGCGATGGTAAAAGAAATAGATGTTAATCTGCAACACGGAAGAGCCTATAAGTTGAAAACACTGCTAGATAAATCCCATGATCTTTTACCTGACCACATTGACACCAAGGGATACAGTGCACACAAACTGAAGCGCCGTCTTATGAATCATTATGGTGATGAAATTGTTATTTATGCCCAGCGAGGACAGTCCAAGTCAAGTATTGTTGTCAGTAGTAGTGTCAGCTTAGGAGATGCTGTCAGAGTCTTTGCTCAACTGAAGGAGGAGTTCAACTATAATAAGATGACACTTGTTTCTGCTGAAGAACAATCAAATGTTCCAGTGAATTCTGAAAGTTTGCTTCATTCCGTCATTGGTGTGCTTAGGTAAGAAATAGCAGAGATTGAAAAACCAACTGAATAATTCACTGCTGCTGAAATCGGCTTGAAAATATCCCAAAAATTAGTACCAGACCTTTTACAGAAGGCTTTCCTTTGGTTGCTCAGCAAAGATGCATTTGAATCTGGTGATTCAAATTACCAGCCATCAGAGAAAGTACAAAGAAGAGTCTTAGCTCTTGTTATTCATAGCAGTGATAGCAGTATAATAACCCCTCTTCATTTAGGGCTTGCAGCGCAATTGCATCATGATCATGGAAAACGAGATATAATAGACACTCTCAATGCCCATGGTTTCAGCATAAGCTATGATAGCTTTCGATGCTTTTTAAGAGCCCTTAGAAAAGATGAACTTAAAAGAATGCAACATCGCATATATATACCACATGGCTTAGTCTCACGGCAACATGGAGGAAAGCTTATTCAAGAAGGTGATGACAATATTGACATCAACTGTTCAACAATTGATGGAAAGGGAACATTTCATTCCATGGCTCGTGTTGTATTTCAAGAACAAGCAATTGATAGAGATGTCATTTGCCCGGAAGACAGGGTGAAGATTGGCCAAGAGAAGTCACTGTCTCTTGACTGTGATGATGCAAAGGCACTGGCGCTATGACAAGCCCAGGAAACGACCAGAGCCTCCTAGGCGTGATGATGCAAAGGGCAAGGTAAAATCACTTCATATTGCTGAATCAGACATACAGGCAGCAGATCTTTCTTGGATATTTCTCAGAACAGTTCCACGTGGTAGCCTTTCTGTTTCCTCAAGTATTGACTACAGTACATCACAAATAGTGCCTTTCTGGACTGGATATAATGCATTGATGTCTGAAAAGAGACTCACTCACGCAGTTGCCACTTATGCTCCAGTTATAGATACAAAGCCTGCTGATCCATCAACTGTCTATACAGCAATGACCAGAAGTCAAAAAATGACAAAGGCAATGGGACAACTCAGTACCATTCAAACAATGGACCAACAGCTCTATGCAGTAGCCCAATAAGTGAAATGGAGCAAAGCAGAGAAATTTCCTAATCATATAATTCGCCTGGGGGGGATTTCATAGTGCATGTTGCTTCACTGCTGCAATTGGTAAGCTATGGGGAAGTGGTGGACTGAGAGACCTTCTAGTAGATAGTGGTACATATGCCCCCAACACAGCTGACATGATGCTTGCTAGGAAGCAGTTTCACAGATCTATCCGTGGTCTTACTCTTTCATATGAGGCATTGATGCAGCAATTCTTGACTGAATTTTTGAAGTGGTGTAATGCTGACCAACAAAGACATATCCCAGATGAGGTGTGGCAGCAGATTGAGAGTACCTATGTGGAGATTCAGAATGTTGGTGTTCAGGATTCTGTAGATGTAGCAAATGAACTTAAGGATAAACTTACTCATTATGTTATTCCACTACTCAGGGAATTCAAACAAGAACGCTGTGTATATTCGCCCACATTCAAATATTGGTCAATGTTGCTGGATGCAATTCAAATACTATTGAACTACATACGCAGTGAACGTGAAGGTAACTGGCCATTACATCTGTCTTCACAACTTGCAATGACACCATACTTCTTCTCTACAGACCGTACTAATTATGCACGATGGGTGCCCACATATCTTCTTGATATGATGGAACTTCCTGAAGATGTCGCTCAAGCATTCAATGGAGACGAGTTTGCAGTTCGTCTGCGACCTGGCCAATTCAATGGTATTTGGAGTGACATGGGAACTGAATCAACTGTGATACGAGATGCCAAGAGCAATGGGGGTATCGTTGGGCTCACTCAAAAAGAACCAGCCCTTCTGCGCTGGATGCTGACTAGAACATCACTAGGAGAATATGAAAGAGTATGAAAGAACGTACAGGGTTTGCTGCTGCAGAACATTCCATACACGAGCAAGCAAAACCTTCTGCTCTCAAAGGAGATGATAACGATGTACAAAATATGATCAACCATCTTAAAAACAATATGAGAAATCCATTTCAGCCAGATGTCCACTGCTGAACATATCCAGTGGAGTCATTGCTGACCGGGTTGTACAGAAGTCCTTATTATCTGCCATCCATGCTGGAGAAAAGCAAATGTATGAATTTATTGGAAGTACTTTATCAACTGAAGGTAATCGCAGCTTCTACAGTCCTCTGACCTAAGACCTTCACTGATATGACAAAAACAACTCATGTCTTGATTCAAGGCAAGAAGAAACTTCTTAATGTTATTGCTGAAATTCCAAAAACCACTAATCATACAAGCTGTGTCTACATAAGTGATGCAATGGCTGAACTACTGTCAATGACAGGTGGCAGCAACACATCTACATTTGGTGACCTTGCTAGCAGATATATGAATTAGTTGTTGAATTGCACACAGAAAAGCACCACTGTAATGGACGTGTTTGATCAATATGAATATAAAGACTCAATCAAAGTAGAGGAACGGAGCAGAAGGTTAGCAACAGCAGGTGGAGCTAAGCAATATCAGGTGATGGCTGGACGCCAACTTCCACCATGGCCAAAGTTTATGGCACTCTCATCAAATAAAGCTGCATTGACTGACTTCCTGTGCAAGTACATAACTGAATATGCACCAAGAACACCAGAACTAGCTGTACACCAAGAACGCAAGGTCTATCTTGCAGGTGGGTTTAGTGATGGGGAGAAAACTGTCTGTATCTCTAGTCAAGGTGTAACACCAGTGGAGAATCTGTTCTGTTCGCACGAGGAGGCTGATACAACGATGATGTTTCATGTTATGAAGGCAGATGAAGAATTTTCTGCTGCCAATATCCAAGGAAGCATTGTCGTGAAGTCAGCTGACACAGATGTCCTAGTGCTTGCTGTACACTATTATCCTCAGATGCAAAGTACATCGTCTTTCTGGATAGAAACAGGAAAAGCTACTGCTACTGCAAATCTTCATCGCCACATTCCTGTTCATAACATATGCAATAAATTGGGCCCTATGGTTCCTAGTCTGCTTCCTGCCATGCATGCCTTGACGGGATGCGATTCCGTCTCATCATTATGTGGAATAGGAAAAAAGAAAATGTGGAAAACGTGCGAGACATTGGAGAAAAAAGGTTCAATTCCATTCCTTGGTAATTTGGGTACCAGTGACACAGTACAATCCAAACATGCAGCCAGGCAGTTTGTTGCTGCTCTATATGATCCAAACGAGGTATATAAAGGTGAACATGGTAACTTAAATCTTCTGAGAGTGCGTCTGGCCGACAAAAATGTGCCATTGCATAAACTACCACCATCAGAACCTAGTTTTCATCAACACCTTAAGAGAGCATCATTTCAGACCAGAATTTGGATGCTGGCTCATGTTGCCAAACCAGATGTGTCTTCATCAGATGGAAATGGGTGGCAAAGAGAGGGCGTTGAATTGAAGGTGAAGTTATTTGATGGCCCAACATCTGCAGAAACATTAGATGATCTTCTGTGCTCATGCCGCAGACGACGGCAATGCAGTAACAACTGTAGTTGTGCAATGAATTGGATGCCATGTACAGACGAATGCATCTGCAAGGCGGCAGATGGATGTATGAATGAACACACCCATCTTTAACCAGTGCTAGATGAGGTTGACGAGAAACCAAATTTTATTATTATCTTTTATATACTGTTAGTTTATTATGGAGATCCTCCACTGACATATATGAGGTTTTGTAATATAAAGATAGTCCAGTCTTTGGATAGAAAGATTCTTTTAAGGAATGAGGTTTGCTAACTTCGGAACTGGCATCAGTAAAAAAATTAGTAGATTTTGTATTATGTGTCTTAATTGTTGTATTAAACTCATTACTGATCCTTTTGTACAGTTAATTATCCAGTGTACCATTATTACACATGCACAGCAAGCATGCCACTATAATTCTGTTTTAAAACTGAACGTTAAACCCTTACGTTGGCATCAGTTTAGAAGCCTGTATAATCAATATAGATGCATTTAACTAATTTGTAGTTTATAATTTTAGCACAGAATTCATTTAGTACCCCCATGGTTCTATTATTAAGGTTTCAAGTATCAATATATCAAAACTTATTCTACCCAAAGACAAATCCTTTGGAATGTTCTGCAAGCAAGGTACATTTTTTGGGGTAAAAACAGTGTTTTTGGACAAAAAATTAAATATACGTTGCAAAAGATAATTTTCATGAATACATTCTTACAGGGTAGTACTAGAGCTTTCAGAAAATATATAACTTCATGGGTATTAAACGCTATTTCCACTGTTAATTATGTCTCAAACAATCCGGTTGTTACGTGTGATTTGAAAACATTAATTACATGTTTACCTGTACATAGCTTGAGTTAATGGCTGATTTTTCCACTTTGAACTCTCAGAATTGAGGACAACATGCCAAACTTATACAACCATATAGTAAAGAACATTTTAGGACATGTTGTACATTTCTGTACAGGGGGGAGATTAAACTCCTAAAATAAGGCCCTTTTTCAGGGTTAACCGCTCGCCTATAAGTATTAAATATTTGTTGAGACATTTATTCTCTCAATTTAACAACTTGTAATTGTGGGAATTAATCAAACGTGAGTTGTTTACACAAAACTAAGTATTAAATATTTGTTGAGACATTTATTCTCTCAATTTAACAACTTGTAATGGTGTAAAATTATTAAATGTAACTTACCTTAACAACAGAGTATCATTATTGAGCAATTATTAACAGGAACGTGTCATAAGGGTTAGAGTAGGGTCAGGTATGGGCAACGGAATTACTAACAGGAACGTGTCATTAGGGTTGGGGTCGGGTCAGGTATGGGCAACGCAAGTGGCAAACACCCAATTGGCAAGATGTACACTAACGGGTTATGGCAATGATATAATTTACACAAGTAAAAACACAAAATTGGCATTTTTTTGGACAATTGTAAGACAATAATAGAAATATGTTGTATTTATATATATATACACTCTATATCAAATGCAAACATAACCAGTCAATCCATTGTGGTCTTGTGGGTCAGTTGTCTACACAGTGATCAGGAGGACCCGGGTTCAATTCCCATACCTACCAGTCTTCCTTCGCAAACACTAATTTGCAATAAAGCTAAATGTGAAAACAAATAATTCATTTGCATGACTACCCATGTGGTTCAGTGGATATGTACAATGTGAGAGATCGCTGGTTCGAATCCAGTACGGTTAGTACGATTTTTGAATGTTGCTCTCCAAATGGGTCCCTTCTTTTGTATTGACCCCCTAAGGATTGCTAATCCCCCTTTCTAACTCTTCCCCCAAAAATAATATATCGTCCCTTTTAGAATGTATTGATCCACAAATTAATAAATATTCATGAGCACAGAAACTGCTACGTCATGAATAAATTAGCATAGTTTAAAAAAAATTGCATAAAGTGTAGGTACGTCTTCTGTAGTCCTGCCTACCTACAAAAGTCATCAAATTTACATTACTCACTTATCAATTACAACACAATGCGTTTCACACAACTTACACAGGCTTCAGTTCATAACTTGATAAATTCCTGCATCGCTTGGCTATGATGGCAAACCACGACCTTCCGCACACGATATTTAGTGTGCTCACTCGTCACTGGTCCCCTGGCAAGTGACCAGCCAAAAGCCTGTCTTTCCTGCCTCGATGTACGAGCCCAGGTGGCTATTTGCTCAGCCAATCAAATTACAATACTACTCCACCAGGTGCTCTATAACGTAACACAAGAAATACTGCCACCAAAATGTGACAAGCTTGTTATCAGTACGAGGCTGAGAGCAGTAACTGTGTTTGTTCCACTGTAACATATCTCTGTCAAACAACCAATAGTTTATTTACATGTTGCACTTCAATGTATTATATATAATAATCTTGGCAATAAAAAATAGTGACATTAATGTAAGTAATATTTGTATCTATAGAGTTTTTATCTGTTTATATCTTGTCATCCAGCTGTTAGAACCATTGCCCATTTTCCTCAATCAGATACGTGTTTACTACAATTCCCAATACATTGCAATGAATCATACTGTAAAGAACAAAGTGTAGTTATCTGATCCAACGTCGCGTTATTCGAATACTTCCCCAACACTACAAAGGAAAATCAACCTGAAGACGTTGCTGTAATACCAGAGCTTTACGACAGCCCAGGAGGAATAGATGTCGATCCCATGTGTTTAGATGGCCGCTACTGAAGCCGAAATAGTATCTCGTCATATTGAAGTACAGAATCGAACTCTCTCTTTGTAACTTTCACTATTGTGAATTTATTATCGAATACTACGTTGATTCTGTGACATTTTATTGTGTTCGAGGACTATATTTTTACTATAATTAAGCGGTCTGTTTCCATGCAAAACATCGTGGTGTGACCGAATTCGCGTGTTCAGGGTTTAGTTCCCATGACGACATATCGTGTCAGCTCTATCAATAGCGCCCAAGCTCACCTGAATGTTCAGGTCGTGTAATCCGTGTTCCCTGTACCGTTAATGAAACGCACTCTACTAGATATTAGCTAGTATAGAACCCTCGGATTGTTATATTTATTTATTTTATTTTTTTTCATATTCAAACATTTATTACAGTATTAAAAATACAAAATAATTTCACAATAGACATTTACAATACACAATTAAACAACGTACAGGACTGTATGATGTGGTACAAAGATAGACTAACTGCATAAGAAATTCTAAATATCAAAACATCAAAATCCATGTAGGGGCTAGAAAAAAACATAGAAATTCTCCCATGTACTATTAAAAAATATGTTTTTCAACTAAAAGTGAATTCTTTTAATAAGAAATAAAAAGAAACAAAAATAAGTCACGACCCTGTTTTTTTCCTCGTGTATATAAAATTCTTAGCATGCAAGACACAAAAGTTTAACACGTGCCACCATTTTTTTGAATCTTTAATGACTAACAATACGTTCTTCCGAGAGAAACTGATGCGCTCATCTAGAACAGCTGATGACCAGCATTCCAGTGAGGAACAGAATCTGCGTGTGGGAGTGCAATCATAAAAGTAATGGACTGTTGTGTCGCGGGCTGAACAAAAGTCGCATTGATCTAACGAAATTTTTCGCCACTTTAAAAGCATTACATTACATGTAAAAGTTCTGTGTAAAATTATATATTGCAAGCACTGTAGTCCAACATCAGTGACACACTCGAACGCAATCGTGTAATAACTTCCCCAGTCTGTATCTACTCGTATATTCAAAATTTCACTCCATCTATGTTTCGATTTAAAGACCGGAGGTGGCATTTGTTGTAAGAACTGCAGATAAAAGAATGTTGTTTTGTTTTTAAATAATCTATGGTGTACGTGTCTGTATAACATCACTATCAGACCTGAGCAAAGATTTCCATGCACGAGGAATTGACATCCTCAAAGAGTAAAATTTCATATAATCTGCAAATCTTAATCGGTATTTTTTTTTTTTTTTGAATAAAAACCTTTGGTTCTAAAAATAAGCACTCATCATCTAGTAGATCACCAATCTTTTTAATTCTCGCTGTATACCAATGCTGATAGAACAATGGGCTATTATTGGTTGTGACAATAAATCTGTTAAACCAAAGGAATTCGTTTTTCACTTCATTCTTAGTTAATGGCCGAGTGACGTATATATCACTGTAATAACTGAAAACCTGGTTATAAAATAAAGGCATATCTTTTTTTAAATATGATTTATGGTATTTTGCCGAAATAAAATCATTGAAAGATATATTCTCAAATAAGCTCGTACTAAAAAGACACCAGCTGCCTTTACAATACAGCAGTCGGTTGACCCAACTATCTTTAATCGCCCTTATTTGATATTCAAAATTAAGCATATTTAGACCACCCTTCTTAATGGATGTGCATATAATTTTTCTGCTTATTTTATCCCGCTTGCAAGACCAAAGAAAATTATAAATTACTCGTTTTACTTCATTAATAATAGAAATTGGTATAACAAAAGCAACAAAGAATAGCTGTGGAATTGCAAGTGTCTTAATAATAGTTACCTTGCCAACAAGCGATAAATAACGTTGAAACCAGATATTTAAAACTGATTTTAACTTCTCGACTTGAGGATTAAAATTCAACATACAGGAAGACTTATCATCTGGTGTAAACCCAATACCTAGAGCATAAATAGACTCATTAGTTCATTTTAGCCGAAAGGGTTTCTTCTCTAAATACCTGCGATAACCAAACCACTTAGCTATTGTTTTCCCTTTGTTTAAACGTAAACCTGCTCCAAAACAGAATAAAGTTAATACATTCAATACATTCTGAACACTAACAAAATCATTGAAAGAAAGAAAAAATGATGTATCATCTGCTAGTTGTGAAATCTTTAAAACATTATTAAATAAATTAATACGCCGAATATTATTACACTTCTTGACATAGATAGCTAACAGCTCGACAGAAATAATGAATAAAAGGGCAGAAACTGTACAGCCCTGTCTGACCCCCCTTTGCAAGGTGAAAAATTGAGATGCATGGCAATTGTTCGTAACACAACTGGTGATATTTGTATATAAAATTTTAATCCACTTACGGAGCCCATCGCCAAAATTAAAAGCCTGAAGTGACCGATGAAGGAAGTCCCACCTAATGGAATCGAATGCTTTCTCGAAATCGATAAAAAGCATTATGCCACAGATTATTTTACGATTTCCTAAATGAAAGATATAATTAATCAGACGAATATTTTGGCCAATATATCTACCCCGGATATATCCAGTTTGATCTGTGTCAATATTTCTATCTAAAATCGTGTGAAGTCTATTTACAATTAATTTAGTAAAAATGTTATAGTCTGTATTTAAGACAGAAATTGGTCGCCAATATTTGAAATACCTTAAATCCTTATCTTTTTTTGGAATAAGTGTAATAATTCCTCTTTTTTGTTCAATCGTTAATTCCCCAGTGCGGAGTGAGTGGAGAAAGCTATTATAAACCAGGTCTTTAATGTATTCCCAAAAATGTTTATAAAATTCAGTAGTAAGCCCATCAGTGCCTGGAGATTTACCAACAGGCAGGGTTTCAAGGGCTTGGATGCTTATCACAAGATAATTTCTGAGTATCAGTCAATTGAGGAATGCCAGTTTGGTTAATAAAAATATCTTCCGAATTGTGAGTAAAATCAGTATCATTGAGGTGCACCTCCTGTTCAGAGTAAAGATTTTGATAAAATTTGCGCTGCTCATCTAGAATAAGTTTGGGCTAATAATAATATATTTTAATTTTGCATTTCTTTTCTCAAGCAAAATAAAATACTTATTGTTCCGTTCTCCTTCCTCCCCTTGTTATATTTATACTACTTTGCTACCTTCGAATAATTTAATGTATTTTAATTGCCGATTATTTTATCTCTATTTGACAAGTGAGTCGTCTCCGGGCGGTATAAATGCCTGTATGCTTCTCACCACGCCAAATTAGCTAGCCTAAGATTTGAATACGATTTTTTATGAAAACGGGAGATTCGCACTGGAGCCCAATCCGGTTATCCACGTCATCCATTGCGCGCAATTATCTCGCGGTGGACTTGGTGCGAGAAATACCACAGGGTCAACAGATATTATGTAACATCTCTGTACATGCATTGGGTTATTTGCTTTGTCAATGTTTATTTATCTGATGAGCAACTCTGTTTATCAGTTAAGTCTGATTGGATAAACAACATGTATTTGATTATGCAAATTAAAAACAACAGCTTTAAATGTACAGACAACGGAAAGGGTGGACACTCTCAGTTCATTTTTGACATACATTCAGTCATACAACATGTGATACATATTATCACAATACACTCCTAGCTCACTGACCATACTACTCCCATTAGTCAAAAATGCTGCTGCTGTTACTCGTTTCAAACAAGTACGAGCTAAATTGTAACACATTAGAAAAAATTCGGTTTGATCTGATATGCGTCCGAATACCCCTTGGTTATCTTTTATTATTACTTATATATATATATATATATATATATATATATATATATATATATATATATATATATATATATATATATATATATATATATATACCACATTTCGGCTCATCTTAATGTGGGTACATTTATCAATTGTTTATTGATTTGACATTTTGTAATGTCTGTGTTCTTGGTTGTGGTTACATAATGATGCGATTGCTATGTTATTTTAGTTAGTAATCTTATCCTCACTTTATAGTCACTCACGATCTTGAATGTGATGATAGCCTATAAGTTACATCTTTCATTTGGCACAATCCACAATGGTTGCATTTGCATGCTGAGTTATTATCACAAAAGTACAGTAGTTTTAAAATATCCCTCCCACATTTTACTGTGTATTTTACATTTTACACGCGCATCTGCAAATAAACGAAACGTTGTATGAATCAAATGACTTGTCTCTAATAGATTGTACGTTTCTCCAGTATCGACTGCATCTCTCTTATAGATCTTACCAATTTGATTAAAATAAGACCGCAATTTGGAATAAATATTTCAATTATTTATTTATATTATAAACATACACATACACTTTTAAATTATTTTATTTCAATTTATTATTTATTTGCTGGCAGTTTTTATATGTTACATATGCAATAATTATAAATAATAAATTTGTTAGAATTTCGATTCAGCCTTTAAATTGTGTTTCAAGTTTTATTTTCGCCTACCACCGACACAGCGGAGAATACTTCGCCATTATAGGCGAAAATGATATCAACTAAGCTGCGCAAAAGCGCCAGTTTCTTGGTCTAGTATCACAATAATTTCCAACAGTTCTAAATTTCAGAGGAACAATTACATGTCTACCAATTTATTTACAACTCAATAAATTAACGTCTACAGTTTTATATATTCCTCCAAACAATTCAACAATCAAATCCCAAACCCAAATCAGCTCAATCACTTTAATGATAATAAGAAATTATTATTTTGATACATTTTGATCAACAATCGGCACTTACAGCTGGAATTCAATTCTGTAGACGTTTTAGATCCCATCGTCAACAAAACATCCAGTGCAAGCGACTGCAAACAGTTATCAGTCAGTGTTCGTCGAACCGGTGGACAAAATCATTACACCAGAGTAAGCACGCAAAAATAACCGGCTAATTTGAAACTACTGTACAATTATAAAAATCATAGAGTTATGTTCGTTGCATTTAACGAGGATGGACTTACTGAAAAGCCGTGTTTTTGCAATCATTTTTATCGCTGACTAGGTAGAACGCACCACTTTGTTTGAGTGTGTTTGTGACCGGTGGCGTCGCCAGGCGCCCCATGAATGGTTTAGTAAACCAATCAGAGGGAATCTCTTTGAAATCTCGTTATACATGCGTCGGTTCAGATGTATTGGATGATAGTTAAAGTAATACAAAATAAGATGTACGCAATAATAAATAATATAAATATATAGTAAAAATAAAATATATATAAAATAATTGTTTGTATCAGAAATACATCTCACTAGCTAACTTACAATACGATACAACTCTGCAACATATACGTAATGAAATGAAAATAAAGGTACAAACTTAGAAACTATATGTTATATTGTGTGTCAAATCATATAGTTTTAGTAAACATACAGAATCTTAATTCGAAACATTTTCAATTAATATATAATTTGTTTGCCTGTTTCCTGTGAGCGAATATGCCCGGTAACGTTTCTAGCGGGCAATTATCACCTGAGAAGAGAACAAATTGGTCTATGAAATATGACGTATAATAGTATACGCTACAAATGTCATGGAACATAAAGTCACAAAAGTAGATAATCACTGTACTTAGCGTGATGCTTCTTTTACGGGTTCACGTTCATAATTCTTTACTACAATATGAATGTCCCGTAATATAACATGCCGTTACCCATCTATGGACATTCACTGTGTAATTGTATACATTATCAGACGATATAGCTTTACTCTTTTACATCTCATGCATGCTAAATTCAAAAGTTTGACGTAAAACAAAAGCTCATGGAATTAATATATTTCAGTGATTATTGTGACGCAAAAATACAAGCATATTAATATAAAGGGATTAGAACACAGCTCTTCACATAAAATTGTATCTGTTGAGTTTCAGATTATAGAGATAGCCAGCCGACAGGACAGATGAGTTTTGTATGTACAACCAATTAAGCGATTATAAAGCTGAGGTACATCGTAATCAGAATAATGAATGCCCACCAGTTCAATATTGAATTTGAGTCTGCTCGTCTGCGGCTGTCACATCATCGTGCAGAAATTGTTTGTTATACAAATCTGGCTCAGCGGGTCTTTCATTCTAGTTATAATTTAGTGAAAACATGTACAAACAACTTTCGTTGAGAGCGAGGTGGTGTGTGTGTTTGTTTGGGGTTTTAATTATTTTAACAATTAATTATTTTATTTTATTTCATTTGAAACTGCAGGAGTCGAAAATATTAGAACAAACTTGTGCAAGGAGTTTGGTAAACTAAAAAAAACTTAGGTTAATTAAATCGCGATTTGATAAAAGGAAATGTGTGAAATGTGTTTTGTATAACAAGTAGTGGAAATGCTATTGTCAACAATGTAATCGGACTTCAACTGTTAAGCAAAGCATACATTGGTGGAATAGTTATTTGAGATGTCACGAACGAGATATTCCATAAAAGTTGTTATGATACGTGCCCATTCGCAAATCAGGGACAAACAATTATTGATCAATATTGTTTAGATAGGTGTACTTGATGATGCTGTCAATCATCATGCTGTTAGTAAGATTATTTCGTGGTTCAGTAAACTGATTACAGAGCGATTAACCATTGCTGGCTTCGGAAAGAGAACTTCGCAGGAGTATTCTTCATTCGAGATCTTGTAAGGGACTATACAGTTCAAATTACCCTCCATAACATTTCTCAAATTTGTAATTCGTTGCAGTCACATAGAAAGCATACAAATCATAGCAAAGTGTTTCAATATGACTAGTTCTTATTACGTTCTCCCTAAACGCAAAGATTCGTCGAAGGAGCATTAAGAAACTCGTTTTAGATTACAAGTTTAGTTTTATCAGCATCACTCATTGTCCACTCACTGCTTTTAAGTCAGTTTGTCATAAAGAACACAATATTTTCACAGAAATTGTTGCTGCATCACGTGATGACTCGTGATTCAATGTAAATTGATAAACAGCCTATTCAAAATTTAGCTAATTAGATTATACAATACATTCACAATAAATAAACATGACATTCTCCTTAGTATGGCACAATAAAAAAAATTAAATTAGTTACATTTTTATTGACTTTCATGATCTTGTGGCTTTCAGTGCAGTACAATATGTTAATATGGTAAGGTGTATGTACTAGCATTGTAGGTCTTGTGGTAGGTATACTGAGTGTATATGCGTTCATTACATTGAGTACAATCGTTAAGTGTTACGATATGATAATTTGATACAACAATTGCTTCTTATTTTGAATTTTGAGAAACGTACATACATGATACATCATGCAATCATCCACGCTTCTGCAAAGTAAACGACTTGTAGTAAGAGATTAATAAAACATCCCTCGAAAAGTCTTTTAACGCCACAATTCGATATTGTTCAAGTTAGAACAATATTTTACAAGCACAGAAACATGATAGAACACTATATAGGCGACTGATAAAGTAATACAAGTGTAAATAATGTTCGCGTTTGTTACCCAAAAAAAGTAAGGCTTTCATGGCATTGAAATTATAAAACTTTAACTTTAAATTTGTTGTTAGATAAACAACCATCACTTACTTAGCCTACGTTATTTTGTCCAATGGGAACGAACGATATTGCAAAATGGTTATAACATTGTGCATACTGTCACATGTAAGTTGTGGATTCTGAGCAAACGTCATTAAAACATTTTGTTGTGGTATGGGGACATTAAAAGGCATTTTCTCCCCCGTCTTTGCCGTCGAAGTGAATCGCCAATGGCGAATCAGTTTGTCATAGCTAAAATGACACGTTAATTTTTCCATGGCAAATATGATGTCAAATTATTGACAAAATGTCATTAAAATAATTTCAATGTCAATAATAATGTATTTTGTATTTTGAAAGCAAACAGTTAAAACTAAGTATTACAACTAAGTAATCCGCCATAATGAATAAATCTATTTTGTAATAGGCAAAGATAACAACTTTGTGATGATGTGGTATTGATTTTTTTATAGAAAAAAAATAAAAATATGACTTTTGTCCCAATATTTACAAAACTGTGACTTGCCTAGAGCAGTATATCAAATTCGCTTGAATATAATGTTTTCTGTAATCACATCTGCAAGGGCTTGAACTGGAATGCAGAACGTTGCATGCAAACGTTCCGACTGAATTATGTAACTAATGCTCCCCATATGAACCCAGGTGTTGAACAAAAAATTATTACATATTCATTTTCACAGAATAGTACATTCGTTCAACGCAATTAGGTAAACTCTGAGTTATATATAAATACAAAGCTCGTGTATATTATTCCGTGAAGAAAGTAAATCACACGCACACATAGACACACGCGCGTACACACAACATTTACAGTCATATGTTTGTAAATGTGCTTTGTAATTCACATTAAGTGTATGCTCTATGAATTAATATTGTAACTTTAATGAGAATATGACCATAACAAAAATTATTCACGGAATTTGGGTTCACCAGAGGAAATTATATTTATGAGTGACAAGAAACATATTTTAAAAGCAGTAGCCGAATTTCAGCACACATTATGTCTTAATACTATATAAGTATGTGTAAATTTACTTTTTCGTTTTCGATATAGAGAACAGCGTGTTTAGTTTTTGGCCAACATTCATTACTATTTTACCTTGATTTTATGCGATTAACATTAATTTTCTACACGATCTACACGATGTCAACATTTATTACCGACAAACTTATCTATATTTTTAGCTGTATCACATACTGCAAATGCAAAATTATGAAAAGTATGTTTTTCATAGCCTTAATCTAACAGCAAAACATTGTGAAACGACAGCCAGTTATTTCAATGGCTTATAATGTACGATATAATAAATTATTTTAGGATTCAAAATATAAAAAAAATCATTAAGATTGTACAGCATGTTACAATGTTCAATGTTCTGTTCTGTAACATAACACTGTAATCCTGTTTTATTATATAACTGTTGCAAGGTTTCATTCTATTATCTGGAATATTCACATTGTGTCTGCCTCGATACTTGGTAAGTGTTGCCTATATATATTACATAATGTCACACCAGTGTGAATTAATGTTCACTACTCGCCGAGAGTAAAAGCAAGATAAAACAGAGAACTTACATTTGCTTTGTAGCATGTGATGTTCAAACCACGAAACCAGTGCTCACATATTATCGCCTGACCATACAACATACACAATAAGCTCTTTGTACTCTGACTTAATATTCAGATCAATCGATGGAATTGAATTTCTGGAAAAGCACTTTTAGATTTGTTAAGTAAAGTGTGGCGTGATTGTAATCTTGGATTTTTAACTAAAAAGAAAAAAAATTGCGGCATTTGTTTCTCTTTAGTGTTCCAACTGATCAGTTTGACATCTTGTCGTATTTAATATCCACGTAAACGTGGAACAGTATATCAATAACAGTTGTTATTATTTCATTCGGTTTTATATTGGTTTATTGAGTTTTAATTTTAATGTATATTCACAGCTGTGTGATACAATGAAGTCTGTGGCTATTAAAACTGTATTGGTTATTGCATTATTGGGATTGTGTATACATTTGCAGAAGTACTACCTAACCTATTCTAGAATCGGTTCAAGACCATCAGATGTCCGAGTATCAGATCTAGAGAAGAGCAGCAAGGGCAATAAGAACAACACGATTGTATTTACAAATAGGAAAAAAACAGTTACATGCAAACAAATGAATTTTGTATTTGTTAAAACTTACAAGACTGGTAGCAGCACTGTTGGATCTACTCTCTTTCGCTATGGTCTGAAAAATAACTTGATATCTGCAATTGCACTACAATCGGCTTCTATGATAGTAGAAATAATAAATAATACAGCAGGGGTTAGAAAATACGACTGTGATCCCAAATTCCCAGGATATAACTATTTAGTTAGTCATGTCAAGCATTATAATTACAACGTACTCAATACACTGGTCAAACGCGCACAGTTTATAACTTTACTTCGTTCACCATTTAAACACTTGGAATCTTCGTTTTATTATTTTCATGCTGACGTCGCATGCAAACTATTAAAGCATGAAAACCCGTTTGCTGAATTTGTAACTCATTTACAAAATTATACTGACCCTACTAACATGAAGGCACAATTGAGAAATAGATTACACAATGGACAATTGTACGGACTAGGTTGTGACAATGATAACTGCAACGACCCAACATCAATTGAGAAAAAAATACTCGAACTTGAACAGCAATTTGACTTAGTCCTGATTACAGAATATATGGATGAATCGATGGTTCTACTCAAACAGCTCATGTGCTGGAGAGATGATGATGTAGTCTACAAGTCTATGAAAGTTGTCGGTAATAACAGACCACCAATAACTGAACATATGAAAGGAATTATTTCAAAATGGAATACAGCGGATGTGCAGCTATATAATCATTTTAACCGAACGTTTTGGCATCGAATTGAAACATACAAAGGTGATTTTGAGAACGAACTGCAATCTTTTCGCACCAAACAAGCTGAAAAAACAGAAATATGTGTTAAAACCAAAAGAAATAAAAAATATTGTAAATGGCTCAGAATGGATGTGCCCCAGCTACGGTTCACAGCAATAAAATTACAAGCTGAAACAATTTGTAAAAAAACTAAATAATTTTAATTTCATTATTTAGTACAGTCTGTATTTACCATATGCATGAAATGACACGGAAGATATTTCTGATAATATGACCCTTGTTATTTTATATAACGTGTCAGCAAAATTTGAGGACTAAACATCCTGTCCCCATTGTGACGTAATGGTATGCCCCAACTATTGCGTGATTATTGTTGAATGTACTCGTATGCGCTTTGTATAAATAAAATAATATGACCTGTGTCTCCTGATCAAGTTTCTATATGTAGTGCAAGAAAGTTGGTTCTTGACTCCAATGAGCTGTTCTACGTGTGACGAAATTTTGTTGAGATAATTCTCTGTTGGACTAGTAGTAGTAGTAGAAGTAGTAGATACTCCTTGCATAAAGAAGATGTCAGGTGTTTCATCATCGCATTAGAAGGCTAGAAAGTTCGCTGGAGAGAGGATACAAGCATCAATTTATTATTTCGATTACATATATTAACTGTATATACTCTTATATAGTAGTCATAAATTAAATAACAATAGCCTTATATATTGTACTGTGATTTATTGTACTTTTATTTGATACATTTCCTTGGAATATGGATGGATGGAATATCTTGTTAAAAGAATATTATCAGTCCAACTTTTAGTAGCAAAACATCATGGAGAGACTTTAAGGCACACTTCGAGCAGTGTAGTAAATAAAAAAATAGGATCTGGCACACAAGTTCAAACAATATGGCTTAGCATAGAATGTTTTAATCCAGGAAGCAGTTGTTGGAGTTATGGGGAATTAGTGACTAGATTGTAAAGGAGAATTAGGCTCGGTGCATGGACTTTGAGTTGGAGGAGGCAGAACAGAAATTAGAAGAGATAGCGTGTAGAGTCCACTTTATTACCTCAAAATGTGATCCGTTTTAGGGCCAATTCAACAAATTCTGATAAGCTGGTACAGAACGTCTTGGAAACAGAATAACCTGGTATTTGGTAGGACAGTTGATGCAGAATGACAGATGGTGGAACTGAATGAGGGGCTCATATGGGAACAGAGAAACTGCAACCCCCCTGTGAGTATTTAGTGTAGCTGAAAACTAAGATGAGAGAGAGCATGAGCACGCTTGTTTTTTTCTTTTGAAATAATTGTTCACAGTATCCTTCCATTTGGTAGGCATGCAATCATGAATAACCTTGAGACTGAGCTGCAGAATGCGTTCAGAGTGTATATTTACTCTATCTGAGATGTTTGAGGCTTCCAACAACGTTTGATTTGTTTCGTGGACCAGATCACAGACTTTGGTTATACCCGCGTCCACAAAGTGAAGGAGTGCAAAAGGTTCCTTTCTAATAGAACGATTAATAAATGTATTGTGAAAAAGTGGTTAATTAAAAATATCAATTGGAATATTGTCATTAAATTTACACACCTTATCTACAGACTTCCAGCAATGAAGGAGTTCACGATAGAATGGTGGTATGCTATTCAGTTTTAAAGTAAGGCTATTCGTGGTGCACAACAGCTGCCTAGTAGAAGACATTTCGCTTGCTTGAATGAAGAAGTAGTCAATGAACTTAAAACAAAATTTATCAGTATTGCCATAAAGATGCCTTTGAATATAATTAAGTAGCGTGGCGCTGATACGTGAAATATAAAGTGTTTTAGCAGCAACCCAATGGCGACCTTGCCAAAAGAAGTCAAGTAACGACCTTTGAACATTCAAAACAACATCAGTGGGTGGCACTAGGCTAGTAAAGCGGTACAGCAGTTGGGATGACATAATGTTGTTAATTACCATAAAGCGCCCCCTATAGGAATACTGTGAACAAAGTGGTTACAGAATTTTTCTATTTATTTTTGTAACCAACTCAGTTCAGTTCTGTTTGGCATACCTTTTATTATTTCCGAGAAAAACGCTGAACAATGTTAAACCGGTGTTGTTCCACTTAATATTGAGAGTGAAAAACGTGTTGTTGCGCCAGCTACCAACCAATAAAACTTCCGAATTTTCGAGGTTGATTTTCGCATTTGACGCGCGTTCATAAATACGCAACCATGCAGCAAGTGATGCGAATCCTTGTTTATGTGTGATAAAAAAATCTATATCATCAGCATAAGCTGTAAGTTTGCAGTGTTCCGTATTGAGATGCGGTATTGTCAAACCTTTAATATTTCCATAATTCCTGATTTTATGGAGCAGTGGCTCAATGGTAATAGCATGAAGGGCTGTGGACAATGAGCAACCTTGCCTAATACCCCGTGACAGCATGACGGGAGGGATGAGGGCACTATTTATACCGATAAGGGACTTTCCCATTAACGTTCCAAAATTGTTGATAGAACTCGTTCGGAATCTCGTCAATGCCGGGAGTTCGCCCATGCGCAAGTTGCTTTATGGTGTTAGTAAGCTCGTCATACGTAATAAGCTCATCTAGGTCATCGCGGTCGGTATTACTCAGCTTTGGCAGGCCCTCAAGTATTGTATTCTGTGCATCTATATCAATATTATCTTCTTACTTCGAGTTCCGACTTCTAACTTCCGACTTCTAACTTCCGAGTTATTATTGTTGCAAGCCACAGAAGCAAAAAAGTACCGTCATCTGTAGTGATGAAACTACATAGTAGTCTATCATTTGTGCACAAAATTGTTTTGCATACAGGTTATGGGGTGAGATCAGCGCTAAAATTATTTTTATTTTTATAATGCATTGATATATTCCTAGAGGCCTGCAATGAGAAGCACGGAGTGGCAAATCTGAAGTCTGAAGAGAGAACTCTCAAGTTCGAATTCAGAAGTGAGAAGTCGGAAATTGGAAGTGAGAAGTCGGAAATTGGAAGTAAGAATTTGAAAATTGGAAGTAAGAATTTGGAATTGAGAAGTGAGAAGTAAGAACTTTGAAGTAGGAAATTTAAAATGTGTAAATATAGGAGTCTTGATATGTATATACATAAATATATAAGTGAAAGCTTAAAATCTGAGATTTCGCAGAAAACATGAAACATTATATTTGTACCCTTAAAATAAAATGAAAGTCAATTTCATGATTAATAATATATAAAATAATAATTAATGTCATTTAGTGGAACCAACGATCCTTACACTTCCTCTATACCTTATGTCCGAAAAAAATATGTGAATGTCAGTGTCCATCAAGTATAGGTGAGACTTATGATTAATCTGTTTGGGTAGCATTTGTCACTTATATTTGACTCACAAGAATAAAGAAATTACCAGGGAACGTGTCACAAAGTAGAATATAATCAGGGCATATAATCAGGCGACCTTTCCCCAGATAGATCATAATCAGTGGACTTGTCTTAACTAAGGTAGATCACAATGAAGAGTCCATGGGAGAATATTATAAGGTCACTTTTTCCAAGGTAGAATATTTTCAAATGCAAAGACAATAAAAATATGGTTAGACAATACTAATCATAATGCAAAGATAATATAAAAATAAGACTAATTTTAGCGCTGATCTCACTCACCCCATAACCTGTATGCAAAACAATTCTGTGCACAAATGATAGAAACTACGATGAAGCATCAGTACTACAGATGACGGTACTTTTTGCTCCTGCGGTTTGCAACAATAATAACTAGGAAGTTAGAAGTCGGAACTCGGAAGTTAGAAAACGGAACTCGGAAGTTAGAAGTCGGAACTCGGAAGTTGGAACTGTGAAGTAAGAAGGCCTCTCTCGGCTTTCGTAGATTTTAGCTTGATTTTGTGTGAGACTGTTGTCATGACGCCCGAGATGAAAAATAGCATTTTTGTTTCTATGTATTACACACATGATTTTCATTTACAAAATGGTGTCGCGCTCGTGTGATGATGATTTATTGTCATATTGAACCATGTTTGAATGGTATCTCTTTTTTTCTATGTATGATTTGTGGGCGGCGAATTCTGGGTGATATCGCGCTCCATATGGATGTCCCTTTCTAATGTTTGTTTTGCGTGTTTGTGTTTATATTGCTTGAATGCCCAGTGCTGTTGAGTAATCAATTTTATTTTATTTTATTTTATTCTTTCCCAGGTCCCACCAAGTTTGTATATATGAATAGTTTTCACGACAAAGATGCCATTCCAGACAGAAATCAGTACTTTCATTAACATATTCATCATCCTGTAAAATTTGTGTGTTCATACACCATACAGGACTTTTATTTTTACCATTGTTAATTTTTATAGATTAACAAGAGAGTGGTCATCAAAAGCCAACGTCCCGTTAATAATTTAAACAGACTTGATTTTTCCACGCATACACTTGCTAATATACATTCTGTCCAGGCGAAAAAGTGTACCACTACGCCCCCAAGTAAAATTAACAGCATTCCCATTGTGGTGACGCCACATATCAATTAGTTTGTGACGAAGTAAGGAGGTTAGCAGTACGCATGTCTGGCTTCCGTTCCATATTGCGATCCATGTCAGCATCGGTTGTACAATTGAAATCTCCTCCCATAATCAGTGGGTCATTATTTAAAGTATGGATAAATTGTTTTATTTTATTAAAGCATTCCATTTTTTCCGCGCCATTTATTGGTGCATATACATTTATATGTGGACAGGATTATTGATTAATTCTACGAGTGTGTGCAGGACATAGCCTGGCATGATTTCAGAGTGTGATACAATGTGTACAACTGTTGTTGGAGGAAACAATATAGCCATACTCGCGCGGTCAGCAGTGCCATGAGAAAAAAATGACCGTGCCGTGCCATACTAGCTTCCATATATTTTCAACGGAGGCAAGAGTATGCGGTTCTTGTAAAAAATACAAATTGCAGGGGTGATCACGCTTAATATAGTTAAAAACACTGAATCTTTTAAGTGGGTCGCGACTTCCATTAACATTATATGTTGCCCAAGAAATTGAACCCTCCATTATATGGTTGTAGTTTTTTAAAGTTTTAAAAATCAGCTATAAATTTGCCAGTCCTTATTTGTCTTTTAACCTTTTTAATAAGCCTGTTCATGCGTATTTTCTCAGAAGCGTTTAGTTTATCAGTGTAACTACGGTAATTGATAAAATGCCACACCAACTCTATGAAATTTGGACAGAACTCAAAACATCTGTCAATAAACTTGCAGGAATTTAATTTAATTTTGCATTTGATATGTTCTCCTCACTACTCATGGTACCAATGGACACATTTGAAATGGCAGATTCACTGTCACTTTCATCACTGGCAGTGTGACAATTGCCTAGAACAACGGTAAATGTTCAAAATTGTTGGAGAATCACTTCTTTCAACCAGTTCGATGACCACAGGAAACAACGCTAAGCAATGGTAACAGGGGCTGTACCAGGGGTTTGTCAAAATTGTGGTAGCCAAGTCGAGCAACACACTCTCATGAGACGCCTTCTTTGAAACTGCAGGCTCAATATGATACCACCTATCAAACCAATTCAGCAGGCACGCTTTGTTATGCACAATTAGTCTCAAGCGGTTTTTGTTCTATCAACAAGATCTGTTGAGAAGGCATGATTGATGGACAAAGAAAGAGAAATCGGCAACCAAAAATATGGACAGATGTCATTCCAGCACTAATGATTGTGAACACGTGTATGTCGTGTTTATTAAAAACAACTGATATTCTAAAAGTGCAATTTTGTTTTTACAACGGGTATAGTGGTACAATGCATGAACAATCAATTCATTGAAGTGAATTTAAAGAGATCTTGACGTATTGTTTTATTCCTGACGTAAAATTTCTATTTTATTTAAACCACTTAGTTCAAGAAAATCGACAGGTTAATTTTTGAACAATGGAATCATGCCACAGTTACATTGACATATGATATGGCACGTGTGTGTACTTTAATTCTTTACTAATCGGAATAACAATCGCATCAGATGATGACAATGAAAATTAATTCTTTCAGGAGTAACGTCACAAATATAACTGTAATAGTCTACTTTCCTCACTATCCACCATGGTATCCATTATGTGAAATACAATACAGTGTAAGTAGTTGTTAGATGTATATATATAAATTTTAATTTTTATATCTATGCGCATTTTGTAATCGCATATTGTGAATGTAATAAGAACAATTCGTCATGATTCCAATATTATTTTAATATACTATCTATGATCTATGATTTACAAGCGTGTGATATGAACTCTCACAATGACCAACGTATTTTTTGTGTGTATTTGATTTGCCTTGCCATGCAGCCCACAGGAAAGTTTTAGTGGGAGCACAATGTGAGTAATATTTTATATACAAATTTAGCTACATAAGGATCACAATTGTAAGGTGGAATTAGCATTAAAGCAGTTATTGTTACCATTGTGATTGATATTACCATCACTATCAGCACATATAATTTTATGGTGAATCGTTCTTTCACATACATAATTAGTAACGTATCATATACATACATATTTCGTCTTGTACGTTGTCGTTACTAATAATGAATTACTTTTAATTTATTCAAGGGATGAAAATCCAACGATATGACGCATACATTATGTTTTATGTATGCTATTCTAAATATTAGCATTGCAATCACGAATATGACTATGGTAAGTATTTGAAATAATTATTTGTGTTCTCGGATTATTTTTTATAATGATGCACAAGAATTAAACAACAAATCCAATAAACATAAATGAATTATGCCACATGGTATATAGATTTTTGCAAATAAATTTGCACTGGGGACAACCTCAGCATAAAAGAATCATCTTTGTTTAGCATAGAGGTCATATTTTATTCAACAAATCATTGTATTTCAATGCGATCAAATAAAATCCGAGTGACGATATATTGACGTTCATAACATAATTAACCAAGTAATTAAACTATTGGTTGTTTGACAGAAATATTTTGTTATAGTTTAACAACCACAGTTATGGCTTTCAGCCTCTGGCTATTAATATGAAGCTGACCACAAATGCGGCTGTTGCACTGAATCACCGTGACTACAAGCTTTGCTGAACGAAAACTGAAAAAAGGTTATGACAGAACTTAAATAAATGAAACAAAATAGGCAATGAAATATATAGATTGTGTTATTGTCACCATCGCATGCCTAGAATGTAGTGAACTATATGCAACACTTCGATCAAGGCTATTGTCTTGATCTCTCATACTTTGATGTTCTTGTGAAAGCATCTGTAAAAATATTCATAATATTATTTAAAGAGGAATATTAAATTTTGCGTACATTGTACGTATGTGACTTGTAAATACTAGTAAAATGTCAATGTTAATATAGTGTATATGTTCACAATATGTAAAGATGCATGAAAAGTGATCTGGCGACTTCACACTCAAATTACATGTGGTTAGTTGTATAGCTGCTTTGTTAAAAGCTGTACGTTCAATATGATTGCCGGTAAAATATGTATTCACTCGGCAGTTTTGCCTCCCATTTTTCTGTAAACTACAGAATGCGGTTTCATTAACAATGTGAAACGCTTTATAGAAATAATAGAATTCGTACATTGTGACAAATGCTGCTTCTAATATGTATATTACTCCGAGTTGTTTTTCAATGTTGGGGTAAAATTAGAATGTTCAAGCCAAAACTTGGAGAACAATTTGAAATTATACTTATCATTCTGCTGATTTTTGTATTTTGAATCTACTTGTAGTTGTATTTGTTTATTACAGTGTATGACAGTGCTAAAGACATTGTTTTATTTTTGGAAGTTCTGCTGTGTCAATTATGAGAATATGTGCTATTCTAAGAAGAGTTATTTTAGTGGCATATTTTCACTTTAGATATCAGGAGGAATGAAAATTATCAAAGCACACTATCAACGGTTAGTGGACTTTTGGGCAATAACGATAAGCCAACATGTGGTATTAATAATAAAAGTTAACCAATGGGTAATCGGACGCTTACCATATCAAACCGGAGTTTCAGAAAAAAACAATTTGGGTTAATCACTAAGTATCCAAATAACAGAATGTGGATGATCAGATCTGAAAAAAAGACTTAGATTTGGAAAAACTGCTTAAAGTCATGATTAGAACAATTGAACCAAGCCAATGCCCGGTTGGCAATCAAAGGCAGGCAGTGTGGGTTGGAAATTGATGAGCACATGCATGTGATTGATAGATAGAATAGCTGATCGATTGACTGAGTAGTTTGTAGACAGAAAGCCAAATCTACATGAAGCTTGAAATACTTTGTTTACGACATTTCCTCAGCCTAAAAAATAAATGGCATACAAACAATATTATATTCGAAGGGGATATTAAAATATTTTAGAAATTAATATAAATTAACTGACACAATAATATATTTTTTTAAGTTCTGATAAACACCGTTCATAGTTCGCAAGATTATCAACAGTTTATGTTCAATAAAATGTGTTGTTTGTTAAGGACCAATAATTTGCAGTGTACAATTGTATATTTCCAAATATAAATTCGACGACATTGATGGTCGAGTTGTACATTGTCATTATGCGTGCAAGAAACAGATCATGTCAGGCACCAGGTTGATGATTAAAATTGGAAAAAATGGTTAAGCGAATAGCTTTTAAAGGCCAAATAATTGTAAGTAGGCTAAAAACTATTTTACTCGTAATTTCGATTCATAAGTTAAATGTGGAGAGAATAAGGAATATTAGTGCACATTGGGAACTAGATGTATGCAAACAAACTGTTTAATATGCATCGGACATCGCCTTAAAGGGCGGTAGTCTTCGCGCCACGCATGCGCGAGATATATAGGTCGCATATTAACAAGGATGGCAGCTTTGACTACAGCACGGATAAACGAGTACAAAGTGAGAGATTGCCATGTCACGATTTAAACTAAGAGCCAAGGGTGGACAAATTCCCCTATGTTTCTCAGGTTGAACAGTTACCAAATAATGACACAAATGTATGGGATAATATATTTTACTTTCATTTATAGTACTAAATCAATAATATAGCCATAAACATATAAATTAATTACACCACTCAAATGCATAAATAAAGTTACAATACAAGGATATGCTCTAAAGTACAGAATAAAATAGGGTCTACTTATCAAATAAATGCCAATTATATTCCAGCTGGTCCGAATGGCGTACGAGTCTTCACCACGTGGCCGGTCGTTGTTGTATCACGAAACTTGCAAAGCGACGTTCCTTTGTCTTGATATTGCGTACAGGTAAGGACTTCAGGTGGCACTGACGAATTTCGCGGATCACTGGAACAACCTGAAAGCGAAGACACCTAAAACAAGCTCTAACTTCAAAAAAGGAAACAAGAGGAAAATAAAAGAAACCACACACGTCGACGGCAAACCAAATGGTGACCAAAATCCTCAGCTTTCTTACCCAAAGCATTGTGGATTCAAAAACGCCACCAACGGCCATAACCACATTTAACCAGACATAGTGCGCTATTGAATTGAATTTCTAAATCAAAATACATTTAAATCTGTTTGTAATATTGTATATTTAATTTATGCCGTACATAACAACCAAGCTTTAATTAGGTATTTTGTAGGTGATTAGAAGGCATTGAAGGAGTCATCTGCGGTAAGTCGCAGGTCAAACCATATACTTGTGGTTTCCATCAGAAGTGAATATTCGATTGTGGGAAAATCAATGTTTATCACATGCGCAGCGCAACGACCATCTCCATTAAAACTGAAAACAGCTATACTAAATCGCAATGTACATATGGGCATTCTTTGTTCGAAGAGTTTACAATTCTGGTTTAAATAAGCTAAATAATATGACACGCGTGACAAAAAAATAATTATGTATTCACATTACCATCAAGGTATCTAAGTTTAACTAAAATAAGCTCAGATGTCTTCGATATTTTACTTACCAAGCTGAAATAATGAAAATTATAATTGACGTAAGAAAAACGTTAACTCGCTTAACGTAAAATCTAATATAATATATCATGGCATTATGTATTCATCCCATGCATATTTAAATACCAATTCCAAATATATCAGTGCGCATGTCTCGTTTATTATACATTACCGTAAGACAAGTACACCAAGAGAGTTTGTCTTTCATTCCTGATAACAATATATACATCTTCCCGAAAAATAAAGTTCCAAAACTACCACAAAAGCTTTATAATTAGTATCTATATAATAAGTATCCCCATTATCACTAAAGGCAGTTGTTAAATACACATCGATCTGCAGATACTAAGCGTTTTTCTTGTAATATCTTGTCATTTGTTGAGAAAATCTGAACGTCTTCATTACAATATTTTGATGATAATTTTAATTATAGAAACATAAATTACGTGTCATATTATTAATAACTGGTAAGAGAATGAGAGGTGTTTATTACGCAATAAATTCACATTATCACATGGTAAGATAAATCACTGTTTGCAAGTATATTAATTTCAACACAGAAAACAAATTCACCTCAATCTGTTTAATTTAGATGGTGGTTATTTATAACAACAATAATAAAATCCTTGCAAGTTTAAAAGGATTCATTATTGTTTTAATAATATTATATATATTTTAGTGCGTTCTACTTCAATATTAAATGTTAGTCTCAAAGACAGTCTAATTGTAAGTGTACTTAATCACCTATGCCAAACATATTTGCAGCCATCTTATATTTGCACCAGAGAGACAGATTTTACAGCAAAATGAATATTATTGCTCTATGGCCATCCAGCCTATTTCATTCTTTTCAAACAAATTGAAATACAGTAAATTGAAAATTGAAATCGTTTGTTTTACAATTACAATATATGTATAGAATGCGATACCGAATACCAAATCCGTTTTTAATTATGCAGCTGACCTTGGTTGACATGAAAACAAATATGTGCTTTGACTCGTTCCAATACAATTTGCACTGCAGTTGGTTGTGCTTGTTGCACATTGTAATGCAGTTAATGTAATAACTAGTGATTACAAACAACCCAACAAGTTTTTTAAATAAGTGGATAATACTGAGCCTGGTTTAGTTTGTGCGATTTGATTAATCTCATTTAATGTATTCGTCGGTTATATTTAAAACCGATATTTCACAAAACATAATAATCCCTGTCTGAAATTTTTTTTATACATTCAGTTTTGTTCACCTATTTGTATGAACACCGAAATTATTAGACATGCTAAGTATATTATAGAACAATATTTCAATGCCGGAAATTTATTTTTCGCTATTCAAATATTCCTTAGATTATGATATTTGCAACACACATTATTATTAAACTATAATCTTGATCGGACAAGTTGAAAACAATCAATGCAGAATATTCTTTTTTTTATTTGGCAAAAGTATTTCATCATTATGCATCTGTTTTATTACAACTATAATTACTATGTGCATACATTTGATTTCTTGTATCTACAACTATATTTGAAAGGAAACGGGGGGGAAATGGATCACTGAAACATGTATGAACATTCATATTACATATTTCATTTCTTTTTCCGCTTCCTGCGTCATTGATGTAAAAGTTATACTGCTCGAAGCTCATGTGTATGTGTATGCATAATAATGATATCAGGTATCATCTTTTCGTATAATGGATTGAAGCATTAGCTGTATAGTGATTACCTATCTATACTCTTACCACATTGCCCATGTGTGTATAATATTATATTTGTATTTATGAGGTGAGAGCTTATCTTTAGCACAGGTCTAATTATTTACCTTTTCGGTAGCGTGCTTATCTTACAAGTCTTCACTTGCCATGGCATATGAATCGTTTGGCGAAGGTATATCGCCAAGACTACCGCGGTGTACCTAGTAATAAATGCAATAATTCACAACAACACAATGTATAAGGTTTCTGTTTTATCGTCAATTAACGCTATAAGACGGTAGCCGCTTAAGCGAGATTGAATTGGAATATATACAGTAAATAATTGAATCGAAATAATCTATGATGCTGAAAAGTAAATTTACACACTCCGGCAAACAGCTATTAGTATTCTGCTGTTCTGCGACTAAATTAGATAGTGAATTCAGGTAATGTCTCTATACATAAAACAGCTGAATGGGGATAGGAATCATGATTCGTGATATTATAGCTTCGAATCAGGTCGAGTTTCTGATTTTTAATACTGTATTTAATAATTAAACTGGTTTATTTCTATGTGAATTATGAAAAAAATGACTTAATTAAACTATATCCAGCAGCCATATTACATATTTTTGTTATGCAATGAACCCATATTGTATCAAAGCTATACTAATTAATAATACGGGCAGCAGGTCATTGATGCCACCGATTGATGTACACCGTGTCGACCTGTGCAGTCTACTATTCAAGTATTTCACAATAACCATGTAACACAATTTTGGCAAACCATTATTCTATGGATGTGCAGTCCTAAAATTATGCTGACACAACCACAGACTCTGATATGTAAAAACATGTGATGTGTCATGGGGTTAATCACATTATCATGTGGATTTTTATTAACACACTAGAGGCCATGTTTTTATAAATATTTTCCACAACACGTTTCATTTTTCGTTACAATGTGTTGTATTGTATGGTAGATAGTCGGCCCTCTTTACCGGAGTTCTACATTAATATTGAACTACATGGGAATCGGGATATATCCATGGTATATTTGTGCCAAAAAGACAGGTTATACAATTAGTATTTTATATGCTACCAGACATGAATGTTTTTAATTGCATTTGTGCTATACAGCTGTACAGAATTGTACACTACACTAATTTAGATTAAAACATAAGTAATTTAGTTCCTGTAGGATTTGATTGATTCAATCACTTGGGTTGCAAATATTAATATACATATTTTAATAACTAGTGATTAGGAATGAACCAATAATCTTATTTAAATTACTTGGCAACATTGAACTTGTTTTTCATTTATCGCATTTAAATTAATCGTTGGTTCTAATTAAATGTAATAATCATAATAGTAATAATAATACGTAATTTATAAATTTGTTTTCATAACATAATTAAAACAAGTATATTCGCGGTTAGTTTGTTACGCGTGTTTACAACTGGTTTACTAAGTAACTTTCCAATTCCTAGCAGCTAATAATCGTGTAAATAGTTTTCTCCCGTAAAATAAAATGAATTTATTGAGATCGAGACGAGGTAATTTGAAAATGTTTCAAGGATTTTGTATATGAAACTTGTGTTCGGATGCAATTAATATAATAAGGTAGTTAAAATATTGTTGTTGTAATGATAATGTATTTTCCAGATTTCATGTAATAAATCAATAAAAACTGATAATGTCTAATGTCATTGTTATTTTTATATTAGAATGTCGAGTTATTATGATAATGCGTTGTGTCATTTGTCAACAATCGACTACATCTCCTGAAAAACAGGGAATCGTTCTGCATAAGTATCGGTATGAAAGCGTTTAGTGAGTTTCAATGGATTGTGGCCAAAAGTAATAGTTCCGCCAATTTATAACCAAATATGAGATTTACACTTTCAAGATTCTATTTTATCATTAAATAAATTATGCTCTAGATATGGAACTGTTGTACAAGGTTCAAGGTTATTATAAAAATGCCATGTGCAATGTAAACCAAATGTTTTAACAAACATTATGTTGTTGATTTTGAGTAAAAAAAAACACAATAAAAAACTATCTAATCACACACATTGATTTTGTGTGTGAATACATATCTCATTGTGCATGTCAATACAATTGATATTCCTTTGCAAATGCCCTAAACTAGAGTTTAACCATGTCACAACGAGTCAATGAATAATATACTCAACGCGTTAGCAATATATCCTCACATTCAGTATTTACTAAGAATACCATGGTCAGGTAACACAATGACTAGCGTGCGGCAGGTAATTCTCCGATGTTATTATACGAATGGGTGTCTATCAAACACCACTATATCTACAGTGTGAAATAATATTGTGTTTTTGGTAACTCGCCATATTACACGGATCGAAGAAGAGTATGTATCATTCAATTACTCGTAATTAAATCCTTTATATTAACAAATTGTATATACAATAAAATAAGACTTACAAACACATGTTTTAGATTATCACAGCTCAAAATTCTTTAATCGTACTCACACAATAGTAACATTTAATCCAATTTCAAATCTGTCAGAAATTAATTAACATCAATGCTATAAAGCATTGCTGCTGTGATTAACGTGCCACAAAACAAATTGCTTGCCTACAACCAACACTGAAAGCACGTCTTTGATGAATAACGAATATGCATGCACTGGTAAGTGAATATGACTATTTTATTTTCTATATGGTAATTATTTCAATTACAATAAAATATGAAACACATTGGACTCGTAACTCGTGATGTATGTAAACATGAACATAGATTTGTTTATTCTTTCATTGTGTAAACTCACTCTTTTGAAAAGTATGATAGCTTGAAACAATTATTCTTTTTCACGAAACTTTGTTACTCGATATTTTCTGTTTTGGTCATATTTTATTTAAAAGTGACTGTGTATTTATAGCGTTCGTTCAATTTAAGTCACACCTGTAAGAATTAAATTAATAAGTCGTAAATAAGAACGATCAATAGACTCAAAATATGTTGTCATTGTCTTCCGTACAAGTAGCCAACATATTTTAGTGTATAAAATACGTGTCATTCGCCATAAACCAAAGCACGCACAGATTTTACATTGTAATATCACAATGATAGTTTTTCCTGCTCAGAATTGGCAGCAGTGTTTTTTTTTCATTTCCCCAAGAAGAAGACAGTAATATTATACTGAAAACACCGATAAAAACCGGAAAAAAAATGTTTATTGTGAAATCCGTTGAACATATAAATGAGTCCGTGCGGTACTGTGCGGAAGTTTGGACTCGAATAAACGATACTCCCGCGAAGTTTTCTTTCCGATGCCAGCACTGATTAATCGCCCTCTAACCAGTTTACTGAGCCACGAAATATTGTATCTAACAGCATGGTGACTGACAGCATTATTAAGTACACCAATCTAATCAATAACTTTGTTGATGTTTCTATAAATTAATTGTTCATTTTTCATTGTTTTGTATTTTTTCAGACTGCTAACGGACACAGATCAGAACAACTTTTATAGAATATCTCGTTCGTGACATATCGAATAACTAGTCAACCAATTGTAAGCTTTGCTTAACATTTGAAGTACGATTACATTGTTGACACTACTTGTGTTACAAAACACATTTCACACATTTCATCTCATCAATAGTGTCCTCATTAAACGATGTTTTTTTTTAGTTTAACAAACTCCTGGCACAAGTTTGTTAAAAAAAACTCATTAACAATTATAATATTTAACACTCCTGCAATTTCAAATGAAATAAAGTAATTAATTGTTAAAATAATTAAAGCTCCAAATAAACACACAGACCACCTCGCACACAACGCAAGTTGTTAGTTACATGTTTACACTATATTATAACTATAATGAAAGACCTGCTTTGTATAATAGACAATTTCTGCATGATGGTGTGACAGCCGCAGACGAGCAGACTCGAATTCAATATTGCACTGGTAGGCATTCATTATTCTGATTACGATGTATCTCAGCTTGATAATCGCCTATTTGTTTGTACACACAAAACTCATCTGTCCCGTCGACTGAGTATCTCTATACTCTGAAACAGATATATTTTTATGTGAAGAAATTTGTTCTGATCCCTTTACATTAATATGCTTGTATTTTCGCGTCACAATAATCGCTAAAAGATTATAATTCCATGAGATTTTGTTATTGAGTTTAACGTCAAAATTTTGAATTCTGAATTTGAATTTTGAAAGTTATGGTATGTCGTTTGATAATGTATAAAATTACACAGTGTTGAATGTCCAAAGATGGGTAACGGTATGTTATATTACGAGACATTCATATAGTAGTAAAGAATTATGTATGTGAATCTGTAAAGGAAGCAGTATGCTAAGCACAGTGGTTATCTACATTTGTGACTTTATGTTCAATGACATTTGTAGCGTATAATATTATACGTCATATGTCATAGACCAATTTGTTCTCTTCTCAGGTGATAATTGCCCGCTAGAAACGTTACCGGGTATATTCGCTCACAGGAAACGAGTAAACAAACACAAATTATTTTGGTAGTTGAAAATGTTTGGAGTTAGGTGTGTATATGTTTACTTAAACTATATCGATATAAAATGACACACATTATAACATTTGTAAGTTTGTACCTTATTTAACTTTCATTACGTATATGTTGCAGATTTGTATCGTATTGTAAGTTAGCTCGTAAGATGTAAATCTGAGACAAACATTTATTTTATATATTTTATTTTTACTATATATTTATATTATTTATTATTACGTTCATCTTATTTTGTATTATTTTAACTATCATCCCATACATCTGAACCGACGCATGTATAACGAGATTTACTAAACCTTCTATAGGGCGCCTGGCGACGTCACCGGTCACAAACACACAAAATGGCACGTTCTATCTAGTCAGAAATAAAGACGATTGAAAAAACACGGCTTTTCGGTAAGTGCATCATCGTTTAATGCAACGAACATAACTCTATGGTTTTTATAGTTGTACGGTGATTATTTTGCGTGGTTACTCAGGTGTGACCATTTTGTCCACCGGTTCGACAAACACTGATAACTGTTTGCAGTCGCTTGCACTGGATGTATTGTTGACTATGGGACCTAACACGTCTACGGAATTGAAGTTCCAGCTGTAAATGCCGATTGTTTATCAAAATGTATCAAAATCATTATTATTTTTTATTATTATTAAAGTAATTGAGCTGTGAATAAATTGATGGACATGTATTGCTGATCCGTGGTACATCGTGGCCATTCCAGGATGTAAACTCGTTATTACAATTAAATAAATACAACATTAATATATTAGGCCCATTTTATATGATATTTCAATCGTGTGTATGTGACGCAAAACATAATATATTGCCAAATATTTTGATTTCAATTATTTCCATGGGATAGCAAATTTAGTATTTTTTGGCAAATTTTTAATTCATTATCAGTATCAGTGTGTTTACATTTCCGCGAATTAACATTATGGCATTTTACGTCTGTCATATTACGGCCAAATAAATACGTGGAATCATTAATTGCTAAGGGCCTGGCGTAGAATTGAAAATTACTGCAAATAAACAAATGTCCAATTCGGGAACAGGATAATAATAGTATATTTGGTTATTGATGAAATAGTAGGGCGCCACCAGACCGGCTTAAACAAGTGCGTCGTGTTTCTCTTGTGAAGTTGACACTGGATGGCGGCACATCGTGTATGTGGTGTTTACAAAGGACGTGGAAATGATCCGTGGTACATCGTGACCAATAATAAAATGATTGGTCGTCCAACTGTGGGCGTGTCTTTTATTTCTGTGCTAAATGTGCAACACCAAAGTCCCGCCATTTATTTTTCATGGTTGTTCGACCATAGTCGTCTGCACAAGTATCGCTCGACACCATATTCACCGCCTCCCCTGGGTATCGACGCTCAACTCGGCGTCCTGGGGAGGAAATCTACTCACCACGCCACGCCACCTCGATACCTCTCCTTCCCGGAAACATACTTTCCAATACGAGACTGATTTCATTCGGCCATTTCATTTCGGACAAATCGTATTCTGGACAAGATTTTGTATCAATTAAATGGTCGGCTTTCATTGCTGCTCCAAATCATTCTGAAAATGGCAGCCCAAAAACTCGCAAATTCATTTTACCGCCACTTTACAGCAGTTTTCACACAGACACCAGTTAATTCCGTCACCCTCTTGCTGAAACAATTTCACATCGACCAGACACGCCCCAAAACAGACGACGAGATTTGACAGGATCGCCCAATGCGCATGCGTATAAAACAGCTGGTACTAATATCCTAATTTTCTAATAACTTATTTTGCACTCGTACAATGCAAGATACATATTTGGTTAGGTTGGTTGGCCATCAAGTATCATCCTATGGCACCCAATTCATATATCACCAATACCATAGTACATAATTATGTTAACAGCGAGTCAAAAAAAGACTAATAACTAAATTTGTATTTATTTAATTGTAAGGATGAGATTACATTGTGAAATGGCCACGATGTACCACGGACCATTGTTCCTCTGAAATGTTGAACTGTTGGCAATCAGTGTGATACAAGAGCAGCTCAGCTGATATCATTTTTGCCAATAACTGAGAAATATTCGCCGCTATGTAGGTGGTAAGCAAAAATAAAACTTGAAACACAGTTAAATTCTCTTAAATTCTTATTATTAATAATTATTGTATGGTAACATTTGAAAACTGCTAGCTTTTAAGTAATGAAGTGAAATAAAATAAAATAAAGTAAAATAATTATCACAAATCAGATTGGTAAGATTTATAAGAGATATGCAGTCAATAGGAGAAACGTACAATCTACTAGAGAGACATAAATCCGTATGACACGCATTCCATTAGAGATACGTACAAGCATAAACGAGACATGTCGTTGAATTCATACAACATTTCGTCAATTTGCCGATGGGCATGTTCAAAGCATAGTAAAATGTGAGAGGTATATATTAAAACGACACTACTTTTGTGATAATAACTCAGCATTCTCATGCAACCATTGTGGATTGAGCCAAATGGAAGACGTAAATTAAAGGCTAACAGCAAATTGAAGATCGAGAGTGAGTATAAAGTGGAGGATAAGATAACTAACTAAAATAACATTACAATCGCATCACTATGTAACCACAACCAAAAACATAGACATTATAAAATGATGTTTAGTCAATAAACAATTGATAAATGTACCCAGAGGTACAAAGGTATGCAACAGTTAGGTGATATCCGTTTGAGGATATGTTTTTTTTGTTTTTTTTTTAATTTACGTGATGTTCATTTCATAAAATACGAATTCACAGTATGTTGTGAAAATGTGGAATTGCCTTTCATATTTACACAGGTAATTTTAGCTATGTCGACAGCTGATATATAGAAAACCACTTCATGTACATTTTCTGATGTTAGTCTTTAGATAGGTGAGCATTGAAAATTATTTATCCTGTTATAACTATTTCCAATGAACTATGTCAAATATGCAGCTACTCCATTGTCGATGTGAATTTCACCAATTTTTAGAGAGGGACTAAGTCATACATGTAATGAAATGCTACCAATGATTATTTAATTTACAATAGTCATATTTTTAATAACATTAATATTGATTGAGAAACTATTCGAGGTACTGAATCTGAAACATTTCGGCGGAGGTAATAACTTTGTTGATGGAATACTTTTTATTTCCTTTCTCTTCACATTATGAATAATATTAAATTAAACATCTCTGGTACATGCTGGTACCTTTGAATACCATGAAGATGTCATCTCGAAAACGATACCAAGTTATATATATATCGAGCACCTAGTAGTAAAATTCGATTATCGTGAACATTCGTTTACGAAATATGTCTCACAAGAGAAGTAGCAATATTATTTTTCATATTTTATTCATGAAATGTCTAAATATTAGTGAGTAGTTATGCATTAATAGTGTCATAAAGGGGCATGTTAGATGATACCAAATTCGCACAGGTGTGTAATAATTTTACCGGCAATATAAATTCAATCTATTGATTAGATCTTGGGGAAATAACGCCGGACCAGCGCTACATCATCCAAATCACTAATTTGAACATTGATAACAGCACAATATATGTGTAGTCTGTTACTGAATTTACGGCATGTACCAAATACACCTTATATATGGTATGAACTCACGTAAAATACATGAATATATACAGCTGTTTAATTTTTAAGATACTAAAATCAATAAATGTACACGATTCATATTTGTATATAAAACATGTACACGGGTTCATAAGAATGACTAAACCCTGTTCTCGAACTTTACAACTGTTTTATTTTGAATCACTTCAGAAAAGAAACACACGTGCAATGTTTCAAACTAAACACCCAACATTGCACGATTCAATTGTTTATGTACAGGACACTTGTGTATGTAGTCTATTGAGTAGCCACAATGCTTATTGTCGACTATATATAGAATGTTTTTCAGAAAAAATGCCCTCACGCTTCAGCACATCCTACGTTGGAGCCATCAAAAAGAAATGCAACATTGAGGTAAAAGTTGCTATGTAACAACTGACATTCATGGTACAGATGTGATATTCACAATAAATACAGGATCTCAAGCAAACATCATACCAAAGAAGATATTCAAGAAAATCAAGGACTCAAGCATTCAAATTCAGAAGTTATAATGATGACAAATTAAAAGTGCATGGGAAATGCAAGTTAAACTGCATGGAAATCGATCTGGATTTGTACGTCACAGAGACTGACCAACCACCTTTACTGGGATTTAAAGCATCACAAGATGTGAGTTTAGAAGAAAACCATGATAATGGAGAAATTTCAACAAGTGTTCGATGGGGGATTAGGCTGTCTAACTGAACCATATCATGTCATACCAGGTTAGACACATCATCTGTACCAGTAGTACATCCACCAATGGAGATACCAGCATCACTTCGTGACAAACTGAGACGAAACGCTGGACGAGATGGAAAAACAGAAAGTACTTCGTAAGGTAGATGAGCCAACAGACTTGCTGAACTCCATGGTTGTTGCAGAGAAACCAAAGACAGGTAAACTACGCATATGTCTAGACCCAAGAGTCTTAAATAGAGCAATCAAAACAGAGCATTATCAATTGCCTACACTTGAAGACATAACAACACGCATGTCTGGAGGTAAAGTTTTCTCAAAGCTAGACGCCAACCATGCATACTGGCAAATACCACTTGATGAATCAAGTCAACTACTCACTACGTTTAATGCACCCTTTGGTAGATATTGCTATCTGTGAATGCCTTTTGGAATCAATTCAGCACAAGAGGTATTTCAGAAGAGATTCTTCCAACACTTTGAGAACCTACCTGGTGTTGAAACAGACATAGATGACATTTTGGTATGGGGTACAACAACCGCCATCATGATGAAAGCTTGAAGGCTACACTAAAAAAAATCTCACACTCAACAAGGAAAAATGTGAGTTTGGTGTCACAAAAATCGGGTACCTGGGAAATATTCTCACACCAGAAGGAGTACAACCAGATCCAGAAAAGATTCGAGCTTATAACAGAGATACCGCCACCAACAGACAAGCAAGGAATAATGCGATTACTGGGTACAGTAAATTACCTCAGTAAATTAGTGCTATATAACTATAACAGACCCAATTAGAAGCATACTGACAAAGAACATAGAGTTCCACTGGTCAGAAAGTCAGCAAAATCCATTTGAGGCAATAAAGAAAATCCTAACAGAACAACCAGGCTCTGTGTTAAAATACCACGATGTCACTAAACCAGTAACTGTTAGTTGTGATGCATCCAAATTTGGCTCAGGGGCTGTATTGCTACAGGAAAACAGACCAGTAGCTCATGCATCTCGACCAATGACTGATGCTGAGACCAGATATGCTCAAATTGAAAAGGAGCTATTGGCGGTAATGTTTGGTCTGGAGAGATTTAACCAGTTCACTTATGGTAAGATAATCCATGTTGAGTCTGATCACAAACCCTTGGAATCCGTCATGAAGAAACCACTTGCGGCAGCACCAGCAAGACTGCATCGAATGCTTCTCAGACTGCAGAAATATGACATATCACTGAGATACAAGGCAGGGAAAGAACTAGTCACAGCTGATACGCTGTCAAGGGCTCCCTTATCTTCTCAGTGACTGGGAAGTAATGATGACAGCACCATGGATGAAGAATTGTCCTATGTCGTGCATCATGTAATGTCAAATCTGCCAGTATCAGATGAAAAGTTGCAGATAATTAAAGACGAAACAGCAAAACATCTTCTGTATTACTGAATGGTTGGCAAAAGAACAAGTCACAACTCCATGTCAGTATTAAAGAATACTGGAAGCACCAAGATGAACTAACCATCATGGATGGAGTAATATTCAAAGAAGAAATAATACTGATTCCACATTCTGTGAATGTTGAAATTAGTACATATAGGTCATATGGGGAGAGAGAAGTCAAAGCAACGTTCAAGAGATCTGGCCTAATATGAACACAAAAATTGTTGACATGGTATCGAAATGTAGTATTTGTCTGGAATATCGCAAATCAAACCAGAAGAACCAATGACACCAACGCCAATTCCAGATGGACCATGGCAAACTGTAGCAACTGACCTGTTTAACTATTTGGTTGTGGCAGACTTCTAGTCCAAGTTTTTTTGAAGTTATGAAACTTGAAAATACACGCAGTAGCACAGTTGTAAACTACATCAAGACCATCTTTTCAAGACATGGAATACCATTTGAAGTCAGAAGTGACAATGGACCACAATACATTGCAATTGAATATCAACAGTTTGCTAAACAATGGGGCTTCAAACTTGTAACAACTAGCCCATACATGAGCCAATCAAACGGTTTGGCAGAAAGAACAGTACAAACCATAAAAAATATACTCAAGAAAGCAAGAGATGATGGGAAAGATCCGTATAGAAATACACTAATTAACGACATCGGATCACCACCACAAATTCTAATGAGTCGGAGGCTGAATCAACATTACCAACTACACAAATGCACCTAAAACCAAACGTAATAGAACCATCCACCCTCAAAAAATATTTAAAATATTTGTAAAATTTGTTACGGATTTTATATTCAATGAATATGTCGGTAAATGTATTTCCTCATAGGCAAATTTTAACACTCTTCAAGTAATCTGTTTAATTGTAACACGTTTTCCGTCCTATCACCTCACGACATCACAGTAAGTTGTGTACTTTAGATCCTGTATTAAACATTAGTAAAATTGTTGTCCTTAGCGCTCAAATTAACAGGAATAAATCAAGGTAATAAAAGAGCTGCACAAGCATTGGCTAATCACGTGCTTGCTCATAAACACAAACATAAACAGCTCAGCACTAAATACAATGAACAATATTTCGGCGTAAAGTAGGATTTTGTAAGTAGAAATGTTCATATGATCATGATCTTTTCGCCAAGTTATAATTATGTTGAATACACAACATAGCAAACACGTTGTAATTGAACGTAATTTCCCAATCCTATAACAATGTGTGGCATATGGTCTCGCAACCGTTAAACCCAAAATGTGATAGTTAAATAATAACACATGCTTGTGAGGGTAGTATCACGATTTGATGCCTGCGCATGCCCAAGGGATGGTATATAATTCACCTAATATTATTCGCATGAATTTGATTCTTTATAATTAAGAGATGCATGTTTGTATTGATAAAAATCTGTATCCGAATCAATTTTTCAACCGTCCTAACCCATAAAACCGCGAAGTGAGGTATTTGAACAGTATATAGCTATTCTGGCACATGTGACGAAGACATTAACATTAATCCACATTAACTAAAATTAAATTCAAATATTAGCAATATCATCCCGTCCGCTCTTACCAATTTTTATTTTTTTTTTCTCTCTAATTTAAAAAAAATGCAATATTATCAAAATCCGGTGAACCTGTAAGTCATCTTTAATTAATTGTCATCAATGTTTCGAGCAATGAAATACTTTAATCAGAAATATGTAATGAAAATATTGTTGTTGGTATAATGGATGTGGAAACAAAAATAACACGGATTGAACTGCATTTTCTTGTTGAATTCTGAAGGGTTCTATAAATTTATTTGGAAAATCGATTTGGAAGGAGACCTTCCTTCCAAAGGAATGTATGCAGTATGCAATTCTTTAGTCCTGGAAATGCATGAATTTGAGTTTAATCACACATACGCTCGTAGTACCAACCCGCATATAATGAAATTAATTTCAGCCGCTACAAATGTGGTCATACTATATATAAAGCAGGGTTTTCCTTTTACTCCCAAAAGTTGCGCAAATATATAATTATTTCCTTTGATATTACTTTGCACCCATATATCGGGAAATACCAGAACCATCTCAAATATGAAGCCTAAGCAAGCAGACTGAATGGACATTGGCGTTATTGCAATAATACCGACTTGTTTACAGACAACAAAAATTGGCACGTTTTAGAATCACTTCTTTTAGTCATGTGAATCCAGGACCCAAATCTCGGCCCAGCGGAACAACGTGGCGATGTCTAGTTATCTGCTTCCTTCTTGCCAGGAAACGCCGGGAACAGCGAAAATTGGGCTCTGTCTTCGGACATGAGAGATCATATATTCGACATCGGTAAACTTCTCAGAAAATAAAAAAAAACACTAGAGGGCGCTACGTGTTTTAAACATAAAAAAAGATATAAAATGTTTACCCGTTCGAATGCGGGTGCTGTTCTAATTCATAACATAACTCGTCGTTGTTGGCATCACGTCGTGTATGCATATTATGCATATTATTATAACGTTATTCAGATTTGAGCTAAATAATTACGCTAACGTAATGCAAAGGGACGTATAGTTTCGTGTCAGTTCTATGAAAAACATGACGATGGCGATGACCAGAAGATTAGAATGACAATTCATTCAAAAATCATATCTTCTACATTTCTTGTATGGTACTATACAGGCAAAATTACCCTCCATAACATTTCTTAAATTTGTAATTCGTTGCAGTCACATAGAAAGCAAATAAATCATAGTAAAGTGTTTCAATAAGACGAGTTCTTATTATGTTCTCCCTAAACGCAAAGATTCGTCGAAGGAGCATTAAGAAACTCGTTTTAGATTACAAGTTCAGTTGTATCAGCATCACTCATGGTCTACTCACTGATGTTGAGTGAGTTTGTCACAAATAACGCAATATTTTAACAGAAATTGTTGCTTCATCACGTTATGACCTCATGACATCTCCAGAGAACAACATGTAAAATCCCTACTCAAATTCAATGTAAATTGCTAAACTGCCTATTCAAAATTAAGCTAATTAGATTATACAATACATTCACAAAAAATAAACATGACATTCTTCTTAGTATGGCACAATAAAAAAAGAATTATATTCGTTGTTATTGACCTTCATGATCTTGTTGCGTTCAGAGCAGTACAATATGTTAAGTAGATATGGTGTATGTACTAGCTTTGTAGGTCATGTGGTAGGTATCCTGTGTGTATGTGCATTCAGTACATTGATTACAATCGTTAAGTGTTACGACATGATAATTTGATGAAAAAACGTACATACATGATACCATTTCACTGGAACATCATACAAACATCTTCGCTTATGCAAAGTAAGCATCTTGTAGGAAGCGATTAATAAAACCAATTAACATCACTCGCAAAGTCTTTTAACTCCACCATTCGATATTGCTGAAGTTAGAACAATATGTTACAAGCACAGACACATGATAGGACACTACATAGGACGTTAATAAAATAACACAAGTGTAAATAATGTCGCTTTACCCACAAAAAGTCAATCATAGGAAATACAGGGCGTACCATCTCCTGTTCTGGGGTCTTTTGTTATCACATATTAACTGCAAGAAATCAATGTTGTACCTATGTGTTTGGCCTTCATGGCAATCGTGTTGTTTCATCACAACTTACAATTTCGGATCATAATTGGAGCACCCCGCTACCACAATCGTTGGTTCATAGGTTTGAAGTTTCGAATAATCACCTAATGCCTTTGTCGGTTGGCTTTCGGTTAAGCAGGTATAGCCAAATATTTATGGACAATTCGTCAGTAATTCACATTTTCACAGTAATTTTTTTGTAGATTTTTTGGTACTGGCTAGTTTCCCAGTCTTGTGTCTTTATTGGATCTGTTTCAACTTCCGTAACAACTAACATATCTGTATCCCTCTTTAACAATCAGAATTTTTGTGTACGTTTAGACAACTATAACGCAGAGCCGTTTTGTTCCATTAAGCTTATATGTGGCAATGACCACAGGTTATTCGACTGCATATCAACCTAGATTGCATTATGTTGTTAATATTGCGCCCACCTCTTCATATACAGCAGGTAGAATCTGGTAAGCATGCTCTCCTGTTTTTCCATTTTAACGTGGTTTGGACGCGTGGGGAAGAGGCAAGTGTAGCTCGACGAGCCCCCAATCAAGATGATGCGAACAATCAACAATAATTAACAAACCAGAGTTACGTATATACGAGAATTGAACATGCTTATTTATTGAAGTTCATATATATATATTTAAATTCTACCAGAGGGACGTATGGTTCCCATATATGGGACATCAAACAATTAAAATAATATATTCAAAAAAGAATCACATGACAAGAAATAAATACATAAATACAGATACGCTGAGCACTGTGATAGTTAGCGTAAAATTATTATTTCTGGGAAATTCAAATTTGCTATACGTAAATTACGTAACTACAGTTCATTGTTCACACTGGAACCGACGCAGGCTGTAGAAAGCTTAACTTCTTAGCGTCGACTTCGTATTGTGGAGCCGACATACACCAGTCAAAGTGGCTGTTATTTTTGGGAAGTGTTAGTGACCAATTCACGTTCGGTAGATGCCGGTGCACAAAGTCATTTGACTGTCATATCGGAAGAAGGCAAATCCATGATAGTGTCTTGAAAACCAATGCATGGAATCACTACACGACCACGTGTAACCGTCAAACCACGTCCGAACAATCCAGCTGCTGTTCAACTCAAATTCTACCACAGTACTGAAATTCAGACCACATGATGAATGCCCATGTATACTAAAAAGTGTAGCGAATATTATAGTATGGCTCAAACTGCCATTGAATTATGCAAATCAGATTAGATTAACTCAAGACTGAACAATGACTATAATAAATAAATTTGTATAAACTACAGACTACATTTCTATGATATAGAATATTGAAATATCGTTACATCCATCAACAGTGACAGTGTTTGTACAGGTGTGTTATCATTTTAATCCTCACATTCAGTCAAATTAGAATTTCCATTGCAGCTTGTCACATATCCAGGGTTTATTGTACAGGTTTATATTTTAACAATTATTATGAATTCCGGATCATTCATCCATTACTATCTCTGATCTCAAATTTAATTAATAAACACACTCACAGATCTAATTCCTTAAAATCTAACCCCATGACGACTTCCATTTTGTTCCCTGTGCCCTGTAGCTTTGTCTCATTTAGTTTTCAATTTGATCAGCTGTACTGTTGCATCATAAGTTTACTTTTGATAATAGCATATAATCTCAGCCCATTTTCACCTTCGATGATAGGTACACGGCGGTTCTATTTACGAAACATCAACAATACCTGTTAAATGTCCTTCTCACCTGAGTCTCTAAAATCTTTACAAGGTAAAGCTACCTTGACTTCAACAACTCCTATAATATTAACCTCCAAAGAGGAATGTAGAATGTATATGACATAGCATTATTATGGAATACAACGTAATTTACAGAGAAAATGCTGATTTCCGTTCAACGTTTATATTCTATTATTATAAATATCCACTGAAACAAAATATGCAGGTTAGTAACCGATCATTACGTTACCTGTATTCGACGTATTCTTGTGTACTTCTATGTTATGTACGCGATGTAAGCCCATTGCAATTTACATTTATGTTGATGAAGTCCGGTAACGGTATCGGCGATATATTTATCCATAAACGATGTGCAAGTTACAACATAACCATTTTCAAGTAAAATGTGTATTAGGTATAATTTTAAGTTGAGAATTTATGGTTTCCATGAATGGCATGTATATGTAGGTACTTCGACGCATTTACCTTGAATTAATACAACCCTGATCTTCAGATGTACTTTGTAACTTGTATTTCACATGCCCTATTTCTGAATTACCCTGTTCGTGTTTAAATAAATCCTGAAAATTTCAAGCACTGAAATAATATTGAATGTTAGCACAGCGCTCGCGATATTCAAATTAGGGCTCAAATTGTTATACATATTTTATTTTCGTATACTTTGATCTGTTTCTGAAAGCAATTGTGAATAAAAGAAACAAAAAGTAATACTCCCGAATCGTATAAAGTGGCCTCGTACAGCTTGTTTTAAAATCGCGTGCTGAGTACCATTGTTAAAGCATCATAAGCCCGCCAACGAGAAGCACAGTTAAGTACGAATCAGGTCGCCCATCGAATAAATCATGCTTGTGATTGGGTTTAATAATTTATTGTGCCGCAAATATGTAATAATGATAAGCATACATTGGTTTGGACAGTATACTATATACCAGTACTAACTAGAAGAAATATATTATTTCTCTCTCGTCTGAAAAAAAAACACCGAAAAATTTGTTTGGCGAAACTCCTTGCAAAAGGCATTGTTGAAAGACCATTTCGTCGAAGGTTCTAACCACTTACACGACAGTTGAATCAATCGTTATTTAAGTATCACAATACCAACAAGTGTGGTATTGCTGGAAATGTTGTATGTAATTGCCGGTTGCGTAAAAAGAAAGTACAACAACTCGCTTTAATAACATAATAAAAAGGAGTTCAAAAAAGAAGACAAATATATATATATATTTAATTCACACAAGCTATTCCAACTCCATATTATTGCCAGTGTTCAAATTGCTATTCGCAAGGGACGCCGGGAACCAGAAAAACCGTTCTCCCATACCTAGAACCGAATTGACTCACGGAAAATTTGTTTATTTCTCAATGATATATATCTATCACCTATGTTCTCACTCTATGTTTTCCCGCCAAATTATGCGGTCATGCTATACAAGTTTTTCAGCCAAGTGATGTAAGACAAAATTGCAAAGGAACATTTTCTGCGGACAAAATCTTGTAGACACACGCCTGTGAACACATCCGGGTAGTACAAACTCCCAGACCAATCATTGCATGGAGACAATGACATTTAATATTAGCGTATCATTTTTATTTATTTTATTTATTTTTTTCAAGTTCAACGATTTATGAAGTCGCAATAGCTTCTTTTTTTGTATTTTTAAATAAAAATAAAATTTTTAATAAATGATCTTTCAGAACTACATCAACGTTCCTCCTTGTATTTTAATGTTCTAGGCAAAAAGTAACAATTTACTTATTAAACGAGGTCTGTAGAAGAAGGGAGTAACATCCTTCAATAGTGTATGTATTACCTGAATTGATAACTTGTAAACTAGAATTTTGATCGGCAAGGGCGCAATAACATATATAATACTGTTCGTGAGTTCTAAATCATAATATGTAGCCGTTTATATAATGTATACTAACACTTGCAAGGCAAGCAATGCATCACGATCGAATAAATACGTGTTACTTGATACAGCATAAACGACACCATCACATATATATGCACACAACGATATTTACCACATCTCGCTGTTGTTACGCATGCTGTGATTGGTTGAGACTCAGTCGCATGACATTGAATAAAAATGGATATTACATGGTGTATTACAGGGTATATTACATGGGTATATCACATGGATGGTGTCACTGAAACAACTGCGCATAACAAATTGTCGTTCCCTGCACTGGTGCTGCCCGGCCGCAGTTGTTGTCGGGGTTGCTTTCAAAGTTTTAAAGGAACTTTAGCCATTCGAAATAGATAGTGACCGTGCCAGAAAGGATATTAAGTAAGATACTCTGTTTTATTTATTTTTATTTTATTTAACACTTTATTTAAAGAGGGTAGGCCAATATACAATAAAGTAATTTTCATTGGGCCCTCTCTGTAGCCTAAAAAGGCTGAATTTCTGATATAGAATGGCAAGTTATTCCATAGAGTTTACCCTCTATACTGAAACGTCCTCTGACCCATGAATGTTTTTCATTTAGTAATGCGTAAATTATTTTGAAGAGAGGAATGTGTACTATACTTGTGGGTTTGGGAAATGGGACTGAACATTTCACTTATATATAAAGGCGCCAAACCATTGGTTGCCATATACATTACGATACCTAGAAAATATGAAATTCTGTAATCCATAGGCAAGATACTATGTTTTTTGAACAGTTCAAACGACGATTGGCTAAAGTTGTCAGAGGAAATCACACGAACTGCCCTTTTCTGAAGCTTATACACCCGACATAAATTTGATTGACTTGTATTGCCCCATACTATACAGCAATAGTCCAATAACGACTGAATAAATGAAAAATACAATGTTCTTCTGACGGTAATAGGTAAGAAGCTGCGAACTCTCATAAGAAAACCAATTCTTTGGCTAAGCTTTTTACAAAGCATATGAACATGATGATCCTATGATAGACTTTTATCTAAAACCACCCCGAGCGACTTTTCGAAACTGACTGTTTTAATTATTTCACCATTGAAGTTAACCAGAAAATCTTCACCAATATTATTTAGCCTTTGACGGAATCAAACAAGCATAGAATTTGATTTAGATGTGCTGATTGACATGTAAGTGCAATTAACCAAACGCAAAATTGTCCAAACATCATCATTAATGCACTTTGTGACTACATTGATACTTGGTCCAGACGATAAGTTTGATCGTCCGCATACATATCAATGGAACTATTTTCAAGAAATAATGGTAGGTCATTAATAAATAGAAGAAATAATAATGGTCCTAAAATTGAACCCTGTGGTACGCCAAGACGAATATTGACAGCATCCGACTGTTTACCCATCAAATACACAACTTTCTTTCTATCAGTTAAATAAGAATTAAACCAAACAAGGGAGATCGGAGAAATGCCATAAATTGAGAGCTTATTTAATAATACACATGTTTATCTACCATATCAAACGCCTTGCTTAAATCAAGGAAAAGCAAACCACGCAATAAACCATCATCCATATTTCTAAGTAATGCATTACATAGCTTAATCATGGGTGTATAGCAATAATGTGATTTCCGAAAACCTGACTGCGATTTAAAAATTAAATCATGACTATTCAAATAATGGTATAAGTGATCATGCACGTGTTTTTCAAAGATTTTTGAGATTATTGGGAGCAGCAAAATTGGACGAATCCACCCTTGTGTAATGGAATAACTTTGGCATTCTTAAACATGTCTGGAAAAATACCTGATGAAATGCTGAGGTTGAATAAATAAACAATACTTTCATGAATGAACGGAGCAGAAATACGCAAAAGTTTAGATGATGTATTGTTAAGGCCAGCTGACTTAGAACTGGATAGTGAGAACAGTTGGTTCTTCACGAACTGGCGTGTGACCGGCGGAATAACAAATTGTCAAGTATTGGTCAATTTGGGTTTAATAAATTTCCGTAAATTCGTAAAATATGAATCACCCACTGAAACATTGGGTCGTAACTTTTCGGCAACAGAAGCAAAATATGTATTGAAATTATTAACGATTTTTTCGAGGTTATAGCCAACTGAAATATGAACATTGAGTGAGTTAGGTTTACCACCACTGATCAAATCGTTAAGGGATTTCCACAAGGCGGCACTGTTGGAGCTATTGATTTTAATAAGTTGAATATAATGATTTTTCTTAGCGGCCTTGATTAAATTAACTACCAAATTACGTTTGGCTCTATATTGGTTAAGGACAGTAACATCATTCAAAGTATGTGCAAGCCTCCGAAGTTTGTCTCTTTCTCTAATTTTAAGTAGAATGTCCGTATTCAGCCATCCTGGCTGTCTTAGTTTTTTCACACGTCTACAAACAAATGGGGCATGCGAATCACAAATATTATTAAAAATAGAATGCCAAATTTCAAAAGCTAAATTAGTATCAGTAATGTTGTGTACGGAAATTAGAGGCGTGTTCCGAAAGTCAGCCAAAAATAGAGACTCAACGAACACTTTAAAATTTCCATAACGAATAGAAACATGGTTGTTTGATTTAGGAAAGGAACGGAGTTTGCGAACCACGAATAAAGGGTTATGATCCGAAATAACCAAATTGTGAATGAGAGCCAAATTAACATTTTCATTATGATTTACATACACGTGGTCGAGACATTTACCGGACGTAGGCCTTGTAACACCATTAATAATTTGAGAAAAGCCTAAATCAGCTAAGCAATTAAACAAGTAGTGTGTACAATTAAATAGAACATCATAATTAAAGTCACCAAAATATACATTTATTTGCCTTCTAGGTAAGCTCTTTCAATGTTATGAGCTAACAGCACATCAATGTTATGAACAGTACTTGGAGGTCTATAAACGCAACCAAGTAAAATAGACCTACAACTGGGTGGAGTTAATTCAATCCACATAATTTCAAGAAAATTGTACTCAAGGTCAATTCTACGACTGAAAACAAAGTCAGAGTTGATGAAAGCCACAAGACCACCCCCTCTCCCGTTTGGACGGTCGCGCCTAATTAAATTGAAACCATTAATATGAAACTCATTGTCATGGTAAGACGAATCAAGAAAGGTTTCACAAACAAAAAATAGGTCGACTTGTTTTTTACAATCAGCAGTAAGTATCAAATTAAGCTCGTCAATTTTGTTAGATAAATGGTTAATATTAATAAACCCAGGCCTCAGACCATTCTGGAGGTTTAACTTATTCACGAGATTGCAATTGTCTGAAGCACTACAACTGGAGTAGCTAGAAACGGCCGTCTCATCCTGGCCGGATATCTAAAAGTTACAGTATTTCTGCTTGTGACCCGTTTTCCCACAACTCCAGCATCGAATACCTGTTACTTGACGACATACGCGAACTGTATGGCCTGCCTCGCCGCAATTGTAACACCTTACATCGCTACTGTTGTGCTGCTGTCTATTTAAATTACACACGTGGAAAGTATGACCAACACTACCGCAGCTGTAGCACGTGACACGTCGTCTGCTATTAGAATGGATATGAGGATTCAAATTATTCCCATGGATACTTCTACGATGAGCACTATTACGTCGGTTTGAAACTGGATGGATCGAGTGATAGGACACATGGTATTAAAATTTCCCAGCAACCTGCCTGTACCCCGGGCATTCAAATGAACCTTGTCATTGTATAAATTAGTGTTAATGTACCAACATTGTTACGTAATATTGTGTCATTGTCAATGAAAGAAGCACCATTGTTTTCCGCCACGAGTCGAAGTGATTGATTTAATGAATTCACAGCTGCATGCAAATAGTCGTCTCTTAGACACACACTTGAAATAAAAATCTTGGTTGCTGGATTAATAGCTTTAACTTAGATAACAGATGATGTGCATTCGTTAACGATGTCATGTTCAAAAATAAAATTCTGAACATCATTGGTTCCACAATAAATGATAACCGAGTCACTCTTTGCAATCAATTCGGACATATTGACAATACACCTTGAAACATGCTGGAAAAGCGCCCCTGACATTGCAATCACTTCGGTTTTGTATAATCTACTTGAATCAATATCTCGGAGAAGTGAATCTCCAATAATAATTGAATTAAGCCGATCTGATTCAGATTCATATGGCGGAGCTTGTGGTGGAGAATGATTGACTTCACAGTGCTCTTCGGAAATACCAGGTGGTACATTTTCCATACAGCCATCGTTAGAACTAATCTTGGACTCAAGACTACGTATTCTGCTTTTCAAATCTAGTATATATTTGTTCTGTTGCACAAATATGTTTCTAAAAGTTTCCAGATCCTTTAATAGAGCATTAATTATAACTGGGGATACTAGTGGTATATTGTCTGCGTGGCCATCTTCAGTGGTAGAATCGATGCTATTGGTAACAATGGCGGACGCCATGGGTGTGGTACTTTCCGAAGGGGCACCGAATCTACGCTGATTACAAGATACACATATTGGATAATCAGCTTTGCTCAAGTTAACTAACTTTGGATCATCATTTCCACAGTCATTACACTTCATAATGCGATGATACGTTTAAACTGCTTGACTAAAACACAAGGAATTGCTCAGCACCCAAACTCACGTCAGCACCCAAACTTGCATGCCATTACCAATGAAAACAGGTCTGTATGAAAAGTGATGGATATCTATGATTCCTAATCAGTAGCGCAGCAGTTCACAATGCGTGATTTCCGCTAAATAAATTGCACGTAAACTATGGTACACTTCAAATTACTCTAAAAGTATAATACTGAACGTATCAAACAAGCAACTCCGACATTTACACTATTTCCTTTCTGAAGTTAATCTAACGAATACTGGAACGCAGATTTACGCCGACATAAACGTAGTAAAAAATGTTGTCAATTCGTCTAACGGCTAGAACGGAAATTTGAATTTTTCATGCAGATTCTGTGTGAGAGCATCCAATTTAAGAAGCAAGATGACCAGTGGTTTGCACTGTACATAATGCTATGTCATATACATTCTATTTCGAATGCCTTTTATGAAGAGCACATTTTTTACATGTACCCTTTCTTCTTTGGAGGTTAATATTATAGGAGTTGTTGAAGTCAAAGTAGCTTTAACTTGAAAAGATTTCAGAGACTCAGATGAGAAGGACATTTAGCAGTTATTGTTTCGTAAATAGAACCGGCGTGTACCTATCATCGAAGGTGAAAATTGGCTGTAATTATATGCTAAAATGCTTTTATTGAATCAAAAGTAAACTTATGATGCAAAAGTACAGCTGATCAATTGAAATAAATGAGACGAACCTACAGGGCACAGGGAACAAAATAGAAGTTGTTAGATTTTAAGGAATCAGATTTGTGAATGTGTTTATGTGGTCTGAATTTTAGTACTGTGGTAGAATTAGAGTTGAACAACAGCTGGATTGTTCGGACGTGGTTTGAAGGTTACACGTAGTCGTGCACTATGTAGTGATTCCTTGCATTGGTTTTCAAGACACTCTCATAGTTTTGCCTTCTACTGATATGACAGTGCACCGGCATCTACCGAACGTGAATTGGTCACTAAAACTACCCAAAAATAACAGCCACTTTGACTGGTCGGCTCCACAATACGAAGTCGACGCTAAGAAGTTACGCTTTCTACAGCCTGCGTCGGTTACAATGTGAACAATGAACTGTAGTTAAGTAATTTACGTATAGCAAATTTAAATTTTTCCCAGAAATAATATTTATGCCCACTATTTTACGCTAACTATCACAGTGCTCAGCGTATCTGTATTTGTGTATTTATGTGATTAATTTTTGAATATATTATTATAATTGTTTGATGTCCCATAGATAGGGACCATACGTCTCTCTGGTAGAGTATACATATATATTTATGAACTTCAATAAATAAGCATGTTCAATTCTCGTATATACGTAACTCTGGTTTGTTAATTGTTGTCGATTGTTTGCATCCTCTTGACTTGGGGCTCATCGAGCTACACCTGCCTCTTCCCTACGTGTCCAACCAACGTGACAATGGGAAAACAGGAGAGCAGGCTTACCAGATTCTAATGCTATATATGAAAAGGTAAGCGCAATATTAACAACATATTGCAATCTAGAGTGATATGCGATCGAATAACCTGTGGTCAATGCCACATACATCCACAAGTTTATTGGAACAACAAAATCTGGGTTATAGTTGTCTAAACGTTCAGACAAGTTCTGATAGTTGAAGAGGGATACAGATATGTTAGTTGTTACGGAAGTTGAAACCCAATAAAGACGCAATACTAGGAAACTAGCCAGTACCAACAAATCTACACCAAATATTTGGCCATAGCTGTTCAACCGAAAGCCAACCGACAAAGGCATGAGAAGGTGATTATTCAAAACCTCAAATCTATGAACCAAAGATTGTGGTAGCTGAGTGCTCCAATCATAATCCGAAATTGTAAGTTGTGATGAAACAACACGATTGCCATGAAGGCCAAACACATCGGTACAACATTGACTTCTTGCAGTTAATATGTGATAACAAAAGACCCCAGAACAGGAAATGGCACACTCTGTATTTCCTATGATTTACTTTCTGTGGGTAAAGCGACATTATTTTTACACTTGTGTTATTTTATCAGCGACCTATGGAGTGTCATATCATGTTTCTGTGCTTGTAACATATTGTTCTAACTTGAAATATATCAAATGATGGAGTTAAAAGACTTTGCAAGTGATGTTAATTGGTTTTATTAATTGCTTACTACAAAACGTTTACTTTGCATAAGCAAAGATGTTTGTATGATGTACCATTGAAATAGTATCATGTATGTACGTTTCTCAAAATAGGAAGCCGTTTTTTTTTATCAAATTGTCATATCGTGACACTTAACGATTGTAATAATTGTACTGAATGCTCATACACACAGTATACCTACCACATGACCTACAAAGCTAGTACATACACCATACCTACTTTTAACATACTGTCCTGCACTGAACGCCACAAGATCATAAAGGTCAATAAAACGTAACTAATATAATTCTTTTTTATTGTGACATACTAAGAAGAATGTCATGTTTAATTATTGTGAATGTATTGTAATCTAATTAGCTTAATTTTGAATAGGCAGTTTAGCAATTTACATTGAATTTGAGTCAGGATTCTACATGTTGTACTCTAGAGATGTCATGAGGTCATCACGTGATGCAGCAGAAATTTCTGGGGAAAAAATGCGTTATTTGTGACAAACTCACTCAAAAGCAATGAGTAGACCATGAGTGATGCTGATAAAACTGAACTTGTAATCTAAAACGAGTTTCTTAATGCTCCTTCGACGAATCTTCGCGTTTAGGAAGAGCATTATAAGAACTCGTCTTATTGAAACACTTTGCTATGATTTATTTGATTTCTATGTGACTGCAACGAAGTACAAATTTAAGAAATGTTATGGAGGGTAATTTGGACTGTATAATCCCATACAAGAAATGTAGAAGATATGATTATTGAATGAATTGTCATTCTAATCTTCTGGTCATCGCCATCATGATGTTTTTTATAGAACTGACACGAAACTATACGTCCCTTTGCATTACGTTAGCGTAATTATTTAGCTCAAATCTGAATAACGTTATAATAATATGCATAATATGCATACACGACGTGATGCCAACAACGACGAGTTATGTTATGAATTAGAACAGGGCCCCCATTCGAGCGGGTAAACATTTTATATCCTTTTTTAATGTTAAAACACGTAGCGCCCTCTAGTGTTTTTTCATTTTCTGAGAAGTTAACCGATGTCGAATAGATGATCTCTCATGTCCGAAGACAGTGCCCAATTTTCGCTGTTCTCGGCGTTTCCAGGCAAGTAGGAAGCAGGTAACTAGAAATCGCCACATTGTTCCGCTGGGCCGGGATTTGGGTCCTGGATTCACATGACTAAAAGAAGTGATTCGAAAACGTGCCAATTTTTGTTCTCCGTAAACAAGTCAATATTATTGCAATAACGCCAATGTCCATTCAGTCTGCTTGCTTAGGCTTCATATTTGAGATGGTTCTGGTATTACCCGTCATTTGGTGCAAAGTAATATCAAAGGAAACAATTATATATTTGCGCAACTTTTGAGAGTAAAAGGAAAACCCTGCTTTATATATAGTACGACCACATTTGTAGCGGCTGAAATTAATTTCATTATATGCGGGTTGGTACTACGAGCGTATGTGTGATTTAACTCAAATTCATGCATTTCCAGGACTAGAGAATTGCATACTGCATACATTCCTTTGGAAGGAAGGTCTCCTTCCAAACTGATTTGCCAAATAAATTTATAGAACCCTTCAGAATTCAAGAGGAAAATGCAGTTCAATCCGTGTTATTTTTGTTTCCACATCCTTTATACCAACAACAATATTTTACATTACATATTTCTGATTAAAGTATTCCATTGCACGAAACAATGATGACAATTAATTAAATATGACTTACCGGCTTACCGGATTTTGATAATATTGTATTTTTTTAAGATTGGAGAAAAAAAATAAAGATTGGTAAGAGCGGACGGGATGATATTGCTAATATTTGAATTTAATTTTAGTTAATGTGGATTAATGTTAATGTCTTCGTCACATGTGCCAGAATAGCTATATACTGTTCAATTACCTCACTTCGCGGTTTTATGGGTTAGGACGGTTGAAAAATTGAAAGATGAATGAAATAGTCCAAGAGCCAGATAGGTTTTATTTATGTTGGAAGCGCCAAATGGTTTGAGGAATGATTCTAGACCGAAATTTCCTCAGGAATTCAAAAATCAATTTCTGATGAGGATATAGGTAGACCTAAGACTAGAAAATTGAGCTTGAAGATGGGTACCGTAAAAAAAAAGTTGACAAAAAATGTAATTTTTTTATATTGTCTTTATAGTTATTATGAGCTCTGTCGTGGTGTGTATTAGTTATTTAATAACATTTTTCATTGAATTTTATTATCAGCATGTGTTTAGTTGTTTATATTGATGCATATAGGTTTTGAAAATCCAAGATGGCCGCCATTTTTACTGATGGGTTGCCTTCAAAATCCAAGATGGCTATCATTTTTTACTGGTGGGTTGTCTAATTTGTATCGGTTATTAATATAATTGATGAATAGTACTGTCCAGGGGTCTGAGGGTTTATTCTATTTGGTAATTTACTCGGCAATTCAGAAATTTATCTCTGAGAAGCATATAGGTAGACCTAAGTCTAGAAAACATAACTTGAATTTGGGCATCATCACCAATCATATACTGCATACACATATCACCGTTTGGGCCAGAATTAGCTATATCATAGTTTGTAAAGCTCATTTAATTTCATTATGAAGATACATGTATGTTCAATGTTTGATGTTTCTCGTGCAGATGTTTACAATCCAAAATGGCTACCATATTGACATTTGCATATAATATATCTACTAGTAGTTAATATGATTTGTTCTTCAATAACTATGATATTATAAGCCATTGTAATATGGCCATGACACAATATGAGAAATTAGGATCACTTAGGCACAACATGTGTGGCAAACTAAATAATTTAATTTCCACCCAGATTCATTATCATAACATACATAATAATTTCTATCAGTATTCTGCATATCTATAAATTATATCAACAGTCATGGCATTGAGTCCACACCATACTTTCTATTGATCAGTATGAATAATTTGTTATCACATGATTCAACAAAAATCTAAAACCGAATACAGTTCACTGTTTGTCAAGTTGAACCATTTATGGCAAGGATGTTAAACAACATCTTCATCCATGTTCATGTCATCAGCTCCATACAGGTTTTCACCATAAGTGACATCTTCATCTTCCTGTTCATCTGTGATTGTTTCATTTGAAAGATTGAGAGCCTTGTAGATATTAGTTGGCAGCTGATCTCCATCATACCATTGGATTTGATACACACCATCAACCAGACGCCAACCATGACCATCAGGTGAATGATCACAGGGTTTCTGGAATGCAGCCTTTTTCCACATTAATGCAACATAGTTTGCCCTCTCCAACTGTTTCAGCAGAACTTGGGAACATGGAGGCATTGAACTTGGGTTAACACCTTTGATGGAATCTAGGGGGTCATCCAAACACTTTGGAGCATATATTTTTTGGAACATCATATAACGAGCTTGGTTTACACTAGACAGCTTGGATTGTCCATACAAATGACATACAAATTTCTCACAAGCCTTGACAGTGTCTGTCGTCAAGGGTCCATTTCCAAGTGCAGCCATAAATGCTATAAAACATGCCTGTTTTCTCATCAATTCAAAGGGTTTCACCTTACCTTTTCCGAGAAAGGATGGTATATAATCACACCCTGTCATTGCATGTAATCCAGGCAGGGCACGTGTAACTTCCTTTGTAAGATTATCCACGAGATTGTTGACACTGATGAATCTTCTGGTGTTGTTAGTATTAAGTCCTGCATCTAACCATACATTGATGTCAGTGTCAGTATTGGCAATGTAGTTCAGCAGTATGATCAATACATCTGTATCATTACTTCTAATTGATATTTTGACTGCATCTTGCACTTGAGATATGAAGTCAAGGTGAAACACCATTCTGGTGTCAGCTTCTTCGTGGAAGGACCTTAGTGCTGGAACAGTAACTCTGCTGACTTCACCATCGGTTGCAGTGAAGCAGTAGCACTTGTCATCAACTGCAAGATACACAGCAAAATTCGCAAGCAATTGTGCATAAGATGTATTCGCCCACTCAACTGCCAGAAATTTCATGAGTTGGGTTTTGAAGGAGGGAGATCGAAGTGCATTCTGCCAATCCTTGGGCCTATTTTGATCAGGCCCAGTGATGTTGTATACCATTTCATCTGCCCCTCTCCTTTGTCGCTCAGCATCTTTGATAGATGGGGTGTTATATACATCACAGACTAGATGCACCTGTTGAGCCATACAAGTGATTTGACAGAGAAGGGATTCTGCTAGTTGACCAAACAACATTGGAGGATTCCTTTGAGTATGCAAGAGGAACGAAGCATCCACAATGCACACATCTACATCAATAGGTATTGGAGGGTTGTTCAAATGAGTTTCAAGTCTGTGCATGAGCTTTGATTTGTCTGTGGTATTCATGCTTCCATCGCTATGTGCTAGTGATAATGGAACTGGTGTTAGTGGATATTCCAGAACTTTTTCCAGGTCTATCTTCTCCATGGTACTTATTAACAGTAGACGCCCAAAGAGATCACGAGTTCCTTCAACTTCCAGAACCTTTTTCTTCAATGGAAGCTTTGTCTTCACTGATGCTGATGCAAAATTAGATACCTTTCTTCTGGGAATGGGTTTTTCAAACCGAGTAGGGTCTTCAAAACAGCCTTCTCTAAATTCTGCTGACCATTTTTCACCCTTCACAATGAAACTCAGCAAATCATCCTTTATAGGAGCAGGTACCTTCTGACCAGAAGTGAAGCAGTATAGATTGTTGTCTGGTTCCAAGGAGAAGGGATTCATAGTAGACTGGATTCCACTAACTATTTTCTCAAGATCTTCTTGATCTCTCAAAATTCTGTGTTTCTTCAAATCCTTAGTGATATCTTCAGGAATATTCAAACCAGCTGAATGCAACAGACTGCTGACGATTGAACTACGTACTGACCTTGTTATCATCCAACGCTTTCGAGCATTTTCTGAGTGCACAAAAGACCCCATGCCTGTATGCCGTGATGCAGCATCAGCATTCACCGTCTGTTCAAGTGTCATATCAACTGCCGTACGAGAGAAAGACTTGTTTGTTCTTCTCACTGAGAATGCCCCATCTTCTAGCATTTTCATGATACCAGGATGAGTATGTTCTGCATTCAAAAGGTTCAGATTATAACGTATCATCCACCTGGAATAATTTGGACGATTTCCTGCAAAAAATACTGGAATTAGCTGCTCAAGAGCATATAAAAAGAGAGACAAATCATTTGTTCTGCATGCTCTATTGAAGAGGAGGAATCTCCTGACAAGGTTTATATACATCAACCAGTACTGTTGTGTGCTCCCATGCTGTCCACTCAAGGTCTCATCACAATAGGCTTCATATTTGACCATCAGATCTATATAGTGCTGGGATTCCTCAAAATCAGCAAGTGTTAATGGTGACAATGAAGCTGTCACATCATGAAGCATGTCTCTGAGTTCATCACTCAGTGGCCCTATCTTGTCTAGGAAGGCATTAAAATGGAGAGATTGCATTGCTGTAGCTAACAAAGGATGTAGTCTTTTGCACCTGTTGTAGTGTTTTCCAAGAATGAAGCCTCTCACTGAACCTAGACCTAACACTTCCATTTCTGTTATGATGTTTGGGCCACCTGAACCATCGATGAAATATCCCAGGCATCCAAAATATGCAAGAGCAATGTGGAAGGCACCAAAGCATATGAACACATTATCATAGGTGGGTGATTCCTGAGCTTGGATTTGAAGAGCGGGTTTGGCTATGGCAAGATCATAAGTAACAACGGCATACTGCTCTCCACATTCCTCAGCCACCTTCTGTGATACTTTAAGTGTTTCAGCTACAACATCAAGTTGAGTTGGTGGGAGGCTGATATTTTCCATGTACTCAATCCTCTGTAAAGGTAAGAGATCTTCTGTAACTAGAGCATTCCATCCAGTCCAGAGAGGGGCAGACTCCAAATTCATACTGATCATCCAAAGGATGTCTCTCCACTCAACCAGAGTAAGATTAGGTGGTTTCTCAATCTCTCGGTTTGCATAATCAAATTTGGACATTTTTGGCTTCTTTCGATAAGGTACTAAGGATTTTTGAGATCCAGCAAATACTCTTAACTTCTGCTTTTTCTTTTGAGGAGCACTGAAGATTTTATCATTGTTTAGATCAGTGATGGTGCTTGTAGGTATATTCTGGTAGCAAATGCCAACTGTGTCGTGGACTGATCCTTTGCCTGAAACTGTTTCTGTGTTCTGATCAAAGTTATCCCAAGCCAAAGCAGTTGCCAGACCAGACTGTCTCAGCAAACCATCAGGCGTTGCAATCTTACGCTCACTAATTTCTGTAGCAAGTCGTGTCTCCAACTCTTCTGTTATCTGGTAACTGATACTATGTCCCATGCGATTCAAGACATCAATAACCTTGCGGGAGCCTGTGATACTTTTCATGCCAAGACCCATCGTCAGATGTTTTCCAGGTTTGATTACTCCTCGACTGGCAGCAAATAGGACATCACAGCAGGTGGAGTTGATCAAACGTGTCACTTTCTCACTGGTTTCCTCATCTGCAAAATATACAGAAATATTTAAGTATTAATTTTTCGCAAATACTGTATCTGTAATTTGCCAGTGAGTGAACAGAATTCACAATATAATCAGACAGGTTTAAATAGACAATTGACAAAACAACACGACTTTAAACATGACATCAAACAACATATATCACACATCTTTAATCTACGATACCTGAGGAGCCAGTGTACAATACACGGAAGAACTTCACCAACTCATCTGGCGGTTCTGCTTGACCTTTAGCAAGAGCCTCTACAGATAAGCTTTCAGGTAATTCGTTCAGGTTTCTCTCAATTTGTTTCACAAGTCCTCTCAAGTAGAAGGCAGCTTCAACAATCGAGTTTTGGTCAAAATTGGCCCTCTTTATTGCTGATTCCTGACTAAGATTGGCATTATATAAGATGATGCCAGTCTTGTTGCTCTGTTTACACTGTTTGAGCATGGGGAATGTCTTAAGGATCTTCTCTTTGAGTGACTGTGCAGAATAACTAGTCTCTTCTCCGATTTCTCTCAGGTATTTGGAATGCAGGGATGTTAGAAATTCAGCACCCTGGACATCAACTAATGTTTCTTTGATGTGATTTTGCAGGTTGTTGAATGCACGTTCATGATGTGATGGATCAACATCCATCTCCTCAGATTTAGAACAAACTCCCTCTGCCTTATGTAGATAAGAGCGTTTGCAACTGTGGTGATATTTCATCTCTTTCGAAATCATGTCAACACCACTGATTCGGGCTAACATTTTATCATCATTCAGCATGAGAGCTGAATCGTATATGGCCTTAGCTGCATCTGTAGTTTCACAGTTTCCAAGCATCTCCTTGCTATATCGGCCTTTAGACTTTTTGGCAATACCACAAAAGAGACATACTGCTGGAAAGATACCAGATGGCTGTGGACGTGTACCCTCTATGGCTGATCTCAATGTATATTGTTTAATGTCAGTATCATCTTCGTCTTCACCTGAAGGTACTGAAATGGCTGTGTAGTTTTTGTAGCAAGTGGTGTGGTACCCGATTGTATCATTATGCATCTCCGGTAGTTTCAGGGACAAATATTTTGATGTCCCACAATGCTTTCTTCTGTGTGCATCACACAATTTAACTTTCCTCCAGGTAGATTTATCAAACAATTTTATTTCTTCATCAGATGTTTTTCTGTCCAAATGTAAAACACATGTCCTGGCAGTTCTTTCCGGAATTTTGCTTTCTGTCATCATGATATCTCACTACAATCAGTTATCTACATGAAAATAGAATATTATATTCAGCTCATTGCATTTGCATTTGAAAATTATTATCATTTAGTACATCTAATATACCTTAATAAATGTTGATATACAATATATTCTGAAATACTAGTGTGATGTTGATTCAATGGTGCTCCAAGAAAGGAAACCTCACCTAAAGTGTAAGTTGTCCAGACGTTGACCACTTTAAATAAAGTATGCAACAACATGCGTCTAAAATTAATATGTCAGCTAAACTTTTGTCGAATAAAGTTTGCATGTGAAAATATGTCAGTAAATACATTTTATAATGCTATCCTCAGCTAAAATTTTGTCTAAGTTTGCATGTGAAAATATGTCAGTAGAGAAATGTTATAATGCTATCTAAAGATTTTTATAACAAACATACATATGTCTATGCGTTGTCACCTTGGATTTTCAAGATATATGAAATACTGATCATGTCACTATAACAGAATCAATTGAAATATGTCAACAGATAATTATTACATACCGACCGACATCTCCTTGCAACATTAAGATGATTTCCGATTTCCACCATATATGCCAGCACAGATCTTCATACAAAATCTTTTTGCCGAGCACAGGTTTTTTTAAATTTAATTGAGTTAATTGCCATATACAATAAACCCTCAAACCAGATGACAGTTCAATTCACAATTTCTCAGAATGTTTTATTAAGGATTTATATTGATAACCGACACAAAATAGGCAACCCATCAGTAAAAAATGGTAGCCATCTTGGATTTTGAAGGCAACCCATCAGTAAAAATGGCGGCCATCTTGGATTTTCAAAACCTATATGCATCAATATAAACAACTAAACACATGATGATAATGAAATTCAATGAAATATGTTATTAAATAACTAATACACACCACGACAGAGCTCATAATAAATATAAAGACAATATAAAAAATTGACATTTTTTGGCAACTTTTTTTTTAGGGTACCCATCTTCAAGCTCAATTTTCTAGTCTTAGGTCTACCTATATCCTCATCAGAAATTGATTTTTGAATTCCTGAGGACATTTCGGTCTAGAATCATTCCTCAAACCATTTGGCGCTTCCAACATAAATAAAACCTATCTGGCTCTTGGACTAAAATGGAATGGATGTAGTGCGTATATGCATATTTGTGCATTGGGTGGGAAAGGGATTGGAATAGAGTAAATATATTTCTAGTGAAATTTGTCTTAAGTAAATGATTTTTTATTTGTCCCACTATTTTTTTTTTATTTTGACGGAAATTTGATGTGCTTGAGGGGACTGCATGTAAGACAACAATGCAACAGGGCAAGATATTGGGACAGTTAATTTACATCAATGAAGAAAGAGTTTAAAGATGCTATTGTTTGTTGCCATTAATTAGTCATCTTAGTATTTTTTCTTGGAAGTGTACAATTCATTTCAACTAGATAAATTATAATGCAGGACGCCAGTACATTGGTACATGATTGAGACATAAATGTTAATAAAGTGCATTTCATCGCATTTCACCTACATACAAAGGCGATAATAATAACATGTCGATTCTATTGTATCAATGGTATTGACACGATTATTTTAAATCTGATTTAAATTACTTTTTTATGTGAACCCACTCTCAATATCTTTACTGCTGATAACAATCAATATATCAACAACCCGGGAAATACATCAGTATTAGGTATTAAAATACATTCCCAATATGTTTAACAACATAATAGTATATACAGTATGATTTTGTAGATATGTTGTTTTTCTTTTTAAGCACTAGTTTCAGTTTATGAACAAACATGTCTTCTATTCATAACTTTCATTCTGATTGCCATTTGAAGCGATCTGTTTAATAATGAACATAATGCAATAATACATTAAGCTTATTGACACACAAGTAATCTATATCAAGTCATTTTATGCATCACATGCTGCAAATTTAATTGATAATATGTACTAGGTCGGGGTGTCAATATGTGAAGTTAATTGGCTTGGCTCGATCTGAATATCACAAATTTAATTTATAGTTAATCGCATCGCCCAAATCAAGTATAATTACACATTTACCTTTTCTGACCTCGTATATTTTAATATATATTTGAACACACTTGGCAGTTTCATTCACACTATTTGAATTCCACACCATTCGGATACAGATTTTTATGAATACAAACATGCATCTCTTAATTATAAAGAATCAAATTCATGCGAATAATATTAGGTGAAATATATAATATATATGTATTATATATGTGATTTTTATAATTATGTTTGCAACTTTTCCATGTTAGAATTATCCATTTGATATACGTTGAATATAAATACAGTGCTACTAACCTTCATGTTAAATCATATTTATCAGAAAATCAACCTATCGGTTCTCTACTAATTGGAACATCTTATTACAATGTTAAAACTAAGTAGACTCTGACCTGACTGTCATCATTCTCATCATGTGTTTTTTCAAGTTCATGTCAATTGTGAAACAAAAATAGTAAAAACAGCGGTAGATGGACTATAAGTGAGAGTAACACTATTACTGCCAATATATAGACATTTGTCACGTGATTACGTACGTTTTAAACCGTTTCAAGTGAGATGTAATTCAGCGGCGCGGGAAATACACTATAATTTTAGTTCAGTGCAAACTAAAGATTGCGTTATAACACTTGCATGCCATCCGGTCTTACGTACGAGGTTAATTTTATTGATAGGTGCTTTCTAAAATATTATCTTTTCTGCACCTTAAAACGATAAGCCATGAGCTAGTTCAGTGCGTTTAATCCCTTGTATTAAAATGCACGACAATGGTAACACTTACAGTGTAAATACCCCTAGTTTAAGGAGATTTGAATAATCCGAATTTATTAAACAAAATATGATTGTCGCTTAGACAGCTGCGACAATCATTGCTTTCTACGTTTTTGATGTGAATTTTGACCAATATATCTCCGGTACATATAAAATGACAGGAATACATAATTGAAGAATAAATAAAATGTAATGATTTAATGAATAACATGATTCATATATTTATAGATATTAATTTTCTAAAATACTTTTTGAGTGTTTGAGTGTGGTGGTCGCATTTTTGCAGTTGCGAAGCACTTTTGTAAATTCTATCGGGATTGAATTTTCACCAGCCCATCTTCGTTTGACGATCGAACTTTAACAATATCAAACACTTTATATTCGATTTGAAGCAGTTCAAATATCAATGGTATTGATGAGATGCTCACTGTACTTTTGACTTGTTTCCCGTTGACCAATTAGTTACCTTTCTTTTGAAATGTTAGTACTACTCTTGTTGTCACTGCATCATGTCAACATAGGTTCTATATAATAAACTTTTCAATTTGTTAACTGTCTACATAGCAACTGTTCTACATCTTCTGATATATACTTTTAAAAATAGTATTAATACGTGGAAGAAAAACGTGTGAAGATTTGAATGTCAAAATACATGCGCGTTTTAAAGAGAACAATGAATTACAGTAATTACTTCCATCGAGTCACATATGGGGATCAAATATGATACGTCTCGCGCTTCATGTACGCATGCGTGTGTGTAATTGAACCAAACTGCGAGTTGTTCTATCAAAAATGACACGCCGATGTCGTTTTCTCTCTGTTGTCTTTTTCTTATATATTTTATTTGTTTGTGAATTGACGTGGATTTACCGATCGGATACACACACCCAGCACATACGTGTTCCTGAGGGGAGTGATTTCCTGGGTAAAAACCTGACATTAAAAAAACAGCTGTTCCAAAATGTAAGTACATATTATAAACTTCAATGATTATTTTAATTCATAACAGACTGATTTAGTGTACATGAACTATATAGGCGTAAACAATTAAATCAGTTAGTGTGCAAAACCTATGGGATATTTTATCATATTAACGTGTAGATAACTGAAAATTGAATGATATTATGACATATATATCAATTGTTGTTAATCATGAACGTGCGATTAATTTGATATAACATAAAATGTTCATTTCTGTTCATTAAATGTTTTATTTTTAACTATTTTGTACAATATGCACCAATCACGTATGCATCATGAATAAAATCGTAATATAAATATTTTAATTTAAATTGCAGGCTGCAATCGCAAAGATGAATTGGATTAAAAACTCTATCTATGACAGCACCGATGACAATTCCAACACTCAATGTAAACCAGCGTCTCGATTTATTTTCATCAAGACTATGAAAACAGGAGGTAGTACAACAGCAAATATTTTGGTTAGATACGGAATAAAATATAACCTATCTACTATACGATACGATATCGAACATTATATTTGCACTAACCTAAGTGGCCTCGACTATATGGCAATGCATTTGCGCTATAATAGAACTTGGATGGATGGTATAATACCAGATGCTAAATATTTAACTATTCTCAGATCACCATATAGCCAGCTTCCTTCAGCATTTTACTACTTCAAATTCGCCCGTCCTTTGCTCGATTACGCCGATCCATTCCGTCAATACATCGAACACATTGATAATTACACCCATTTTACGGATGAACACCACCAACACAGAAATGGACAGATGTGGTTTTTAAATACACGGTTCGAGGAGAATGAACAAGACAATGAAACGAGTATAAAGCTCGCAATCCAACGAATAGACAAAGAGATTGATTTCGCAATAATTTTGGAGCATTATGATGAATCTTTAGTCGTGTTAAAACAATTGATGTGCTGGAATGACAATGATATTATATATTACATTACAAAGAAAAGTAGAAAAAGAAAAACCGTTACCACAGCTATGGAGAAAAATATACGTGCATGGAATCGAGCGGACGTGCTCTTATACGAGCATTTTAATCATTCACTGTGGGAAAGAATACGAAATTACCAAGGTGACTTTAAAAATGATTTGAAAGGATTTCGGAAAGTTAATGAAAATGCTACACGGAAATGTTCACGTAACAAAGAGGACGTCACCATAGGAAGCTTTTGTTGGAAACTGTTAAACGATACGCCTAAATTGCGTAATTTCGCAATAGCAAATCAAAATTCAAGAAATTTAACTGAAGAACTAGCACATAGATGTGAGTTCCTCTGAGTTTACAAATCTTGTTCAAATATTTAAAAGTAAGTATTTATCTGCACAGTTAATTTTGAGTGAAATATTGAACATAGCACAAATATTTACACTGTTTAAAAAGTATAATATGCATTTCACACATATCGCGAATGTCACTTTTATTTCATTGATATATTCAGATGAGCACATCAAGTTTAATCTAAATATTGATTTAAATTGTATTCACCACTATCCGGGAAGTTTAAACTTACCATTATTCAGTACTAATAAATGCTGTAAGTATACACAATGTAACATTTTAGCAAAAGAAGCTCTGCCTATTGCTTAAAATCGTTTTAGTATATGTTAAATAAATATGCAAAACGTATGTTGAGATTTTATTTAATACTCAAAAACAGTAACGGTCGCAAAAATGCCAAAATAGAGTAATGTAGAATATGTAGAATACCTTTTTACACATAAGAGTTCAAGTATTTAACGGTCAGTAGGATCTCCCAAGTTAGGATTGCCCTGTAGACAAGTCCATGTCTACCAGCATTGACACAGACCTGAATCTCTTTGAATGAAAGTAATATAAATTACAGGCACATTAACACACATTACAAACTTGGACACCAACGTATATGGAACAAAGAAACTTCAACCGATGTGCCTCACAACATGGCATTTTATAAACCAATGGTTTACATTATTACATTTTTATCTTATAATCCTGTTTCGTTTCTGTTATCTTTTATTTTAAAAACCAATTGTTAAAATAGATTTTGTTTTTAAAATACATATCAAGATACATTCTGAAAAAATTGCAACAAATTGTGTATTCCGATTGAATGTGATGACAATTTTTTGTCCACATATCGTAAAAATATCCTGTACTGTTCAATTAAATGTTAAAGTTTGACCGTAATTTCAATACAATACTGCTGATTGTAGTCGTCAATGGAGGCGCTAATCATTTTAATTTAATTCGTGCAAAGTTGTACAAGGTGATTTGAAAGATGATGAATGTCCAAATGTCACCTATATCATTGTCATACTGAACCCCGCGGTTAAATTGTTGCAAACAATATTCAAAAGACCATTGAAAGCCTGAAATATATTCCCTGACTGTCATGTGGGTTCAATGTAAGAGGAGAACAATATCGAAGGTGGTACATTTGATTGCAAATGTTCCCTATGTAGTGCTATTTGAAAACCACAGTTAAATATTTAAAAACAATACTCAGTATTCGAGTGAAAGCAAGCCCAAAATATACAAACCGACGGCGTGCGAACTGAAGGTACAATGATACAGTACAACGTACAAAGTTGTGTGAAGCGATTACAAAGTTGCTAGATTTGCATGAAATTTGACCTAAGTGATTTTCTAAGCCCGTCGTGCAAAGTTCGTAAAAGCGATGAAAAGACTCGTGAATGAGCCTCAAATTGTCGTCAGAAGCATGCAAAAGTCATAGGTCATATCGGAAACGTTCAAGTACATTCAAGATACATTTTGCAATACTTCCAATTGCCGAAAATCAGAAAAAAATCATCAATACCTAATGAGAGGTTGATCGTGTGATCGACCAGACTGAAAAGTTAAGTTTCTCTCTCAAGTATTTTTTTTTTGAAAATTTTTGTTGAAAATATGTATTTCAATCGAATGTGTGGCAGATGTGATGATTTTTGTTCAAAATGTTGTAAGTTGCATTGGGGATCAATAGAGCAAATCTCCAAGTGGAACTATTTTTACATTTTCTGACACACATAGAAATCGTGTATTTTGATTGAAAGTGATGACAATTTTTTTCCACATATCGTAAAAATATCCTGTACTGTTCAATGAAATTTTAAAATGTGTCCTTAATTTCAGTAAAATGCTATTGATTGTAGTCAGTGGTGGCGCTAATCATTTTAAATGATCATGCAAACTTGTGGAAAGTTATTGCAAAATTAGTAAATGTTCTACTGTACTCCGAGGTTGAAATGTTCAAAAGATCATAAAGGCCCAATATATGTTACCTGACTGTAATACGTGCTCAATGTAAACAGTTAGAAGAAATAGTACAAAGTTGTGTAAAACGATTTCAAAGATGGTAACTTTAATTGCAACTGTTTCGTTAATACTGACATGTGGAACCCCGCAGTTTGACAATAATACTCAAAATTCGAACTGAAGCTACAATGATACAAAACAACGTACACAGTTGCTAAATATCTACTTTCAGTTTGTGTTTAATGTTCCTAACCCTGATGTGTATGTTGACATGGGGATGTTTTCATATGTATTGACATACGAGGAGCTTGAACTTACAATTGTGTGGAGAGAAACAACAGGTAGTTTGTATGACGCTATAGTTATACTTATATACTCATAAAAACATTCATAGAATCATAACAGCTTTTCACTGCTGATTGAAATGAACTATGTAAATTCACGTTTTGTGTGTATATATCACGTTTGGAATACACTGACATGGTTTTATGATTGAATGAGTTTATGATGGAACACTACATGATATCCATATTTAGCAAAGAATAATATGATATAGCCACTCTCTATCAATGTATCATGTACCCCGTCTCCCCTTGCATCATCCATCCACTGTATGCCTGATGCCTGATGGATTACCTATCCATACTACCTATATGTTTGCTTGTATTTGTTCATTCTTATTTCATTTCATGGCATGTAATTGCATAACAAAGACATTATTATACAAGTTATACAAAACCACATTTAATATCATTCCACTGTTTTATTGACCATACGTTGACCATTATTGACCATTAAAAATGCTTTTAAGATTATATCACTTTTTTCTCCAAGAATATAGATTTTCTCAACCAAAAGGATATTTAAGTAGTATTTTATATAAATTATTTCAAAGATTTCTTTCGGTATGTAGAATGTGGGTGGGCTACATCATTGATGCATGTCATCTGACACTAATAATGTTCTATACGTTGTGCATTTTGTTCTCAAAACCAATACATCCCGTGTATTATGTAAACCACGTGAATGAAAATCTTGTTTGTAAATAATTCCCACTTCAAATTTTGCAATTTGCACGATTGAGGCTGAATAGTACTTTTGTCATCTCAGATTGTACCTTCATATTGACAGTATACTTGCATTTAAAGCGGGGGAGTCGTCACCTACGCATGCGTCAGATGGCCACATCGTGTCATTGTTTACAAACAAGAGTCTACCCATGAGCCTATGCGTTTTTAGCCAGTGTTGTTATCCCGCGCGGCGCAGGTGCCCGCGTGCGCAGGTGACGATCATCCCGCTTTATGTAAACATGTGGGTGATATAACAGTGGTTTATATAATTCCGGTTCTCTGCTCTTTTCAATATGTGATGCGTATTGGGAACCCATAAAATTTGATAATAATATAAGAATAAGAAAATAGTATCTTAACGTTGTTATTAACAATTTATTATTTATTCAGTATAGAACAGACATAATGTAATGGTGTGTAATCATAAAATAAAGAATGTAGATAATATTGTGGTGTTTTATTCCATTAACGTAACGAATGTATATAATATAATAGTAGTGTTTTGTCATAACAACATAGCGAATATAAATAATGTAATTGTGTTTAATCATAATTACATATCGAATGTACATACTATAATGATGTTTAAGCATAACAACATTGCTAATGTGCATGATATAATTGTGTTTAATGATAATAACATAGCCAATGTACATAATATAATGGTATTTATTCATATAATAATATAACGACTGAACATAATATAATATTGTTCAAACACGTATGATTTCGATATCCGAAATTTGATTTCATCATCTATTTTGAACTTTTTGGCAAATTTTGTTGGGTCTTGTGGGACTGCAATTATACGACGATACCAATCCATGTTACTGTATGTCAACTGTTGGCAAAGTTGTGTATTATTCCTACTTTTTGGGACAATTTGTCTCAAATTACTCCTTATAGAGCTATTTGTTTGAAACGGTGTGCATTGGTCGCTAAGCCCCTTCAAAAGACCCCGAAACTGCGCCAATTCGACTTCCCAATTCCAAATTGTCGAACTTTTCCCCACAATGTTCTGTTGAAATAATTGTATAAGAGATAATCTGCATTTGACCACCTATATACGTTGTGTCAAAATGTGTCTGTGGTGGTTTCACGTGTGGTACGTTGGTTTTGAGCTAAATATATTATGTCTTCAAAACTCCAACACAACAATTTTTTCCACAGTATCAAAGATTCGTCGAAGTATTCAAGTATAAGAACTAAGTCGAATTCTGTGTCCAGTCTCTTAATGGTTTCATTCACTAAAGTTTCATTGAGCGTGGATTCAAAGGACAATCCAAATTCTCTCAACTGATTATTTCTGTCCGCCGCATTTGTGGTGGTACGTGGCTTTTTAAGAAATGCTTGAATGCATGCCATTACTTCTTTTCTGTGATTGAAAAAGTTCATATGTGACTCTACTTGCGTGGCTGGCTCTCTTAAAATAGTAACATATATGGGGGTGGTTCCCCAGGAATGAGTTTATTGTTTCTCGCTTGTACGACACATGACCAGTAAGAATATTGTATTTGAAAGAAGAGTTAGCATCGCCACCAAGCGGTGGCATGATTACTTTTTCATTGATGTGGCTCGTTCGTAAATGTCCGTTCTTTGTGTTACACGTGGAAAACAAGAATGAGAGTATATTTGCATATCCTTAGCGGCAAAAGATGCAATGAAGGGAAGTACTTCCTGTTTTATGAGTTTTTATGAAGACGATATTCTCTGCTGGTTGGCACGTTGATAGCGTGGTTGGTGGTGGCTGTGTGCTGTACAATCTACTACCACGTGACACACCAAACGGCAGTGGTTTTGGTGCGAATACACTGTACCGCGTCACAATAGTTGCAATAAGAATTAACGAAGTTAGTTTCTGAAGAAGAAATCAGTTTAGTACTATAACGAAAAGTATGGCCACGAGAACAAAGCAGGTATCTTGCAAGTACATCACCCATATTTCTTATATTAAAAGGCGGTGGTCGTCGCGCCACCCATGCGCAAGATATGATTCTCATATAAACAATGATTGCACGGGTCAACGTACAAGACGTTACTCAGCTTTAAATTATGCAGACGACTGCCATGGATTGAGTAACCGGCGGTAATTATTGCAAATCGCGCCCAGGTTGAAACACTTACTTTTGATTTCCTTTAGTAGAGCACATTGGATTGTGAGCAAATCATTTTCTATCAACACAAATATCGCACATGCGCGGCGCGGCGACCACCGCCCTTCAATAATGTAAACTTATATTATATTATATGCATACATGTACTATTGTTTGTGACCCTTGTGTTCACGCTGTACATGTGTCAATCAGTTTGAGTCTACACTCGAAAACTTCCAAATTAATCGGCCTGAAAAAGTGCGATACACACCTACTATGCGCCACGAATAAAGCATTCTTGATTGAGTTCAATTAAGATCGTGGGCATTTGAAATAATACGAACTTACCATTAGCTGATACCCTGTAATGTAAGATGAATTTCCCATTTTATGACACCAATATGTATCTTATGTTATCTCAATCAATTTCTAAAAAAAACAAGTAGATTGTTAGAATTACTATAAATGTAATCATGTTTAGCTTGTTAGTTGTGACAATGGGTCATACGGGAAATGTAAATGCCAAAAATAAGATAATTTGCCCTCTGTCCAGTCACTAGTTACCTATAGTCCTTGGGTAAACTAAAAGTTAAGCTGTCGTCTTCTGTCGATTTATTTGTTCTATTGCAAAATTGTAATATTTACAACGCCACAGGTCAAGGTTAAGGAACAGAATAAACTTCTAGTGTTGAAGGTTGAAGGAATTTCCTTGATGCACATTGAGTTTGCATTTAATATTCTCTGTTATATAATCCCCTCTAATCGCAGAAAATGACCTGTGCCTATAATGAAACAGTTGTCATGTATTTATTTCTACCCTCTGAATCAAGTCTTGAAAATTAGGGTTATTGAAGTTTGTGCCTAAGAAGAAGTGTTTGAAAGGTCACGTGACAAACTATTCTGATTCTGATGCCATTGGAATTGTGAATTGAAACTAATGCTGTCATTTGTGATGGCCACGAAACTGACAACTGATAAAATATTGTGTTTTTACCTTAAAAAATCGTCTGCAATCGTCCATTTTCCGTTCATTGCGAGAATCACGCGTTATGCGCGAAATCGAACGTAAAAACACGACAAACAAAGGTCATAGCGTCGTAGTGGCGCCAAACATCGCGTGATATTCGACAAACGCGAAAGTATTTTAGGGGACATTTCAATGCTTAATAATATGCTGTCCACATTTGATGATAGTCAATTTCGATTAAGTAAGGGTATTTGAAAGCAATATACCTCTGTCGAAGATGTCGAAGATCGCCCGGTTGATGTGAGCTACGAAATAAAGAAATTCGTATTCAAAATCAAATCGTTCGATTTTTGCGACAGACGTTCGACGCGCGTCTTTCATGCAACTCGCAGTTGAACGGAAAATCACCTATTTATAGGTTGGTGAGTCGAAATAAAAAACGTTTCTTATCGACACATCATTGCCATGTTCTTTGCATAGAAATAGTATAATTGTGCACATTGAATGACTGAGAGCATATCAACTTCAGTAATCAACCATATTAAAGTAATGTGCCCAAAAAATTATCATAAATCATGATAACTACAGGGGCCGAAGTGTTTGTACTGTATATATAACTGTATTGGAAGTATATATAACTGTATTGGGTTTTGTAGGTTTATGTAGAGTAATGTAGGTCTACCCTTTCCGTTTATTTAGGTTAAAGTTAATTCACCTTTCCCAGTGCGTGTTTCACGTATTCGCAGTTTGTTTAATTGAAGCGGGGAACAGGGTAATGGAAGATGACGCGTTGGCGCAGTGTAGTCGTGATCGGCAATTGACCTACACATGACAATGATAGTAGTCGTATATTATTGGCACAATGTGGGAACCAATTCTAATTGTTCACTGAATAAGATTTTCAACCAGTCGTTCTACAAAGATATGTCAATCGAAAACATACTGGAATCCGCAAGTGATGAAGCCCACTGCTTTGGGTTTTTTAAAACAGATTGGCTACTTCAATGTGTAACCACCAATTTTTTGGTACACCGACAATCTCTGGATTGATCTTCCCGTACATATTCCAAGCACTTTGAGATTTACTAAGTTTGGCTATAATTGACAAGAATGCTGATCCGTAGCTACATTGTGGGTGTCATCTAGATATGATTGAGCGCCATATGTCACCACAATTTTGGTGCGATAATGTGAACATTTGTATGTATTTTTCTATATTTTCTTAATTAATTTTGTAACAAGTGCATAGCATTTTCCAACGACTACAGAACTACAAAATATTTGATGTTAGTCGACTTCAAGGTAAATCAGACATGCACCGAGCAGTACGATCCTTTTATCTGTAGTCAATGTTTTATTGCAGCCAGTCCAGAGTAATATCACGGTAAAAAAAACCTACTTTATGATACATGAGTGTTGTTGATTTCAGTGATACAGCAGCGAAGAAGATGATAACATTGAAGTTTCTGTTGTAAATCCATATAAATAAATAGCGTCACCAACGACGATACTTTTGTTTTTTATCCTATTTACAAGGGCGCCCCATATCATCGTTCCCGAAAAACTTGTTTTATATCACCAAGGTTGAACTGCATACCAGCACAATGGGACTCACCTTGAGTACTACACATGCATCAATGGTAACACATAGACAACATAGTAAAAGAATGTTATTCAAATTTCATTTCAACGCCAATAATGTGTTTTGAAGGGGAAGTTTGACGATGCATCAACCATCGACTGATTTAGACTTGCAAAAGTATCTTCAATGCACACAATGAGAGGCTTAGCGTATAGTGCGTATGTGTGTTCGAGTATGTGTCTGTTCCATTGATTTCTAAATAACCAATTGTCAGATTTTATTGAAACTTGGCACATAGATGGAATAATGTAGACTGTCAACAGTTCTCGGGCCTAATAAATAGTCCTTTATTTTAAAACACCGTAGGCGTGTTATCGAAATGCCGAAGGCATTTAAAGCGAGGGCCGTAAGGACCGAGAGACTGTTATAGCATGTAAACGCCCTCATGCGACATTACGTGGAAATTTCCCGGTGACGTTTCTGTTGAGACTTGTCACTCAAACTCCTACAACTTCCTGTTTAGACAAGTGTCAGCAGGAATGTCACCGAGCAATTTCCACGTAATGCCGCATGAGGGCGTTGACTTGTTATAACAGTCTCTCGGGCCTTATGGCCCTCACTTGAAAAATGCCTTCGGCATTTCGTTAAAACGCCTATGGCGTTTCAAAATAAGTGACTCTTAATTAGGCCCGAGAACTGTCGACAGTCTAGGGATATTGCTCAAACCTGATTTTTAGGTGAAATCTGTGTATATGAACTACCTAATTTGCATATTACTTAGCTAATTTTAAGTATTTTCACTTGTTTCGCATATACTATTAAACAGTTTTTAATGAAACTTTGTATATAGATATTCTAGGATAATACTCAGACCTAATAATTTTATTGTGGAAATTATGTGCATATTAATTGCCTAATTTGCGTATTAATTAGCTGATTTAAGCATTTTATATTAATAACCTAATTTGCATAATAATTAGCTAATTTCGGGTACCATTCAACAGATTTGAATGAAACATGGTACATAAGTGCTCGTGAATAGTGCGCAAACCTGATTAGATTTGGGTTGAAATCCGTGTATATAAATTATAGTAATTTGCATATATATTTAGCAATTATTTAACTTTTTCACCAATATCTCAGCCACTCATCTGGCTAAATGTAGCTTGGTAAACACATAAGTAGATGCTCAGGGATAAGCCATATACGTGTTCAGTTTAGGGTTACATTGTGTGCTTACTAATTACCTAATTTGCATAAATTAACCAATTTATAGGTTCTCCTAAAATATCTTGATTACCACTGATCATATTTCAATAAAATTAGGTATACAGTTGCTTTTGGATAGTCCACAGAACTGATTACGGATTGAAATCCATGCATATTAATTACCTGCTATTAGTTTCATGTATGTTTCTTACTATGCATAATTGTAATGTACTAAATACTGTTGCAGGGACATGCAACCGGTGCTATAATGTTTTGGTCTGACAACCATCCTAATCAGTTGCTCTAATGGAAACACATATGTTTACTGTATAAAATAATAGACAAAGACAAATCTATGTTAAAAATAAGACATATTTCAATGGTATTGCATGCAATAAACACAATGCTAATTTGTTGTCCATGCCTCCAATACCATGACACAGGAGTTCTTTCTAAGCTTTCTTTGATTTGATGTTTTTCTAGGGATACTTGAAAACATAATTAAAACGTACGCAGGAGTAATAAACGCTACTGAAAACACGAAATTATATATTCTTATTAGTCATAAGCCTTCCAGTGTTATTAAGTATACAAATGATGACTTCATTCTCGTCATCGTCCCCGCCGTTAACTCGTGTTATTTCTCGTGTTTAAAACTCCTATCCGACCATCTTCAAACTTGGATATTATTTTAATCAGTGGAAAGACCTGTTCACGTTCAATTGTGGTACGACTCATTGTATCACTTGCAAAACAAGTCACAGACTCTGCTCAAACATATGATATATTGAAAGTAGATATCCTGGCCTCACTTTCACCATCATTTCATGTCGATTGTACTGAAGGTTAATATCTCTTAGACAAACAAAACTACATTGTAACTGGTCTTCAAAACAAACACAACCTTCTAACTCAATGAGTGCCTAATTTAAGACGCTCGCTTAAATTCATACTCATATTCATAAAAATGTAACTTTATTTGTTATTGTTTTGAATCAAGGGCTCACTATTTGAATAAATAAATAGGAGATGCATAAATTACAAATCAAATGTGACATTACATAACAAATTAAACAATACCAAATTGGATCAAATGTCAGAATTAGTAAAAAAAAAGTGAAAGAAGCTAATAACGAGATTTCGCAACCCTCGTTGTATATTATTACTTTATCGTAACGCACGTTGAGTTCCATTTAAAAATAGAAGATAATTGCCTATAATTAAAATTGTTACGAAACTCGTTAACCAATATTTGATGAATTCATTTGAATAAATTCATATAGTTTTCGAAAACAATATAATTGCAAAGACTCACTGATTAGTTCAATTACGTTTTTATTGCATGAAAAGTATGGATAATAATAAGAACACTGTTTGAATATTCGTAGATTTCTCGAAAGCATTCGATACAGTCAATCATAATATTTTACTTTCTAAACTTTATCACTATGATATTCAGGGAACTACCCGGGAATGGTTGTAAAAATTATCTGTCCAATAGAATGTATGAATATCTTACAATCAATCATTCAAACTTCCTATCACGTGTGGTTTGCCCTAAGGTTCAATTGTGGATTCAAAAATATTTCTTATATACATTAATGACATACATACTTCGTCACCTTCCTTTGAGTTTACACTGTGTGCCGATGATTCAAATATATTTCAGACTTTACAGATAATTACAATATCACTAATCTTGACAATATAAATACTGTATTTGAGAACATCAAACAATATGATGTAAGCAATATAGCCACTTGAACGAGTTAATTTGAAAATACGTTATTTCCTCTGTGACCGTGGCGATGGTGTTACTCCGCTAACGTGTAATATTGTTCACTTTGATTGGCTTCGTTTAGTGCATTTGTCAATTAAATTTGCATTGTGTATAATGAATGGTTAATATAACTAATTTGGTAGATAAATCACGATAAATCAAGAGTAATTTGGATAGAATCAAAACGCCACTGTGGAGAAATTACGCTTCCGCACCTGAATTTAAATTGGTCCGACAAGCCTTTTACATTATTAGGTGTACATTTTGACGTGGCTTTAATTCTGTGTGAGAAAATTAATTTTGATGATAAAGCCTTGCAAGTTAAGTCACTCTTGTCCAACTGGGCTTGGAGACCTTTGACATTATGTGGCAAGGTGACAGTAGTGAAGACATAAGCGTTGTCGAAAATGGTACACATATCTGTGTTGCTTCTTATGCCGGAAAAACAGACAAAGTCTATTTTGGACGCTTTTTACGAATTCATTTGAAATATAACAAAACACAAAATTAAAGACTTCGTTTGTGTTGTGAATACCACAATGGCGGTTTGAGCCTAACTCATTCACCATCTTTTATTGAATCGCTTCATGTCTCCTGCGTAGATAAGCTGTTATCTAGCCAATATGACGAAAGTGGCTGGAAACGGCTTATACTTATTTCAAGCTTATATTTGTATGGATTGCTCATGTTTTAAAGTTTTCAGCCAGAAACAAGCCGCCGACTTTGCTGAAAAAAGCTAAATTCAAACCTTTTCATGTTCAGTATCATGTTATTCTGAGTTGGCCTAAAACAATAACATGTACAATCCCTTACTAAAAGCAATGCATTTGGTTTAACCCAAATATCTTAATTAATAGGCGAACTATTTTCTATAGAGGTTGGTACCAGAGTAGTATTGTATTTCTTTCGGATGTACTGGATGATAGTGGCAATTTCCTCACCTTTAAGTATGTTGGTCTTATTGATGCTATTCCTGGAAATTGATTAGTTTCCTTGAATAGCAGAGATAATGAAAATGAATCTACCCTGATCCATATTAAAAGAGCTTACTCAGAAATCGTAGAGAGAGTATATAGGTTAAACCTAAAAACTCAAACCTGTGTTGAAAAGTGGAAGAGGTTATTTGGCACAAATCTAAATTTTGAATATTATTTCAAACTACCTGTCATTATTACTGATGATGTATCACTCAGAAATTTTCAATACAGACTGATTAATAGAATTACCACTACAAACAGGTTTTTTAAAAATACGTAATATAGTTGATACTGATAAATGTACTTTTTGTAACAATTTTCCTGAAACACTGCTTCATTTGTTTTGTATTTGTATGCATGTCTCCTCAGTGTGTCACGATCTTAAATTGACCCTTGACAATAATTGTAATATTTCGTTAAATTTTCATCAAAGGATGTCATCTTGGGATAAAATGTACATGATTCTAATTTATATTTATGTAATTATTTAGCATACCAACAGAAACTAATTTGGTAGATATAAAGCATGCCCTTAATTATGAGGCTTTTTGACGTTCTTGAAATCGAAATTTATTTTTCATGTGATCGTTCCTCATCTAGAAATAGGAAAACCTCTAAAACACCTAATCTTCATTTATGAACGACTTCAGGTCAAAACTATATCGACGATTTGAACGTCATTCGTGTCACCCATTTAGTTTACAGTAGAGCTTCGTCACTCAGCTGCACGTTGCACAGAGCAATTTTCCTGATGTGTCGAGACTGAGGTGCAAAAATGGTGCCCGCTTTTGTAATGGCGGCAAATATACAAAGGTCTGCTGATAATCAGTAGTAAAAAAGAATCTTATTTTTGTCATGTCGATTGGTACGTCCACAAGCTATACAATCAGGTTGTGAAACCTGTGTGTGTATTCTTTACATTGCAATAACACGACAATTCACCTATGAGTTATATAATAGCTTCACGTGCCCACGATTTCGATAAGTTGAATTCGAGGGTGTAAACAAAAATAATTTGAGCAGGGGCAGAAACGGGGGTCGCGTGCCACACTAATTCGAACTTTTCACCATGGAAGGCAAAAGGACCAGACACTTCCAGATAAAGATAAACTCAGTCGATTATCTGTAATGCTGAAAAAAACGTGATTTTTACGCAATATTTCCGCCGCGTCGCCATTTTTCACCAATCAATTCATAACAAACTGACTTTTAAATATGCATTGTGTGTGACCTATGGTGCTAGGAGCCTGGTAGGAACATGGAAACGTGATATTTAGATTGAATACTAATCTGTTATTTGGTCATGTTGTGTGATTTTGAAAAAGCTCTGACAGCTTCCGAGCGTAATGCTAATTATTCACGTAATCGCATTATGGGAATGTTTAACAAGTAAATAGATCGAATCTCCTATGCTACAATCTTCACAAGAAAAACGTGGAAACTCAATGAATTATTTACGTTGTTACATGTAATATTAGATTTTGAGGGCTGCTGAGTTCAAAAAGTACACTAAATGAACCAAAAACATGCGCTGAAGTCATACCTGTGCAATATTTCATATATATTCTTGACCATTTGGATACTCTGTTTTTTTCTAATGATTTAGCTTTTGGTGATAACAGACGTTCAAAACGTGCACAGAATGTCCAAAACGCAAGCGTATCATACGGATTAAAATAACGAGTTTTGCTTCGATCACAATAAAATAGTGGTTTTATAATAAACCCACAATAATACTAACAAAGGTTTCTAATTGTGTGGTATGTATAGTCGCGATAATTTCCACAGTTCTCCTAACAACTATAGGTTTGCAGGGCAATGATTACGAGCTCGATACCTTATTAAACTGAGAAGTGATGAATTACAGCTTACCGATTTTCCGTCAATACAAACCAAACGTGGACACCTCGGATCCTGTCTTGGCTTGTTTATTCTGACAACACTACTAGTTCATTCAACTCTATTTCTAAATTATGGTCACTCGCTCGAAACACGCTCATAAAAACTCTGCTGGGCTATGCGTCGTCGCCAGTCAGTGCCCTGAGCGGTTTCAATGGCTTCTAGCTTAAACAAACGAATTACAACTATGAACTCTACGTGGCGCTCACAACATATATCATAAACTTTAAAAGTAGTAAATTGGTGACTTTACGCCTGCCCCGAAATTGCCCATAGCAAAATGCCAATTTCTAATTTTCAATGTCCAAGACTAATAAAAGCGTAAAATATTACAGAAAAATTCCATAAACAATTTTCGATTCCATCGCGATGTATAATAATATTTGCAAGTACAATAAATGTTAACTCAATCGCGACTTACATATTCTTCTGACTTGCATCCCTCACCAAGACAACTTCCATAACCAATTGTTGTACCATGCTGCAGGGTAAACATAGCATGGCGGTCATCGACCTTACAGTCATCCATCCATTGCTGAGAAACATTACAGATCACAGTGGTTTTGATGGGCCCAACCATATACAATGTATATGTAAGTACACTATATTGAAATACGAGACTCGCCATGACCAGTTCCATAACCAGTGTTGTACACTATTTCGCACCATAAAAACTCGGCTTCCGATAGTGTACAAAGCTTACCAATAACCATATGACCTCTTCTGGACAGTGGATGTTGTCTTAACCAGTACTTTTTTACTGCTCCCTTTTAGTCTGACATCACTTCGATGAATTTACCCAATGTCCATAAATTTCTTGCAGTATTTCCATCTTTCACAACACCACGTCCCCAACTTCAAAGATTCGCTTGATCTCGTGATTATATATGCAAAGACAACCCATTATAGAAGTTGTATAACAAATTCCAGCAAATGATCCAGAAAAAAAAATGACCGAGTCAAATGAATGAAATTTAGAAGATTCTTGCTGTGGATTTGCATACGCCAAGCAGTGATTCATCAGCGAAAGTCATGCTATTTTGTTCAGACCAAGAAAATGCGACCATTCATTAGGTTTTAGAAAAAAACAGAGGTGAAAAGTAAAAAGACATTCTCTGTCAGAGAAAAGTCTAAATTTAAAGTGAGTAACACCAGTCATCTATGGCATCGTATAGTAAGCTTCAAATGGTGCAGAGCAGTCATTAAAAAATCACAGATCACTAATAATACAAAGTATTTTTTTTTAACTTAGTGCATTACAGCATATTATTATAATTGTGCATAATAATTAGTACTTTTTGGGCTGTTTCACAGGTATATCTAGAACTGGTCATCATATAGAAGCTGTGGCATTATTCAGATTTTATCTTTGAAGGCTTCCAGTGGGCAATTATAATTTGTATTCCACCATTACGTTTAAGCTCATGGGGTCTCATTCTAAACTTTCTTTGATTTGCCACTGTTGCTTTTAATTTATAATAATATCATAATAATTGTTTTTGATTGACTTTGCAGTATTTTAATACTTCATCCTCTAATGCTGCTGATCGATCTGCAAGAGAAATGTACTAATGGTAGGAAATGTAGGAATCAGTAGGAAATTAGGGGTTCTAAAACGCACTAGAATTTGCTTTTTCATTTGAAAAAATAATAAATGTCAATTAAATTTAAGAAACACAATCAAGAAACTGTGCCATTTGTCATTAGTGAGATGTTTTAATTGTTTATGGCATAAAGAACTCTTTCCCAAAAAATATTATGCCGTTAAGGCAACACTATATCGAAAAAGATATTATCTTTTTATTAGCTCGAAGCTTGTTTTTGTGACACAGTGTCAATGTTTATATTGTTCCACTCTCAACTTTGACAAATACATTCGTGGTACAGCCAGAGTTGACTTCAATGGTTTAAGCATGGCCTCAACGTACTCTACAATTCAAACACATACCCTCAGATAGCTGTAAATACATGCCCCATAACATTATAACAATTAATAAACGTTAGACTAAATTAAAGTATTCACTGCGTAATAGCACAGTTGTTGAGAGTATGTGTGATAATAATCACCTAATATAATTTTCTCCATGCAAGACCATCACGAAATGCTTGCAACAATATGTTCAAGAGATACACATACTACTCCCTGTTCAAATTGGTAGAAATGGGACAGAGTGTTTAATCTCTACATCATAAAACATGAGAGCAATGCTTACCAAAACCTTAACGTGTAAGTACTGCAAACCACCATTTTAATCTCTGTTTGAACTCTGCCAGTCGTTCTGGTCGGCGATAGCGACCTCTAGACGCGTGAGTTTGACCGTATCGAGTTGTGACAGCAGACACCAAATTTACAGTTGTATTGAAACTTTCGCAAACTTCTCTCAAATACATGCATAATTCGACATAGTACATAGAATAACAAGGGAGTTAATTAAATAAATTATGATTACCATCTAAAAACAAAAATGTTCAAAGCAAGATCACAGCTAAAACAGGCTAAAAAATGACGAATTGTTTAGAACAAAAATATAATCAACAAACATCGAAAAAATAAATAAACAATGGTCGCAAAATAGTCAAAAATTCCGAAATTAGATTTGCTCGTCTCTGTTGAACTTTTTTGCGAATATTGTGGGGTCTTGACTGACGAAGATACGGCGATACAATTGTATGTCAACTGTTGCCAAAGCTGTGTATTATTTTACTTTTATAGACAAGTCGTGTCAAATACTCCTTTTAGAGCTACTTGCTATTCATTGGTTGTACTTCAAAAGAACCTGAAAGTGTGCCAATTCGACTTCACAAAACTTGGTCCAAATTGTCGTTTTTTCCCATAATGTACTGTTAAAATAATTGTAAAAAAGATAATCTGCATCTGGCCACCTATATATAGTGTCGAAATGTGTAGTTCATATGTGACTCTAATTGTGTGGCTGGTTTCCTTAAAATAGTACTATAAATAGGGCTGTCCTTCACGCATGTACAACACATGACCAGTAAGGATATTGTAATCGAAAGATGAACTAACAGCGCCACCAATCGGTGATAGTATTACTGACTCATTGATATGCATCTTCCGCCGTAAATTCCGTTCTTTGTGTTACGCGTGGAAAACACTAATGAGAGTCATTTGCATATCCATAGCGACAGCAGATGTAATGAAGTGAAATACTCCCTGTCTTATGCGTTTTTATAAAAACAATATTATTTGCTGGTTGGTACGTTGATGGCGTACTTGGTGCCGGCTGTGTGGTGTACTATCTAATACCATGTGATACATTAAGAGGCAGTGGGTTTGGCGAGAATCTGCTGTACCATGTCACAATAGTTGCAATGAGACTTAACGAAGTCAATATCTGTAAGGAGAAATACAGAACAGTGATGTCATGAATTGTTTAAACCAAATAAATAAGAACATGTAATTTAACTTGGGGACCGATCATCAAATGAATATGTGCAATACATACTAGTATGTAACAGATTACTGTACCCTTTAAAGTCAACGTATCAATTATATAGCACACTGTTTGAGCATAGTATCGTGTCAGTCGTAATGAACATGTCTGCCATTGTAATTACGAACAATTGTATCATATCACATTGGAGAAACTGATGGTCTATTACATGGCTAACGCTTTATCATTCCTCAAGCCTCTTTCACAATTGGTGCCAAACAGACAACGGCTTGCGACTCGAACTTTTTCCCGTTGTACGACTTGTTGTAGCCATTGTACCACTTATTGTACGATCCAGATGCGACAAAATGGTCGCATCTCGGTCGGGAAAAAAAACCGTGCTGCTCCGATATTTTGAGCGACTGACGCGATGACAAATAATTGCACGACAGGCAGTACGAGTGTTGTGCGACTTTGCACGCACTCGTAAGACCCCGAACGAGTGTTGCACGAGTATTGTCATGTCGTACGATGATGCGTCCTGTCGTACGAGTCCGTTGTACCACCCTAAGACTATTGGAAGACCTGTCTTGCCCCCTTTGCAACGTTGTACGATTTTTTTCACCCCCAATATAAGCTCGAGAACTCCTGAGCTTTCATCCCAAATGTCTGGACCATCCATACTGTAAACATGGCTGCGGCTCGACCAATAGCTCCTGGGAGGCTCTTGCAATTGCTAAGTCTGAGAAGGCACTGTATACTAAATAAATATAATATTTGTGTTTCAAAACATGCATGGTTAGGTTACAACAAAAATTACGATTCTATATTATTATTATTAATAATCCTAATATTACACTGGACATATGGTATGCATCCATGCGATTTAATTGTGTCCGATGTTACAGCGGCCGTCACCGCAATAATTGGACTGGGTATCACCCAGGACAACCATATGTTAGCATTTGTTTCACTAAATGATCCGAAGTGATCTGAGCCATCGTATTTATAGGCCAACACCTCGCGCGACAGGTGGTGCGGTGTGTCACACAATATGGGTCGTAGCCTTGTACGATCGGTTGTAGTAGTCGTACAACGGGTCGCTAGGTCGCGCGACATATGGCGCTACAAAACGCATATGTCGTGCGACTTGGTCGCATCATCGTTCAACCGTTGCAGCCGTTGTACGACTGTTGCACCCGGAAACATGAAAATAATCGCACGATTACGTCTCACGACTGTTGTATCCTGGTGCAGTGGTCGTTCACCTCTCGTACGATTTTATATATTGCTTTGCGACTCAAAGACAACACTTCTACAACAGGACGGAAAAAATATTTTCGAAAAAAAAATTATCGCACGAGTGAGGCGCCAATTGTGAAAGGGGCTTCACCAATAAATGAACGCATATCACGTTTTGTAAAGAAGTAATGTTAATGGATATTATTTTTTGATGCAAAGAGTTTCATATGAGATTAGTGGCTGACCCCCTCCTACTCGAATATGTGAGTGAATATTTTTTTATAGCGTTATTTGTTGTGACTCGTTCATAGCCACACAGCATTATACTTCCACATGTTAAAGCCGATTATAAAATCTCACTTTTGTTACGCATGCTATGAATCGTTGAGACTCGGTCACATGACATTGAATAAAACGATACTCGCAACGATACTCCGCATAACAAATTGTCGTTCGCTGCACTGGTGCTGCCCCCGGCCACTGTTGTTTTCGGGGTTGCTTTCAAGGTTTTGAAGGAACTTTAGCCATCCGAAATAGACAGTGAACGTGCCAGAATGAATATTAAGTAAGATACTCTGTTTTGATGGTTATGGTGTTCTTTATATGAAGTAAAAATGTACGGCAAAGCCGCCACTGAAACGTCGCAGCCGGGGTCGCTGCAGCGCGTTCTACGCTGTGAGCATTTCTACGCGTTCCACGCCGATGCTAACCGAAAACACTCTAAAGCCGTGTTGGCTTGTGAATAGGTGTGTTACGTTCGTGAGAAAGTGATTTCAGTCACTTCCACGGCACTCTGACATGTTTATCTGTAGAGTGATCAAATAACTTGCGTTTGAGAATTTCAAAAATGTTATTCTCGATAATTTGAGTGATTCACACTGCTGTATCACGGTTACTAAAAAGAGTATACGTGGCTGAAAATAACATTTACTGAGTGTATTTTTTAGCAAATAATGTATGTATGTTATTGAGTAAAAATGTGAAATAGAGAAAATAAAATACTGCATACTTCAAATATAAGTATTGTTATTTTATGGGAGAGCGGGTGTGAGTGATGTATGGTAGATGTGATTGTCCTGGTGGTGGATGTCTGTTCGATGTGATAAATAAATAACACATGGTTATTCGGGCAATATCACGATTTGTTATCTGCCCTTGGGCTGTTGGTCATAACCATAATATTGATGATGCCCTCGCCTTCGGCTCTGGCATCATCAATATTATGGTCATGACCACCATCCCTTGGGCAGGAAACAAATCGTGATACTACCCTCACAAGCATGTGTTATTATTTAACTATCACATTTTGGGTTTAAAGTGTACACTGAACGATAAATTCGTCAAATATATTACATTTAAATAAATAAATTAGTGACAATACCGAAAATTTCATCAAAATTCACGCACCATGAGCTTTGTTATGGGCGATCAATGTTAGCATTTTTACCGGTGCGTCGATGCTCATTTGTCTGTCAGGAACTCCGCGTCATTTATGGGCGTCAAATCTGTGACGTCACAAGTGTTACCCAAACATAACCATAAGGAATAATGGCGTCGCCAACTCATAGTGATGCGTCGTCGCAGAGCCGTGATTGCGAGCTTGAGCTGAATTACGAGTCTTCTGACTTCGATGTCGAGGGTTCATCACTTGATGGAGGAATACGGCCCTACCAATTTGAGCCCGAATTTAACGGCAACAGTCACATTGATTCTGCTGAAGAAAACGATGATGCTTTGGTCGATCGCCTGAATACTACCGAGTGGTAAGTTGTCGAATCAGTTGGTTTTGATAACATTAACTTTCGGAGTTCCGCATATTTTGAATAATTATTAACTTGTATTTCGTAATAGTTTAAGTCCCAGAACGAAATGTTCCGATTACGTTCAATCACAGAACTCAGACATGCATAGCCCACTAAGTTTAATTTCATTTTCTGTATCTGTTTACATTATATTAAATTGCAAGTCAGTATAATACGATCGGCGAAAGTACAGCGTCGACACAACACCCACACTTCATATTATTGCCCTAATAGTTAATTGCAATTTATGATTAAATTGTATGCATGGGAGCCTTTTTGTGTGATGCGTGTAATTATAAATTATAAGGTCGAGTTTAAGCAAGATATTTACTAATTAGCCAAATTGAACATCCAGCATTATATTAGGCAGATCATGACAACCACAAAAGAATGTTAGAATTTGTGATGTTCTTTTTTTTATTTGGGACTTTGGGGATAGTGCTATATCATGGAGATAAGGCCTAATGGTTATTGAGATGGAGACCTGTATTTTCAAGTGTCAGGAATAAATATGCAAAATTAATCAATGTCAACATCTTGACAACTTACCATTGATAGTTCTAATACGTTAATTATGTTTTTCTTACATTTTTTAGAAGGTAAAGATAGTAAATTTTAATTTTTGCTGAGCTTCAAGTATATGTTGTTTATATAATTTAGGTGTCAGTGTTACAGATGCCATGTCATGCCCTCTGTTGAGGAATGTAGATGCTGCTATGAAATAATGCAGGTGAAAGCTGTCTGTGATGAAGTTCCAAATACAGCATGCATCACAGGACATCCTGGATTTAAGCCAGTGTGTCTGGACAAGTATGTATTACTAACAGCTTATCATGTGTATAGACCGTACCATGGAACTATTCCAGAATCCTCAGAGTAAGTATTAAAAGTCACACATATTGGTCTGGTGTAAAGCAAAAATAGTTTAATAGTGATTTATTTTATTTGGCTAAAATATACCGTGGTTCGTGTTACACTGGTAGGTGTGCATAATTTGTTTAATGAATGACAAACCACTTACCATTATGTTTTGCTAAAAATTTCTGAACTTTGTGAACTGAAAATGGTTGACACATAAATATAAGTACAGTTGGACAACTAGAACCGCAGTATTTTTTGAGGGCCTTACCAATAACATTACATTTGTAATTGTGTACTAACATCATTATATTAGGCACAATATAGTATAGGCATTTCATTAGGTTGAAATAAACTGTGCAGTAGACAGAATTTGTACATTCAATTTATTTTCCTTGCAGGAGATACAGGTATGTTGCCTACAGGCAACTTGTCCGGTGGTGCTGGGGATATTTAGGCAAGGATGTCAGAGTTCCACTTCCATCATGTGCAGTTCATTTCATCAGAGAGACATTTCCTTCACTGAATGGAGTGTATCAGGGGTTTAATTATGTTGTTGATTAAAAGAATCTTGACATTGGTGGCAGCGGTGGGATATTGTTAAAAAGAAACAATATCCACAAATCATACTACCCCTGTATAACGAACACTTTATCATACGTATGTACAACACAGTGTTATACACTGTTTCTGAAAACGTTATTACGTCAGGTTATTGAATTGCACTTTGGTTCTGTTTTAAAACAATTTGTATTGTTTAGTTTTAAGTACTATTTAAGTTGCCATCGCTGGTCTAATTCAATCTTTTTGCTTTGTCCATTTCCCCCTTGCGGCCTTCAATCCCGTGTTCTGGTCATTTCCACTTTGGGTTGATATCTTAGTTGCCATTATGACTTCAGAAATAAAACCTAAGTCCCCTGGGAGATCTGTCGCCTGTACTTGTGATGAACCCAAAACTGCTTTGGAAGCTATTGACACGTTTACTGACGAAGCGAAGGCTATGGGTTATGAGGGGGAGGACTTAAATCGGTATGTTAGAGAGGAGGTAAAAGAGTGGAAGAAATTAGACCGTGAAAATAGAGCCTTACGCAGAGGCGTCGAAGCGAAGGCGAGTGAACAGGAAGCCAGAGCGAGAGAACAGATTGAGTTAGCGAAAGTTACGGCACAAGAGAATATTCGGTATGAGCTCGAAAAACATAATTTCGACTTGGAACGCATAAATAAACAAGCCGAATTGCAGGGGAACGGACGCAATAATGTCCCGGGAAAACGCCCTAATTTACCTGAATACAAAGAGGGGGAAGATCTTGATTCCTATATGAGACGCTTTGAAATTTATGCGAACCAAAACAAGTGGGAAGGCAACGAATGGGGGAGCAATTTTAGCTGTTATATATCTGGGAGATCCCTTTCTATTTACAATTCGTTGAGCTTGGAACAAATTCAAGATTGGGAAGTAGTAAAACGAACTATGCAAAATGCATACAATCTTACGGAAGAGGGATATCGTTCTAAATTGCGCTTTGCAAAACGCGGCATTTTTGAGACGTGTGCACAATTTTTAGTTAGGTTAGAGAACTATATTAATAGATGGGTAGAAATGTCACTTATCGGAAAGACGTACGACAACCTCCGCGAGTTGTTGTTAAAAGAGCAGTTGCTTAATTGTAGTCCCCCGGATATCCGCGTTTTACTTCGCAAGAACCATAAACTTCCAATTTTAGGTCTTGTAAAAAAGGTTGATATGTACGAAGAAGCAAGAAAATATGATTCTTCATTTAATAAAGTTTCCAATAATTTTTCCCGATCTAATTTTCAGAAACAAAATAGTTGCAATGCGAATCAGAATCAATTTGCGAACAAAGTTCCGAGTGTAGCCCAATGCCGACGGTGTGGACGCCGTGGGCATGATATAAAAGCATGCCCACAGGGAGCCCAGGAACTATAATCAACAAGACTGGTTACGAACCACATCAAGGTCACGACTCGGTTAGCCTTGCTCAACTGGTTCGTAACCAGTCTTTTGATTGGTTGTTGACAAATGCTGAACAAGCCACGCCTCCAACGGTGTCGTGCGTTCGGACTAACCGTTAGGAATTCCTAAATGGAGTCAATTTGTGTAGTTTTCTTGATTTATTCTGCAGATATCGGTAAAATGTAGGTAAGGCTTTGGCGAAATTCGAAGGAGCAACTAATATTCTTCAATCTGGTATTTTTTTTAGATTTTATTTTTTTATTTTTTTCGTCTGTTTTTTCGAGTTTAAAAAATGTGAGCTGGCTGGATCCTTCATCCCTTGTCTATTTCTTACATTAGATACCAGCCGATACCCCCCCCCCCCCCCGCTCATAGAGACTGCTTATTACAGTTGATTATAGTTCCTGGGCTCCCTGTGGCATGCCATGCGTCACGTCATTCCGTTACGGGAAAACCCCTCATGAGCAATAGTTGTCTAGTAAAAGTAGGGGATGAACTTCAGGAACCCGAGTCTAGTAGCGAGTCTTTAGTTCCTGAAGCGTCGGACAGTGACCTCCCCCAAGAGGATACCCAATTGTATGAAATGGTACCTGTTACGTCGCTGGTTTCTGTAACTACCGCCGACCCGGTAATTGGAAATAGCCGAATGCCTATAGCTATCGGCAAGGTGAATGGTCACGTGGTTAGAACCCTTAGAGATACGGGTTGCGATGGTGTGATAATTCGTGAAAGTTTGGTTAAGCCCCACCAATTTACCGATGAGAAAAAGTCCTGTATGTTCATGAATCGTTCTACAGGCGAACAAATTAAAATGGCTAAATTATATGTCGACACCCCTTTTTATTCTGTCGATGTTAATGCATTGTGTCTTAAAACACCTGTGTGTGATTTGGTTATTGGTCAAATCCCAGGTGCTAAATTGCCTTGTAAGTGTGAGATGGAAGCGTCTGTCTTAAAAGCAGACTTTCATGGTGGTAATACCCCGGTTACAGTCAAGACTAGTTTTGGTAACAATCGCGCTAAAACTAGCGTGCATAGTCCCAGGAGGATTTTTATGCAAAATAATAAATTGGGTAGTCTAAAGTCTGGAAAAAAGATTATAACCCAAAATGAGAGTAGTCCTTCGAGGATTTCAGCTCAACTTGGCGCGATTCCAAGGAAAAAAACTAATGACACTGGTGCAATTCCAATAAATAAATCTACCTGTGAAAACGACGCAGTGGAGTACGATAACAATTTGGCCATTGAGACGGATGTCATCAATGAAGCTTGTGCCGGTGAAAACGACTCCGACACTTCCCAAAAGAATGTAGACATCCAAAATCCTGAGATAGTCTCCTCCATCGCGCCTCAAGTGTCAGAAGCCCTCCTGACCTGCGAAAACACGCAGAAAGGTACGGAACGCTCTCACCGTTCAAAGAGTGTAGATCAAATGATACCAGTTGTTAACTCGTTTACAACTGAAAGAGGCTCGACTCGCCTTTGTGACTCGTTGCCACAAGAAAATATTAATCAGTCTGGACAAATGGGCCCGGATAAGACCCCCGTGAATCGAGCTCTTGTATAATCGAGGCTGGTGCAGTAGAAACTTGTGCCCAGATTTTTGCTCAAAAGCGGAAACGGAGCCCTCTCGTCGTAGCTAAAACTGATGAATTTGATAATCTAATTAATACTGATACGCTTTTAGCTGCCCAACAGGAAGATAGAACGTTAGATAGAATTTTTAAACTATGCAAGTCGAACCAAATTCAACGAAATGGAAAGGGTGGACTTGCTACAGTTCAATTTAGAATGAAAGAGAAATTATTATACTGTTATTATAAATCTCCTAGAGTAAATTTTGGCCAAGAAACAAGTCAACTTGTAGTCCCTGAAAAACATAGACAACAAGTTATGAAAGTTGCGCATGACTCGATTATGGGAGGACATTTGGGACACCGGAAAACGTTAGATCGTATTATGTCGCAGTTTTTTTGGCCCAACCTCCATGCTGATGTAAAACGTTACTGTCAATCTTGTGACGTATGTCAGAAAACTACGCCCCGGGGAAGGGTAGGCAAGGTCCCTTTAGGACACATGCCATTAATCAGCATACCATTCCAGCGCGTAGGCGTAGATCTAGTGGGTCTCATTATGTCTGATAATCCCCGAAAATATCGGTATATTTTACTACTCGTGGATTATGCCACTCGATATCCCGAGGCTTCTCCACTCAAAAATATACGTGCTGAAACTGTCGCTGAGGAGTTAGTCAACATGTATAGTCGGGTTGGAATCCCTAAAGAAATTTTGACAGGTCAGGGGAAACAGTTTATTTCTGATGTCATGGGGGAAGTATCCCGACTGTTGTCCGTGCGTCAGATGACGACATCACCCTACCATCCGCAAACTAATGGATTGGTTGAGAAATTTAATGGGGTTCTAAAACGAATGTTAACCCGGATGTGCGAAGAAAGGCCCAATGACTGGGATCGTTATATAAGCCCCCTCCTGTTTGCGTATAGGGAAGCCCCTCAAGCTAGCTTAGGGTTTTCGCCATTTGAACTTTTGTATGGCCGTACTGTTGGAGGCCCCATGGCAATCTTGTGCGAGCTCTGGACTAATGAGAATGTAGAACCTGAAACTAAACTTACATATACTTATGTTCTGGACCTCAAAAACAGATTAGAACAAACTTGCGAAATGGCTTTAAAAGAGCTGCATAAATCTAGTGATATATATAGACATCACTTTAATAAAACTAAGAATAGACAGTTCCAAGTTAATGATAAGGTTCTTCTCTTATTGCCAGTAGCCCACGACAAACTACATTTACAGTGGCAGGGCCCCTTTGATGTGAAAGAACGGGTGGGGGAATGTGACTATAGAATTAACAAAGGTGGGAAAATTAAACTTTTCCACGCTAATATGTTAAAGCGGTACGAAGAGAGAGCGCCCTCTGTGACTAAAGATAAGTCTGACACCCCGGACTATTCATGAAAGTCAATGTTGCCTTTATTGATAGTCATCCTTTGGAACATGGGATTGAAGGCCCGGGGGCGAACTTTACTGAATTGATAGATTTTTTACCCAAAATATGTAACCAGTCTATAAAAGATGTGCACGTGTACGAGAACTTTGATCTCTCTCAAAAACAAGATATTTCATGTTTTCTTAACAAACATCAAACAGTTTTGACTGACGTACCAGGACGTACAAACGTTGTTGAGTACGATATCAAGTTGACCACAAGTGAACCAATTTTTACCAAACAATACCCCCTTCCTCTGGCCTCCGAAGATGTGTTCAAAAAGGAAGTCGATGATATGTTAGAACTCGACAATATCGAGAGACCCAACTCCCCTTACTCATCACCAGTGGTCTTAGTAAAAAAACAAGATGGCACTATTCGATTATGCAACGATTACTGCAAGCTTAACCGAATTACGGTTTTCGATGCAGAACCGATGCCTAACCCTGATAAATTATTCGCTCGTTTACATGCAGGAAATTATTTATCTAAATTCGATTTAACAAAAGGTTTTTGGCAAATCCCTTTATCACTAAATGCTAAAGAAAAGACAGCATTTCAGACCCCCCAGGGTCACATGCACTATAAAGTTCTCCCATTCGGACTCAAAAATAGTCCTGCAAATTTTTCGAGAATGATGCGGATAATCCTAGAGGGTTTGCAGGACAATGTAGTTATTTTGATTGACGACATTTTGATGTACAATTCTACTTGGCAAGGCCATCTTCGCACGATTGAAACTGTCCTTAAACGTTTGAACTAAGCAGGTATTACTGCCAAGCCCTCCAAATGTTACATTGGTTATGATCAATTAGAATTTCTTGGACATATTGTTGGGCGAGGTTTGTTACAAACAGTTCCTGACAAAATTAGTGCAGTAAAGGAAACGCACCCACAGAAAACGATCACCCAACTGAGGTCTTTCTTGGGCTTTTGCTCCTATTATAGGAAGTTTGTGCCAAATTTTGCAGCCATTGCCGCCCCTTTACATGACCTTGCAAAAAAGGGTCAACCAAAACAATTAAAATGGGAAGATGTACATCAAACTGCCTTCACTAAATTAAAACAAGCATTGAACTCTGATCGTATTTTACACCTCCCGAATTTTCGCAAAATATTTGTTCTTAGAACGAATGCCTCTAATGAAGGATTGGGGGCTGTTTTACTGCAGTACAACGAAGAAATTGCGTTTCCGATTGCTTATGCAAGTAGGAAACTTAGTTCGACCGAATCTAGATATGCGGTTGTTGAGAAGGAATGTCTGGCAGTCATTTGGGGGCTAAGCAAATTCCAACAATATTTGCTTCTGAAAGAATTCTGGATAGAAACTGACCATCAACCTCTTATTTATTTAAATAAATCTAAAATGAATAATGGACGCCTTATGAGATGGGCAATGTACCTCCAGTCCTTCAGCTATCGTGTTATTGCTATCAAAGGGTCCCATAATATCGGAGCCGACTTTCTTAGCAGAAATGCCGTAGATTGAGGGAAGATTGTCCATCTTAATAGTTTGATAGGTTAATGTATGCATTTTAACATCAATGTCTTAAACTTTGTGTTCCCTGCTGTCTGCAGGTTCATATTGTAAAATTATTTTACCATAGTAACCTCTCAAACCCGGGACGTGTGTCAGGAATCCAAATTTTAATTTATTTCCAAGTATTACGCCCTCCCTGTTAGGCTTATAAGCTTTTAAATGCATACATGATTTACATAGAAAGGGGAATACTTTGTGACTTGTTATAGGTGGAGAAATAAAGAAATACTTAATACATATATTGCATGCACGAATTGTTACATTCTTCGCAAGGGGAGCAGCCTGATTGGACGACAAAGAATTTACCTGGGGTGAGATTTGTCTCCAAATACTATGGTACCGAAGACTTGATTCCCGAGAATCAGAATGAATTTGAGGTTAATAAACTTTGGTGAATTTGGTTAGCCGGGTCAACAAACTCGGTTTTCATTTCTGTCAGTTGACATAACATTCCTGTCGCACTTGATGTGGTAGTTTCTCGCAATTCTTCTGGTTTCGACCAATTAGAAATGAGCAGTGTAAACAAAGGGGTGTCATCTTGATTTACATATGTTCCACAATAATAAATTGAACAAGAAAGCGTGCCTTGGTGGGCGTGTTGGACGATCCACGAGAAGTACGGTATAACACAGATAACGTCACCATTGAACTCCGGATTGAGAATTCACTCTCTGGTCGTCCTGGTCTCAGCTATAGTACTGTACAGCGTCCTCGTGATGTGAGCCACCCCTGGAAACCAAGCCGTCTGAAGTTTGTCGCCACGTTTGTTGCTGCAGTTCGACATCGTTACGTCCGGTATAGTACATCTGCCTTACACGCACAAACAGCCAGGTTTCAGTTTCCCCTTGCCTTACCTCCATATTTCGACCGCGGTTACGTTTATCGGAACCGTCTAAAATATTTAGGCAAAGCAGTAATATTTAATTAGCCTATTTTGTGAAGCTATTTGTGTATTTACTGTCAAACTTTTGTTCTTGCGTACGCACATTGCAGTTAATTCAAATTTGGTGTCATTTAGTGCTGTGCGTGTATGATGAATGTGTTCGTTCCCTTATTTATAAATTTTCTATGGTTCTTAGATGTCCAGTTGTTATTGGTCTGAGATCATTGTCGTCTTGTAACGATAACCATCTTAATGATTTTCAATGCCTTTATGGCCCGTGAAAAGAACCCACAACAAGTGTGATCTATATAGTTTAAGTTATATGAATCACTGTTTGGCATTCCCATTCGCTTTGTATGAATTATTTCAGATTTAATACAAATATATATATAGACCTCTTGCCATTTCTTTATTTGGTCTTTTAAACTCACTGCAGAGTGCAGGAGGTACTTTGTTCAGCACATCATCTTTTGCCTGTGACATGCAGTGGCATTAGTTGTCACATTCTCTGTACATAATCTGTAAAAAAAGAATATTACTTTTTTTTTTAATTATTATTATTGTTTTATTTGTTGAACTGAGCTGTGGTTGTGATTTTAAGTGGCTTTAGTCATGCAAATATATAAAGCTGCTAGTGTACATGCATGTAGAACATTTTATACCGGTACTTACTGAAGGTAGGTTCTGTTTTTACTTGACACACTGTATAACTGCTTTTTTTAAATTTTGGATAAGTTATTTTATAGCAAGGATTTCCCTGCTTAGTAACAACAGCATTTCGGCCACCATTTTCATTATAATGCATTGCTGCTAAGACAAGCCTGCAAATTAAACAAGCCGGTAGGCTGGTTGGCGATCCGCTCCGCTCAGAAACAAGCAATATGTTTTTGGCTTTGTCCATGGTGACATAAACGTGAAGCTAACGTCGGTTGAAAACTAATACGAAGTTCGCAAACATCATTCAGTCTTTAGAAATCACTTAGTTCATTACTAGGACCACAGTCACTCTACTAGTAGAGTGACTGTGCTAGGACGTATTCTGCTGTTACATTTATTATTTCCAACCGTTTTGCGATAGGATTCTCCAGAATGAAGCGTTTCCTGTAAATGCTGGAAAGCGAAATAATGAAGTAACGAAATGATAAATATTTACCTGAAGTACAGTGTGTTGACCTTCATAAAAAATATACTTCATAATGCAAAACACTAGTCACGGTGAGTTATTTAAATATACGACTTCTAATCGAAAAATATGACCACAGTCCAGAATTTCAGACGGATATTAAGCAATGTAAGAGCATATCAGAAGCATTTACACTAAAATATAAAAAAAGAACTGCAGTCAAAAGTCAAGAATGCCAGCAAATAAAGAACTCTGTTCCACAATCCTTTGTGCGCGTTATTATGGACACGCGCAAAAAAACTGTACCAAGCTTGTCAAATCTGGGTCAAATATACAGTACGCTACTATCTTGCCACAGATTGTTTAGTAGTGGAGTGTTCGGTGACCATTGAATTAGCCCGTGATTCATATTTTATGTGTATTAATTTATTCATCAATTTTCGTGACTGACAGTACTGCCCAAATTTTAGTCAAAAAAACGCAACTGGTGAAACGGAAGAGCATCGCCAGGCGATGGACGCAGGCTCTTTAGCAACGACCGCATAGAGGTCAAAATACGCGTTCTATTTTTACGCATTAAATTTGGCTCTTCCGTTTCGCCCCCTCCGGAATGTTCTACTTTCGCAGGCTAATCGCAGGTTTTTTCGAAAAACGTCGAAAAAACACAAGATTTAGTAGAAATGTTCCTGTTTTGGGCGGATTATTGATAGAGAATAATGTCTTTATTACAAAAATGCTGAAAACCCGTGAGTTGTTGCCTTAGTTATTTTTTTATTGGCGAAAAACTGCGAACTCGGCAAATTTGATTGTACAACTTCCCTTTATCATATACATCCAGCGACACCGATGCCAGCTGACTGTGTACAAAACTGGTAGGAGGTAATACATTTGGGGCGAAAGTATTCAAAAATCAGTTTTTGGATGTTGCAATGGCAGTGGTGGGCCAGGATTTTTTTCCAATTAGTGACGGCACGACCTACATGTGAAGTATGATCAAAACCAGCCGAGCCGTTGCTGGTGAAAAGTTACCCCAACTTTGGGGTCAAATTTCTTGGTAATGAAAACAGATATCAAAAATTCAAATAGTAACTTTGTGCCCACACTCAAGCTGAGTAGAATGAGCTATGTCTGAAGTGTTTTATCCCAAATTTGTAGGAGGAGATACATTTGGCGCGAAGCTATTCAAAAATCAGTTTTTTGGCTGTTGCTATGGCAACGGTGGGCCAAATTTTTTTGCCTTATAACTAGGGTGAAGGTGTGACCTACCTGCCAAGTTTGAAAGAAATCGGCCAAGCCCAAGAAATCACAGAAGAAATCATACGTGAAAACACTGGAAATGTACACACACAGACACACAAAACGACAAAAGTGATTATAAGGGCAATCCTATCGGAGCGGATCGCCAACAAAAGTGATTATAAGGGCAATCCTAGCAGAGCGGATCGCCAACAGCCATGCAATATAATACACTGTAGTTTACCAATAGCGTCATACATGATTGTTACGTACTACATCAACTGCGATTGTTAACTTTTGAAATTAGGATAACTTGTGATGTACACATGTCTTCAAACCTGTTGTTTTGTAAACAATATGTTATTCTCTCATTGGTTGTAGAATTCAATGTGATAAAACTTGTGATATTTGTACTGATTTAATCAACTAATTTTTTAGCCACAATTAGTACACAAATACCTGCACATCATTCCATTGTATGAGAACCCATGCATCTTTGGGGCAAACTGATTCACCACAGAATTATATCCTTCACGTTCTGAAGTCTGTTGTAATGTTGACAACTTAGGAATATCCTTCTTAATTTGTCGAGAATTGAGGAGTGTTATCAATTTCTCTAAGGGTTTAATATTATATATAATATTTAATCATTATAATAACAATATACCACCCTAGCCAAAATGGGAATAAGAGAAATACCTGGCTTTAACCATCGCTTTCTTCTTTCTTGTCTTGTCAAATCTTCATGTTCACACCTAGGAAAAAAAGTTCCATGTCCCTCATGAATATTTTGGATATGATTTCCAACAGATGTCCATTTGTCCATCATCAAATCACCATTTCCATCAGGTGTTGAAGCAGCAGTCCAATAAAGATGATTTGTGACGCTCTTGATCCAGTCTTGTATCACACCACACTCTTTCTCTTTAGAAAGACCAAGCATTTTTTTCTGTAGACCTTAAGGAAAAAATCCTTTCATTAATAATATGTGTTTTCAGTCACGGTTTTAGTTAATTTGCTGGTCGTGTTATAAAATTGCATTTGAATTGCTCTGAATATTGAATACTGGTATTATCAATATCACTGATGCTGGATATAACTGAAATAAATCAAAAAAATCCTACAAGGATTCCAAATTTCATCTAAAATAATCTGTTCTACCAATTAATTTTGGATATCATAGTGGATCATTTGCATATCAATAGAACAATGTTTGAGCATGATAAAATCGCTGCTCTAAAAGATTATGGGGGAGAAAACTGCTTACCTTTAGCAACATGCCACACATCCACACAGTGTTGAGTCTCTGTCATGTTCTCTCTGACCCATTTAATTATTTGAACATGACGGTCTGTGACTATTTTGTAGATATTAATACCCCGACTCTGTAAATATGCCACACTCCTAGCCCAACCTTCCTGCTCCATGTGGCAGCTACTTTTCACCTCGTTACTCTAAATATAAACAATAGAATCAATTTAATTATACATTGTTACTAGATTGGTGTTTACATAAAACAAGGTACCTGGTAAGTAAAATGTATAAATACCTGCACAAGCTGTATGTAAATCATAGTACCATTATCAAGGTCCATGACTGAATATGAGCCAAATTTAGCACTATGGCCAGGGGTGTCACACCTCCCATCTCCACCTATGCAAAGTGACCTTCCATTTTGAAGAGCATCATCAATGTACTTTCCACGCTAGTTTTCCCATACTTCCATTACTGCTGGTGGGAGGTAGTGCCTTTGATGTTTCATGAAAGTATCCGTTGAAATACTTCGCATATTCATAAACTGAAAGACACGTAAACCTTTTGATGCTAATGCCCCAGCAAACAAAATTCCACATGAAAGTCTAAGATTTCCACTTGGAATGGAACCTATCATGGATTGGCAGTTCCATTTTGTGCTTAGTCCACAAAAAACACAATTCTGATCCACTCTTACCATTGTGCCACATATATGTGTGATTTCACCTAATGTAGGTGAAGAGCATCTGGTACATGTGTGGAATAGATTCATAAGTTGAGCTTTCCCAACAATAAAGAATATATTTTTCTGCAAACACCTATAATTAAGAGAAATAAACTAAATTATATTTATTGTATAACACATTTTTACCATAAACCATGTGACCTGAAGCTGCTCAGAGCTCAGCAAGTTAACCTACTTTCATTCACAAACTTTCCTATTTATATTTTATAATTTTATTAAAACTTACCAATCATCAGCACTTGAACATGAAGCTTGTGATTCACATTCTGACTGTGAAGAGTCTGACTGTTCACATGTCTCATCCGAATTAGTTGTTGCATTAGCCTCCGAACTTGACCAAGTTATGTCAAGTTCATCTTCTGGGGGTTGTTCTTGTACTTGTATTGTTTGGTTTGGTTTCAGGAGATCACATTGTACTTGAACACTTCTTGTTTCTGGAGGATGCAACATCTCTGTCTGGCAAACTGTAATGCAAAAAAAACAGTCAAGTTCAACATACAATACCATATGTATATTGATAACAGATGAAAAAGCATAACATCTACAATAGGATCTGAGCTAAATAGGACGGGTTAATTGTCCCATCTGAAAAACTGGCAGTGTGTTGGAAAACTTTTGAAAAAAAAAATCTGAGGGTAAGAGAAAAAATATATATTCATTTTCAAGATAGGAGAAAAAAATTCTCCTAGCCTCCTCAACCACAGCATGCTGTGGAAACAACAATCCAACAACAATTTAATGTATCAGTTATACATGCCTTTATTTGATCCAAAGGGCCTTACTTGTACACGCACACAGGATATTTGAGTGCCATATGTTTTAACAGTCTTGGTTAAAGTTTTGAATGTAAAACAAAATTTAGGAAGTGATTATTTTATTACAGTAAAGGGGTTAATTATTCACTGGGTTTTAATTTTGCTTTTAATTTCGATGACTGGAAAATGCGCTAAATTAAAACCCAGTGAATATTTAAAATTTAATATAGAACACATTATCTAAATGATGAAACCCACTGAATATGCCAGAAATTTAAACCCAGTGAAAATTAGTCATTTTACAGTATATGCAAAATATAAACACACAAGCAAGTTTCAATTCTCGCAAATGTTCAGTACCTGAATAGAGCTGTCTGCCCGGGTAAGAGAATCAGTGTCCTGTACTTGGTGGCTTGTGTCATTGTCATGGGTGTCCTCCGAATACTGCAGAGTTACCTGTATAAAACAATGATTACAAATAATAATGTTTGAAGAAAAATGTTCATCAGACAAGTGAACGTACGTAATAGCCATAGTCAGTCGTGTAAACGTAAACATACTCGCGGTAAATTCAAATTCAGTGCGCGGCACATAGTCGAACATGAACGAATACAAATACCTACCCTAGCATTTTCTCTTTTAAGAAAAGCAATTCTTGGCCTTTTAGGTGTTGACACAGCCGGATACGCTGGACTTGTATCAGTGCTGTTACTAATACTATCAGCCAAGACGCCGGTATGAATTTTTGGTACGGCATCTTTGTGCAAAGTTTTCCTTCCCGGAACTTGTCCCATCGCACGCATAAACTTGTATTTTGCCGGGTAGCACTCGTCTGTGAAATGGACTGACCAAAGCACGGAATGTTTTGTAGGACCAGGCCATTTAGCTCTTTTCACCCGAACAAACTTCGTCCAAAGTTTGCTCAAAGACGGTCTGTCGAGGGGGAATGCGTGAAGCGAAACACCGTCGAGGTTCGTGTTCCAGCACCCGAAAGCAACGCATCGTTTACCTCGTCTTTCACAATGACTTGACATTACTATTTTAAATACAAAGCCCAAATAAATAAAAAAACTTTCCAAACGCAACAGTTCACGTCTTTGGTTGCAATACACTAAAATAAAACCGTAGAACATACACGAAAATCAACAATAACACAGCTGATCACGAACGACATTTACATATGGTTTACATATCAAAGGCGGCAAACTGATCAGGGCGGTCACACTTATGACGTCACATCCAAGAGGTCATGTAAACGAGGTCAAACCGGGGGAGCTTAGGTGCGAATTTTACAGAATCCGCTATATTTCGTAAATGAGTCATCGGATTTTAAAACAAATTTCTGGTGTTTGATATTTAAATACAAGATAGTAGAATATGAAATAAAATCTAGCGTTCAGTGTACACTTTAACGGTTGCGAGACCACACATTCTTATAGGATTGGGAAATTACGTTCAATTACAACGTGTTTGCTATGTTGTGTATTCAACATAATTATAACTTGGCGAATTGATCATGATCATATGAACATTTCTACTTACAAAATCCTACTTTACGCCGAAAAATTATTCTTTGTGTTTAGTGCTGAGCTGTTTTGTAAAGTACAACAGCAAATATTATGTTTGTGTTTATGAGCAAACACGTGATTATCCAATGCCTGTGTAGCTCTTTCATTACCTTGATTTATTCCTGTCAATTTGAGCGCTAAGGACAACAATTTTACTAATGTTTAAAGGATAGTAAGAGAGTTATAATAGACACTTGAATACTTAATCTGTTTTAAACTCATAGTTGCTGTCGACATAGGAAGTAAAGTAAGCAAATAACACCGAATAAACGGCAAGGTAAAGACTATGTCTAATTATAGTAAATACGTACTGCGTGCGTGACTCGAACCGGCGCTCGCGTACGGCACCTAATCGCCTAGCTTCACGCCACTACACGTCTTCCCCTCGGCCACCGGGCATCCCCAAAAAAGGATGCTTAATAACCGAGCTTATTACGTGCAGAGAACGTGAAACCCGTCCACGCGATACGCGCCACACAGCATGGCCAGAATGCGGCAAAGGCCTTCAGATCTGGCTGTAGTAGGATGGTGAAAGTAATGGTACAGCATTTTAACAGTGAATAAGTACTGAGAAATAATTATTAAACTCATAGTTGCTGTCGACATAGGAAGTAAAGTAAGCAAATAACACCGAATAAACGGCAAGGTAAAGACTATGTCTAATTATAGTAAATACGTACTGCGTGCGTGACTCGAACCGGCGCTCGCGTACGGCACCTAATCGCCTAGCTTCACGCCACTACACGTCTTCCCCTCGGCCACCGGGCATCCCCAAAAAAGGATGCTTAATAACCGAGCTTATTACGTGCAGAGAACGTGAAACCCGTCCACGCGATACGCGCCACACAGCATGGCCAGAATGCGGCAAAGGCCTTCAGATCTGGCTGTAGTAGGATGGTGAAAGTAATGGTACAGCATTTTAACAGTGAATAAGTACTGAGAAATAATTATTAAACTCATAGTTGCTGTCGACATAGGAAGTAAAGTAAGCAAATAACACCGAATAAACGGCAAGGTAAAGACTATGTCTAATTATAGTAAATACGTACTGCGTGCGTGACTCGAACCGGCGCTCGCGTACGGCACCTAATCGCCTAGCTTCACGCCACTACACGTCTTCCCCTCGGCCACCGGGCATCCCCAAAAAAGGATGCTTAATAACCGAGCTTATTACGTGCAGAGAACGTGAAACCCGTCCACGCGATACGCGCCACACAGCATGGCCAGAATGCGGCAAAGGCCTTCAGATCTGGCTGTAGTAGGATGGTGAAAGTAATGGTACAGCATTTTAACAGTGAATAAGTACTGAGAAATAATTATTAAACTCATAGTTGCTGTCGACATAGGAAGTAAAGTAAGCAAATAACACCGAATAAACGGCAAGGTAAAGACTATGTCTAATTATAGTAAATACGTACTGCGTGCGTGACTCGAACCGGCGCTCGCGTACGGCACCTAATCGCCTAGCTTCACGCCACTACACGTCTTCCCCTCGGCCACCGGGCATCCCCAAAAAAGGATGCTTAATAACCGAGCTTATTACGTGCAGAGAACGTGAAACCCGTCCACGCGATACGCGCCACACAGCATGGCCAGAATGCGGCAAAGGCCTTCAGATCTGGCTGTAGTAGGATGGTGAAAGTAATGGTACAGCATTTTAACAGTGAATAAGTACTGAGAAATAATTATTAAACTCATAGTTGCTGTCGACATAGGAAGTAAAGTAAGCAAATAACACCGAATAAACGGCAAGGTAAAGACTATGTCTAATTATAGTAAATACGTACTGCGTGCGTGACTCGAACCGGCGCTCGCGTACGGCACCTAATCGCCTAGCTTCACGCCACTACACGTCTTCCCCTCGGCCACCGGGCATCCCCAAAAAAGGATGCTTAATAACCGAGCTTATTACGTGCAGAGAACGTGAAACCCGTCCACGCGATACGCGCCACACAGCATGGCCAGAATGCGGCAAAGGCCTTCAGATCTGGCTGTAGTAGGATGGTGAAAGTAATGGTACAGCATTTTAACAGTGAATAAGTACTGAGAAATAATTATTAAACTCATAGTTGCTGTCGACATAGGAAGTAAAGTAAGCAAATAACACCGAATAAACGGCAAGGTAAAGACTATGTCTAATTATAGTAAATACGTACTGCGTGCGTGACTCGAACCGGCGCTCGCGTACGGCACCTAATCGCCTAGCTTCACGCCACTACACGTCTTCCCCTCGGCCACCGGGCATCCCCAAAAAAGGATGCTTAATAACCGAGCTTATTACGTGCAGAGAACGTGAAACCCGTCCACGCGATACGCGCCACACAGCATGGCCAGAATGCGGCAAAGGCCTTCAGATCTGGCTGTAGTAGGATGGTGAAAGTAATGGTACAGCATTTTAACAGTGAATAAGTACTGAGAAATAATTATTAAACTCATAGTTGCTGTCGACATAGGAAGTAAAGTAAGCAAATAACACCGAATAAACGGCAAGGTAAAGACTATGTCTAATTATAGTAAATACGTACTGCGTGCGTGACTCGAACCGGCGCTCGCGTACGGCACCTAATCGCCTAGCTTCACGCCACTACACGTCTTCCCCTCGGCCACCGGGCATCCCCAAAAAAGGATGCTTAATAACCGAGCTTATTACGTGCAGAGAACGTGAAACCCGTCCACGCGATACGCGCCACACAGCATGGCCAGAATGCGGCAAAGGCCTTCAGATCTGGCTGTAGTAGGATGGTGAAAGTAATGGTACAGCATTTTAACAGTGAATAAGTACTGAGAAATAATTATTAAACTCATAGTTGCTGTCGACATAGGAAGTAAAGTAAGCAAATAACACCGAATAAACGGCAAGGTAAAGACTATGTCTAATTATAGTAAATACGTACTGCGTGCGTGACTCGAACCGGCGCTCGCGTACGGCACCTAATCGCCTAGCTTCACGCCACTACACGTCTTCCCCTCGGCCACCGGGCATCCCCAAAAAAGGATGCTTAATAACCGAGCTTATTACGTGCAGAGAACGTGAAACCCGTCCACGCGATACGCGCCACACAGCATGGCCAGAATGCGGCAAAGGCCTTCAGATCTGGCTGTAGTAGGATGGTGAAAGTAATGGTACAGCATTTTAACAGTGAATAAGTACTGAGAAATAATTATTAAACTCATAGTTGCTGTCGACATAGGAAGTAAAGTAAGCAAATAACACCGAATAAACGGCAAGGTAAAGACTATGTCTAATTATAGTAAATACGTACTGCGTGCGTGACTCGAACCGGCGCTCGCGTACGGCACCTAATCGCCTAGCTTCACGCCACTACACGTCTTCCCCTCGGCCACCGGGCATCCCCAAAAAAGGATGCTTAATAACCGAGCTTATTACGTGCAGAGAACGTGAAACCCGTCCACGCGATACGCGCCACACAGCATGGCCAGAATGCGGCAAAGGCCTTCAGATCTGGCTGTAGTAGGATGGTGAAAGTAATGGTACAGCATTTTAACAGTGAATAAGTACTGAGAAATAATTATTAAACTCATAGTTGCTGTCGACATAGGAAGTAAAGTAAGCAAATAACACCGAATAAACGGCAAGGTAAAGACTATGTCTAATTATAGTAAATACGTACTGCGTGCGTGACTCGAACCGGCGCTCGCGTACGGCACCTAATCGCCTAGCTTCACGCCACTACACGTCTTCCCCTCGGCCACCGGGCATCCCCAAAAAAGGATGCTTAATAACCGAGCTTATTACGTGCAGAGAACGTGAAACCCGTCCACGCGATACGCGCCACACAGCATGGCCAGAATGCGGCAAAGGCCTTCAGATCTGGCTGTAGTAGGATGGTGAAAGTAATGGTACAGCATTTTAACAGTGAATAAGTACTGAGAAATAATTATTAAACTCATAGTTGCTGTCGACATAGGAAGTAAAGTAAGCAAATAACACCGAATAAACGGCAAGGTAAAGACTATGTCTAATTATAGTAAATACGTACTGCGTGCGTGACTCGAACCGGCGCTCGCGTACGGCACCTAATCGCCTAGCTTCACGCCACTACACGTCTTCCCCTCGGCCACCGGGCATCCCCAAAAAAGGATGCTTAATAACCGAGCTTATTACGTGCAGAGAACGTGAAACCCGTCCACGCGATACGCGCCACACAGCATGGCCAGAATGCGGCAAAGGCCTTCAGATCTGGCTGTAGTAGGATGGTGAAAGTAATGGTACAGCATTTTAACAGTGAATAAGTACTGAGAAATAATTATTAAACTCATAGTTGCTGTCGACATAGGAAGTAAAGTAAGCAAATAACACCGAATAAACGGCAAGGTAAAGACTATGTCTAATTATAGTAAATACGTACTGCGTGCGTGACTCGAACCGGCGCTCGCGTACGGCACCTAATCGCCTAGCTTCACGCCACTACACGTCTTCCCCTCGGCCACCGGGCATCCCCAAAAAAGGATGCTTAATAACCGAGCTTATTACGTGCAGAGAACGTGAAACCCGTCCACGCGATACGCGCCACACAGCATGGCCAGAATGCGGCAAAGGCCTTCAGATCTGGCTGTAGTAGGATGGTGAAAGTAATGGTACAGCATTTTAACAGTGAATAAGTACTGAGAAATAATTATTAAACTCATAGTTGCTGTCGACATAGGAAGTAAAGTAAGCAAATAACACCGAATAAACGGCAAGGTAAAGACTATGTCTAATTATAGTAAATACGTACTGCGTGCGTGACTCGAACCGGCGCTCGCGTACGGCACCTAATCGCCTAGCTTCACGCCACTACACGTCTTCCCCTCGGCCACCGGGCATCCCCAAAAAAGGATGCTTAATAACCGAGCTTATTACGTGCAGAGAACGTGAAACCCGTCCACGCGATACGCGCCACACAGCATGGCCAGAATGCGGCAAAGGCCTTCAGATCTGGCTGTAGTAGGATGGTGAAAGTAATGGTACAGCATTTTAACAGTGAATAAGTACTGAGAAATAATTATTAAACTCATAGTTGCTGTCGACATAGGAAGTAAAGTAAGCAAATAACACCGAATAAACGGCAAGGTAAAGACTATGTCTAATTATAGTAAATACGTACTGCGTGCGTGACTCGAACCGGCGCTCGCGTACGGCACCTAATCGCCTAGCTTCACGCCACTACACGTCTTCCCCTCGGCCACCGGGCATCCCCAAAAAAGGATGCTTAATAACCGAGCTTATTACGTGCAGAGAACGTGAAACCCGTCCACGCGATACGCGCCACACAGCATGGCCAGAATGCGGCAAAGGCCTTCAGATCTGGCTGTAGTAGGATGGTGAAAGTAATGGTACAGCATTTTAACAGTGAATAAGTACTGAGAAATAATTATTAAACTCATAGTTGCTGTCGACATAGGAAGTAAAGTAAGCAAATAACACCGAATAAACGGCAAGGTAAAGACTATGTCTAATTATAGTAAATACGTACTGCGTGCGTGACTCGAACCGGCGCTCGCGTACGGCACCTAATCGCCTAGCTTCACGCCACTACACGTCTTCCCCTCGGCCACCGGGCATCCCCAAAAAAGGATGCTTAATAACCGAGCTTATTACGTGCAGAGAACGTGAAACCCGTCCACGCGATACGCGCCACACAGCATGGCCAGAATGCGGCAAAGGCCTTCAGATCTGGCTGTAGTAGGATGGTGAAAGTAATGGTACAGCATTTTAACAGTGAATAAGTACTGAGAAATAATTATTAAACTCATAGTTGCTGTCGACATAGGAAGTAAAGTAAGCAAATAACACCGAATAAACGGCAAGGTAAAGACTATGTCTAATTATAGTAAATACGTACTGCGTGCGTGACTCGAACCGGCGCTCGCGTACGGCACCTAATCGCCTAGCTTCACGCCACTACACGTCTTCCCCTCGGCCACCGGGCATCCCCAAAAAAAGGATGCTTAATAACCGAGCTTATTACGTGCAGAGAACGTGAAACCCGTCCACGCGATACGCGCCACACAGCATGGCCAGAATGCGGCAAAGGCCTTCAGATCTGGCTGTAGTAGGATGGTGAAAGTAATGGTACAGCATTTTAACAGTGAATAAGTACTGAGAAATAATTATTAAACTCATAGTTGCTGTCGACATAGGAAGTAAAGTAAGCAAATAACACCGAATAAACGGCAAGGTAAAGACTATGTCTAATTATAGTAAATACGTACTGCGTGCGTGACTCGAACCGGCGCTCGCGTACGGCACCTAATCGCCTAGCTTCACGCCACTACACGTCTTCCCCTCGGCCACCGGGCATCCCCAAAAAAGGATGCTTAATAACCGAGCTTATTACGTGCAGAGAACGTGAAACCCGTCCACGCGATACGCGCCACACAGCATGGCCAGAATGCGGCAAAGGCCTTCAGATCTGGCTGTAGTAGGATGGTGAAAGTAATGGTACAGCATTTTAACAGTGAATAAGTACTGAGAAATAATTATTAAACTCATAGTTGCTGTCGACATAGGAAGTAAAGTAAGCAAATAACACCGAATAAACGGCAAGGTAAAGACTATGTCTAATTATAGTAAATACGTACTGCGTGCGTGACTCGAACCAGCGCTCGCGTACGGCACCTAATCGCCTAGCTTCACGCCACTACACGTCTTCCCCTCGGCCACCGGGCATCCCCAAAAAAGGATGCTTAATAACCGAGCTTATTACGTGCAGAGAACGTGAAACCCGTCCACGCGATACGCGCCACACAGCATGGCCAGAATGCGGCAAAGGCCTTCAGATCTGGCTGTAGTAGGATGGTGAAAGTAATGGTACAGCATTTTAACAGTGAATAAGTACTGAGAAATAATTATTAAACTCATAGTTGCTGTCGACATAGGAAGTAAAGTAAGCAAATAACACCGAATAAACGGCAAGGTAAAGACTATGTCTAATTATAGTAAATACGTACTGCGTGCGTGACTCGAACCGGCGCTCGCGTACGGCACCTAATCGCCTAGCTTCACGCCACTACACGTCTTCCCCTCGGCCACCGGGCATCCCCAAAAAAGGATGCTTAATAACCGAGCTTATTACGTGCAGAGAACGTGAAACCCGTCCACGCGATACGCGCCACACAGCATGGCCAGAATGCGGCAAAGGCCTTCAGATCTGGCTGTAGTAGGATGGTGAAAGTAATGGTACAGCATTTTAACAGTGAATAAGTACTGAGAAATAATTATTAAACTCATAGTTGCTGTCGACATAGGAAGTAAAGTAAGCAAATAACACCGAATAAACGGCAAGGTAAAGACTATGTCTAATTATAGTAAATACGTACTGCGTGCGTGACTCGAACCGGCGCTCGCGTACGGCACCTAATCGCCTAGCTTCACGCCACTACACGTCTTCCCCTCGGCCACCGGGCATCCCCAAAAAAGGATGCTTAATAACCGAGCTTATTACGTGCAGAGAACGTGAAACCCGTCCACGCGATACGCGCCACACAGCATGGATGTTTAATAATTATTACTTTACGTTCTCTGCACGTAATAAGCTCGGTTATTAAGCATCCTTTTTTGGGGATGCCCGGTGGCCGAGGGGAAGACGTGTAGTGGCGTGAAGCTAGGCGATTAGGTGCCGTACGCGAGCGCCGGTTCGAGTCACGCACGCAGTACGTATTTACTATAATTAGACATAGTCTTTACCTTGCCGTTTATTCGGTGTTATTTGCTTACTTTACTTCCTATGTCGACAGCAACTATGAGTTTAATAATTATTTCTCAGTACTTATTCACTGTTAAAATGCTGTACCATTACTTTCACCATCCTACTACAGCCAGATCTGAAGGCCTTTGCCGCATTCTGGCCATGCTGTGTGGCGCGTATCGCGTGGACGGGTTTCACGTTCTCTGCACGTAATAAGCTCGGTTATTAAGCATCCTTTTTTGGGGATGCCCGGTGGCCGAGGGGAAGACGTGTAGTGGCGTGAAGCTAGGCGATTAGGTGCCGTACGCGAGCGCCGGTTCGAGTCACGCACGCAGTACGTATTTACTATAATTAGACATAGTCTTTACCTTGCCGTTTATTCGGTGTTATTTGCTTACTTTACTTCCTATGTCGACAGCAACTATGAGTTTAATAATTATTTCTCAGTACTTATTCACTGTTAAAATGCTGTACCATTACTTTCACCATCCTACTACAGCCAGATCTGAAGGCCTTTGCCGCATTCTGGCCATGCTGTGTGGCGCGTATCGCGTGGACGGGTTTCACGTTCTCTGCACGTAATAAGCTCGGTTATTAAGCATCCTTTTTTGGGGATGCCCGGTGGCCGAGGGGAAGACGTGTAGTGGCGTGAAGCTAGGCGATTAGGTGCCGTACGCGAGCGCCGGTTCGAGTCACGCACGCAGTACGTATTTACTATAATTAGACATAGTCTTTACCTTGCCGTTTATTCGGTGTTATTTGCTTACTTTACTTCCTATGTCGACAGCAACTATGAGTTTAATAATTATTTCTCAGTACTTATTCACTGTTAAAATGCTGTACCATTACTTTCACCATCCTACTACAGCCAGATCTGAAGGCCTTTGCCGCATTCTGGCCATGCTGTGTGGCGCGTATCGCGTGGACGGGTTTCACGTTCTCTGCACGTAATAAGCTCGGTTATTAAGCATCCTTTTTTGGGGATGCCCGGTGGCCGAGGGGAAGACGTGTAGTGGCGTGAAGCTAGGCGATTAGGTGCCGTACGCGAGCGCCGGTTCGAGTCACGCACGCAGTACGTATTTACTATAATTAGACATAGTCTTTACCTTGCCGTTTATTCGGTGTTATTTGCTTACTTTACTTCCTATGTCGACAGCAACTATGAGTTTAATAATTATTTCTCAGTACTTATTCACTGTTAAAATGCTGTACCATTACTTTCACCATCCTACTACAGCCAGATCTGAAGGCCTTTGCCGCATTCTGGCCATGCTGTGTGGCGCGTATCGCGTGGACGGGTTTCACGTTCTCTGCACGTAATAAGCTCGGTTATTAAGCATCCTTTTTTGGGGATGCCCGGTGGCCGAGGGGAAGACGTGTAGTGGCGTGAAGCTAGGCGATTAGGTGCCGTACGCGAGCGCCGGTTCGAGTCACGCACGCAGTACGTATTTACTATAATTAGACATAGTCTTTACCTTGCCGTTTATTCGGTGTTATTTGCTTAATCTGTTTTAAGATGTTTTGAATACAGGATCTAAAGTACACAACTTACTGTGATGTCGTGAGGTGATAGGATGGAAAACGTGTTACAATTAAACAGATTACTTGAAGGGTGTTAAAATTTGCCTATGAGGAAATACATTTACCGACATATTCTCTGAATATAAAATTCGTAACGAATTTTACAAATATTTTAAATATTTTTTGAGGGTGGAAGGTTCTATTACGTTTGGTTTTAGGTGCATTTGTGTAGTTGGTAATGTTGATCTCAGCCTCCGACTCATTAGAATTTGTGCTGGTGACCCGATGTCGTTAATTAGTGTATTTCTATACGGGTCTTTCCCATCATCTCTTGCTTTCTTGAGTAGATTTTTTATGGTTTGTACTCTCTGCCAAACCGTTTGATTGGCTCATGTATGGGCTAGTTGTTACAAGTTTGAAGCCCCATTGTTTAGCAAACTGTTTATATTCAATTGCAATGTATTGTGGTCCATTGTCACTTCTGACTTCAAATGGTATTCCATGTCTTGAGAAGATGGTCTTGATGTAGTTTACAACTGTGCTACATAACTTCAAAAAAACTTGGACTAGAAGTCTGCCACAACCAAATAGTTAGTGTTGTCTAACATAAACAGGTCAGTTGCTACAGTTTGCCATGGACCATCTGGAATTGGCGTTGGTGTCATTGGTTCTTCTGGTTTGATTTGCGATATTCCAGACAAATACTACATTTCGATACCATGTCAACAATTTGTGTGTTCATATTAGGCCAGATCTCTTGCACGTTGCTTTGACTTCTCTCTCCCCATATGACCTATATGTACTAATTTCAACATTCACAGAATGTGGAATCAGTATTATTTCTTCTTTGAATATTACTCCATCCATGATGGTTAGTTCATCTTGGTGCTTCCCGTATTCTTTAATACTGACATGGAGTTGTGACTTGTTCTTTTGCCAACCATTCAGTAATACAGAAGTAAGATGTTTTGCTGTTTCATCTTTAATTATCTGCAACTTCTCATCTGATACTGGCAGATTTGACATTACATGATGCACGACATAGGACAATTCTTCATCCATGGTGCTGTCATCTTTACTTCCCAGTCACTGAGAAGATAAGGGAGCCCTTGACAGCGTATCAGCTGTGACTAGTTATTTCCTTGGCTTGTATCTCAGTGATATGTCATATTTCTGCAGTCTGAGAAGCATTCGATGCAGTCTTGCTGGTGCTGCCGCAAGTGGTTTCTTCATGATGGATTCCAAGGGTTCGTGATCAGACTCAACATGGATTGTCTTACCATAAGTGAACTGGTTAAATCTCTCCAGACCAAACATTACCGCCAATAGCTCCTTTTCAATTTGAGCATATCTGGTCTCAGCGTCAGTCATTGGTCGAGATGCATAAGCTACTGGTCTGTTTTCCTGTAGCAATACAGCCCCTGAGCCAAATTTCGATGCATCACAACTAACAGTTACTGGTTTAGTGACATTGTAGTATTTTAACACAGAGCCTGGTTGTTCTGTTAGGATTTTCTTTATTGCCTCAAATGAATTTTGCTGACTTTCTGACCAGTGGAACTCTATGTTCTTTTTCAGTATGCTTCTAATTGGGTCTGTTATAGTTATATAGCACTAATTTACCGAGGTAATTTACAGTACCCAGTAATCGCATTATTCCTTGCTTGTCTGTTGGTGGCGGTATCTCTGTTATAAGCTCGTATCTTTTCTGGATCTGGTTGTACTTCTTCTGGTGTGAGAATATTTCCCAGGTACCCGATTTTTGTGACACCAAACTCACATTTTTCCTTGTTGAGTGTGAGATTTGTTTTAGTGTAGCCTTCAAGCTTTCATCATGATGGCGGTTGTTGTACCCCATACCAAAATGTCATCTATGTCTGTTTCAACACCAGATAGGTTCTCAAAGTGTTGGAAGAATCTCTTCTGAAATACCTCTTGTGCTGAATTGATTCCAAAAGGCATTCACAGATAGCAATATCTACCAAAGGGTGTATTAAACGTAGTGAGTAGTTGACTTGATTCATCAAGTGGTATTTGCCAGTATGCATGGTTGGCGTCTAGCTTTGAGAAAACTTTACCTCTAGACATGCGTGTTGTTATGTCTTCAAATGTAGGCAATTGATAATTGCTCTATTTAAGACTCATGGGTCTAGACATATGCGTAGTTTACCAGTCTTTGGTTTCTCTGCAACAACCATGGAGTTCACCCAGTCTGTTGGCTCATCTACTTTACGAAGTACTTTCTGTTTTTCCATCTCGTCCAGCGTTTTGTCTCAGTTTGTCACGAAGTGATGCTGGTATCTCCATTGGTGGATGTACTACTGGTAGAGATGATGTGTCTAACCTGGTATGATATGATATGGTTCAATTAGACAGCCTAATCCCCCATCGAACACTTGTGGAAATTTCTCCATTATCATGGTTTTCTTCTCTTCTTTTTGAATATTCATGACTATCTTGATTAAACCCACATCTTGTGATGCTTTAAATCCCAGTAAAGGTGGTTGGTCAATCTCTGTGACGTACAAATCCAGATCGATTTCCATGCAGTTTAACTTGCATTTCCCATGCACTTTTAATTTTTCATCATTATAACTTCTGAATTTGAATACTTGAGTCCTTGATTTTCTTGAATATCTTCTCTGGTATGATGTTTGCTTGAGATCCTGTATTTATTTTGAATATCACATCTGTACCATGAATGTCAGTTGTTACATAGCAACTTTGACCTCAATGTTGCATTTCTTTTTGATGGCTCCAACGTAGGATGTGCTGGATTTAGTATCTGATTCTTCTTCATTTAATCCATGGACACTAATTTTGGATCTACATACTTTTGGTAGTGATTCACTTTGTGGCATTTCTGACATCTCCTGCCATATGCTGAACATTGTTTCCTTGCATGTACAGTCCGACATTTGCCACACCTCTCTTTTTTAGGATAATCATGCCTTTGTTTTTGGCTTGTGCCACTGTAGTTAGGTTTCTTGATTTGTTTTTGTTGCGTGTAAGCTTTCTTTGAATAGCACTATGTACACTGGTTACTTCAGCCAGGTCATGCCTGTTTGCCTTGCCTTGCTTCTTCATGAGCTCTGCGTACGTTAGTGTTTTCTCTAGGTTTGGATCTTGTTTCTGCAGTAGTTTGTCTTTAACTTGCTCACAGTAAATACCACATAATATTCTGTCACGATTCAGGTTATCATGCATTGTGCCAAATGCACAATGCTTTGCTAATATTTTTAGTGCTGTGACAAAATCATCAATGGATTGATTTCTTCCTTGATTTCTAGTGTTGAACTTGTGACGAGAAACTACAAGGCTTTTCCTTAAGGCGAAATGTTTTTCAAACTTGTCCATGATGTCTTTTGGAGCAGTGCTTTTGTCATCATCTTCTTCAGTGAACTCAAAAGTTTGAAAGAATTTCCTACCTTCAGGGCCTATGACGTACTGAATAACTTTGCTTTTCTCAGCATCAGTTTTGTCTGGCATACCAACATCTAAATACAACTCTATTGTTTTTACCCATTGTGTCATGATTAACAATAACTACTATCAATACTTACTTCTCAATTGACTTTGTTCTTTTCAAAAGTTCACAGTATTTTGTTGTGAGTCACTGTCTCTAGGTCCTACTACTAAGAATTTATTTATTCAACTCCAAACAAGTATAAGTAAACAAGGTTACATAGTTTGCATACTGAGGACTTCCTGTGTGTACATGGTTTATTGCCATATGGTAATAACTAACATGGTTTGTTGATTACATATCATGACACCTAGTACCATTTTGTAGCAACTCAGTGCTCGAACCAGGCAGAGAAGCAATTCCTTCTGAACTCCAGGCCGACAATATTTGACAGCAGGGGGATGACGATCGGCTTAGGATCGTGTCCTAGGATTTGGTTCTAGGCGAGAAACCTGATTCGTGTCTTTATCACAACTTGATTTTGCATTAGGGCGGCACACTCGTCCGAAAAGGACAATGCCCCCAGTTCTGACCGACGCCTGCCTGAGGCTGTTTTCACATCAAAAATTTGAGTGGTGCTGATCAGAGAGGCTCAAAGGGCAGTCTTCTTAGAGAGGACAACACAACCCCAGTTCGGCAGTTCCCTTGTTCAGGGTCTCTGCCACTGATTATGGAAAGCAGTAAATAGTCTTAATAATAGAACAATCGGCTAGTCTTCTTTCAAAAGCGTTCCCAAAGGAGGGGGACAAGGCCAACCTGTAGCCAACGATTGCTGCGTAGGACAAACCCACTTGAATTGTAGGCAGCGTTAGTGGGATCCCTGTTCGCTCTGGCGAGGACATTGGCAGCCCGCTCAGACAAGACTTTTGTTTGTGCGAGTCTACTGAGAACCTCTATGCGTGTAAGTGGTACACCGCTGGGCTCGTTGGTAGTGTGCGGTCCGGTTGGGACAGCAGGTCCAGTATGTCTGGAAGCACAACAGGTGTTTCGACTAGCATTTCCAATAAATGTGGAAAATAGGCCTTGGTTGGCCGATTGGGAGGGAGGCATCTTTTACCAGAGTCATAGCTGCGGCGAGTGGGTCCAAGGGGACCTCCTGTCCGAGGTTGGCCAGTGGTGACCACCAGGGCAGGTCCCGCTTTGCTTGGTCCGAGATCAATACTCACCTGTCTAGTTCCTGTAGGAGAGCTTGGTGTTGTCGCAACAAGTGTTGTACCGGGCCGCTGTGTAATATGGCCTGGAACAACAACTCTTGCATTAGGACTTGTCTGATTTACTAAAGAGCCCAACTGGTGAATTAAATCCTGTGTTAGCATTACTTGCTCGGCTAATAACCCCTTGTTTGAGTTATGTAATAACCAGTCATCTAGGTATGGATTGATAAGTACCAACGTTTCCTGAAACAGCAGCACCACCTGTTCCATCCATTCTGGTGGAACATAGGGAGATGTGCAATACCCGAGAGGGGACACCCTAGATACAAATACCTGGCCCAGCTGGGTGATTCGAAGGAGATGGCAACTCGCCAGGTGCATCAGTATCTGCAGGTAGGCCCCACTTAAGTCTAGTGAGGCTAGCCAGTCCAAACGATGGATGGAGAGAAGAACGCTGGATGGCGTCTCCATGCATAACCAATCGAGCACGTACTGATTTAGTCTGTCTAGGTCTAGAACTGGACTCCCACCACCTGTAGATTTGGTACCACGAACACATTTCAGTATAAGCCTGGACTTAATGAACTACCTTGTGTATAGAGCCCTTTTCTAGAAAACTGTCTACTTCCTGTCTGATTGCTTCCGCCTTGTGGGAGTCCCCTGGGGAGACACTGACGGGGGATATGGAGATTTCAGCGGTATCCTGTAACTGTGTGTCACCACAGGGAACGATCACCCGCTGCCTCCAAATCGCACTACACCAGCGCAATCTGTGTGCGACAGGGATATGTGGCCAAGGATTCGTCAGTTGCATGGTGTGGGTGCTCTATTCTCCAATGAGGTGAGTTTACACAAGGCCTGAGGTAGTCACTAAGTTGTGGCCTGGCCACTCACCGAACACATGCCTATCCCCCCGATCACAGAGGTAAGCGTCAAACATGATTCCCCCAAGGTGGTTGACCGGCCGAGGAGGATGAGGAGCCACCACCTGGTCCCTTCTTCCCTGGGGTGCGCTGCTACCCTTCCTTCCTGCAGAAGGGTATGAGCACTTGCCTCCTGGCTGACTCTGGCTAGCGGACGTCAACTTAGGGCGTTGTGTTTTCTGTGATTGGGGCACCCTTCGTTTACCCTTAGAAGTGGGCAACCGACTAGCGAATTCGATCTGAACCATCTGCACTCCGAAGTTCCGAGACTGCATCCGCCATCTTCGCATCAAAAAGTGAGAAAGATGTTCAGTCTGCATAACTCAGTTCGCTGGCAAAAACATGCGTGTCTAAAGCTGTGTCTTGTTGCACAGTAGTAGCCTGGCTAGGAAAGCCAGGTGACACTGGGGGATGTCACCAACACATAGCTGGGCAGTGGCCCAGCAGTAAATCTGTTGTCTGGTGTAGGAGGCTGGTGCGTTCTGCCTCTGAGGTCTCAGAGTCCTGGGCGTGCACAATAATGCCCTCAGGGCGTGATGGATTGTCTCAGACTGAGCTGGCGAGTATACCCATGGAACACAGTCATTCCCTTTCACACAGTTTGGCAAACAGAAAATCATGGTACCGTGGTCTGGGGAAGGAGCCTTGGGTTTCGGTTGTTGGCATTTGGTCTCATTCCATACTTTAGGGTCTGATCCCAAAACCTCACTGACTGAGTGTTTGGTCCAGTGGAAAGTGTTAACCCCACCCGGGGGTCTTAGGCATTACCTCCTCTCCGGCTGACCAATGTCCACGCTTTGGATCCTGACGCCTTTGATCCCATAAGCGTTGAAGCGACAGTAAGTGGTTGCCTTAGGATCGAGGGTGGGGGTATATACATCGTGGCTCACTGAGTTGTTACAGATGGGAGACTTTGAAGGACCGCCCGAGGTACCGGTTGTACCCAACGCGAGTGAACTGCCTTCTTTCAACCTAAATATGTGAGCGAGATCATGTTCAACTGTACGTTTCATGACATGGCCATGGGTCAGCAAGAAGGAAGTCAAAACCCACAGCGGAGCCCAGACTCAAGGCTGAATTTGTGAGTCTGGTACCGCGCAATGAACCCTGGTAGGCTGAAAGTACCCAAAAGCCCTTCCCAGAAACCAGAGGCTTGGCTGCCAGCATCCCCATTGGCATTCGGTGCCTGAGGTCCCAGAAGAGACATGGTGCAACTATCCTGAGCCTCGGCCTCACCCAAATCAGCGAGAGAGTCGTGGCTGGGAACGGGGGGTTTCCCAGAAGAGACATGTTTTAAATGCGAGCGATGCTTTTTGTGTTTCTTCCTGCTTGTCGACTGAGGGGCTGCAGTGGAGACAGCTCGCTCCGACTGCATCTGATCAACCCGGCCTGCTAGTGAGGACATATAGACAAGTTGGTAGTACCTGCAGACAATAATGAGAGTACAGAAAGGGAACAGCCAACACGCCTTTAAGGAATAAAACGTAGAAACCCGATGGATTAGATATGTTCTCACTTGTAATATTAGGTTTTGAGATCTGGTGGGTCCAAAAAATGCACTAAAAACATGCGTTGCAGACATACCTATGCAGAATTGTTAGCACTTGAGCTGAAGTGCGTAAGATGGCCAAAACATGTAAGTTTCATTCAGGATTAAAACAATAAGTTCTAAGCAGAAATGTTGATATGGAGTGAACCGTGTGCACAGTGTACCGATTATGTTGTATATAATTTGAAACAGAATCAAGTTGTGTTTGTCATCCAGAACATTTTAGCGAATATATTTCGCATTGCCCATTGCACAATCGTTATTTATTTTGATCCTAATTCTCAATACCCACAGTAAATTTTGCACAAGAACCGGCCTAATTCAGTCATTTTATTGCGTCATGAAAAGTCTTTCATTCACATATATAACAAGCAAAGAACATAGCAGTTCTGATTACTGTGTAGTATGATTGTATAACGTGACAAATTATTTTTTAACATGAAATGCCCGTGACTTTAGTAATGGTATTCGGTTTTACTACATTAATAATAATCAAAGCAACTTACCATCAGTTAATTTTAATTTTAGAAGTTATTCCATATTATATTATACCATTATATTGATGGTGGTAATCCATCGATTTGATTGGTCGAAACACAAAATTTACATATGCAGTCCATGGTATATTGGCTGATAATGCACGGCTAAACCAAGTGGCCCTGGAACATGAATTGACTACAGGTTTAATACGGAAATACATAAAACCGATATTATTTGATTTTTAGGGAAATGTGATAGGTATTTTTGATGTTTAAAAACCTTTCACTTAGGTAACCGGGATTCGATCGTTCTCCACGCTAGACTCACAAGAAACACACACAAGCGCCATTCATGTTCCAAACGATCTCTGCTAAGTCCCTGGTTTCCACCCGAGACAGCATTAAATCACTCTTTATTTCTTGTCACTCCTTAACCAATTACAATCAGTATAAGAGACTCCAAGGCCTTGCCTTCAAACAAACAACCAATCACATGAAAGTTTTACACATCATAATCAATTGATTAATCGTCAAGCTATTAAGAAAACCACTGTCATATTGTCAACGCCAACTAATATTTATGGGGCTAATAGTCTTGCAATAACATTCCACAAAGATACCACATGAGTTGGAATCGCAAACAAGATTGGTTTTGAATTACTATTCCTGTACCTCGTAATCTTTTAGAAAGTTGCCAACGCATGAGATTTCTCAGCTGATTTTGACTAGCTCGCCATCTGGCCTTGTCATTAACCTTTATCAGTAGATGTCATGGCAACCACTGTCAAGCTGACTGACCTCGTCATTTAACCCCTATCATTAGATGCCATGGCAACCACCGTTAGGCTGAAATATAAATCATGACACAACCCCCTTTTTTAAATTCTGCATGTTCTCCGAACATACTGTTCCAATATCAAAGATGTCATCACATTTATATTTCTGACGTCAAATACATCAACAATTGTTATGCAAGTAAAATACACTCTAATATAACAAAATACATAGTTTCAAATGAGTAAATACAATGATTACATATGGTAATTATAATTTCAAATAAAAAGCTATGAATTTACTACTGTTATGATTCTAAAATACAATAGTTATATATATTGAAATAAAAAAAGATTATGAGTTTAAATACATGGATTATATTTTCGAATATCCTACTTTATCATGGAGAGGTGCCAGCACTTCACTTGCTACCCAAATATTCAGCATCGGGCTCCCTATCTAATGCATACTAGTAATATTCCTGGGAATCTCAGTATATACTTCAGATAGACCCACCAGCAATCTATAATGATACCCCACTTCTTCCACAGCCATGCACTTACTATCTTTCCACTTTGGTATCTTAACGGCTTTGGGCAAAGGAATTACACATTCTACGCCATGAAATTTGTATTTTAAATCACTCCATTCGATATTCAACACAGATGAAATTATAGCACGTTCAATTGTTAAATTCTCGATCACGGGTCGCTTTGCAGAGGCCAAATGACTCAGAGACATGTACAGGGTCATAACATTTACCAAGACATACAGCTTGTCATTGGATATCTCTAAAATTAACTTAGTATGGGGCAATTTAGGTGCACAATACATTATAGAGCGATTACGATAACCGCCAATATCAATAAAAATCCTGAACACATCAAAATCAGAATTAAGATTTCGTTTCGAAGTTGGATCATGGAACTCTTCAAATCTCGCAAGGGATGGTCCGTAATTAACTCGTCTACTGGCAAATATAACGTTTTAGCCCGGGCCCTGGGAAGGGTTGCAATCAATATACTCAAAGTTCTCACCTTACAAATTGTATATACTGACAAAATCAGCGACCCTGTACATATAATAGCCAGAATGGTTTCAATTATAGTAATAGTTTTGACCTTCAAAAACGGTAAGGCAGGAGTTTCATCAATCATGTCGCTAAATAATGTGTCCGCCATAGAATAATAAATTGGTTTGTTTTTCTTTAATAAATCTGCCGTTCTGTTTAAATCTACTACCAAACGTGCGTCACAACGTACAATTTCCTCGAAATTTCCTCTGCTAATGGTGATGTTAGGGAGTTGTACTCGCCACGGGTTTGCATACATTGATTCTTCCGTAATTTCTGTCAAGTCATCTGGGTCATAAAAGGGTATTAAAAATGGCAAATTTACCAGATGCAGAAACGTGGGGGCCTCGTCTTCTGTGCAACTAGTTAACAATGGTGATATATAGAAATTGTCTGAGTGTATAGCGCATCCACATGGCAATTTAATTATACACATTGTACAACCTTCGATAGGCTCTGGGCTTTTATCCCCGCATGCTATTAACCATTTTGTATCATTGCTATGCACCAAAATATTCCCCTGTCCGATTTCGAGAATCTTAGGGTTGTATACTGGATTAAGTATTAAATCTATTTTACATGTATGATGAATTTCCTCTTTATTATCATAGAACAAGGCCTTCATACACGACGACTTATGCATATTTATCATGGTAATTACAGAGGGACAGTCTTTTACTGTCAGACCAGTACAAAACGAAATTTGGTCCGTACTCATTTCAATGTAGTAAGTTTCATCTTCATTAACCCCAAAATACTCTGCAACTGACGTTATCTTCGTGCACCCGTTCTTTGCTGTATTATTGTCGAAATGCTGAGGTTTATCACCTAAGTCATAAGGGAGGGGCATAGGCATGACTATCACCTTATACACCTCGAATATGTCGTTTTTTATTGTAATGGGGATTCTAACCTTTATGTACACATTATTGTCTGTAGGCCGAAATGTCACTCTCGCATTATGGTAATAATAATTCAAATTTGTATATGCTATATCAAAATTAGGATATTTCTTTCGTAGTTTCTTTTGCACTGCCCTTAAAGCATCCCCTAACACCCGTGGTCCAACCAACTGCAAAGGTAATCTTTCTTGTAATAACACGTCAATTGAACCCACCCTACGTTGTGTCTCCCTTTCAAGTAATTGTAATGCTTGCAGCCGTTGAATAGCATATCGAAACATTAAATGTGTGGATCGTTGTTCATAATTTAATTCTTTTTCTAACGCCTCTTGATTAAGTTCCATTTTGTTCAAGCGTTCTCTCCATTGCGATAAATCAGATACGATCGAATAAATGGCCTCATGATTTTCCTTAATCCCACTCAGAGCATTCCCTATTCTCTTATTCGTTGTGAAAACATATAAATTAAATCATCTTCGTATGCAACAATTTGATCTGTCATAACCTCGGTGGAACTTTCCAATGCCGCTACATGTCGTCTCAAAATATTTACGTCGTTCGACGTGGCTGTTCCGAATAAAGATTTTGATACCTTCCCTACAAAGTCTAATAATCCCCTTTTCTGTCATCGCCCAAATCTTTTCTCTCTATCTTTGGAAATAACACACGAATCGCTCGCTCGCTCTCGAAATATGAAACATATAGAACTTATTCTGTTGCTCAACTAACTTCAAAGTTTCCCGTATTCCTCACAAAACTTCGGAATGAGGTGAACTGTTTCGTTCGAACATAATGACCCATTCACACTCATCGTAGGAATATCTAAATAAAGTATTGCGAACGTATGATGCCAGTAAGTTAAACTGTTATCGATGTTTGCTACTCGTTCAAACAATACTCCATAATTGGGGCGCAGAACATAATCTCTCATCTGCACAGACAGTTTCCATCGTACGACCAGTAATACACTAATAAATATCAACGCTATTTTCATCTTGACATCAATTTCTCGGGAGACGCACTATAAATTAGTAATGAAATGAAAAGAAAGGGGTATGACACATGATAAATGAAAAATCCGCGGTCAATTTTCAATTTGCGTGGTCGAATGGTAGAATTAAGTACCCACCTAAAGTTTTTCCTATGTTCTCATCAAAATGTCCACGGCGTCACCGCCCGGCGTCTTCATGAAAGTGTGATCCCCAACACCAAACCCGTACGCAGCTAGAGTGCGGGAATCACACCACAATTCAGCGCCGCCTACCCTCCATGTAATTTAATCTTGGGTTTTATCATGGTTTCTCCCCACGCTCCTTGAGAAATGATCTCGTATGAATGAATTCGTTAAGTATTATTGTTAGTAATGAATGATGTGCGTCCCAGGGCCTAAATAACATTCGTCTTGACACTCACTAATCTCTTTTTAATATACTTCTAAACTATTAATCAACTTCTTCCGCTTTCTCTTATTCGCTTTTGTCGACCCCATAAGGGGTATCGGATGGTCTTCTAAAAATAATCTCGCCTGTTCGTTTAAATTTTCATAACATTCCCAAGAATTTTGATCTTTTGGGTACCCCACCCATTTAATAAGATACTCTTTTCTACAGTTCCTCAGCCTCCCCTTAATAATTTTTTCGATACCAAAATATCCGCTATTCTTACTATTCATCTCTGTGTCTCTGGGCCCCACAGAATCGTTTTCTTCTTCAGGTATATCATCTAAATTAGGAACAATTTCTTCAGGAATTCCCGTTTGAGTGGGTGGGGGTTCACTTTGCATTTCCGTATCCCTCTCATCAGTATTCACGATTTCAAATTCAGGGGTTTCCCCAACTATATTTCCGTCATTTTGTTCTTCGCGTAAGGCTCCCCGTTTCAGTCTATTCACATGGACTATATTTTTAAATATTTTCCCATCACATACGCGTTGCAATCGAAAGTTCACGGGAGATACTTTTTCGAACGTGCGATATGGGCCGTGCCACCGATGTTCTAATTTTTTACTCAACCCCGATGTTGCTTTTGGTGTGTACAAATAAACAATATCCCCAACTTGGAACATACTCTCTTTCGCTTGCCGGTCAAAATAATATTTCATTTTTCCTTGATTAGCTTCAATGCATTTTAAAGCAGTCTCATGGCCAACCTTTAATTTTTCTTTCAGTAATTCCGCATAATCTCTGGGTATTCTATTCTCTTGTTCTGGTTCTAACAATACCGTGTCTATTGGCAACATCGCCCGTCTCCCATATGTTAAGTAAAACGGTGTTTCTTGAATCGTTTCCTGTTTAGTTACTCTATACGCAAATAACGCGGCCGGTATAAATACATCCCAATCTTCCTGTCTAGAGTCGCAAAACATACTTAATATTTGAATTAATGTCTGATTAAAACGTTCCGTATTCGCGTTACATTGTGGGTTATATGGCGTCGTGTTTGCTTTTCTGATTCCAAACATTTGGCAGGTCGCTCTGATTACTTCCGACAAGAAATTTTGACCCCTGTCTGACAAGAGACATCTTGGTGCTCCGTACCTGCATATAATTTCATCAAATAGAATCCTAGCTGTTGTTCGAGCATTCATGTTTTCCGTCGCGAATGCCTCAGCCCATTTCGTAAAATAATCAGTAAACACGATAATATACTGATTTCCCGCTCGAGTTTTATGCATGGGCCCAATAAAATCAACTCCGACCCTATGCCAAGGGGCTTCTATTTTTAACGGTATCAAGGGGGCCTTGGAGCGTAGTTTAGGAGATTTCCTAGTGGCGCAATCTACACACGTAGACACCCAACTGTGGATTTCAGAAGCCATTTTTGGCCAATAATAACGCTGCCTGATTGAAGCATAAGTTTTTGCAAACCCGAAATGACCCGCCGTTACTTCATTGTTACTTCACTGTTTCACACAATCCTGTTCTTTACAAAATTTACCCTTGGGGAACCAGAGGTGATATAATTTTTCATTTTCCATAACATATTCTTCTCTAGTATATGCTAATATTCGCGCCTTGCGCCTTCAGGCGGTAGGGTCCCGTTTATTAAATAATCTATTATTTGGCTTATTTCTGGGTTGGCTCGTTGCATTTCGCTAACATTGCACCACCGACCACGATTCCCATGTTGACAGGCGTTGGACGATTTTGAAGATCTTCGACAACTTCTTGTATCCCTTCTACTGCCTGTTGTGTCATTCTTTGATCTTCAGCAATAGCTTGTGTCATTTGTCCAAGATGTTCTGTTAAAACTTCACGGATTCCTTCCATTATGTGTGTTTTTCGTCTTGTAATCATACAGTGTTCACAAGATGATTGTTGTGTTAAACACAATGCCCAAGGGTTATCATCCACCACGTGTGATAGGTATTTTTGATGTTTAAAAACCTTTCACTTAGGTAACCGGGATTCGATCGTTCTCCACGCTAGACTCACAAGAAACACACACAAGCGCCATTCATGTTCCAAACGATTCTCTGCTAAGTCCCTGGTTTCCACCCGAGACAGCATTAAATCACTCTTTATTTCTTGTCACTCCTTAACCAATTACAATCAGTATAAGAGACTCCAAGGCCTTGCCTTCAAACATTCAACCAATCACATGAAAGTTTTACACATCATAATCAATAGATTAATCGTCAAGCTATTAAGAAAACCACTATCATATTGTCAACGCCAACTAATATTTATGGGGCTAATAGTCTTGCAATAACATTCCACAAAGATACCACATGAGTTGGAATCGCAAACAAGATTGGTTTTGAATTACTATTCCCGTACCTCGTAATATTTTAGAATGTTGCCAACGCATGAGATTTCTGATTTTGACTAGCTCGCCATCTGGCCTTGTCATTAACGTTTATCAGTAGATGTCATGGCAACCACTGTCAAGCTGACTGACCTCGTCATTTAACCCCTATCAGTAGATGCCATGGCAACCACCGTTAGGCTGAAATATAAATCATGACAGAAATATAGTGGTTGAATTTTGGAAGAATATTGAAAAAATACTGAATTAAAAACAGCTGAAAAGTTATATAACTATAATATTGCTTTTTGTTAATGGTGGGATCCAAGTTGTGAGCGTCGGTCATTGGGTGATTGTCGTTCGCCACACAAACTTAAACCACCGTCCCTCTACACAGTGAGGTGCCTACACGAACGCCAGAACGCTATGTTCTCAGTGTTGTTACTTTGAGATGGATTGCGAACTTCCAACAAAGAAAACATTATCTTTAAGTACAAGATATAATTGAGGGATTTAATGACATAAAAATGCAAAAAACTATGAGTCACAGGCAAAAATGTATGCCACCAATAACAACCGGTGTCCGGTAGCGGCAGCTGACAAAATTGCAGTGCACCTGGGTAATTGCCATCTGTTTCAAAAAACACGGGACAACGCAGGATTCGACGACGATATATGGTATTGTAATTCTCCACTATGGATAAATAAATTACAGGAGATGATGAAGGTAATTTCGAAAGCTACAGATTTGTGCCGAGTGTACATGAACCACTGTATTAGAGCGATGGCGTGCAAAGTCTTTCGGCCGGAGTTGAGACAAGGCTTATCATGTATGTGTCACAAAAACGATGCAAAAATCCGATCTTACACCATCAAACTTACCCCTGAACAACGACAAAACTTGTCAGTCATACTGTCACAAAACTTTGGTTATACCAAAGGTATCCAGGTCAGATGTTGGAACTGAGGTCGCTGTGCCGGTCGCCGTACATGATACACCGCGTCCCGCCGCGTCTCAAATTTCGGTCGAACCAAGTACCGCTGAACGTCAAATATCCACAGTTACAAGTAGTATGATGAGTCACAAAACCGGTTTATTTCACATCTGTACTTTCAATGGGCAAATTACAGTCCAAATTGTACAAAAACCGGAATGAAAACGTGGAAAATCCGTTGATTAAATGATCCAAACTGTATACGACCCTGTATTTCACATCGCGTTGTGCGTCAGTAAAAGGTCAGAAAGGTCATCCTTTGTTATGCTAATTTGTGTGTTTACGCTGCTCTATTCAACGTGGATATGTTTCATTTTCATGTGGAATAAAAATTAGTTTGTATTCAATTTGAACTGTGTTGCGCATGTAATTTTTGTATGCATTCAGCGTACAACTACATACTATTCTTATAAATATTCATATTCAAGGGCCATAATCATGATCTTTTAGTAGATGAAAGTAAACTCTTTTTTTACTAGTTTTATCGAATTGTCAATATACTGGTATAATATAATAGCAATAACCCCCGCCGAAGTTGGGTATACCACTTGATATTTCACAATTCACTCCATATATGCACTCGCCTGCGGCTCGTGCATATATGTCGTGAATTGTGCAATATCTCGTGGTATACCCGCCTTCGGCGGGGGTTATTGCTTAATTATTACACACTTGTATTCATGTGGACAATGTAATTCACACACTTGTATTCATGTGGACAATGTAATTCACACACTTGTATTCATGTGGACAATGCAATTCACACACTTGTATTCATGTAAACAATGTAATCCACAGATTTGTATTTGTATGTAATACACACACTTTTATGCATTCGGACAATGTAATTCACACACTTGTATTCATTCGGACAATGAAATTCACAAATTTGTATTTGTGTGGGCAATGTAGTTCACACACTTGTATTCATGTAGACAATGTAATTCACACACTTGTATGTATGTGAACAATGAAGTTCACACACTTGTATTTATGTGGTCAGTGTAAATCACACACTTATATTCATGTGAACAATGTAATTCACACACTCGTATTCATGTGGACCGTGTAAATCACACACTTGTATTTATGTGGATACTTGTATTTATGTGGACAGTGTAAATTAAATCATACATTTCAAGCTCTCGTTAACTTTCATTCTGATTTCCATTTGAATCTATTTGTTTTATAATGAACATAATGCAATAATACAATTATTGGCACTAATGAAATTCATATCAAGTTATTTTATAAAATTTATTCGATATGAATATCACAAATTTAATTAATAGATCGCCCAAATCAAATATATTGACTCATTATATAAATGGATTTTTTATAAAAATAGAAATAGCTTGCAACTCCTGCATGTTAGACTTATTATTCGATACACGTCAAATAAAATGCAGCAGTCGTGTTAAATCAAATTTGTCTGAATTGCAATTTTAAAACTAAGTGGACACTAAGCTGACTGTCATCATTATACGTGACAGTAAAGTTATAAGAGATAAAAAGAGACAAATCCACTATATAATTTTAGTTTAGCAGAAACTAAAGAATGCGGTATAACATTTAAATGCCCCCACAGTTACGTGCGAGCTGAATTTTAATGATAGGTGTTTCCTAAAATATTACCTTTCTCGCACACTAAAACGTTAAACCATGAGAAAGTTTAATGTGTTTAATCCCAAACGTACATTGGGACTAATATTAGTATGTATTGTTTTAACAACGTCGGTAGTATTTACGGCGTAAATATACCGGGCTTAAAAAAATTGGGTAATCCTAATTTAATAAATTAAAATATAATTGTTGTGTAGACAGCTGCGGCAATCATTGCTTTGATATTTTTTTGATGTGAATTTTATTACCAATTGTAATTAGTTGTCTAAAATACTTTGAGTGTTTGAGTGTGTCAGTCGCGTTTTAGCTATTGCCAAGCACTTTCTGTTGGGATTAAATATTCATCATCTCATCTTCGTTTGACTATCGGGGTTGAAGAATATCAAAAATTCGGTATTCGATTTGAAGCATTTCAATTATCATTGGTATTGATGAGATGCTTACAAGACTTTTGACTTGTTTCTCGTAAACCTTTTTTTTTGGAAATTGTATTACCACTCTTGCTGTAAAGCTAGTTTCTATAAACGAAACTTTCAAGTTTTATAACTGTTCTACATAGCAAATACCTAGAAGGTTGCCCTGATAAAATTCGTATTGACCTATCAGGATTATTATCAGCTAAACTGTTTGTGATTGGGTGTTTCGAGAAGGTAATTTAGAAAGCGCTGACAGATTCCGTTTTCTATATTTTTGTCATATTCATACATACCGTTAAATTAATGCTGTCATCTGAGTGCATGTCTTTACTTTAGATGCGTGCTTGAGTTGAATTTTAAAACACAGTTAGTTTATTCATATTGTGACACCTGTCATATTGTTGGTTATTGTTTTTTTTTATATCTTCTGATCTATACTTTTGAAATAGTAATAATACGTGCGAGAAAAACGTGTGAAGATTTGAATGTTAAAATACACGCGCGTGTTAAAGAGAACAATGAATTACTCTAAATTACTTCCAACGAGTCACATATGGTGATCAAATGAATGATATTAACATCGCTTCGCGTTTTATGTACGCATGCGTGTGTGTAATCGAACCAAACTGTGAGTTGTTCTATCTACCAAAAATGACACGCCGATGTCGTTTTCTCTGTGTTGCCTTTTTCTTATATATTTTATTTGTTTGTGAATTGATGTGGATTTACCGATCGGATACACCCTCCCAGCACATACGTGTTCCTGAAGTCAGTGATTTCTTGTGTAAAAACCTGACATTTAAAAAACAGCTGTTCCAAAATGTAAGTACATGATTTAGAGTTCAAGGATTATTTTAATTCATAAAAGGCTGATTTAGTGCGCATGGAATATATAGGCGTAAACAATTAAATCAATTAGTGTGCAAAATATATGTGATATTTCATCATATTGACGTGTAGAAAACTAAGAAATATAATGATGATATAGTTATATTAATTGCTGTTAGTCCTCAACGTGCGATTAATTCGATATAACATTTCTGTTCATGTTATGTCTTATTTAAGACATATGCATCAATCACGCCTGTACATATAACATCCTAATAAAAATATGTTAATTTAAATTGCAGGCTGGAATCGCAAAGATGAATTCCATTAAAAACTCTAGTTTGTATGGCAGTACCGTTGACACTTCCAACACTCAATGTAAACCAGCGTCTCGATTCATTTTCATCAAGACTATGAAAACAGGAGGTAGTACAACAGCAAATATTTTGGTTAGATACGGAATAAAATATAACCTATCTACTATACGATACGATATCGAACATTATATTTGCACTAACCTAAGTGGCCTCGACTATATGGCAATGCATTTGCGCTATAATAGAACTTGGATGGATGGTATAATACCAGATGCTAAATATTTAACTATTCTTAGATCTCCATATAGCCAGCTTCCTTCAGCATTTTACTACTTCAAATTCGCCCGTCCTTTGCTCGATTACGCCTATCCCTTCCGTCAATACATCGAACACATTGATAATTACACCCATTTTACGGATAAGCATCACCAGCACCGAAATGGACAGATGTGGTTTTTAAATACACGGTTCGAGGAGAATGAACAAGACAATGAAACGAGTATAAAGCTCGCAATCCAACGAATAGACAAAGAGATTGATTTCGCAATAATTTTGGAGCATTATGATGAATCTTTAGTCGTGTTAAAACAATTGATGTGCTGGGATTACAATGATATTATATACTACATTACAAAGAAAAGTAGAAAAAGGACAACAGTTAATACAGAGCAGAAACTAAGTATACGTGCATGGAATCGAGCGGACATGCTCTTATACGAGCATTTCAATCATTCATTGTGGGAAAGAATACAAAATTACCAAGGCGACTTTAAAGAAGATTTGAAGGAATTCCGGGAAATTAATGAAAATGCTACACGGAAATGTTCACGTAACAAAAAAAACGTCAAAGTAGGTAGCTTTTGTTGGAAATTGTTAAATGATACTCCTAAATTGCGTAATTTCGCAATAGCAAATCAAAATGCAAGAAATTTATCTGAAGAACTAGCACAGAAATGTCAGCTCGTCTGAGTTTACAAATCTTGTTCAAATATTGAAAGGTAATATTAATTACACCCGTTAATTTTGAGTGACATATTGAACAAAACACATATATTCACGCTGTTTAAATTAAAAAGTATATAATATACATTTTCACTGCCACATATATATCGCGCATGTCACTTTCATTTCATTTCATTTATATGTTTAGATGAACACACCTAGTGTAAACTAAATGTTCGGTTAAATTGCATTCACAACTAGATGTTACAGTTATTGTAATTTTGCAAATATTCATTAAGTTTCCAATATTATTACATATGTACTGCAGTTTATTTTTATTCGTCCCTGAAATCAAAATCGGTGTTTCCACACCCCATATGCAAATGAGGTCTGAGAGAAAACAAAGTAGTTCCTTCAGGAATACCATTTTTTCGAAACATAGCAGAAATAAACAATGTTTAGAAGTACGATATTTCACCCTTGGGGTACATGAATATACTTGCAAAGTGAAATGAAATTTGAACAACAGTAATGGTACTTTTAGGCAGTTACGTATTTCGTCTAAAACTAATTTGCATATCACCCATGCAATAATGATTTCGGTATTTTCACCTTCAATACGCAAATGAACACGGTATTTCCATTGGCTACCGAACTATTTTTATTTTGTAAACACATTTTCGTCTGCTATTGTTGTCCGGTTCAAATCGTTCAGCAACATTTCTGGCATATTAGGTGGACATCACATGGAATACAACGATTGGGAGAATTTAATGTATGTTGACCATCTGAAAACTGAATTTTATAAACCTTGAAGGGCTCTTGGAGGATCCACCCGCTGTAAAATCAGCGATTACTGTGGAACCGCAACCATGCACCAACATCGAGATACCAGGAGGCTTCTTCTGGCGACGTTGCGGCGTTACCCAGTTCCAGATAAAGATTACCAACGCCAAAAGAGCGACATTAAAACCGATAACCAAGATTCATTCAATCCACGACCAGCAAGCAACATCACAAACGAAGTTGTAGCGTGCAGCTTAGCGACGACCGCTGTCGAAGAAAGTCATCCCGCCAGTGGAGTAGCGCAGTTTGCGGCACGTTTGCCAATGCACAATTCTGTGGTGGAACTTTTAACTTCAAACTGTGTATCATAGTCGTTCAGTTCAAGTTCGGTCGTGGTCCCAACTAAACGTCCGCGAGATATTTATTCGGACAATGACTCAGATTAGACGTCTGATTATTTTATTTTCACACAGACAGTGAAACGCGTTCTGCACTGACACGCGTTACTAGGGCGTAACACTATCTTGGAACATATTAATGGACAATGAGGTTCCCCGACCTAAATTCCATCCCGGTGTGTTGTACGTTCTTTCTTTAATATGAAATAATCAAATATGGAACATATGTAATAATAACAGAACCCCACACCCTCCCCATGGCTTTCGTTGCGTATGGAAGTTTTTTTCATGGGAAGGGTGTGGGGTTCTGTCATAATATTTAACGATTTTAACTTGACTTTAATATTGTTTATACAATATATGTTAAATATGGTAATTAAATTGGGCAATGGTAATTAGTTAAATATAGTTAAATGCTCGAAGTAAATGTTGCACGATCGTAATCCCAACGTCATTGCAATATCATAGAACACAATTAAATGTTCTGTTAGTCAACTGACACTGATTAACATTTTAAATAAAAGAAGTTCTCTCTCTCTCTTGCTTAAAATTGCTTACGATATTTTAAAGAAATGTGCAAAGTTTAGTCGTATTCCCTATACAGAATATTTGTTCGGAAGACAAACAGAGACTATAGATAAAATTAAAATAATGCATTTTAAAGCGATTGTTAACTGTACGATGCCGTAATTGGTATGATCAGAACATATAATTTATAAAATAAAATGTTTGTCATCGCAAAATAAATTACATGCTTATTAAAATATATAAGCAACACTAACGGTCGCAATAAAGTAATAAACATGTAGAATACTTGTTTTTACACATATGAGTCCAAGTAAAGAGATTCCATGTCTGTCTGTCTGACAGTGGCATGAATTAACGTAACATACATTGCAGGCACATTACAACATTACAAACTCAGAAAAGAATGTATATGAAACACAAAGAAATATTTAGTTTATTATTTGATTATTTAGAACTGTATTCAGACCTGCATTATATGACTTAACGAATTAAACAATTGTTTTTAGTTGAATCAATTTACCAGCTTTTGCGATATTTGGTAATAAATATTTCGATAAGTAATACGTATCAGAGAGTGTGAGTTGTTTACGTATATTACGGTTTCTAAGTGGACACATTGTACATATGTTACCATCAGTGCTTGAACACCAATACACATGTGTACATGACGCCTGCTGGTTCGTGTACATAATTAGCACTAGCTGTGCATTATGCGTATTCACCAGTATGGTAAGTGACATCAGTGACATAATGATATACTAACTGAATGTGACATAGGAGAATGGTATTGAGTCAAGATCGTGACAGCAATAACGTTTGATTTCTCGATTTACAATAGGTAAGCGTCGTCATCCTAATATTTGTATTTCATATTATTTATTTAAGCCATCCACTTTGTATGCATATGTCGATTGATCTATGGAGTTCATGTACTATGTATTACGTTTTGTATTTTGTTGACCATAAATGACTTTTATTAGATGCTAATTATTTAATGTAAAGGTATCAACATTTAATGTATTTACTTTAACCTTTGACTCATCAACTATTTCAATATGACTTCGGTGAAATAAAAAGTAATATTTCAACAAACGTTTGCATAACACTGTATTGTTAACTTCGCCCGCGAGGTCGATTTAGTACAGGGATAGTGCCGTACGGTTCGCAACAGCGTATTAAAGTAAACAGTTTTTTTTTCAATACCAAATATATCATTATGATAACGGTCCCAGTGTAGTGCGGTACTAATTTTGGGGCAATTCTGATCACCCCTCCATGTCTGTTTTGTATTTCGATCTTTGTATGTTTTACAATTTACGTCTGGATTTGCCAAATTCAGTCTTTTATCAAATATTATGTTGATAAACCATACTACATTGACGGATGTGACGTACATATTATATTATCATTATAAACTATTGTTATGTCACGGATTTATGTAAGTTTTTTTTTGTATGATGCGGTTTACTAATCATTTGTCGGTTATCCTTTCGGTTATGTACCTATATGTTCTATTTCTCTTACGTCTGCTATATAAATCTTATATAGTCTGTACTAGGATCACGGGATTTAATGCAGTGCCACATATTGTGATTAAATTTACTATAATTCGCTTGCCTCTTGATTTACGCATGCGTTTGTCTGATTGAACCAAACAGTGAGTTTTTTCTGTTGAAAATGACACGCCGATATCGTTTTCTCTCTGTTGTCTTGTTCTTATATTTTTTATTTGTTTGTGAATTGATGTGGATTTATCGATCGGGTACACATTCACAGCGTTTTCATGTTCCTGTAGTTAGTGATTTTCTGGGTAAAAACCTGACGTTCAGAAAACAGCTGTCCCAAAATGTAAGTACATGTTATAAAATAACTACCATATAAATCTCACTACTATGTAAATAGCAAAATCGATCAGTGTGCAACAATCTTCTATCTCTGTCATGTTGTATTTTAGATAAGTAAAATATTAACAATGCTATGATACATGTATCCCATCAAACACACATCGACAAAAACTACACTTAACATACTACTTTCACACCGGCTATTCCACAAAATAACAACACTTATATTCGAAGTATGCAATATTTGTTCATGCATTGTAAGTGACATATCACTCAATAGCATACATACAACGAAGTATATTACTTTATATTCAGTATGGTAATTGATCATTCAGGTCATATAACGAAACATGCGATTAAAGTGCATTTAATTTAGAAATAACATAAAATGTGTTCATTACATGCCTTAGATGTAACTATTTAGTACAATGTACGCCAAACACGTCTCCATATATAACATTCTAATTCATATTTCAATTCAAATTGTAGAGTGAAAACGCAAAGATGAATTTCTATGGTGATACCGAGAACAATTCCACCACTCAATGTAAACCAGTGTCCCGATTCATTTTCATAAAGACTATGAAAACAGGAGGTAGTACGACAGCAAATATGTTAGTTAGATACGGAATAAAATACCAACTATATACTTCACGCTACAATATAGGACATTACACTTGCACTAATCTCACCGGAATAGACTTTATGGCAATGCATTTGCGCTATAATAGAACTTGGATGGATGGTATAATACCAGATGCTAAATATTTAACTATTCTTAGATCACCATATAGCCAACTGCCGTCAGCCTTTTACTTCTTCAATTTTGCCCGTCCTTTGCTCAACTACACTGATCCATTCCGTCAATACATTGAAAACACCGACAATTACACCCATTTTACGGATAAACACCACCAACACAGAAATGGACAGATGTGGTTTTTAAATTCAAGGTTCGACGAAGGTGAACAAGACAATGAAACGAGTATAAAGCTCGCAATCCAACGAATAGACAAAGAAATTGATTTTGCAATAATTTTGGAGCATTATGATGAATCTTTAGTCGTGTTAAAACAAATGATGTGCTGGGATTACAATGATATTATATACTACATTACAAAGAAAAGTAGTGAAAGGAACCCCGTTACTACAGCTATGAAGAAAAATATACGTGCATGGAATCGAGCGGACATGCTTTTATACGAGCATTTCAATCATTCATTGTGGGAAAGAATAAGTAATTACCAAGGTGACTTTAAAGAAGATTTGAGGCGATTTCGGGAAATTAATAAAAATGCTACACGACCATGTTTACGTGACAAAAATTACGTCATAAAAGACAGCTTTTGTTGGAGATTGTTGAGTGATACGCCTAAATTGCGACACTTTGCAATAGTCAATCAAAAATCAAGAAATTTAACTGAAGAACTGAAACAGAAATGCCAGCTCCTATGAGTTTAAAGATTTTATTTATATATTTAATAGCCTTATTTATCTGCAGAGTTTATATTGACCATAACAAATATATTTGAACTGTATTTGTTTTCACTGACAAACGTATATCACGAATGACATTTTTATTTCATTATTATGTTTGGATGAAAACATCCTGTTTAATCTAACTGTTGCTTCAAATTGTATTATATATCACAATGTTTCATTATTTGAAACCAATCATCAAATTAATTAACGATTCAAAATGACCTAGTTTGCTATTGTACATCAATTACAATATGTAGGCCATTGTAATATTTCATCAATAAATGCAGCAAATATAATTGTAATTTTGCAAATGTTCGTTAAGATTCAAATAATATTTAACAATCTTTCGCGATTTTTAGAATGACTAACGTATATTTTTGCCTGTTTATTTATAATATTATTTACGTTTTGAATAATTATTTAAAAATTCATCAATAAATAGTTGTAGGCAACTTTACCTCGACTTTATTCATGTTTATATAAAATATGCTAATTAAAAAGTAATTAGTACGATAATAAACGGCCATTTATGACATATTTATTCACTTTTTCTAACTTTTTAATTATAGATCTCGATAATATAACAACATAGGTCACATTGCCATGTAAATTTGCTAATTTTGCAACCACTTTTCACTACTTTGTAAGCAGTTCGTTTATCACTTTACGCTTTCATAGTGGTATAATCTGCTAATATAACAAGCTTTTCCAACACATTTGCTCATTTTGTTTATATATATATAATTGCGTGGTCGATATTACAATGACTTGGGTAAAATTTATTAGCAAACCCACCCATCGTGCTTTTCCTATCTTTTTAGGCTGTTTTAGAACATGTTACGGTCAGCTCATAAGGCACTATCCTAATATACGAGACTTTCACTTGCATTTTATTCACTTTTCGCACTTTGTAATTTCACAGTTAGATATGACAACAACTTAGTTCAAACATACACGCAAATCTACCAACTTTGCACTCACTTTGCACGCCATTTTAATAGCTTACATTCATTATAGCCGACCGCAAGAGGTAGTTGTGCATTGAAAATACGTGCAAATTATAAAAACAAAATTAGCAACTTAAAATATCAAAATAACCAGCACGACTTTCTACTATAAAAGTGTTACATTACAATAATAATCAAAATTACTTATAGATAGTGATAGTGATGGAAAAGCCGAAAACTAATAATGCAAATCAGAAAATTAATATGAACAGATTTTAATGGAAAACTAATGAGGTCTGCGCAATGTAACAGATCATCTATGTACCAAGTTTTATTGAAATGTGATTGGAACCAAAAAAAATTATAAATTATTATGCTAATTAGGGAATTAATATAAACAGATTTTAACCCCAAACTAATCACGTTTGTCCTAGAGCATCTTTGCACTGAGTTTCATTGAAATGGAATAATTAGTACTTTAGATATCAGTGTGATAGCTTAAAAGTGGTTAATTATGTAAATTAGTAATTAATATGTACAGATTTTAACCCACAATTGTCTATTGTCCTACAGCATCCATGTACAAAGTTTCATTGAAATGTGATGATTAGTACTTGAAAAATCAGTGTGAAAGCTGAAAATTAATTAGTTATGCAAATTAGGTAATTAATATACACAATTATTTACCCTAAAACTAATCAGGTCTCTTGATAGTCCTAAAGGATCTATGTACCAAGTTTCATTGCAATGTGATAATTAGTACTTGAGATATCTGTGGAAAAGCTGAAAATTATGCAAATTAGGTAATTAATACGCACAAATATTTATCCCAAAACAATCAATCTCTGCATAGTCCTTGAGGATCTATGTATCAAGTTTCATTGAAATGTAATGCTTACTACTTGAAACATCAAAGGCTGAAAATTAATTAATCATGCAAATTAGGTAATTAATATGCACTGACATTACCTTAAAAACTATCAGGTCTGTGCAGTGTCCTATGACATCTATGTACCAAGTTTCATTGAAATGTGATGATTAGTACTTGAGATATCAGTGGAAAAACCAAAAATTGACTAATCATTATGCAAATTAGGTAATTAGTAATTAGGTAATTTTTACCAAAAACTAATCAAAACCAAGCATTAGTTCAGAGCATCCATGTACCAAGTTTCATGAAAATCCAATAAGTGATTCTTTAGATATCAATGGAACAGCTAAAAATTAGGTAATTACTATGCATGAAATTTTACCAAAACCTAATCAAATATGCGCATTAGCCCAGAGCATATATGCACCAAGTTTGATCAAAAACTGATGTATGGTTCTTGAGATATCAGTGGAACAGACGGACACACATACACACACACACACACACACCCACACACACACACACACATACACACACACATACAGACACACTAACCGCAAAGACTCCCATTTTGTACTTCGCACATGGGAGTCAAAAATACAACAAAATGCTTCATGTATTTACCATGTTTGTTTCGGAACCAACAAAAGTATTTTCCCAGCTTGTTTGCTCAAGTAGTCTCCCATGCAATTATTAGCCACGCCCGATTCATCTTAACTTTTGTGACAGGTCCATCACATGACCACTTGACTACTGAGATCATTTGAATTGTATTCGAACTGGCGGCCATTTAATGTCGTAAATGGCCGTTTACTATTGTACTGACTTTCGAAGCATGGATAGTTCAACTTACAAAAGACACACGTGCAAACGAATGCACTTTCGAAACACTTCCAAACATTAAATGCCCGCCACTCCTTCAATTCACATGTCATCTCCGTTTTCGCTAATCCTGAGTAGAAACTTAGCAACGGCTGTGCAAGGCATCCAATAGGACTGTAAATTATGTTTCATAATGGGCAAGAGGTCTTTTTGACAATTTTAATGTGAATAGCTCTTTTCTCGAACATCAGCAATGATAGGTCTATTTCACCATAATTTTGAACTAGTGAATATATTCAAAGTTTATCGGGGAAACAATCCCAACATTATTACTTTATACGCACTGTCTGGTATTACCGGTAATTTATAAAATCACATATAACGCATATATAAAAAAAAATACCAAAATATACATGCAACTTTAAACTGCACGAAAAAGCTACAAATTATAGCGACTAGATGAACATGGCCAAGTCGAATCTTTGGTGTCACAAAAAAAATGTGGAATACTATTCTGTACACATATGAGATAAAGTGTATCACGGTCAGAGCGACCTACCCAGACGGTCAGAATTTAGAGTTCATTTTTTCCTACGTTTTAACAATGTTTCACTTTAACGGGAAACAAAACATAGATTAAGGCAACCGAGGAGGGCCACGTCTATGTGTTTTCATTATTTGTTATTAACTTTTAAAATAAAAATGCATTTTTCATTTGTAATATCGATTTAGAATTACATTCCGCTCTACAATTCATATGTATTTATATATTTCCAAATTTGTTTTTGGTTTGTAATTCCAGTTTGCTTTTCAAAACGAATTTGAATATCACTTTTCTTTCAGAATATTTAATTTAAGTTTACAATCGCGTTACCAGACAAAATAAGGATCGGTATTAAAATAAAGCTGATGAGAGAATTCCCTCCACATCACCAATCATTGGCCACTTTATTGTCTACAATAAATGGTTCTGATATGCTCAATTAAACAAAACAAACAACTTTTAATACACCATTTGGAAGATTATTTTGGCATATCTACACTGTCGGAAGAATATCGGTATAGACAAGACCATATGATTGAATGTTTGAATGGGTGCACACTCCATAGTCGTTGATATACTTGTATAAACTTGTGACATGTGTAGACAAAATACTAGAAATGCAACATCAACAAAAACCACTAATACTGCATGAAGTGTCTGGCTGGTCATGGTGAAAAAATTGAAAATGATCACAGTCTGTCGAAATGATCGTCACAATAAGTCAATTCCATTTTCATTGGAGAATACAGTATTCCCTCCGTATTCAAAATGCGGTATTTGAGCAGCAACACTCTAGATTCGAACAAAGAACTGTGAGCTGTAAAAATGCATATTCACATTGGCCTCAAATTATCATCAAAATGTTACTGACATACACCTACTGATACTCTTATCAGTCACATGAAGGTTTTTGAATTTTCGCGCCGAATACTTCGTCTCCAAAACTGGCCCGCTAATTCCCGTTAACATGTAAATATGGGTGGAGTAACTGACAGAAAACTGAGTTAATAATGCTATAGCAAGTTATTTGTTGTCTAATAAACAGTTAAATACTGTGAAATACTTTATTTCAGCTGGAATTAATTTTTGCTGATTTTTGACGAGTTGAATGTAAATATAGGAAAAAATATATATTCGCTGGATTTTATTTTTACTGCTGAATCATTTTTTTTCAGCGAAAATAGAGAAAATTAATTCCATTCGAAAATAAAGTATTTTACAGAATCAATGTTAGTGTCAAAGTAATCTCACTTCCGATGTTGTGGTATATAGGTGATAATACCATAACCAGGGAAATCAAATACACACACACGCGACACTGTATTCTATACGTAATAACACTCATTGTCGCATTCAGTTATTAGTAAATCTGTGGTTTACTGATACTTTAAAGTCACAGATCCTTTTAAATACTGTGTCTGAATATTCAGGTGATCTTCATATATTCCTGTAGTGGGCTAAACATCGTTTACTTGGAATTACTGAGTAACTCTATGGGGAAAATGGACGTCAATACGTCAACCTAATTACCTATTACCTATATGCAAGCAAATTTAATAATCACAAATACAGATCGCTCACGTTTTTATCCATATTCTAATTCGAGATTGAAACACACGCTGCTGGGATCAACTCGTCATAATTGTTTTTACTATACAGAAGACTATATTGTAATACAAATTTAGTTAGTACCAAAGGAACTAAACCAGTAATCCGATTAAAATATTCAGTTCATATTTAGCTGACAGGTAGTCTGTATCGCTTCGGTCATTACTCCGCTCAATCACACCAATCTTTGAGTGAAAGCACTACTAAAACTGATGTAGAATTGTGCACAGTTCTACGTAGTTACCCTGCTCATGGTCATGGTCTTTCTTGGTTTTCTAATGCTTTAATGCACGCGATATGTTTTCACTATGTGCAATGAATTTTCAGACAGTAAGAAAAGTGTTATCATATTTTTAGACAAGCGTGCCGTAATATTAATAAGTTAATAATTAGATGAAAACGAAATTATTAACATGTGAGAAATGATAATCACCACAGTATTAATCTGTACAATTTTTAACTACATCAACTACTGTCTATTGGAACAGCTGTTCTCACGGGTAGATAATTATTATTTCACAGTTGTCCTGCCACCACCATTTGACGTATATTTTTAAGCGTGTAAAATACAATGGTTATGCAAATTCGATTACGTGCAGTGAGCGACAATAATTGCGATGTAATCTGGTGTTAAAACATCGAATAGTCAAGATAGGTAATTATAATATATATAAAAAACTGATAAAGCAGCTAATTAGCTTATATATGGCTAACTTTTATTGCGCCTTTGAAAATGTAATCGCGATTCCCACTACGGATAAACATACATCGATGCCTTTAAGGAGAATTTTTTTTATATCGAAATGAAAGTACATTTGAAGCACTGTGTAAAAACACATATTCGCAGATTATAATGTTCTTTTCTAATTTAAATATATTGCTGTGGTTTATCCATGATGTTGCCATGATGTGCAAGCATAATCACATGATAATCCAAATAATACTGTGTGTATATTCTACTGATAGAAATAAACCACAATATTATTATCTGAATAATCAGTTATATCAGGTACAGATATCATCTCAATTCCTGGTTTCCGAAAAAAAAGGTTTTATTTTTCCACTTAAACATTTTATTTTTGTCTGATAAAATTAATTCTGCGATATGAAAAGTAGTTAGTGTTTTATCACCATTATGTTACTAAACGATTTTGAATATAATTTGAACAGAAGGGTTAATACAATGGTTATTATTCACAAAACGATATGTATCATATCTACATATTTGGTTGTAGCTCCCTAACATATAGAGGGCGCTAGTAGTGTTGTTATCATGTACAGAAGTCATCATGGCGCAAATAATTGGTTCGAGGTGGTTTATTAGATATGATTGATTTAGTCCTAATTAAAATATATTGTTAACACACGTATCTTAAATAAAAAACAGCTGTCAACAAATCTGGCATATCTTTTGATTATATTAATGTCTTGTTCTCTCATAATAAAATGTCAACTTATTTTCAAAAAGTAGTGTAATTATTGCAAAACATCCAGTTTCAGATTGAAGCAAGTGCATCAATTGTATATAGTTTAAGTCATTTCTTACAGACTGTATTCGCTCTATCATATCATGTATTATTTGTGTATTTATGATATATAATATGGAGACATGTAGCTTCGATTTCTAAATCCCGTGCCCAAAAAGAGATTTCGAAACGGAAAACGGAAATTGAAAAACAGACCGACCTATCAAGTTGGTTAAATATTACAAAAACAAAGGAGATTCGTTTTCTCAACCCAACTCTACTACATCCAGTCTTATTTATTTTATTTAATATTTGGTCTGAAAATGTTAATTCAATTGTAATATTTAAAATTGGGGCTATTGAAATGGAATGGCCAGGGTCTCAGTGAGTCTTTTCCCCCACGTTTTTTGACCTTTATTCCCCGAGATCGAGGACAACATAAAACAAAATAAGGATCATAAAAGTTCATAGATCATTGGGAATGATTTTTAATGAATTAAAGTACCGTGAAGACAAGGATTTTGGGCTATATATTGCGCTGTTGACAGAAAATGCATGCTAAAACTCAGCTTGTGAAACCCCGACTACAGGTCAAATTATTGGATTTGAACTTGTGTCGGTTTTTCAATTAACTGATAGCACATGTGAACATGTGAGAGATGGGAACATGTGGCAAAGTTGGATACAGGATGTAAACTGAAAAGATGATAATGTTACTGCAGTCCGGGCTTGTCAGTTTGTGGTGGACAAGTGGAAATTTGATAGTCAGCGTTAGTATGAAAGTGCCATAAAAGGCCAAGGAAAGGAGGTATTCATTTATCACTGTTGTTTACATGTGACGCAGGATTAAACAATCCATATGCAAAATGTGTTGGTCTGTCTTCATAAAAGATAATATTAACCACTGTCATAAGTTGTCTATTTCTTTACGGCTGTATGTGTTCGTTATTGCAAACTAGTATACAAATCCTGCCTAACATTGCCATAGAATGTTATTGCCATTATCCTAGAATATAGTATCCTTATAATTAAATCATGTGATTTGTACTTTACTGTAGTTTGAAGATTTTGATGTACATAAAGTATATATCATGGCTAATCAATGTATCTTGCTTTCGAGAGAAAACACATAAACAGAATTCCAGGTAGGCGATTTTCGACCTTGGAATTTTTAAACCATAACAGTGTCATTACTGTACTTCGAAATTAAAAAAAGGAATATAACTAGTACTGTACCTCAAATCTATACTGGTTTGACTGACAGAGGCACACACCCGATACATGGTTGAACTAATCAGTGAGTGAAAAAATAAATGTCACAATAGCTCTATACTGGATGTATATACCAAATCTCGACTATTTCTTTTTTTTTATAAATAAATGATAGTAAAATAAATAGCTTTTACTCGCTCACTCACAGTTAAAGATATTATCTGTAGGATAAGTGACTATATACATTAATTTTGTGTAACGTGTACACCCCACGTGATTCATCAACATGTTCCCTTTTGAATAAATTCTTTCTGTGGTACGTACAATTCACTACGTTCAATCACCCACGATAGACTCGGTCAGTCAAAAACAGTAGGCATTAATCTGCAATTCAGCCAATGACGGAGAGAGAAGTCTAGGTCAATGGAAGCCCCATGACCTCATAGATTTTCTTCACGTCATCAAGGTCAAGAGGTCAGCGCCATTTTGCCTTATGTTCACTATCTTTTTTTTCAGCACTGAGTGTGCATCGTAGCACAACAGTGCGGTTCAGTCAGCAGTTTCTGTGGTACCCCCAATGATTGTTGGTAACAGTAAGACGTCGTGTCTGGTAGGATAATTTTGTTCTTATCAGGGGCCTGTGCCCTTTTGTACCACACACAAATAAACACGAGTGATGCATTTTACCACTTTTGTAGGACTTCATTCTGTTTTCAACTGTAATTTGGTTCCGCTCATGCGTGCCTTGCTCAATTCTTAGTGTAGTTAAAATGGACAAGAAAAAAGAAAGCAATACAAGAAGAGCTTTTCACCTCCCGGGTTGTCATCCAAATAGTCGACTTGGTCTCAGAAGTCCTCCCATTCATCTACCAGTACCCTGAGCGCTGCATCGTAGTAGTGGACCCAAGGTTTCTCTCCTACCCCTAACATTTCCCCTCCCCATGCTGACCGGAGGGCATCATCACAGGTGGAGGTCTGCTAGATTGTACCAGCAATGGAAAGGCCGTGCCTCTAAAGTCTATTGCTGTTTTGGATCCCCCTGCGGATCCTTCCTAGCCAGGTAACGGGTTTGCCTCTGAGATTCGGGCTATGTTAAAATGCAATCTGTGCTAGATACACGAATTGAGTTTCTCGCCAAGAACCAAATCCTAGAGCACGGTCCACATCCAATTGTCATTCCCCGTTTGGCCAATATCGTTGGCCCGGTGGATCAGGAGGAGTTGCTTCCATGCCGATTCAAGCCTGTAGATGCTATGAGAGACGTACTAGGGAGTTGAGGCAGAACAGGAAGCACATGTTTATGCGTTATGCACGGGTAAGCAGGTATGTGTTTTACTAGGGTAAGCAGGAAAGACAAATCATGGGCTGCCAATCGGCCACCTTGAATCAAATATCAAAAAAAAAAATCTGTCTATGAACTGGTTAGATTGCGAAAAAAAATGAAAGCTTTACTACGTACGTTGTTGGCAAAAGGTCAAAACAATGGATAAATCTGGAAGAAGTGTATAATATTAAAGAATCGTTGACACTTCACTGTATCCAAACAATACTGTGCAAATGTTACAAATAGCACACAAGTTTACTATATTAGAAGTTGTTCACACTAGTTGAAGGCAATTTGTTTAATTAAACATGAAAAGATAAGTTGAATAATTGGTTTCGTAAGTCGGTGGCAGTTCTAGGAAAGTGGATGAACAGCCGAAACATGACGTTGAAAGATCGAAATAATGCATCAGAAATTTCACAATATTGGAATATATTTATGTGTTATTGGTAAACTCCCCACTAATTTGTGTAGGGTTTTACGATTTGCTCGAAATGTCAACAAAAATGTAGTTTGTAAATCGGCAAAACCTCCCCATGTTATTGAACATAACATTTGCTACTATTTGAACTACTATTTTTTTGGGTGTCACAGTATATTGCAAGAGCGCCATCATTAACGAGTCTTGTATATACTCTTGTTTGAACTCTGCTTACATGATGTAAAACGCCTCCATCGTCAAACTTGGTGCATGACTTCGTTAAAACCTTTTAAGGGTGTTCAGCTTAAACCGGTATATCCATTTAACTTGCCATGTAATGCTGCTGGCACTGTATTCTACTTATGATAAATAATAGTTGACTTAAAATTTAAACGAAACTACTTGCAGTATTTCATTTAAAGCATACTTGTCCATCAAATATGTGTATACCAGTGGTGTGATTTAATTTGCTATGCCTTTTGCTTGAATTTGTGAATTAGTATATTATACATTAAAAATGTTTGTATGAGAAGCCTGACATTTAATTATAAATATGATCCGGGAGTAATTAAAGCATTTTGTTTTAAACGGGATCGCCATTTCTACAACATGGCGAGTCATGTGATGTTGTTATCATCCCAGATAGTTGCAGAAGGCTTATAACTATTTACATATAAATGGAACTTTTTTGTATAGTGTTGTAAATAGCACTCTCTGTGTGTGACTTTGTACAAGAGACCTTATAACTGTTATTCCTGTGTGTTCCATATTAATTGACACTCGCTCATATTGGCCCGTAAACTTCTTGGTTACACCCGGTTTAATTAAAACATATTAATCTGATTACGTTTTACAAAAAGGGGAATGTACTGTGACGATATCTGTATTTCTGAGTACCACCTGTTTGGCAGCACAGACGACCATTCAGAAGAAGAATAATGGTTTACTGAATAACAAACACTTTGATGTCGGGGCTTTGTTTTGACTACCTAGAGCATGTTAGTCTTGAATCTCATATTGCAGGCACGCAGGCAAGTGAAGGCAGTATGGAACAACGAGACGAGTCACTTCGAGACGATTATTCAATGATATGGTTTGTTTTCTCTGCACATCATCCCATACCCCGTGGGATAGCAACCATGTGATTAATTGGCCACGTCATGTCGGAATGACCAGATTAATCAAACCACACTCAACTTTATTTGGCCCACGTATAATGACATTGAATTGAATGTCTTGCCACATCAGAACAGCATTGTTTTCATGTGTGTTACTTTCAATAGTAAGCAATGCATACTTGGGTACATACAGATAGAACAGAGATGGTCATCTACAGCTTCAGATTCAAAACGTATTTTAATGGGGGAAGACAAATGTTGCTAGAGCTAGAGAGTCAACCCAAGTGTTGGATGGGTCTAGCTCAAAGTCAACAAATACAATTAGACAGAGAGTTTTCATCCCGCCTATTCACCTAGTTCATACCCACCATGGACTCTGGTTAGTTAAAAGGCCTGTTTTGAATTGTAGGCATTATCTGCGATTCGGCCAATGACAGAGAGGGAAATCAAGGTCAGGGGAACCCCCTGACCTCATAGATTGCAGGTTCCGAGCGAAACAGTAAATACCCGAAATGAAGGGTGTCCCACCCCGGGAAAAAATGTACTTATGACTGCCACGTAGCTAAGACACCTTGTCAGTCTCATCCCTATAGTAAAAGCATACTGCTGATAGGTAACGGGGTCGGAATTCTCCAAGGACGCTAGACACAAACCCAATTCTGGGGGTAACTAGTATTCCAAAACCAGGAGCCTGAAACAGTTCTGCATGAGGGGCAAAGGCCAAAACCGAGACCAGTGAATATCTGTACATATTGATGTGAGAAACTTCTCCAGATACTGCTCTATCGCCTATGCACAGGGATCCTTGTGGTCGTCCGGGCTGGGCCAACAACGGTATCCAGCAACGACGGTACCCACCCTAAAACACTTTTCTCAATGGATTGCATGTCTATTGATTGGTAATAATTGATAAAGATGTTTTGCGTTATCCAGAAGCCTGTCCTAAGTACGTATTCAAGGGGGAACCTGATGCAAGAGCTAATGTCAAACACTGTCGAAGTGATCCACCTAGATTCGGAAATCGTGGGGGCTGGTGTTATATATCTGATCGGAGTATTAAACCTTAATGAATTTATACAAAGCACTCAAATTATAGACAGGGAGTATGCCATAGTTAGGAATTGTTTGTTAAACGTTTTACATGTTCAAATAAGAATAATTTAAGTCAACAGCGTTATAATATGGGTATACGGGACATAGAATTATAATTTTAGATCATAAGCTGGTTTATGCACATTTGTAAAATTGTATTTGCTTTCATAATATCTTCATCCAGTTGCTTGTGAAGTATTCCGTATGGTTGCGATGATATCTGCCTTCCTATTTGGTTTGAACACATGCAAGCCTCTTCGAAGTCAGTGTTAAATTGAGAAACCTCAACATTCTGTTTAAATGATTTAGTGGATTGTTACTCAAATCCTCGTAGTGTACGGTCAAAAGTCGTTTTTTTTTACTCAACCCACGTCACAAGAAGACTCAACCACCTCTGACGTTGCTTGTGAAAAAAGTCAATCCAGTCTGCATCTGCGAAACAGCATAGTATATCGAAGTAACAGATTAGTAACTTGGATGCATTGTAAATAATGCACACAAACAAGCGTAAAGATTTTATATATAGAAGCCGCACAATATCACAAAAGGCAATGTACGGTTTGTACTTGATATTTAGAAATTTAATATACTCACTGGTTTTGAAAACTTCTATGGTAAGAGTGGGATTCCCCATAAATCCATACTTTTTAAATAGGTAAAATGATATAAGAGAATCATAAGGGTTTGAACTGCTTGAATTAGTACAAATTAATCTTCTTAGCTAGCTCGGATGACTGTGCCATCTTTATGAACAATCAAGCTGTGCTATAGACATGAATTGATTGAATTACTCGCCAAGGACCAAATCCTCGGGCACGATCCTCAGCCGATTGTCATTCTCCGTTTGGTCAATATCGCACTGAGACAAGCGCACGCAGTTCATGCGATCGCTAACTCATTAGCTCTTGCATCAGGCGCCCCTTGAACGCGTATTTAGGGCAGGCTTCTAGAGAATGCAAAACGTCTTTATCAATTATTACTATTTAAGATACATGCAATCCATTGAGAAAGGTCGTTTAGGGTGGGTACCGTCGTTGCTGGGTACTGTTGTTGGCCCAGCCTGGACGACCACAGGAATTCCTGTGCATAGGCGATATAGCAGTCTCTAGAATGTCAGCAGCGTTACATGGCAAGTAAAAAGGATATACCGGTTTTAGCTGAAAACCCCCTCAAAGGTCTAAACGAAATTATGCACCAAGTTTGATGATGGAGGCGTTTACATCATGTAAGCAGAGTTCAAACAAGAGTATATACAAGACTCGTAACGATGGCGCTCTTGCAATATACTGTGACATACAAAATATAATATGGTTCAAACAGTATCAAATGTTATGTTAAATAACATGGGGAAGTTTTGCCGATTTATATACTACATTTTTGTTGACATTTTGGGCAAATCGTAAAACCCTTCATAAATAAGTGGGATTAGTGGGGAGTTAACAATAACCTATACCTGCCAAGTGTGACAACACATAAATATATTCTAATTTCTGATGCATTATTTCGATCTTTCAACGTCATGTTTTGGCTGTTCATCCACTTTCCTAGCACCGCCACCGACTTACGAAACCAATTATTCCATTTTTTGCATCTTTTCGTGTTTAAAGATGTAATGGATGGTATAATTAAACTTGAAAATGACGTGGTAAATTCGTTGTAACAATGTAATGCTGGTGATATTAGCATAGTAATGACTAATAAGAATATTGTATGAGTTTACAAACAAGTGGGATATAAATATCAACTTAAATAAAACTAAAATTGTAGTATACAGAAATGGGGGATATCTCAGTAAATATGAAAAGTGGTACTTCGAGAACAATCAACTTAGTACTGTTAGTTCATATGAATACTTGGGATTGATAATGTCATGTAAATGCTCTTTTAATATTATAACAGAAAACTTAGCTATAAAAGGCAAAAAGAAATTGATTGCAATCAAATGATACTCAGGAAATATGCAATGTTTTAAAGCAGACTTGTATTTTAAGATTTTTTGGCACCTTAATTCAACCTGTACTTACATATGGGTCTGAAATTTGGGGATATGGTCAATATCAACATTTAGAAAGTGTACATACATCTTATTGTAGGCAATACCTCGGTATAGGTAAAAATGCTCCAACTTGTACAGTATTAGGGGATTGTGGGAGGCTACCCTTATTTTGTTACCATGTTAAAAGATGTGTGAAATATTGGATAAAAATTACTAGCATAGATGAAAACTGATTACCTTAAAAAGCTTACCGGATGCTACTTTCACTGGACGAAAAAAGACAAAGGTCATGGGCCACAGACATTAAAGAATTGATATTTAAATATGAATTTGGTTATGTCTGGTTTAATCAAAGGGTGGGGGACTCTGATATGTTCTTGTACAAATGTTGTGAACGGGTCAAAGATATTGTAATTACAAATTGGTATATAGACGTTTGTTCTGGTAAAAAAACGCTGTATTATAGGCAAAACAAAACATATTTTGGGATAAAAAATTGTAAACTATGTGTCATTGCCACAATTAAAAGAGCAATAGCAAGACTAAGATGTGCGTGTCATCCCTTAGAAATAGAAAGAGGCAGACATGATAATATCCATAGAGAGGGCCGTATTTGTCATTTGTGCCTGCAAGAAATTGATGATGAATACCATTTTTTTACTAAAATGCACTGAATGGAATACAATCAGGAAAAAGTATCTCCCAAATGAGATACAACTCCCAAATTTGAATACTCTGGTACAACTTTTAAGTTTCTCTAAAAGCTAAATCATTAACTCCCCTTAGCTCTATTTATTTATAAGTGTTTTTAATCAAAGATCAAATGAGAATAACCTAATAAGCTTGTATGTATATATATATATATATATATATATATATTAATATCCCTATCACATAATATATCTTCATCTATATTTTCATACATATTTTGTAATGTAAATTTATTTCTTGTCAATAATTACTTTGTATGATTGTAATGGGCCGGAGGCCATTAAACAATTAATAAAATTATTAATTATACTAAAATATTTAAAGAAATTGCCTTCAACTAGTGTGAAAAACTTCTAATGTGCTATTTGTAACATTTGCACAACATTGTTTATAACAGTAAAGGGTAAACAATTCTTTAATATAATACACTTCTTCGAGATTTATCAATTATTTCATGATTTGTGTTATATATCTAATCGGAGTATTAAACCTTAATGATTCAACTCACAAAGCACTCAAATTTTAGACAGGGAGTATGCCATAGTTAGGAAATGTATATTAAACTTTTAACATGTTTAAATAAGAATAATTAAAGTCAACAGCGTTATAATATGGGTATACGGGAATAGAATTATAATTTTAGATCATAAGCTGGTTTATGCACGTTTGAGCTGTTTAAACTATGTAAAATTGTATTTGCTTTCATAATATCTTCATCCAGTTGCTTGTGCATTTCTTCGTTGTATGGATCAAACGTGAAGTATTCCGTATGGTTGCGATGATATCTGCCTTCCAATTGGGTTTGTACACATGCAAGCCTCTTTGAAGTCAGTGTTAAATTGAGAAACCTTAACATTCTGTTTAAATGATGTAGCGGATTGTTACTCAAATCTTCGTAGTGTACAATCAAAAATCGTTTTTTGGACTCCACCCACGTCACAAGAAGTCTCAACCACCTCTGACGTTGCTTGTGAAAAAAGTCAATCCAGTCTGCATCTGCGAAACAGCATAGTATATCGAAGTAACAGATTAGTAACTTGGATGCATTGTAAATAATGCACACAAACAAGCGTAAAGATTGTATATAGAGAAGCAGCACAATATCACAAAAGGCGATGTACGGATTGTACTTGATATTTAGAAATTGAACATACTCACTATTTTTGAAAACTTCAATGGTAAGAGTGGGATTCCCCATAAATCCGTACTTTTTAAATAGGTAAAATGATATAAGAGAATCATATGGGTTCCTAATGATCAAAATACCAGAGGCAAATCTGTCACTGTAGCCATGGCTTTTATAGACCACTGCCCGTCCGAGGCTGGGATCATCAATCTCCCCAACAAATCCTATAATAATACATGGTTATATTAATGAAGATATAGATTGCATTTCTAAGTAATCAAGTGTATTCTAAATATATAAATACAACGCATTACTACCAGCAATGTAAAATACATACCTCCAGCATACAGTCCTGCTGCATTGTACAGGGAACCTGTATATATCCCAGTAGCAACTTCAAGCAAATGGCGTGTCCATGTATTTCCTGACCTGGGAAAACTTGTTAATCCAACCATATCTCTTGAACCATTTAACCAGTTTCCATAGTCGATAGTGCAATTGTCTACCTTTTCTTCAAAATATAATGACATGATGTAGCAAAATAAGCATATCGCTATAACTGATCTATAGATTATTCATGTTTATGCAGCATGTAGCGGGAAATAATAATATTATTATCGAAACATTACAAACTTGTGATATATATGATAACACAAAAAAATCTAACTGATCATTTCAAATAAGTTCATTATGGTGTAAAAATTTGAGTGTCATATGACTTATAATGTTGGGTTGGGTTGAATGCACTTACCTATCAATCCACTTGAGCAATTACAGGCTGTTGGTCGAGGGCATTTTTTACTCTCGGTTGGGAGTGAATACAACTCAACGCTGACTGGCGCCGTGTGATTCTTTATGAATACTACTATTACCACAATACTTATCACCAATGCAAGCGTTAAATTTCGATTAAAAGCCATATGAAAAACCTGAAGGGAAAATCAATGTAAATTTGATTCAATATTTGTTTACTTAGTACAATATTTGAGCATATATATAATGTTGTGTGTAATGAATATGTCTATACAAATTCGGAAACTGTATTATATCTCAGTACACATTATAATCTTTGGAAACTGCATTATTTTATGGCCGATTTATGATATCTGGTGACAACCTGAGTTCACATTTACAATGCGAATCAGTACAGTAACTTTGATGTCTGATCAGTGTTTTGGTTTTTGATAGACTCCACAAAGATGAACTGGTAAAGCAATTACATTTTCTAAGCTGGCGCACCAACACCAGCTGATCCAAGATAGTCACACAAAAACAATTATTTATATTTGGTAAAAATGTTAAAAGCATAGAAAGCTGGTCCAAAGGTTTCTCGGCTTAACATAAACAGCGTTAATCTTTATGGCACAGGCAATGACACATATAGTATAATACAATATGTTAGTTGTGTCCATGTTTAGGCCACCAATACATATATTAGTCAAGACAAATTCTCATGTTATACGTTGTAGTGCCGGGTTGACTGACACTTTCTTAACGTGATTGGGGATTTGATAAAGTAGTGTTAATTTGAAAATAAATATTATCAACTATTGCATATTTCACATGTATTGTTGTTCTGTTCAACCCCTCACACCACACACAATATATTAAAATATAAACAAACGCTGCGGCCATCACCTGAACTTACCACCTGAAATACTAGTTTTACAAACAATTGTATGTTACTTTCAGAGTCGATGTACACAATAATTAGTTGACTTCAGTTTTTAGACGGGTGGCAGGATTAATACTTACTTCTTAGACGGCCTCCTAAATTTCGTTGGATAAAAGTTAGTTTCCTAGAGCGAGGTGAAAGCTTGAATATTTTTTCATCAGATCGTTTTTTTTTGTAAGCGATAGATCTCACAAGACTTGATACTGTAATTACACTATCACACCATAAAATATGACAGCTGTTTGCTGTGTTGAAATCGTTTGTAACACAGAAAGCTGGTCTCACAGCTTAGCATAACATCAACAGGCGTAATTTACATGTATCGCGGTGTTCAACCATTCAACATGAATCTGCACTATCTTTATATTATAAAGTTTTAGGTGAATGCTCGTGTCGAATTAATGTTATACTCGTATATACTATTTTACAGCAGGGGTGTTGGCAGGGCGGCGGTCTTAGATTGTCTGTCCGTACACTTGTATATGATAGCGTGGCTTAGAGTTCATATACATTGTCATAAATCCAAAATGAAATGTTCATACTGAGTTTCAATGAAATCGGTTAAAACCAAAATGTTGTTATGAACAAAGATTTTACACGAGGTGAGAATACCTCGATACTGGCTTGTAGCTATGACAACGGTTGGATCGTACTGATGTTGATGGCAAGCAAATCATTATTATTATTTAGGTTTAAATCATTTGTTGGGGAATTGTTTTTATTGGTCCCACTTATGACTTGAACAAGTATGTACATTCAATAATTAAGTGCCCCACGCACGCACTGTTATTTCGTGCAATATTGTGACAAATATCCGAACATACATGTATATCTAAAAAGAGTAGTGCATTTGCTCTACATCGAAGCTCTAATTTGTAGCAAAAAACACATGATGTAACGTGTATATTTATAATTTGTATTCATCCGCTCTTGTAATCTAACATACACTTGAATTAAATCAAAATAATTACATTAATCGCACGCCATTTATTAAATATCTGCAGTCTGAGCTTGTATACACCTTAAATAATAAACCATGTACGCCAGATATATGTGTCTCCTACACTGCAGTGAGCTCTCTAGAGGGGCGGACACGCTGGACCAAAGAATCTGTCTGCTCGTTAGTGGGTGCATTTCCCGCTTAACATCAAGCATTCAAATGTATGACATGAACGTATCCCAAACACTCAAATGAGACATGCTTGTAATAAACAGTTTTAATTTTGTTTCAATACTTGAATTTAGTAAACAATTCACTGTAAATCAAAGACCATCGCAATTTGTTGCAATCACGTTGAACCACGTATTTTGTAAGAAGTGGTGGAATTGTGCTGGTGGCTTTCAAAATTTAGCATAATTGCCGAGCGAAGATTCTATTATGTGGTCATAGATTGTTTTGTTCACGTTTTAAGTCCGTGGGTACTACAATACTAGCTTTTATGGAGATAACTGTCAGCAAATAATTAAAATATTAAAAAAAATACACACACATCACATGACATCACATCACTATGATTATCTTTAACGACAGTGCATGATATTTGTCATGTTGTACAAAATAGCTGGGGATAACAAATACAAATATGCGTTGTGAAATGATGAACACTTGCAAAACGTCATTTGGAAGACTTGTATTACTCAGGTCTGTAATATAAGACTTTAATTAAAACGGCATGCTGTTTGCCAGCCTGTCATGTGGCAGCATCCGTCATATAATTAGGCTAATGAGATTATAATGAGATTATAATTGTAATAATACCGCGACCTGATGTCACTTTTTTTAAAAATCACTGTGTTAAATAACTAAACTTACTTGTAGATCAAGCTCAAAAATATTTAGTTTCAAGTTCATATGAATATGCCATTTGAATATAATCACTAAATTTAGCATATTCGAATTCAACGTTCATCATTTATTATATAGGTTTAATACTTTGTACAATTTAATTTAAGTTGATAAAGAAATTTAATATATTACTGCCCGAAAATGGGCGTCTGTGCAGATGATCGTTTACCCGACGTTAGGAGCGCAAATTTACTTCTTTTGCGAGGGGAATAACGCCCATATTCGGGCTGTAATATTTTTATTACATGCCTTTAATAACATAAAGAATACAGGGTTTATATCGTAATGTTTACTGTTCTATTCTTACTGTTAAAAAGGTACATTTTTCATAAGCAGTAACACAGTGTTGCATGCAGTCGTGTTAATTGATAAGTTTGGCACTGCGGATGAATATGTTTACGCACCCTGTTAACCGGCTCCCTTGACAACCTGCAGACGATAATGCCTGTAGCAGACGAAATTGATATTATGCAGTGGTTGCGGTCGGCACCAGCACCAGAAAATGAAGTACCAGACGAAGAAGACGGTTTTATAAAAGCACCGCAGAAGCAAAGTACCGTTAAAACCACCGAACATGATGTCCGCTGTACCGAGTGGCTAACTCAGAATACCGGAGAATTGCGGCGCCTCGTTGCTATTGACGACGGTCCGTACATGGCTCACGGGTCCGAAAAATTCCATATTCTAAAGCATGTGTTTGATTGGCGAGCGGATGAAGACATGTAATAACACACATAAATAAACACATAAATTAGCCAGTACTTTCCGTTATATTGTATGACTGTCGATTTCGATTGTCGACTGTGGACTTATTATACTTTGGTATTTCCATGGTATTTAGCATGGTATTACGAGGATAATACACCTTCAATTGTGTTACGTATACAATGCGCTCAATTTGACCAATAGCAATTTTGGTGATACTATAATTATTATTATAATTAGTATTATTATGCAAACACGACTATATGGTCTGTATTAATAACTGAAGTGGAGATTACAAGGTACAGTTTCCAATGACATTACTACTTATCACATATGTGACAACAAAATGTATCAAGCACATTTTCATACAGAACGTCAACGCAGTATGTAAAACACATCTGTAAACACCAATTTACAATTTGTGCTAGTGGCCAACAAGTATTTCGTTCTGAAAACAGGCTCATATTTCCCAACCTTTGTACATACATCGAATTATAAAACATGCTTAGTCTTAATCTAGCCATCTGACTGACTAAAGCAAGGTGTTATATCTATCACAGAACTGAATATTATGGTTAAATTTTGTATATGAATGGATTGCATAGTAAATGTTAAATAAGATCAACTGGCGCAAATAGTATTGTAATTAGTAATACCTGAAACAAAAAATTGCAATTACAAATACTAAATCATGTACTTTTACTTTCGTTTATGAGTGGGAACAGTCATGCTTGCCAGTTTGGCAAAAAATAGGTGAAATATTCAAGAAATATCTTTTCTTGTGCCTTGTTCATTACACGTTTAATAATTATCTAATCAGAATACATATTTTGATTCCAATTGCACAATCCTAAATTTCAATTCATTTCAGAAAATCGTTTCATAATATATATCACAAAGTATTAGGGTTGAATTGGCATGTGAAAACAAATATTATAAACAAATATCAGATACGTTGTAATTTATGTATGGTCGTTTGTCTGCAATTACATAAATTCTGTTCTTTCATCTGTAATTAAATATTATGTAAACACATAATATTCAGACGACAAATACGTGCTATAAATTATACACTCAAGTGTGTTATCTGCTTATTTATTAAGGGAAGCATACATTATCAAACTTGGTTAAAGTGTAGCAAATATGGTCATTTAATACCATATCACTTGTCCAATACCATCATTGTGTCACTGATTTTATGTATATTATTAATATTATTAGTGAGATATTGCATAATAATAAGGCTACATGACTGTATATGATGATCTGTTATATTTGTCATATTTATTGACCAATGTAGCTTTTGTTCCATATCCTTATTATCATCATTGATTCTGATATTGCAGATATGCAAATTAATGAGATACATGTCCCTACAATCCCTAAAAATGTAATTAGCAAAGGTAACGGTAATTAGCAAATTTAATTTGTTTCACAAAAACGATGTTGCCAGCCATACCAGGTGATTTGGGAAGATGAATTTCACAGAGTATATTTTTCTAGCAAAGTAGAACTACAAGCAATAATGTCACGTAGATTAAACAAGAGGTTATGAACTAGTTGATAACACAACAACATTGTATTACGAATGAAGTGGTAAGATACTGTCTTGCGTGTAGTTTACTCTTTATCTGACGCGTAATGTTATTGACAAGTAAAATTACATGTACATACTGGTAATTATTATATGATTATTATAAAGACATACATATTGCCTTCTGTCATTTATTGGATTGAATTAGCTGCCATTATTCAACGCAATTTGATCCACAATTGTACATATTTGCATATATAATCTATGTCAGATTGTACTGAACATTTAGGTATTTTATGTTTGCTCTGTTCAATACCTGGCGTACTGATGGGAACCCAGGCCCCCCAGGCTCATTTTAAAAATGGCGGACGTAGTCATGAGACTAGTCATATTGATCTACATGTGCTGGTTGATTCGTTTTTTATTTCGGATAACTGGTGATTAATCTTGATCCAACATTGATTCAACATGCCATTAACTCTTATCCCTGATATTCTGGTCTTGTTTTGTTTAAAGTAGTTTAATGACTTCGTGTAATTTTTCAAAATTTGAATCAGCTTTACTGTGTTTTACTTTTCATTATTATTGTCAGCTCAAGCATATGGCGTTAACGGAATTGGTTAACCGATGCAATACGGTTCAGGGTTATAAATATTTTTCGAAGTTTATGGGACGGAAGATAACAATTAACACAGCAATTAGCAATCAACAACGCATTACGTATGACAGATGTGTTGTTAGTTGTTTAAATTCATGGAAATTTATATTAAAAATGATTACAAATGTGTATCAAAATGTTAAAATACTCCTACTTTCAGTACAATGAAAATATTGTTTGGAAAATTCATCTCAAATATGCAAATATATATTATTACAATGTCCAGGTATTATAATGTTTTACCCTAAAAAGAAGAATTGTGTCAAATATGAATGCAACTGAAAGTGAAGAGTAATCAAATGACGATTGTACATCGACAGTACAATAGTCTATCGATACCATATATATATGACAGCCAAACCTCGCAAAAATATTTACCAGAATTACCATTTCAGGCAAGTATCATATTAGAAGTTTCAACAGACAGTCAATCGTATCAAATTATATCAGCTCGTAATGCTGACTGTTTCAAATCACGTACAACTCGCCATGAGCGATAGATCATCTTGCTTAACAATGGTAAAACCAGTCTTCATATGAATATTAGGCTTCATATCAAGTCTTTCACACTTTCAATTTTTTGTAAATCCTGGAAAAGTGTGTATATTATGAGGGGGGAATTCTTCTCTTCTGGGGTTCTCCACACGTGTCAGGGGGGGGGGGAACTCGTCTGGCCTCTATATCGCGTCCCCTTGAGGTACGGTATCGGGAACGTCACTTAAACTTTTTACAGTCAAATAGACGCACACAACAAAATACGTTTCAACTCTCGTCTTTAGTCGGTCAGTAGAGTACTCTATAAGACACAGCGCCTTGGGGAAAAGTCCCCGAGACTATCGCAACGCTGGCCCAAGACTCTTCTAGACTGCGTCTTAAGACTCACTCTAGACTAGACTGCGTCTCAAAATTGCGTCTCTCCTCGTGTACTCGCCAAGACCAACTAAAAACAACTTTATTCACTTTCAAAACCTCAACCAATTACAAAGCAGTAAAAAGACTCTAGGGCGTAACCTTCAATCATACAGCCAATCACACTAAGTACTGAACACGTCATATCGTTTGATTAATTGTTCACTATATTAGTAACTGTGAATATCAACTGTCAGAAATAGTAGTCCGAATAGCGACGGTATATCGTAATTAGTTCCAAATCACTGAGTCTGGGACCTCGCATGAGCCTAAACGATGACAGACATAACACGGCCATTCGCTAGTAATCAGCTAAATAAGTCGATCAACAGATAAATTCATCACAAAATAAATTCATCACAATATAATACTGTGGTACATTAATAATGCAATAAATATATAAAGATCACAGAGAGAAGTAATACATATTGTAATTTTTCATATTCGAGCATTTCAAATGAATTGGACGAAGCAATTACAATGTAACACCAGATCGCTGTAACTAACTAATCATTAAAATGCAATGTTCAGATAGACGAAGTAAGTTCAGCAAACCCAATTAAACTGCCAATCAGAGCAATCTTGGCTGCACTGGTTCAGTAAACCTTGAGAAAAATACATCTAACTTAACTTGTATGTGTGTGTGTGTACCGGCAAGTGACATTGCTTTCAAAATAATCAAGTCACAAACTAGTCGTAATTGGAATAAGTGGTGCATTGTACAATACTTCTGTGTTGGGCTGTCGAATTGAAATCATGTACCATCTCGTGCGTTTTTTAAGTAAACTCCAAAAATTTGAGATTCATCATGTATCAATCACTCAACTAAACACTACGGTATGGCAAATGAATTCATTGGGAAATACACTTCCAAGTATTTACTGCTGAAAGTTTATGTACGATAGCTGGTAGCCTATATTAATATGAGTTGTATACAAAGAATACTAATTTCCAAACTCTATGAATGCGAAATTTGACCTTTAGCTATTAAGCATAGCAGACTTTCTTAATACATGTTCAATGGCTATACTTCAAAATAATAAACAATATGTAATTTAATATATATATGATGATATATTATACTCATTATTGTAAGTAACATATGATGCACTGGAATATTGTATAGAGCCTAATAACGGTAATTCAAATTATCACGCGATATCTTTTGACCCAGTGCTATTATGAGACCCCAGTGTCAACAAATGACAAGACACACTGAGAGAAACTCTGAATCCAGACGTGACATAATCTTGGCACTTTGCGGAAAGATGCGAGATCATTGAAGATATTGACAACAAAACTGATTCTCGACGTTCGCACAATTTTACTCGCTTTTGCCAAACAACTAACGCTAAAAGTTGTCATATACTTTAAAACAGTCTATAACACTCTAGGGTGATTCCACAAATATGCATATTTTCCTTTCGCGAGTGCACATTACAGATTAAAATATATTCAGAATGGGAAAAGTTGTTTAACATTCGCTAGTTGTAGAAATAATTTGAGTCAATGATTCGGCAAAGCAAATAGTTTCATGTTCGAATATGAATTCTAAATCGAATGTTTGCTTATTCCAACGCAACAATAATTACAAGTCCTGAAGTAGGAGTATGAGGAAAATCAGGATGACCTTGAGGCGTACCTGATCTCTGAGCATGGGGAATCGGGGCCACACTATTTTTGTTTTTGTTTTTTTGTTTGTTTTTTTCAGTCATATCATTGAAATACATTGAAATTCTGACGTGCATGTTCTCACAGCGCATCACCCTACATTTGTTATTGCAATCTACAACACAAACGCCTTATTCACCACGTCTATAATTATCACATTAAGTTTCGTAGTGAGCGTAAGATGATAGGTGGACATGAATTAATCATTTATAAAGTGTAGAATGATAATTAAAATAGATATTCCAAAAAGATACTTTACTGAATAGTAACAATTTCAGTGAATACACAATTTTAGCGTAATACCTATTTTACTACAACTGTAGAGGCGGGAAAACGTCTATAAGGTCGCATTAATGTATAATGTATAACTGAACTCGTTTCTGTAAGTCATTTTGATAGTAGTACATATGCATGTAATAACAATGTATTTAATTAAATATGTAATAACCCAGTATATACTAGTAACTAGTAAACAATACGTCACAGTGTTAATCGTAATACAAACACGACAATTATGCTGAACTACTTCTTTCGTTTGAGGTATACACCTGGAGCCACCCAACTCACAAATTTCATTAGTCGCTGAGATTCTTTTCCATAAACATTACGCTGATTAATAACATTATGTGATAGTGATGATGATGCAGAAAAAAATACAGCAGATTCTATAGGAGGGAAACATAAATTACTGTGTTAGCAACAAGTTGCTAGGTGGCAATAATAATATTATCATACAAACTAAGATTCGAGAATCATATTCCGTATATTTCGTAAAGACAACTGTTGATAATAACATACTATGCCATGTTTTACAGAAAATATATATCTTTCTAGGAATGTTGTACCTTTGTCAAAACCAATTTAGGCAAGCTTGAAACATGTGCAGGTGACATAAAAACTTCTCAGAGCATATTAGAAGTAAGACTATGTATATATATATGTTATTATATAATCATGTAATACCAACATCAATGTTCAGAAAATAGGTAACTCACGTAGACATATTTCTTGTTCAAGTAGCGCTGTGAAATAGTTATCTGACTTAATTGTTTCTGAAATTGCGACGCCAAACGACTCATCGAGTATATCAGATCTTGTGACAGGACGGGAAATGTTTTCCTTGCTCAGCAATTCAACTAACGCCTGTGAAATACACAAAATATGGAACGACTTTCCAATATACCCCACCTTCTGTTCTAACCAAACCTCTGCCCGTCATTCCTACTCAAATTAGTTGTATATGCCCCTCTTGGGGGTAATTATCTAGAGGCATATATACAACTGAATTGGAGGGCTGGAGGGTTAGGGTTGGAGTAAGGTTGTAAGTAAAGGTTGCCAGTACATTCGAATATCTTTCTTAAAATATTGCAGCTTAGGTTGGCTACTGCTTGAGTGGTTTAAATTTCAAGATGGCGGCGAAATCAGAAACTAGCATTAATTTTATGATATGAATATTACGTTATATAAAGTGTGAAACTCTTACCATTGAATAGGGTGGAAATGCCACATATATGCAGGAATAATTTCTTTCTTCCATGAACGTTTTAATATCCTTTAATAAAACTTCAGCTGTGAGTCGTATGTTTCTGTTATTTGTCTGATTGTTTTGGCGACTGAAATTGACAAATTGAAAAGGACAATGCAACTGCTAGTATAATGGGCATACATGCGTATTAAGGTAATAACATGCACAAGTTTACAACAGCTCTCACATTATATTTAGCATATACATCAGGAACATTGGACTTTGACGTGATAGTGAGTAATATTTCCTATACACAGTTACATGTGTATTACAAACATGAACAATACAAATTGATAATAACTTACGTCTCGCCCGTCTTATTCCGCCAGTGCAATGCGATGTAAGGATTGCCACTACATATTTGTTCTGATATTTGTTTTCCCAAACGTCGTATCTCTTTAGTTCGTAATAAATGTGAATCAACAATTGTCGTTAATCTCTCTGGTACATCAACTTTAGTTATTCTGTCTGGTTCAAACAGTGCTAAACACTTAACGTCCTTGGCAGCTACGTAGTTTAAAATTGCTTCTTCCCTTGTTTTTGGAATTATATTAGCACCTGGCAGTTTGATTCCATATCGCGTGGTAAATCTGCTCGTTCGAGTTTCATAGTCTTTAGTGATGTCATCTAAAGACATTCGATTCAAAGGAGGTATCATTAATATTGCCGTGGCTGTTCCATTGCAGTCTTCTTTAAACTTTTCAATTGTGACGAGGTCAACAACCTCTCTAATTCTTTGAACATCGAATGTTTCATTAACATATCTAAAACCTCTATAATTCCGACCAGAGTTGCGATGATTAGAAAACCACATTTCAACCAGTGTACGATTTTCTTGTATAGCGAATTTCATGCCACCTCGGAATGCTTGGTATTGGCAATTTGGTCCATTCGGGTCTTGGTGAACTGGTAGTACGTAACGTTTATGTGGTTTATTTGTGACAGTCAGAGTGGCCTTATCAAATACAAATGACTTTTATGATTAGTAAATTATTCGCAATGATATTAAACATTATCAACATGAAACGTGTAAATTTAATCAGAACATAGCAGTCCATATTGTCATTCATCTGAATATAGATACTATAATATGGACATAGATTTCTCTCATTGTAATATTCAAGATTACATGACTCTAAGAATGCATGTCAACTTTCCCATTATGTTGAAAGAATCACTTACTTTGGTATTAGAAGTTGGAAATACCTGACTCACGATGTCATGTTTGTGTTGCTTTGTGTCATTCTTCACAATTATTCCAGCTTGTCGCTTAAATGGTAACGCAACCAATTTCTTGCCTTGGATATTGTTAAACATATACGGAGACGACAGAGGGTTGATGTTGTTATACTTCCACAAGAGATACACAGAAAACATGACACACAATGCAAATAATTGGTAAACACTGTGTCGCAGTACATCCATTGTATAAGACTGAAACTAAAAGACAAGTAATTGTCAGGTTTGGCCATACAAAACTTGTGTTGCAATTCGCAGCAAATAATAATGTAATTGTTGTTTCTTCTGTGTACCACAGAAAATTATAAGAAGACCAAATTTAACACATACATTGAATTGGTGGATAATTGTCTGGATTTCTGACCTCCCAATAAACAATACGGTTGAAAAAAACTAAACTGTATCATGTAAATATACACTGACGAGCTGTGTTCACGTGATATTAATCAGAGTGATGCAGTATGTTTTGTATAATTACAGACGAACGAGCATGTGTAACAAACATATTGTTTGATATATGTTGCAGGATTTAAATTCACGTCTTGCATTGTAGAGCTTGGCGAGTCAAACTATACCTGGTACTTTGGAATATATGTGGTGAACTACTTTTTACACATTATGCTGTGTTCAGTTAGTTCCAGGGATGTTACTATCAATAAATTATGTCCTTGGCCATTCAATGGGTTGCTTTCCGTTAAACAAACTATAGTTTCCCAGTTTCTATATCAGAGGTTGAAACGCGACCATTATATCATACACTTACAGGGTTGCACAGGGTACTAGTCGATCATCAAGAGCGCGCTTTTTGGACCCGATAATGTAACAATTACAGATAATGTGTCATTAACCGTTAATGTATGTAATATATTGTAATAGAAACTGACAATGTAACAACTCGCAGCCAAAAAAAGGCAACCGATAATGCATCAACAAATAACTGATAATGTAATATATTGTTTTTCAACCGATTATTTTGCGGTATTTATTTCAATAAATACCGGCAGTTCATGATTGCCGAATGCGATTAAAGTATCATGTGTCTGTCATTATTTTTTATGTATTTTATATGTAATAAATACTATTTCAAATAATGTCAGTCACTTTCAGCTTTGTTAATTATACATTGTATATTTTGATAGTTACCCGGAATAATTGTTTGAAGTGTGAGTTTACTTCATGCAAATGCATTTTGGGTAATGCTGACTTCCTGTCATTATGCATTGTTTGAGGTGTTGATGCTGTCTTTGTTTCTTGATTTTTGTATCTAGGCAAATTGTGACCTTTGCAATGAGAGCTATTTATGCTATCCAACCTGTCCTGTGTTGGTGAGCCCCCTTAACTTTATTGAAAATGAGCAGAGCTTTAGTAAATAAAGTCAATAAATGTCACGAGATGCAGTGCCGCTTAAACATGATGCGCCATCTAATCTTCACAAAATCCCTTATGCGTTTCTTATTATCACATAGCAGATTAAACGAAAAATTTAAATTGTATTTGAAAATTTTACATAGTCGCTTTAGTATTCTTACATGCTATGTTCCGAGTCTGTTGGCGTAGTGGTCTAACCCCGAACCCGTGTTGGACTCTTCAAGTGGTGATTCGTTCTGGGTTCAATCTACAACCAATCCCAATCTGAGTGGACAAACAATGTGCGGATGGCAGCTTATTGTTGACTGAAATACGTACAGGACCGAAATGATTGTATTTCAACACTTTCAATATTTACAATTTGTGCTGTTCGCATGCAGGTTTCTAAATTGTGGCAAGTTATTCAAGCATCCCCCATTGTACGTGCGATATCATGAGTACAATTTACTGTCTTATGTTAGAGAAAGACGAACAGTATTGCAGTAACTAGTAGTAACATACAATCACATGTCCGCTTATTTATAGTAAAATAGAACTATTAATCATTCCGACACATCGAGCTTGAGTGGGTGTGTGAGGGGCCGATATCATACAATACATGATGTGTATACAATATCCCCAAATTTCCAAAAGATTAATCGTTACACAAAAGTTTACTTCTTTTTATACTCTCTCAAAATGGTCTTCCATATTTTCTTGGGAGGCCGGGATATCCCGTAACCAATCCTTGTACACGAGGATATGCAGTTAATACCAGCAAGCTGGACGTGTCCCTTAAAGTATAAGGGAACTTCAGTAATATTGTTAATTAAAATGTAGCTATAAATTTCAAATAAATTGTTATTCCACATCTTTCTAGAAAATGCGAACAATTTCAATGGATCACTTTTGCAGCTATACATATCATTACATCATCGGTTCTCATCTTGTTGCGTTATCAGATGAAAACAAATATATTACATTATCAGTTATTTTGTGTTAAATTATCGGTTGAAAAAATTCTGATTCCTTATCGGTTCTTTTTTTTTACATTATCGGTTGCCTTTTTTGTTACTTTGATGGTTGTGTGTTGTTACATTATCGGTTTTATAAACATATCGGTTAATTCGTCTTACATTGTCGGTTAATGCTCTATTGTCAGGAATTTATCACACTACCGGGTCTAACACACCACATTATTATGACAGGGTAGCGTACGTTAATATGTAATATATACAATGACACATTAAAATATTGTTTGAGTATATATGTATAAGCTCATCAAATGAAGTATCGTATTTATGACATTCTTGGGAATAAATAATTACGTTAATTAATCGCTAGATAATTAGATACTAATTAAACGCTTAATGCAAAGATGAGCTTTCATGTTTTGTGCTAGACGACAACAACAACAACAACAACAACAACAACAACAAAACTAGAAAACTAGTTTTAGCAGATTTGACATATAATAACTTTTTACAAAGTAAAATAACGGCAGATGCGACCATGCATCTGTTTACTACTAATATCGTGGTTTTATCCTACTTAGTCGATGACAAATATGTTATTTAACTGGTACACGCAAAGTTGTACTGTATTCATAAATTGATATGTATTAGTGGAAGTGGAACTAGATTAAATTAATGTAACCCTTTTGCTAAATTGTGGTTTCATACAGAACAGAATTATTTAATGTTGGGAGAATCTTTGGCTGCGGAATATTGTATGTATAATTGTCCCTAATTGGTCGATATCAACAGCGAGTCAACATAACATTATAGTTCGCGTGCCTATTATTGTATTCTGTATGTGGGCTAAATAGTATCCTCAATAGTGGAATTGACTATAAGTGCGTTCCGCTATTCGAGATCCCTCCAACTGGTTATCACAGATCATTTAACCCACGGTATATTCAGTTTCAATTGAGAATGCTCATGATTCAGATTTAAAATCAGGTTTCAATGTATCCACACATCTTGTAATATTTGTAGTATGTTTTCAGGCATTATGGTTAAATTCATTTGTTTATTGCATTATTAGCAGATCATGTATTTGAAGATGGGGCAACGCGATGAGAAAAACCATAGTCAATCCCATCATTCAAGCCAACAATCCCACTCATGGTCTGTTATCATACAATAATTAGTAATGATAAGTGCTGCATTTATTACAATTCTGCGAGCTGACAAATTGAATTTATGCACAGTGGTATGCAAACAGAGTAACTCAAATGTACACAACACCAACCAAAAGATACCCATGTCAAAAGAGACAGTTTAAGAACTAAAACCATTATTATACTGCTGGTTATCATTCACCCCATCTACAAACACATGATCTGGCAATCATGCAATAACAAATTAATGTAATAAATTCCTGGTATGCAATGAAAATCGATAATGTAACAACACGCAACGAATAGTGTAACAAAAATAGGCAACAGATTTTTTTCAACCGATAATTTTACACAAAATAACTTATAATATTTTTCTATTATCTTATAACACAACAAAATGACAACCGATAATGTAATAATATGTATAGCTGCAAAAGTGAATGCATTAAAAGTATTCGCATTTTCCAGAATGATACGGAATATGCTTTATTTTATAACATCCTATCAAAACATAAATTATTTGAATTTTTAGCGGCACTTTAATTAAAAATATTGTTGAAGTTCCCTTATACTTATATATATTAACTGCATATCCTCGTGTACATGGATTGGTTATGAGGTTGTCATTAAGTTTCGGCCTCCCAAGAAAATATAGAAGACCATTTTGAGAGGGTGTAAAAAGAGATTAAATTTTGTGAAACGACTGATCTTTTGAAAACTTTGTTGATATTGTATACACAACATCTATCGTGTGATATCGCCTCTTCACATACCCATACGTGCAGGTCTTATTGTAGTTGTAATGCCACACATTGGATTACATTTTTAATATAGTTTAAATAACTTCTTATATAGTTGCTATATAGAACGCATTCCTATATAGGATTGCGTTTTAATTGGAGTATAATTAAACTCAATTACAATGCAATACAAAGTAGAATGGCGTTTCAATTAAGTTTAATTAAATAAAAGTTTAATATCCCGTGACTGAACATAGAAATGTTTGCGAAGCTTAGGTTTAGTAACGGGGGAGGTATGGTACAATTATATAATAATATTAATATAAATTGAACCATACCTCCCCCCATTTACTAAACTTAAGCTTCGAAAATTTGACTTAAATTCGATTAAATATTAATATGAATTATGAAACATTGTGAGTCCCACTAGTGGGGCTCCTATTGTACAAAAGGTTCCAATTTCTTGGTGTATATCCGGACCACTAGCTCCACTTCTACTTCTATACAAACACACTCAAGCTTGACCGTACATATAAGACGTAATAGAGGCGTGTCGGAATGTTTAATAGTTCTATTTTACTATAAATAAGCGGACATGTAATTGTATGTTACTACTAGTTACAATAATGTTTGTCTTTCTAAGACAGTAAATTGTACTCATGATATCGCACGTACAATGGAGGATGCGTGAATAACTTGCCACAATTTAGAAACCTGTATGCGAACAGCACAAAGTGTAAATATTTCGGCGAGTGTTGAAATACTATCATTTCGGTTCTGTACGTATTTCAGTCAACATGCACAATAATATTGGGAGTTTGTTGCATATTGAAAGCAGAATGAATCACCACTTGAAGAATTCGACACGGATTCGGGGTTAGACCACCACGGAAACAGACTCGGAACATGGCAGGTAAGAATACTAAAGCTACATTTTTAAATTTGCAAATACAATTTTCGTGAGTGATCCGCTATGTAGTAATAAGAAACGCACTAGGGATTGTGTAAATGTTTGTGAAGATTAGATGGCGCACCATGTTTTAGCGTCACAGTATCACGTGATTTTGATTGACTTTAATGACAAAAATAATTTTCAATAAAGTTAAGGGGGCTCACCAATTCAAAAGTATGTGGAGGACGACGCAACATTGCAATGTTTAACTTTACCCTATATTATCGTCTAATAATGTCTAAGTTAGAAATCTTCGTTTGTTCAACTATTGGGGATGTTCGTTTTTCGCCGATATTATCAATAATATTGACAATACTGTGTAAGTCACGATGCCATTTTAAACTGAAATACAGGGCAAATTGGGTAGCATACATAGCTCTCATTGCAAAGGTCACAATTTGATACAGAAATCCAGAAACAAAGGCAGCATCAATACCTCAAGCAATGCATTATGACAAGAAGTCAGCATTACCCAAAATGCATTTGCATAAAGTAAACTCACACTTCAAACAATGATTCCAGATAACTATCAAAACATATATATATTTAACAAAGCAGAAAGTGACATTGTTTGAAATAGTATTACATATAAAACCTAAACAATACATACAAAATAATGACAGAGACATAATGCTTTAATCGCATTGGGCAATCATGAACCGCCGGTATCTATTGAAATAAATACATCATGTGGTGGTGTATGCAAATTTACATGAAATATTATTTTAATTATGATGTATTGACCAGATGAAATTATCATATAACAATAAACTATAATGTAAATGAAAATGAATATAATATCAAGTGTTGTACGAGATGTGTATATGTATCAGGTTCTATACACTTAAATAAAAAATTATCGTAATATAACGTACTAGCAAAAGTCGGTGCGGTATTTGAATGAGATGTCTAACATAGACAAACGTGGACGATGTAGATATCTATTAAAAATGAGGGAACGTACAATTTTGAGCAACTTTAGAAGTGGAACAGAGGCTAATAAATTGTACGTTGGTAACCTTTGAACTCTTTTTTATATGAAAACCGATTTTGATGCATTTAGCAACATGCGATTCACTTCACACCGACGTGATATACTACCAAGGTAATGTAATATCCGCATCACCATACAAAGGGTCGTATATAACCACGTCGTCTGCAAATGTTGCATATAATAAATAAAAATTGTGACAATGCATCTCGTACCGTTTAAGCGGGAAGGGGATCATAATATATTCTTTTCAAACAATCTGTCCACAAAAAGCGATATTGGTAGCCAGGAAAATTAAGGAGTTAAAATAGGAGTCGTGGCGCGACACAAGAACAGAAAAGCTACCACCACAAGGTAACCCATGTCAAATAAGCAGTAAATATGCATACACGATCATGTGATATGCTAATTACAATTTTTTCAGTTTTCTAAACGACACCCGGTTAATTTAGTAGTTTTGTAGGCTTATTAACAGCATGCAGTTTCGTATTGTGCATGATTGCAAAAAAAAAACTTTTTAGTTTAGTTGCCTATTGAAACAGAAATTAATATACTCTTCAAATATATATTTTGACATCTAACATGTGGAATCTAATTTTTGGCCAACGTAATAACCCCCGTGTGGACAAAAAGTGGAGAAATACTAATATTTAATGGTAATGCCCCTGACCCACTTCTAGTTGTCAGATCTAGATGAAATTTTGCATGTGTAATGATTTACATGGGGTTTATGGGGTAGCTGCAAAAATCAGCTCTGAACTAATTGTGGTTTATGATTTACAGGTTTTTGATTTACACGTAGTTCTTTTGTATTTGAAAGGACGCACACCAAAGGAGACTTTTAATTTAATGAAAGAAACTTATGTCCCATTATATGACCTTGTAAAACGCTGGCATCGTGAATTCAACCTGGAGTGTTCTACAAAAACGAAGTCCAGAGCGGCATCAAACGATGTGATAAATGCATAACTCTGGGTGGTTCCTATGTAGAGAAAGACTAATAACTGTGCCAAGTTTCATTAATCTCCTGCTATCGGAAATGGGTCAGGGGCATTACATATTGAACGCCCCTCGTAGGTTCCGATAACAAATTGACGGTCTCCTGGTGATTCCATCTGTCTGTGGTGCTGTTAGTCGCTCAAATGTTCAGTTTTTTTGTATTTTAACCCTTTACTTGATCAATGGCCACCAATAAAACTAAAGGGTATTTGTGTAACAAAGCCAGCTCAATCTACCAACCAAGTTCATCAATATTGTAAGAGTATTGAAGCTCAAGCACTGAGCTCGTTACCCCCACGCCGCCGTGTCGTTTCGCATCGACGCGTCGGATAATATGTACAAATCCTCTGTGTGTGTTTTTCACTGTTTAAACAATCGCCTTACAAACCCCTAAGTTCATCTACTGAATAGTGAGAATTTCGTCGCAATTCGACTAAATTTAATACGTTTTTTTCTTATGAGTATGTTACAACAAAAATGATACCACTATGTCGGTGTCTAGTGGCTTATGTCTGTATGTATTATAAAGCTTTGATATTCTTTTCTAAACACGCAAACACAAAATCTGTGTTTATTATTATTTTACGAAAAGACGAAATCATTCTCAGTGTTGAATATGAAACAATTGCAGACACTAACATAACATACATAGTAATGCTTTTGAAAATGTTAAATACGAACGTACCACCGTCACCGACACAAATATGATTATGTTAGCATGTTTGTATTTTCAGAATGCTACGCTTTACAGACACTTGCTCTCACGTAGTAATATCAGGATTGTTTTATAAAAAAAATAATACTACAAATATACTTACATGTCAACAGAATGACCGTCAATACTTGTACTTTGAAGTATAATAATAAAACATAAATTCCAACAACATACGTATGTAAATCCCATGTAACTCCGGTTTAATTGCACTGCTTGTTGTTCATTAAATCTTTGTATTATATGTGTTACTACTATTAGTCGTTCAACTGTTTTTATCGTTTCGTTGAAAATGTGCGCAACCATCGAAATAGTTACTTGAGTGTCAACATATGCGCGTGATAACCAGTAATTATATGACCTAAATAAGGGTGATACTGATTCAAAGTCTGCGTGTTTTCAATGGATGTGACTTTTTCTAGTGTTTTGTAACGGTTGTACTATTCACAATCTGCCGTTTAAAAATTCTATAAATGAAAGAAATATGTCTCTCCATGACATTTTCTCTCTACAAATGTATTTGTTTCATTTGTGACAGTGTGCCGTCAAAGCAGATATGACGCGCCACAGACACGCACAGATTTGCTGTGCTAATTTACTGGAGCGTCATAAACCACTACAATAAACTGATAAGTTTCAAGATTAATATTAGGTGTTTACACATTACATTGCTAACACTAGACTAGGAACATTTTATAAACTTAAAATATACGATTTTGAAAACCATTACATAATTGTTCTAGAATATTATCCATCTTTTGTTTTACCCATGGTGACATTGTGCTGTATGAAATAACGCTGCCTAATACAAGATACTTTAAGGGTGTGAACCCAACATATTTATAATATAATATATAATAAGTCATGGACTCAACCGACACATTCGCAACTGGGATTCGTAGAATTAATTAAAATGTTAATTCAGGAATTCCACACAATATATCATACTGGTAAATACTGGTTAAAAACTATTTTTTTATGCTACTCCCTTTTGGGTAATGGTAACTCCCTCTCTTACAACTGGAATATAAGTTACTATACGTGTTGCTGATAAAGGAATATTAGGACATTGATGGATATAGTAACTGATTGCTAAGAGAGCTAGTTTGGTTACAGTCTCTAACTAATTTCACTGCGGGTTGCAGTACAGAAAATCCCAAATGCCCGGCAACGCGATAACATCATCAAAGTATAATGTTTTAACAACAGCTTGCGAGCATCGGTGACAGCCACACAGAAATATTAATTATGCTTAGTGAAAATGCTAAAAATGTGGAAAGCTCATGGTGTCCTATTTTATCATAATCAGACGAACACTACATGGATTCATTCATTACCCCTGTGACCAGAGTAATACTACTATGTTCAATGTAGATGAACGTGTAACTGTCAAGTTACGTAAACGGTAAAATCATTTTACATTGATGCCTTTTGTTAAAAGTTATTTCTATCGCTGTTGACGTCAACCCTGTACATAAAGAATGTCAACAATATATGTGTCGCTCTAAGCTGTCTCGCAAAGCTTACATATACACATATTCATAACGTTGTATTTTCATTTGATAATTCATATGATTTACATTTTACACAATTACATATACGATATTTATTGTTGTTACGTCAACAATTTGTTGCTGCCAATATATCAGACCGATTGTCATTATATTTGAACATACACCGCTTTTTTCTAGAGCCTTACCTACCTTTCTTACCTGGTGTATAACAACGTGTTATAGAAAACAAAGGCAGTCACTACTGTCCTTGCTGGGACTGGAGCACGTGGTAATTGTTGTTTCCAGTCTTTGGATGGCTTGATCAGTTTCGGTCAAAAACCTTGATGACATCTTCCATTGATGAGTTACTGATATGTAACAGTACCTTCAAAGCATAGCGATGTAGTTTTTCCTGTCAGAAAATGAAGTATCATCAACAGCCGGAGAGCATCCGAAATAGCACAACGAAATATTATCTGTTGAGTTAAGTGTTAAAAGTGAAAACAGTTGGACTAACAGCTCCAAATCTTAATATAAACATGTATGAAGTACTTTGGCTTTGGTGTTGTAAAATTACACATTAGTGAACCAATATATTTCAATGTTTAAGAAGGAAAAATGAGTCGCGAGGCTACTTCATGTCTCTTACGCCCCTCACAGGTAATTTAACAAGAGCAAAAGTTCTATCTCTGGTATGTCGATATACGGTAGCATGTTTTTTATTAAATTGAATATATGCTTCTTTTTTAAGGTTTCGGTAATTGCGAAACCCCTCAAAGATCTGACCCGATGTCCATATAAACCAAGTTCAAATCTCTTTTAAGCTACATCCAATCACAGCTGACCTTTTATATTTGCCGAAGGCGCGCTCATTGAAAAAAAAAATAACAAACTATTGTACTAGTGTATGACAAAAACAGATTGTGTTGTATGGCGTTATTTTTTTTTTTTTTTTTGAAAACAAGTGAGAAGTTCGGGTTGCGCCAATAAATTGATGAGAAACTGTTTTATGTTTATGATTGCTCCACTCCAAAATGTCCCACCACCACGAAAATGATATCAAATGTAGCTGAGCTGTGAGAAAGTGTCAGTTTCTCGCTCTAGTGTCATTTGTTTGCAGTTCACTTTTCAGATTGGCAAACTCTTAGAGGAATCTTCCTGTATCTTATATTTATTGAATATTCATTTCATTTCATACACATATGTGTACACTTCCTGACATACAGTTCGCCAGCCAAGGTTCGTTTATTCAGTCACCGCCTCATAATTCTGAGGCTTCTACTTTACACAAAACACTGTATAATTATAATGTAAAACAAATCAGCTTAATCCCTTATAAAAAGTTATCGAAATTATGTTGATACATTTAGATAAATATTTGGTATTTACAGTTAGAGCTTCAATGTCGTAGACGATATTTTGGTCACCTGATAAAAAATGTTCTGATCTTTTTACATTGGTAGAATCCAAATTTATTTGAGTGTTGTTTTGTATCTGTCTCTGATCACTGCCGCCACCAGGCGCGCTGTATAATGGATTAACTAAATCAGTCAGTAAGGATTTCGTTGATATCTCGTTATATATGCGTTGGTTTACATGCATGTGGCGATGGTTTAAGTAATACGAAATAAGATGTATGTAATAAAAACAATTACAACATAATAAAAATATATAGTAAATAATAAATTGAGTTCAATTCACGCCATCAGATTTTCATCAGATTGTTTAGTATGCCTTCAACTAAAGTAGCTAAAGTAACAATGAAGCACCATGGTAGATATATTTTCATCTAAATTTGGTTGATTATTTACTCCCTTTATGATTATTATGTATTACTTTATAAATTATAATTAAAATTGGTCGAAGTAGTTTACGAGACTAGAATGGTTTATTACACTTGCGGTCGGCCATTTTATATCAAATCACACAAATACACATTCTTGCCACAGTCGATTAGTCCCATATCAAAGGACTTGGCAGTATAAAACCGCGAGTCACCAGTTGCCATAATGCTTCATCAGTTTTGCGTTGGGACGTAAGGGCGCCACAGGCAAAACATGTAATACCGCATGTTTGTTGTCTCAAAATATATCGTCTAATGCCGAACTTAACCACGCGTTAAAATCAGTTTATAAGTATTGGAAAAAAATCTCGACATTGGTAAAATGCGCTCATAGGTACGATACTAGATTGGACGAAACATTCAACGATATCGCACAGTAGACACCAGGAGTATACGTATACAACAGGATCTTTTGAAACAACAACTATCCAGTATCTAAGCACTATCCTCTAGTTTTGAGCAGTCTTTTACATATTATTTGGTTTGTGGTTTGTATCGGGGATTTTAACCCGGAAGTTTCTTATGAAACAACACAGAAAACTCATAAATAATATTTATAACCATAGACAATGTCACATATTTTTAACCAGCATGAAAATAGATAATTCGTTGAATTCATATTAACCATACGAAAATTAGGTGATTTGAATGTGAATAATTTTAAGCAACTTAAAGTCCCAGCCAAATTTGCCAAAAATTGACTATTTGTTTTTAAATAATCAGACCTATTGATGTGAAGATTACTAGAGAATAGTGCTTATTACCAATGTCGAGATTTTTTTCCAATACTTATAAACTGATTTTGAAGCGTGATTAAGTTCGACATTAGACGATATATTTTGAGACAACAAACATGCGGTATTACATTTTTGTCTGTGGCGCCCTTACGTCCCAATGCAAGGCTGATGAAACATTACGGCAACTGGCAGTGGTGACTCACGATTTTATACAGCCGACTGCAAGTGTCATAAACCATTCTAGTCTCGTAAACTACTTCGACCAATTTAGTACAAGACAACATAATTATTATTTATGCACATTGATTTATTTTCTGATTTTTTAATGATAAGTGACTATTTTTGCCATCACAAAATAACAGAAAAACAAAATTTTAACATGGCATAGACCATGCCTAATGCCATTCGAGACTGGTATGAACACGCATATTGGATACCACTACACGTGAGTTTAATTCCGACTGATGTCCTAGATGGTCGATTCACATGTGTTTTCAGCCATTTCATCCCTGGGGTGGGGCAACAAACATACTTGTTTAAATTACATTGTGTCGAATTGGTCTATTTGTGGATTATACAATTTTGTAAATATATGAGTTGTCTATTTGGATACCTGGATGTCTTATTATACGTAGATATCTCATTGCTTCTTTTAATATTTGTTCTTCCCATCTGATAAAGCTAATTACTTGTGTAATTGGCCCATTTAGTGCTCCTGAACTGCTTTAATTAATTTTATTCATCTACTAAAGGCTGCGATTGATTGACGCCAATATATTAATTGGCGATCTGCATAACACTGTCCTAATTTGCAGTCAAGATGTTTGTCGGTGTATAAACGTCTGTGAAGTTTTCAAAGCCAGGTGTATTGTTCTAAATAGGTTTGTGTACACCACATTTTCAATGAGAAACATTTAGACATGTCATGGGATCTTGGTGCAATCCATACATCATATGCTATTATATACAAACAATATATAAGTAGCATAACATTTGCATAATGAAATGTGCATATAACAATTTATCTACTCCAATAGTATAAATCTTTGTTTTCGAAACATCGTAAATAAAGAATAGCAACTATATGAATATTATTATTTTATGGGAGTACATTATATGTATAATTTTATAAGTTGTAAAAGTTGAATTACAAAATGAGTGTAGTTGTATATATATATATCATTTTAATATAGGTCTTTTAAAATGCGGAGAATCGACTAGAAGAGGTTCTTTTGCTTTTCTTAAAAGTGTATTAGCTCGTTCTATATATTCAGTAATAAAAGTGTGCATTGTATCGGTATAAGGGTTGAAATGCACTTTTTCTGAAGCTTGTCTATGATACTTCCCTTCCATGTCACGCAGTACACAGTACCGTCTTTTCACTGTTAATGTCATATTTAAAAATCGTAAAATTCTACTTAGTTCACCGATACTGTTGTTCTTCAAGCGTTCATATTGAACTAACAGCTTTGGTTTCTTTGATTCACTCCATTCAGTTATGTGGTCGAACCACCTTTGTATTTTTGTGAATACAAAATCTTCCCACTCCGTTCCTGAAATAGGCAAACAAAGTAATCACAAATTAAATATTTCGTTCATAAAAATAGGGGTTAACCATGACAAATGTTAGTATATGCTACATATTACAGGTTTTTAATTTTGCATAAAGTGTTGCAATGTTTAACATAACTCAATGAGTATTATAACCAATTCGGGGTAAATAGCGGCCAAACTCGAACAGTAAGTAGCGTCTGAATGTGTCAAATATGTTCGTATTTACAATTTGTTTAACCAATGATTTTTTATAACTGGCCTAATATATTTAGGTATTATTTTCCAATTTATTGAAATCCAAATAAAAGAAAATCAGGAAAATATTAGCACCTAACATTGTGGCGAAGGATGTGTATTTACTTTGAATGAAAGATATTAAATCAATTCCGATTCATAAAATTACGTGTCATTATCCTTTTAGAAATGCTGCTGGGATATTTCCCCGTTATTTCATTGATGCTGTTAAATTTGCGATTCAACAAAACCGCTGTAACTTAAGAATTTTAAACATATTCATATTTATATTATATTTTCAATATATTATATTTTCATGACGGCTACATGTTAAAGCATATTTTACGTTGGCCTTCACTAATAATGCGATTTTAGAGCACATGGCTTGTCATATAATGCCCAAACATCTATGGACGCCGCGAGTTGACTCGCCTTTGTGTCGGCCCTGTGGTAGGATAGCAACATTAATACGAAAGTAGTTCAAACTATAGTATTTAATATATTAAGATGTTCGAAAACGGTTTCTATGAGTTGTTACGTATCTGTTATACAGTATTTAAAATATCCTCGTATTGTAATTGCGTCAATCAATATTTACTCATATTCACAAAAAAACGTTGGTTGTATGTTCAACACACGATTAGTAAACCAGAACCGTAATGTGATGTTACTTATGGGTTTTTTTGCAGTTAGTTCCAATAAATATGATCGTACTGTACGAGAATTGTAGGTACTTACCTTTCAAATAATCATCCTGTGGTCTTGAACCGGACATGCCATGTTTAGTAAAGTCAAAATAAGAAATAATTGCATCATATGGATTTCGAATAAGTGTGATTTTAGAGTCGAACACATGTTCTGGCTTATGCGTTTTAACTACAAGTGTATTACCATTTTTATAATTTTCCATTTCCCCAAGAAAACCTGCAACATATGATATACAACAATAAGGCACATCACCACTAACTATTTTGAAGGTATGTATTATACTGATGATGAATGATGCGAATGTAAATATTTGAAATATGTGAATAATGATCACTGTATTAGAATGAAATAAAGCACACTTGTCAACGTCGATTATACCGAAGTGTTCTAAAGGCACGTATTTGGATGTGACACGGTAAATATATCTTCGCATATTAACATTGTTGTGACACCTTAATTAGCTTCTATCACAATTAGTGGTGTTAACTAAAAGACAACTATCATACATAAATTATTCCACCATCTAAACAAATGTATTTTGTATATTAATATAATATACCTAACAATTGACAGATATTTAATACCTGCTTTATATAAAACTGGATTTTTGAAGACTGATCCCGTGTAAAATCCCGAGGCGACCTCTAATAGATGGCGTGTCCAAGTATTACCAGAACGTGGAAAACTTGACAGTGCTACCAAAGGTCTATCAGTCCAATTCCCGAACGAGATCGAACAGTCATTTGTATCACCTGTTTAGGTACATGAGAATATATATGAACAAGTCAACAGGACTTCATACATAAATTACATAATATGCTGTTAAATAATTGCATTCAGAGGTTGAAAAATAGTGTGGAATAATAAATTAGTCTGTGGACAGTTGTGGTACCTGCTTGTTCGGGTATCTTTGTACTGCGTGTTCGATTGTTATTCTCTGCTGCACTATTCACTGTGCTATGACTCAACACATCCTTCTTCGTTGTTGTTGTTGTTGTTGTGAGACGTCTGCTTGGTGTTGTTCTGTAGTGTCTCATAAATCCGAATATAAACACCACCAACCATAGTAGAAATGCCGTTTTATAAATATTCGTCCGAATCATCACCACTGCCTACACAAGAAGATAATGATTATGTGTGAGACATCCGATGAATCAGCATAATTATTATTGCTCAGTGTTTTTCGTATAGGGCAAATCTACATATAATGTAAGTGTATATAGATATGTGAATGAACCCTGATACAAAACCGTGACAAATCATTATGACCAACCTACCTGTATATACCATGTGACTCGACAGACAGTGTTCATTTAGTGATAATGATATGCACAAGTGTAAGATCCGTGCATAATGTGTTTGGACACGGCGGCTTTTACTAATCAGATTGCTACGAGTGCCTAGCTCCTATCGTAGTGTTTGCCTTAATCTATTGGGATTACCGTGTGTAAAATTGTCAATCAGGAATCAGCTGCAAGACAAACCAAAATTAAACCACTAAATTGTTGTTGCCATGGTAACAAGTTAGTATATATTATCATTGTACTTTAGGGATTGATGAACAATAAATTTATGCAACATAGAAAGTACTTATCCAAATAATTGATATTACAAGCCTTGTAAAAAATGGTGGGACCATCTATGACACAACTTCTGTCTTATAGGCAGAAATATTGATTCTTGTTAACCTTTGTGACGAGAATCAGATGTAGGGAAATCCAGGCCAAACAATAAAACTACTGAAACATTTATAAATAGGATAAAAACAGAACAATTATTAATTAATAAACTGAAAATTTCACCACATTTCAACAAAATATAATAATTAATTTAATTTAATCAGTCAGTTACTTGGTGATGTGTGCTCCAAAACCAACTTTTCTAACTGCCGCAATAAAACATCCATAATTACAAACAAATAAACAGTTATTCGAATATATCACTTTATAGAGGGCGCTATTGCTATGCGAGTCAGGTCTGCAACCGGGTCTGAAATTACAAAATTTAATATAGATGGATTTATTTTAATATATTGCCTATTTCCATTGGAAAATCGGATATAAATATTTATGCATTTGGTGCTTTATTATTTGACTAGAAAGGTTTAACTAAATTAACCATACTTATATGTTTAAATAGTGATTCCGTGCAGCTAATAATATGAAGTTATTTACGAGAATACCTCAAAGTATGCACGAAGACAGTACAGCTGGCGTACTGTCTGAGTGCATACTTTGAGGTATCTTCGTAATAACCTTATTATTATACATCTTTTCCTTCCAAGGATACATCATGGGAATGCCGAAATCCAAAATGTTTAGAACAGAATCCGCGAACTTCTTTGTGTGGAGTCCGGTCAAACCCCTTGGCAGCCATGTTTTTTTTTATTATTAGAAGACGCATACGCTCGTAATAATTCCATATTTGGAATTCACATTTCCTTATATGGTAGCATGAAAATGCCCCGTAAAATACCGCAAAATTACGGCACGCTGTAACTTACGTTACGGTGACAGATGTATAATAATACTGTCACCGAATTATTGTTTGCAAAAAAAAAATGGTTGTTCAGATAAAAATTATCTTATAAGACGATTCAGACTAAATTTGTTTGAAAATTTGTTATTTTATGTACGTTGTGAAGTATGACAAAAAATAACGCAGATTATAATTGTACGAGAAAAACAGAAATACTTTACCCAAAAACTGAAAGAGGTAACGAAGCAAACGAAACATTCATGTTATTGTTGTTGTTGTTTTTTATTTCATTTGGGTTCAGTCGTCAAGGGTGTACATAGAGGTGCATGTTCAACTGAACATTATTCATAATTATGTATGGTTAGTCAATAAGCAAGCATGGGAATGCGCATCTAAAACAACACAAAAAGGTACAATTTATACAACACATAATACTTTACTCACCAAGTGTATTAGTTATGACTGTGAAAAGATCTGTGGTATCTGTATTGTATGCGTACACAACTCGAACACTGATTACCAAGTATCAATCGCAGATATTCACCACAATGAGAATCAACGATGTAAATAAAATGCAGTACATTTAATTGTGTCGATTCATGTTCACGATTAATAAATAACATATGTGACTTATTTTCACTAGGCGCGTTCCAGCGCTTAATTAAAAAGAAAAACATATAGCTTTTTTATCGCAGATGGCTGTTATATTATACAAATATTCACCCGGCCACGTTGGATATACAGATCTGTTGACCCGAAAAAACATTGTTTTGCCTCGGTCAACAAATGTCATCCGAGGGTCGAAAAATATGTCGCTGTTATATTCCAATTACTCTGGCATAGGTATGATGAGTTAACAGACATATTAGGCCACCGGTATATCATAAACAGAGAAACAAATTCAAAGAGTAGAACTCTGATATATGACACCACATATAATCACTTCATCAGTAATACCAACAATAATACCAATGACATTGCAATACTTTATAACGTAACTTCATAATTATCTGTGCTTCAACAAACATGTATACCAATATCAAATGTTGTTTGTGTGAGTAAGGTCTGAAATTACAAAACTACATTATTTCAGGAGATAAAAAAACTTTATTGTTAATTTTATTTTGGGTTTAAATAGTTGACTCCATGTAGTTTATATTATTACATATAACAAAATTGAAACTACTAACAATGCCACTGAATATTGGTGAGTCTTAGTCACAGTGAACTGCCATAAACATAAACATAAACGGATTAGATGTCCTTTGGTCACGTGACATATTTGATTGCCGACTACGCAAGATAATATAAGTGCATTTGATAATTTACAATTTGAATATCCAGTATCCATTATCACTCCCGAGCATTCACCACAATCGATACTAAGTGTATATCATCAGAAATCTAACGAGGTCCACCCAGATTAAGATATAAAATAAAATAAAATGAATGTCTGTATTTACTGTGCCGCCCATCATTAATACAAAAAAACTGAAGGTTCAGCAGTTGTTACTCGAGATGAATTGAAAAATGTCCTGAACAAATTTTACTTAATCAGGATATAGTATAATTGTTGTATATGATTTCGCAACATTGCCAACTGCTGTAGAAAAAGTATCCCTCAAATATTTCATATTTTTTAACGCAACTCCGTAAACATTTGGACGTAAACAAGCAGTCAGACAAGTCTGGAATTACAGGTCTGAAATTACAGCATTTCATTTAAATAGACTTAGTTTAATATTTTACTTGATTTTATTCAAAAAGCCGATTACAAGTAATTAAACCAGCAATTTTATTATTTCATTATGCAGATCAAACTAGGTAAACTAACTATAGTTGGTGTTTAATTCGTTGATTCCGTGCAGTTGATATTGTGACACATTGCCTGTAGTTAAAATATCAATCTGAACACAGGACACCTGTTAATTGTCAGATTAGAATCGGGTAATTTTTGATCGCCTGCTGTATTTGGTTGCGACTGCGAAAACTGAACTGGTATTGAATGGTGATGAAATATTACAATTTAAACACTATTTAGCTTCGTAAGATCATGTTTTTCTTATATATGATTATGTACCTAAATTAGAAATTGTGTCCAAATTGTAATAAAAGCTAACAGATATCAAATGCAATCAATAAAATTGGAAAATCAGAAGTCCAAAGTAAATGAAAACATGAACACATCTAGATTTCAACAATCGTGGATTATAAAATAACATAACCTCATTTAGTTTACTAACTTTTTTCTGTAAAGCGCCCTCAGTGCTTAAGATTGTGCTCACGTGGCCTGTATGTAAAATCTTCAAATTCAGACAATCTACACAAAGGTGGGAATTTGTACAGTCGAGTATTCGTTTTTTTACGGTCGTAATTTATATATACCCTCTTCTTGTAATGTCGCTGTTTTCCTTTCCATGTACTTGTATTCGCGAGGGGGGGGGGGCGTTTTAGAGATACATCCTAGTTGGTGAACCGGGACTACCCAAGCTCTTTTATCATTTTTTTACTAATATGCCCTGCCATATACCTGGACAACTCCGTGCAATAAAGAAGTATAACTTCATTGTACATCATGACTAGCATTATCAAATTAAGTCTACAAAGCAATATGTATATTGGTTGATATAGTCGCTATTTGACACCTGTGCTCATGAAATAGTTAACCGTTTAGTTAAATAGTTAACTGTAACTGTCAGTTACAGGTAATATTTGTTATAACAATATTATCCAGTCTTTACAAGCATGGGCTAGTATCTTCGCTTCTAACAACACGTGTACATTTTCATAAAGTACGTTCCCTATTCTACCAAGTAGTTTCGTTAAGAATTAAGCTGAAAATCGTAAAATATACCAATATAATGTGTAATATCTCCCACCAAGATTCCAAGGCAATATTGTTAAATATTTCTAGGTTCCTTTACTTCTTATGATTGTATATTATAATTGTTACCATGGTGCTCTGAACAATGTATATTTAAAAACTACCAATTACAAAAATCGATAATTCATGACATATCCCTTCTTTCAGTGCATAAATATGATAATGCTAGATGCAATTCTTGTAAAATTATATAACGTGGCATATGTACATTATTTTCCTCGAAAGATGAGTTTATCAAATCCCAAACATCAAGAAACATTATGCCCATCCCACCAAACACACGTCTTATAATTCTGTTCATGTCATAGAATATCCAATTATTGCTGTGGATATTTTGTTCCTTGTACAAATTATCACGTGCGTGAGAAAGTTGTATCATGATCTTTGACTTAGGACAACGTTGTATTAATCTTTCTATAGATTTCTTGGCAAGTACGAGACGTTCAACATACGATCGCATGGACCATAATGCATAGTGGAAGCAAAAATTCAAAATTAAAACTTGTGTCTTTGTTTGACATTGTTGCTTGTTAATATTATCAATCAAGTCACTTTCAAATCTTCCTTCCCATATGCCAATTTTCGGTCCCGCAAGCCTCGGGATCATGAAATTAAAGTTTGTGTTTTTGAAATTAAAATTACTGAACGATTCAGAAACTTGTTTTAAAGTTGAATCGCCACTGAGAAGAAACTCTTTGTCATTAATGCATTTTTCAAACTCATCTTGTTCCCATTGTATACTTTGGCATGTAAGTGAAACATATGTATATTTGTTATCCCAGTATCCATCGGATAATGGTTTGGGCAAATCAGGCCCACATGGTGGAAGATCCAAAGAAGGTGTTGTCGCATCTGTAAGGAAAAATATTATTTGAGCGAATAAAATTAATCAATTTATGACCCACACCCCATCTTCGTCATTAACTAATGTGTCATATTTTGTTTTACATTTGCTTGAAATGATATCAGAAAACCAAGAATATTTGCTAATATATGCTAACTTGGTTTACTCACCCAAAATATGTAGATGTACTGGTGTGCCTCTTAAGTTTACTGTACTATATCTCCTGAACATGATATCAAGAAATCGTAAATTATTATATATTGAACAACCACCATGTATGATCTGTCGATCATATTTGAATTTGACGAATACAATAACCTGACAGCTAATTATAATTATAATTATAAGATCTACATATATTATTTTACTAGATAAACAATGTGAATTTTTTTTTCAAAATATCAATTAGCAATTCACCAGGTAGTTTCAGATTGTCACATGTCACAAATTAAATAAGAGAATAACATCGATAGACTAAATCGATTTTTAATTAAGTTAGAATTAAAGAACATATGATGGAAAAAATGCATGTATTGTGAAAAAGTAAGCAAATCATCATGTAATGAGGTATGATACATATTCAAAATCACCAACATGCCAACTTTGCTACTTTACTACGTGTAGGCACCAGTTAAATGTAAAATGAATCAGACTAGTTTTTTTCTCATGATACTCACCCGTCATAAAGGTACTCAACGGTTTTAGTCTCAGCTAGAGCAACACGATTCAATCCTGCAACTCCTGCTTTTACAGATGAAATCTGATCGCAATTATAATGCTCTGGTTTTTGACAGGCAAATACAGTTTTACCCAAAGATATCTTATTAGTGTATTCACATCTGTGTTTCCATGCACCTTCATTTATCAAAGAACACCGCGCCTCTTCAATACGTCTGCCGTCAGTGTAATTTGCAGAAAATCCTACAAGCTCTTCTTTAGTTTTTAATGTATCTTTAATATAATTAATTGCTTCTCTAGTAAATGAAAGTGCAATGTTTATCTCTGCTGCACCTGACCAGGCAGCATAAAAATAAACAGAATATGTACCATTTCCATGATCAATAATACGACCGGCTGTACTTTTCTCCAGCTCTTCATTTTTCATATTAGCAGTGAAAAAATCACCTCCCCTGTTTCTTTTCCGGCCATTTTCATCAAAAGTCTCTATAATTACACATACGTAATTACCTTTACGTATGTCTTGTTTGTCATTCTGTATTTTCACTCTGACAATAGAAAAATGAAGATACAGTTGTGTACATGTGCTATATCAATGACACATATATTATATAGTAATGAATTAATAATAAATTATTTAGCATACAAGAACAATAATTTCATTTGTCATTTATAGAGAGTACGTGACACCCTGTGAAGTAAATCAAATATCATTTTTTTTATTTCAATATATTTCATGTCATATATACATATTAAATTACCTAGTAGTATTAACAGATGTTGGCCCTAATACACCTATTCCAATGTCGAATGGCAATCTCTTTACTTTATCTGTCTCGTCATAACTATTTTCATGAATCCATTCAAGCTCGTCAACAATATTGACCCACTCCATGGCAAACCTGTCATACATTAAATAAGGAAATAACTGCTCATTCTGTCGTGTCTTTGGTTTGTGAGCATCTGGTTTGACACCTTGCATTTTCACGTTCGTTTCACTAGTCACGGTGCTGAAATTATGTACGCAAATGTTCATCACTGAAGTATCCCTGAATGCTAGTGGTGCGGAGAGCTTGGCTATTTCCTGTATGTATGAGTAAATTAATTAACTATTAAATAAACATATAAAAACTCCACATATGATAAATTTAAAAAAAATATAACTATAAGTGCACTGATTATTTAAACATTTCGTACATTTAAAAGCGAACAACATACATTATGCTGGTTAGTTTATTATTATTATTATGATTATTATGATTATTATTATTAATATATTTATTCCATTCTTACCTTTTGAGAAATCAGGTAGCCAAGAACTAAACCGATGCAGACCATATACATTCGCTCTAGGTACACGTACGACATTTCCAATCTGTAATTAAACATAAAATTTAATAACGAAAGATTGATTTTTGTTTTAGCACAGATTTGACAATAAACCAATAAATTAAGCTACGCTGGCTGATTTTCATGCTGTTCCAGCTTGCTGCTGTCATCAACAAATCAGGTTTTCACACTGCAGTTACACCTCAGTAGCTCTTCCAATTAGTATACTAGAGCCTAACGTTTTACTGCCAATTCTGAATACAACATACATCACAGAAACAGTATAACTTCACATTGTAATAATTTATTACGTAACTATAATTATTACATATGTACTGCAGTTTATTTTCATTCGTCCCTGAAATCAAAATCGGTATTTCCACAACCCATATGCAAATGAGGTCTGAGAGCAAACAAAGTAGTTCCTTCAGGGGTACAGTTTTTCGGAATAAACAATAATCAGAAGTACGATATTTTCCCCTTGGGGTACATGAATATACTTGCCGAGTGAAATGAAATTTGAACAACAGTAATGGTACTTTTAGGCAGTCACTTATTTTGGCCCAAACTAATTTGTATATCACCCATGCAATAATGTTTTCGGTATTTTCACGGTCGATATGCAAATGAACATGGTATTTTCATTGGCTACCGAACTATTTTTTATTTTGTAAACACATTTTCGTCTGCTATTTTTATTCAGTTCAAATCGTTCAACAACATTTTTGGCATATCAGATGTACATCACATGGAATACTACGATTGGGAGAACTTAATGTATGTTGACCACCTGGGACCTGAGTTTTATAAACCTTGAAGGGTTCTCAGAAGATCCACCAGCAGTAAAATCAGCGATTACTATGCAGCCGCAACCATCAGCCAGGTTTCTGCTGGCGACGTTGCAGCGTTACTCAGTTCCAAATAAAAATTACCAACGCCAAAAGAGCAACATTTTAAACGGTAATCAAGACTCAGTCAATCCACGACCAGCAAGCAACATCACACACTAAGTTGTAGCGTGCAGCTAAGCGACAACCGCTGTCGACGAAAGTCATCCCGTCTGTGGAGTACCGCAGTTGCACGGCATGTTTGCCAATGTACAATTCTGTGGCGGAACTTTTAACTTCAACATAAACTGTGTATCATAGTCGTCCAGTTCAAGTATGGAACATATGTAATAATAACAGAACCCCACACCCTCCCCGTGGCTTTCGTTGCGTATGGAAGTTATTTTCACTCGAGATGCGGTGTATTCTGCTGTGAAAGTACGGCCGCGGGATACACCGCATGACTCGTGAAAATAACTTCCATACGCAACGAAAGCCACGGGGAGGGTGTGGGGTTCTGTCATATTATTTTACTGTAATTATTTGTACTCCATAATCAGTCATTATATTACATGTCATTATCCAAACGCTGTGATATGTAAATGGCAATTGTGGATGATACAGCCTGCTCTGGAATAACAAAACTAGTTAATTATGTGCAGCTGATATCAGTACAAATTAATTGTAATAGCTATTTGAACAACAAATTGTACTCTGAGTAGTCTAGTTGTCAGATAATGATTTGTGTGATAAAAGTGGTGCGCAAAACATTTATATAATTTTGCCAAGATAGCAACGAATGTTTTCGAGGTATAATTTACAAAGCAAAGAAAAGAATCATGAATATGTGAATATGTGATTCGGCTCTGATGTTAAAATTGACAAAACAGTAAACCAAATAAATCTTAAAGTCGTAATAATGTATAGCGTTACTTCAATAAAATTGGCTGTTATTAATATTTTTAAGCAATAAGAGTCAGTGATTTTTATACGAGCCAATATTAATATTAATAAAATAATGGCGTATATGCGTCATGTCTGAAACTACAATACTTCATTGAAAAGGACTTATTTTATTAATTGATTTTATTAGTGAGCCGCTTACAGGTATTATTATTTCATTAGACAGGTCAAACTAGGTAAATTAACTCTACTTTGTGTTCAAATAGTTGATCCCTTGCAGCTGATATTAGTACCAAATGATTGAAATTTACATATCTATCTAGACATTGAACAATGAAGAGTATTCAACCAAAAGGTCATTCCATAATTAATTGTCTCAATAAAATGTATGCACTAAACAATCGTCAGTTTATGTGGAGCAGAGGAAAAAATGCTTTCAACCTGTTTTTGAATTAGGAATAATTTGATCGCCTGTTATATTTGACTGTCACTACAGCAGGGCATATGATAAATATATTTGATAATGTACAACTCGGCCACTGATTGCCCAGTATTAAGCATAAAATGTACCATCGGTGTATCAAAACAATTAATGAGATATATTCCATGCGTGGAGCCAAGGGATAAGGGGGATTTTAACGCGCCCTTGAAAGTCTGTTTTTGACTGGGTCCGTATTATACTGGTAAATGTTTTCCCGAGACTGCATTATACTAGTAAAGATTCGTACAAGACGCGCCACGCGCTTAAAAAAACAACTTTCACGCCTTGAAAGTGGTGGACTGCTGTAAGCCCCCCCCCCCCCCCGTACCTGACGCCTGGCTTCTGCGATGGTAAACGTAGTCTGGAAGTCTTACTCGTCGACACAGACATCTAATGTAATATAAAGCCTGCTGGACTTGATGTGGTTACATCCATTTTCAAGAGGGAAACAAAATTAAACTCAATAGCGTTGTAATGCATCCAGTTTTCATGTCGATGGTCGGATACAAATTGAATATGGTATCAAAGCAAGTAAAACATTCGGAAAAGGAAGTGATCATGGCACGCACAGAAACTTGTTCCAGCGCTAGTCAATATTGAGACCATTAAAAATATTAGGTGTTAGGTTAAGAATTAAGTTAAGACTTTCAAGGCTGTTTATACTCAAACTTTCGTTTTCATCCAATAAAATATTGTGAGTGTCTCTATTTTTCTTTTGAAATCCTCTCAAAAACGCAAGAAATGCTATTTCAGAAAGTGCAATTTTCAAAATGTGCAGGGGAGGTCGCGCCAGCGGCGCTCGTTGGTCCATAAGTGAGTAAACAGAACCCCCCCCCCTCCCCGAGGAGAATCCTGGCTACGGGCTTGCTGTTCGGGTTCATTGTATAAAATGTAACATGCGATTGTCAGTTGCACTGTAAGTCATGTAGCATTAACCTAATAAAATTAAGGTTCAGCAGTTGATGAATTTTAAAAATTAGAAAATATATTTGGCTTCGGCTCTTATACAAACAGTATCAATAATTAACGTTTTTCTTGCTGGAACTGCAAGATAATTATGATGCTACCCCCAAAGAATCCCGTCCGTTCGTCGTACTTTGGCAAGACCTTAGGTCTAAAAAATATACGGGACAATGACGCATTATTAAACGCAAAATCAGCTCTGTACACGTTACGGTGTACCTGTAGCACTTGTATAAGCTTCTATTAGCATAGAATACCGCTTTAGTGTATCAAATAATAAATCAGAGCAATGCAGTTTGTGGATTAAAGCAATTACGATCGTATAGTGAATATATATTCCTAAAGTGTATTTGGATTATATAACACTATAATTCCATCAATAAAATGAACTATAGTCACTGACATCATCCTTTCTCATTTTTCTCGTTGAGCAGAGTCAATTGGTGTGAATCAAGAAAACGCTTATGTAAACCTAAAATGTTCAAATTGTACTTTAAATAGTTTTATTATGTTTTCCATTCTTAATAAAATTCATCAATACACGTTACACTGTATAATCAATCGCCATAGTTAAAATACTATTATTGGTAATACAGAAATAACTGTGGTGTCAAATAATTATAAAGAATAGTTCGAAAATGATCATCAGGTCATTTCTCACAATACTTGACACTGTAATTACACAATATGAAACATTACAGTTGTGGAGGTCGGAGAGAGGCACAACGAAATGTTAATTTTGCATTACATAAAAAGGCGTGATCTACATTGATCGCGGTGTTCAACCATTCAACACGAGTGAAATATATTTATATTCTAATGTTTGAGGTGATTGATCGGGTCGTTGCCGAACTGTGTTTCTCCGATTTCATCTTATGCTCGTACAAGAACGGAATATTTAAAAGATGGCGACCTGGGATGACAAGGTGACTCGTACATATGTATATTGTAGCGTGACTCACATACGTTGTAATAAATTCGAAATAAAATGTTCATACACGGGTTTCGATGAGAATCGTTAAACCTAAAATATTGTTGTGAGCAAAGACTATCACACGAGGTGAACTGATACTGACTTCCTTTTTTGACTACATAATAGATACGGCCATGTCTTACTATTGTTGATACCAAGCGAGTCAATATTATCATTACTATTATTGGCGATCCGCTCTGCCAGGATTGCCCTTATAATCACTTTTGTCGTTTTGTGTGTCTGTGTGTGTACATTTCCAGTGTTTTCACGTATGATTTCTTCTGTGATTTTTTTGGCTTGGTACAGTTTTTTGCGCGTGTCCGTAATAACACGCACAAAGGATTGTGGGACAGATTTCTTTATTTGCTGGCATTCTTGACTTTTGACTGGAGTTTTTTTTTTATATTTTAGAGTAAATGCTTCTGATATGCTCTTACATTGCTTAATATCCGTCTGAAATTCTGGACTGTGGTCATATTTTTCGATTAGGAGTCGTATATTTAAATAACTCACCGTAACTAGTGTTTTGCATTATGAATTATATTATTATGAAGGTCAACACACTGCAATTTACGTAAATATTTACTATTTCGTTATTTCATTATTTCGCTTTCCAGCATTTACAGGAAACGCTTCATTCTAGAAAATGCTATCGCAAAACGGTTGGTTTTCACGTATTATTTCTTCTGTGATTTTTTTGGCTTGGCCGATTTCGTGCAAACTTGGCAGGTAGGTCACACCTTCACCCTAGTTATTAGGAAAAATCTGAAAAAAATTGTTGGCCCACCATTGCCATAGCAACAGCCAAAAAACTGATTTTTGGATAGCTTCGCGCTGAATGTATCTTCTCCTACAAATTTAGGATAAAACACTTCAGACATAGCTCATTCTACTCAGCTTGAGTGTGGGCACAAAGTTACTATTTGAATTTTTGATATCTGTTTTCATTACCGAGAAATTTGACCCCAAAGTTGGGGTAACTTTTCACCAGCAACGGCTCGGCTGGTTTTGTTCATACTTCACATGTAGGTCGTGCCGTCACTAATTGGAAAAAAATCCTGGCCCACCACTGCCATTGTGTGGTATATTGAGCTTGGGTCGTGTTTAATGACATGTACTTTATTACGTCATCTGCACATGCGTAGTCGGAAGGCCGCCATTACTGTAATAAACCAGTTGTGTTGTTTATACCGAGCTTGTATTCTTTAGCCTGTTACGGCCTTCACTGCACCCAAGGACCCAACAATTTGGCGACGAGGAGTAACTTTGACGTACAGAAAACCGTCAGAACAAGTGAAGTGAGTACAAGTTACTTTTGAGCCTGTTTTGAAGACAAAACAAATCAGCGTCACAATGGACGGAGCAGGCGGAAGACGAAACGTACACACAGTTGAAGACAAAACTGAGTGAGTACTTCGCGCCAAAACGAAATCTAGAATATGAAGTGTATTTGTTTCGTCAGGCAAGTCAGTTACCATCAGAAATACTTGATAAATTTGCTGCTAGATTACGACAACTAGCCAAGAACTGTGAATTTCATGAGAAAGAGAAAGAAATAAAATCTCAGATTATACAGAAATGCATAAATCAGAAAATAAGAGAAAAAGGATTAAGAGAGCTGAATTTTTCCCTTGATGATTTATTGAAATATGGTCGTTCACTAGAAGCCACTACAGCTCAGGCACATAATATGTCTACAGTCAATGCAGGGGCTGAAGCACCTAGCAATGTACCCACAGTACACAGAACGACCCATTACAAACCGAAGAAATTACACAAGCCTAGGGGGCCTGGTAATGGTGATAAAAACAGTCATGCTGGGGTTGTGGTGGTAAATGGCCTCATGACAAAAAGGAGAAATGTCCAGCTTGGGGAAAAGAATGCAGAAAATGTCATAAGCAGAATCATTTTGCTAAATATTGCAAGTCACAAGGGAGAACAGAAAATAATTTTATTTCTACTGAACCAACCACAGTCTACTCATATGGGCAGGAAACATATAACGTTGACATGTATAGAACTGCATCAAGTATTTCCAAAACACAGCCATATAGATACAACCTTCAACTGAATGGGGTACCGACAACCATGGAAATTGATACGGGGGCAGCAGTAAGTTTGATAAGTGAGCAGCAGTTTAAGAAACTGAAAGTTGGTCAGCAAGCATTACAACTACACACTGAGGGACTACCCAGATTGAGAACATATGCAGGAAATTGCATTAACCCCTTAGGTCAGACAGAACTGGAGGCACGTGAAGGAGATACCATACATAAATTAAAAGTATTGGTTGTACCAGGTAATGGTCCAAACTTGATAGGCAGAGACTAGTTAGAAATAATAAAACTAGACTGGCCACAAGTTTTTCATCTTGATGGAGAGTCATGGATTAGTAAACATCCAAAATTGTTCGAACCAGGATTGGGAGCCCTGAAAGACACTACCATCAAGCTGCATGTTAATCCTGAGATAACACCAAGGTATATAAAAGCACGTACTGTCCCATTTGCCCTCCGAGATAAAGTAGATAAAGAGATTGATCGCTTAGAAAAGGAAGGAGTCATTAGACCTGTATCTTACTCAGATTGGGCTTCACCAGTTGTACCTGTACTTAAAGCGACAGGTGATGTTCGCATATGTGGTGACTACAAACAAACTTTAAACAAAGCCTTATGTGTTGACAGATACCCAATACCCAATGTTGAAGATGTGTATGCAAAGCTTGCTGGGGGTAAATTCTTCACTAAGTTAGATTTGAGTCATGCTTATCAGCAATTGCTATTAGATGAGGAGTCACAGAACTTGACAGCCATCAATACTAACAAAGGTATATACGCATACACACGTTTACCCTACGGTATATCAGCAGCACCAGGAATTTTCCAGAGAACCATGGAACAGACAGTCCAAGGCATATCAATGACAGCAGTTTATATCGATGATATACTGGTTTCTGGACTTACCGAAAAAGAGCATGAAGAGAATTTAGATGAAGTTTTGGATCGCTTAGACAAAGCTGGACTCAAACTAAAACGAGACAAGTGTGTGTTTAAGAAACCATCAGTCACTTACCTAGGACATTGCATTGATGCTACTGGTATTCGTCCTACAGAAGAAAAGGTGGCAGCCATACAGAAAGCTCCAGCGCCTCAGAACAGGGAAGAGCTTAAAAGTTATTTAGGTCTCTTAAATTACTATCATAGGTTCTTGAAGAATCTTAGCACTGTTTTGGCACCACTGTATCAACTTGGACAACAGAACACCAAGTGGCAGTGGGGGGAAAGTCAGCAGGAAGCATTCAGCGATGGGCACTTACACTAGCCAATTATCAATAGCAGTTAGAGTATAAACCAGGATCTAATATGGGAATTGCAGATGGATTAAGTCGCTTACCCATAAAGGAACAACCAGGCAGTGTACCTGTCCCTGAAGAGGTGGTTCTTACATTATCAACACTAGATGGATCACCAGTAATGGCTGAGCTTGTAGCAAACTGGACAGCAAGAGATCCAGTATTATCACACATCTTAAAGTGGGTAACCCAAGGTTGGCCTGAGCAGGTGGAGGAACAACTGCGACCGTATTTTAGATGCAAACAAGAACTCTCAGTTCAGCAAGGATGTATTTTGTGGGGGTCACGGGTAATAATTCCAGCTCGGGCTCGTGAAGCTATCTTAGAGGAACTTCATGAAGGTCATCCTGGTATAGTGCGCATGAAAGCTTTGGCCCGAAATTACCTATGGTGGCCAGGGTTAGATGCTGAAATTGATGACAGAGTTCGCAGTTGTACAGCATGCCAGGATTCTACGAAATCCCCAACTAAAGCACCATTACATGCTTGGGAATGGCCTAACCAGCCGTGGTTCCGACTGCACATAGATTTTGCAGATCCATATGAAGGTAAAATGATATTAATCATTGTTGATGCTCATAGTAAATATATAGAAGCTCACGTTATGCCGACAGCAACATCCACAGCAACAATCAACAAATTGTACCAAACATTTTCTACGCATGGTCTACCGCACGTGATAGTATCAGATAATGGTACTTGTTTCACCAGTGAAGAGTTTAGATCCTTTTGTAAAACAAATGGGATAAAGCACATCACAACAGCTCCTTACCATCCTGTCAGTAACGGGTTAGCTGAAAGAGCTGTACAAACAGTCAAGGGAAGTCTCAGAAAGTCTTCAGGATGTTTAGAGTCCAGATTGTATCGGTTTTTGGCAAGATACAGAATCACGCCACAGACTACCACAGGACAGATTCCTGCAGCATTACTTATGCATAGACATCCAAGATCAAGACTTCATCTTGTGCAACCATCACTTCAGACACGAGTATTGCATAACCAGGGAAAGATGAAAGAGAATTATGATACAAAAACAAGGGATCACATCTACTTCCTTGGGGATTCGGTATTTGCTATGAATTATGCGGGAAAACCAAAATGGATACCTGGAATAATTGAAGAGAAGTGGGGATCACTAACATTCCTAGTTAGACTTCAGGATGGAAGAGTTTGGAAAAGACATCAAGATCAGCTTAGATCTAGATCGCCATCAGAGGAAATTACGCAAAGTGACCAAACTCAGAGTAAACCGAATATGGTACCTGTACCAATACGGATGCCTTCTATCTCGCCATCAGTGCCAGTTCCTAAACAGGATTCGTCATCATTGAAACCGGAAGAACATTCATCAGAGAATCACCTCCAACTACTAACAAATCTACTACATTGAAAGATGAGACAACAGATCTTATAAATGAACAATCTTCAGAAACTTCTGCCTCGGTACCAGAAGTGCGTAGATCTAGTCGTCAGAGAAAATTTCCAGATAAATATGATATGTATGTTTAGTTACATTTTGAAATAGTGCATATGATAGGCCAGAATAAAGCCTGCACTAGGGTGTGAGCCTAGCGCCACCCACATTGTAGTTTAGTTGAGTTTTGCAGTATTCAGTACAAGTGCATGCAGAATGAACTGATCCAGAAAAGAACATTATATATTAAATCCCAATATAGACTGCTAGAGTGAGATTCACTTAGATGGGGAGGAATGTGGTATATTGAGCTTGGGTCGTATTTAATGACATGTACTTTATTACGTCATCTGCACATGCGTAGTCGGAAGGCCGCCATTACTGTAATAAACCAGTTGTGTTGTTTATACCGAGCTTGTATTTTTTAGCCTGTTACAGCCTTCACTGCATCCAAGAACCCAACACATTGCAACATCCAAAAACTGATTTTTGAATACTTTCGCCCCAAATGTATTACCTCCTACCAGTTTTGTAGACAGTCAGCTGGCATCGGTGTCGCTGGGTGTATATGATAAAGGGAAGTTGTGGGGCTAATCTGCACTGGCTCCGAAGGTTGTAAATGATTAGCTAGTTTGAATTTGCATAACAATACTGACAATGAACGTGCATTCAACGCCACAAGTTTTTTTGTTTTTTTTAGCCAATCAGAATTCATCTTCCGAGCCAGTGCAGATCAGCCGAAGTTGTGCAAAGCTGCGTCGGTCGTTGCTAAAGATTTCAAAACTGCAGAATATCACCAGAAATATTTACGATTTAATCTATACGTGCTCCAGATCTGGCACAACAAATACAACAGTAGAAAACATCTTATAGACGGGTATCAGTATGAACTATTCGGCTATTTAAACACTAAGCATAGTTAAGTGTTTAGACCCGTATGCTGACGTATTTGGCATCATAGTTCAGGAGTAATTAAAATAGAAAACAACGCGATTTTAGCTGAGCTGCTTGTGAGATAAAGCGAACGATTGACCCAGACACAATTCCATTGTTATAGTTGTAAATTACATAATAGTAATACATTATGATGAACTTCATATTTAAATCATACAGAGATATGATACAATTTAGTTTTTTTATCCGCACACTGTCATTTAAGAGGTCATCAAATCTAGACAAATATGTAAACAATTCATTGTATGTGTTTTTAACTGGTTTGAGTGTTGACTATAACTATAATTGACATTATTTGTATTGTGTGTAATGTTTTACTGTGTATCGCTTATTGAAGTATAACAACATCCATCCTCTGTTGTCTCTGTATATGTTTAACAATAGCCAAAAAAGAAATTGGCTGTGTAACAATATAAGCGACATGCTGAACTAATTTCGAAGAATGACACTAAGCTATAACAAATTACATCGGCAATGTTTACAACTGACAAAGGTAAGTGATTCTATCAACATAATGGAAAATATAATCCTGAATATTACAATGCTACAGGAGGAGACATTTATGTCCATGTTATAGTATCTATATTCAGATAGCATGAATGGCAATACGGACTGCTATGTCCTTATTTAATTTATACATTTCATGTTGATAATTTTTAATATCATTGCGATATATTTACTAATTATAAAAAATGTATTGTATTTGCTAGGGATACTCTTATTGTCACAAATAAACCATGTTATCTACTACCAGTTCACCAAGACCCGAATGGACCAAATTGCCAATACCAATCATTCCGAGGTGACATGAAATTCGCTATACAAGAAAATCGTACACTGGTTGAAATGTGGTTTTCTAATCATCGCAACTCTGGTCGGAGTTATAGAGGTTTTAATGAAACATTCGATGTTCAAAGAATTAAAAAAGTTATTGACCTCGTCACAATTGAAAGGTTTAGAGAAGACTGCAATGGAACAGCCAATATTAAAAATATCTCATTTGAATCGAATATCCCTTGATGCCATCATCAAAAATTATGAAACTCGAACGAGCCGATTTACCACGCGATGTGGAATCAAACTGCTAGGTGTTAATACAATTCCAAAAAACAAAGGAAGAAGTAGTTTTAAACTATGCTGCTGCTAAGGTCGTTGAGTGTTTAGCACTGTTTGAACCAGACAGAATATCTAGTACGTACTAAAGAGATACGACGGAAAAAGAAATATCAGAAGAAATATGTGATGGCAATCCTTACGTCGCATTGCAGTGACACAAAAGTTGGGGAGTTAACATTGATTTGTATTTATGCTTACAAAAAGTACCTCTATAGATCTATATACACAATTGAAAACGGTGTACATCCAGTCAATTCGCGGCGCCATTTTACCATTTTGCTCATTCATGATAAAGCATCTTCACAATGTTGTTCAATCATAAAGCAATCGTTATCTGATAACGAACTAACAATAGTTCAACATTGTATAGGGTTTAAAGTCATTTTGATCAGCGGCGAAACACCTATCGTGCGTTGCGTCATCTTGAATTCCGCTCAACTCGCGCGTTAACTAATACTTCCGTAATTCACGTGCCTTGACGATCTATTGTTTTGTCGTTTCTATTTTTAGCAAATCAATAAACTTCTCTGCCGCGCTCGCTCGCAATGCATTTTCTGCTGCATATTATAGTTTGTTTTTGTTTTTTGCACGTGAATCGGATCCTGAAATGGACCTCGCTAATGAACGTTGGTATATCATGTCGACTCTAACAGCCTAACTGACACATTTACCCATAAACATTCAGCTGACAAAAAAACGAATATTGTAAAATTAATTTGGCCAAAGATAGTCTCAACAATGACAAAATACACATTATTGGAGACACTAATCACTATCATGTCATTATCCAAAAACATATGTCTCACAGCTAAAGTTGTATTAAAGGATATTAAAAAGTTCATGGGAGAAAGAAATTATTCTTGCATCTTTGTGGCATTTCCACCCTATTCACACTTTATATAATGTAATATTCATATCATAATATTGAATCCACTTTAATAGTAGTCAAAAGAACTGATATAATCAATCGTATTACCAACATTCGATATGCGAATTTGCGTCCGGTCTGATATTTACTTTATTACTTGATTGTATTAGTGAGCTAATTATAAGTATTATTATTTCATTAGACAGGTCAAACTAGTTACTGTGTTTTGTGTGGAGAATTGTATTTATTGTATTGATTGCACCGTGTGCCGTCTAGCATTAAATTAATAAAACAAAAAATTCAGCAGTTGATGGGATTGAAAAATTGTTCGACAAACTTCATTAATTATAGAAAATAATAGTTTTACTCTTTTCGGCTCTGATACCAACAGTGTCTACTACAAAAGAAATAATAATTTATAACTCTATAATTATATGTACGTAACAGCATTCAGACATGTCATTTTGTAGAGGTCGTTTTGATAAATCAATGGTAAGCATTATATTCTGTGCAGGGAATTTAGTTCAAACCACGGCTGGGCAAAATGTAATGTGAATTACAGTGCTCTGTCATAAAACTGACAGGTCATAAACTTTCATAATAGAAGTATAGTTCATTTACCTATGTTTTGTAACTGGAATATATATATATATATATATATATATATATATATATATATATATATATATATATATATATATATATATATATATATATATATATATATATATATATATATATATATATATATATATATATATATATATATATATATATATATACCTCCCTCATCAGGAGATGTATGTTTAAACATAAAGCTCCTGATGAGTGAGATACTTGTAACTTACGAAACAGTGCTGTCGAGTTTCAATATTCATGTAGTTGTGTATTAATTCCTGTATCACCGTATTCACCTGCTCAACATATACTTTGTATTGAGCACCTTTGTTTTGGAATAATCGACTTTTGTATTGTATCTGCGAGTACAGTAAAGCAGTCACATAGTGATAATCGTTAGAAACGTCATTGTCTTAGACTTACTTTGATGAAATAGAACATATATTCCACCCAGTTCACTCATTAGTTTATTTGCTATAATAATAATATTTCTCTGATCCAACATTGCCAACTGCATTTATATCTCAAAATTGTAATAAATTATTATATAACTGCATTGTAATCAATAATCGAATTACTCCTGAACTATGATGCCAAATACGTCAGCATACGGGTCTAAACACTTAACTATGCTTAGTGTTTAAATAGCCGAATATTTCATACTGATACCCGTCTATAAGATGTTTTCTACTGTTGTATTTGTTGTGCCAGATCTGGAGCACGTATAGATTAAATCGTAAATATTTCTGGTGATATTCTGTAGTTTTGAAATCTTTAGCAACGACCGACGTATAGTTTGTTATAATATTTAAACTGTGAATAGTAGAATTTAAACAGTAATTTCATGAATAAAAAATCGCTTTCTCCACAAACAGCTTACCGTTATGTATATATGTGACAATCCATTAAGCACACTCAATGTGTCATGTCATTTAATATGGTCCGCATTTCCAATATGTAGTTATTTGTAATAGCAACAAATATATATAATTCTATGAATAAGAGAAATACGCATGAGAGAAATTACATAGAAGGGGTTTGTTATAAATTGATTTAGTGGCAGATGCGACCAGTATGCCAACACGTGACAGGTGGAAATGTCAAGTATATTCCGCAAATAAAATAAACTTTATCAACATATTTTTCAATATTGTATCAGTATGTATATTCTAAATGAACACGGTCATTTTAATTTGTGTTTCTCCTGAGCTAAGGTTATATGGACACCATTTAACATAGCGAACAGTTAGCCGACAGCAATGGTATTGAATTGTATCAGGAATGACAGCTGTGTGGTACTTGAATGATTAACTTTACATACTGCCTCAAGTTTGTAAAAAACAAGAAAACTGTCATTCAGAAACAAATGACTGAAAACCAAACAAGCCGGTAGGCTGGTTGGCGATCCGCTCCGCTCAAAAACAAGCAACATGTTTTTGGCTGTTTCCATGGTGTGACATAAACGTGAAGCTAACGTCGGTTTAAAACTAATACGAAGTTCGCAAACACCACTCTGTCTTAGGAGTCACTAAGTTTATTACTAGGTCCACAGTCACTGTCCTAGTAGAGTGACTGTGCTAGGACGTATCCTGCTGTTACATTTATTATTTCCAACCGTTTTGCGATAGCATTTTCTAGAATGAAGCGTTTCCTGAAAATGCTGGAAAGCGAAATAATGAAATGGTAAATATTTACCTAAAGTACAGTGTGTTGACCTTCATAATAATATACTTCATAATGCAAAACACTATTCACGGTGAGTTATTTAATAATACGACTCCTAATCGAAAAATATGACCACAGTCCAGAATTTCAGACGGATAATAAGCAATGTAAGAGCATATCAGAATCATTTACTCTCAAATATAAAAAAGAACTGCAGTCAAAAGTCAAGAATGCCAGCAAATAAAGAACTCTGTCCCACAATCCTTTGTGCGCGTTATTACGGAAACGCGCAAAAAACTGTACCACGCTTGTCAAAACCCATACACAAAAACAATCTCTACTACAATGAATACATTGTGAAATCTAGTTAACTAAGTGGCATGTTTAGTACCACGTGAACACAGTTGTTATTGCTATTGCCTATAAGGTAAATAAAGTATGGAAAACGTTTAACATGGCATTCAGTATCTTACCAAATAATCTCATATTGAAATACTATACGCACAGAAGGTGAAGAACTTTGACAGTAGAGGGGTTGGCATATAGTTCATCAGATTCTTGTGGGTCTCAATAATATGCAATGTTCATAGTCTAGGCAAGTCAACAAATATAATGATGGCCTCGTCTGACAACGTATCAGGCATGAGGTGATACTTTTGTAATCGTTCTGAATGAAAGCAACAATTTAAGGTCAGATCGCATAGAAAATTGGTAAAGTTTTATGTAAAGCAGTAAAAAACAAAACATGCATAAATACCCAGTCAAGGTTACTAGACATTCGATAAAATTATATGAGTAATCGATAAACTTTCATAGGATTACAAGTAAATTTGGAAAGTCGGGCACGTTGCTGAGAAAGTCTGCAAAGTTAGTTTTAGAGTTGTGAAAGGTTTTTTTTTGTTAATTTTAGTAATAGTGGTTAAAACGTATATAATGAAGGAAAAGTTGGTACATTTGTTTAGGAAGTCGAAATTCTGCATGAAATTAATATGAGTAATACATATACGTATTTTGTTTTTGTTTTTACTGGGCACTGTCAAATGATTAGCAATTATTCCCAGATGACATACATTATTAACACAACGTCAACAACAATATTTACCCGAAGAGTTTACTTGCGATGAGTATGAGCTTATCCATTGTTTCGCAATTGCCAATATCAATAGTGAACATCGCAAAACTGTAATTTATAATCAAACTTTGTTATGGTTAAAATAATTGTTACTGTGCTGTTCAAACTACCAGATAATAATATTAGCAATGTGTGTTGTGAGTCAACGAGTCACCTCGGAAATTACAAAATCGTTTAGTTTAGTGGAACATTTCATTCAGGGGCATATCGTGACATTTCGGGTTCAAATAGATGATTGCGTATATAGTAAAAGTGATATCACTTGAAACCTCCACAAGTACATCAAGCAGCAGGTGTCTTTCTATGAGAAAATTAACTATGCAAAAGTCTGATGAGTACAGAGACGTCCCTGAACGACGGGGCGTATTTTGCAAGATGGTGATGAACGGATAATAGTCATCAATTATTACACAAAACAAAAACATGAATTCAAATATATTAGTAGGATTACAAATTGCGATTTGACGACCTTAACATATAGTTTAAACATTGATTGAACTATTTGAAGAAGTATTCAAATTGTAAAAATACATAGCGTATCTACGTAAACGATCTGTCAGACAAATTATTTTACAAAGGGCGGGTTTGAATTAAAAAAACTTCATTTAAATGGACTTACTTTAATATGTTACTTGATGTTATTAGAAAACCGTTGATAAGTAATTAATCAGTTGTTTTATTATTTAATTAGACAGGTCAAGCTAGGTTTAATACAAACTAAACTTTCATCGTGTTTTTTTCAGAAGATTGCAGTGAAGAAATAGAAAATAACTTCAAGTTCACAATTTACCATTTTCCATTAGCTAATTACTTAACTGTCTGTAATTTCCAACTGCGGTAGAATCAGTATTTCCTCTAATTTTCATAATTTCGATCTTCATTTGTATGTAAACAAGCAATCAGGCATGTCATTTTACTCAGAGTGGCTTATCCGATCAGATCTGTAATTACAAAACTTCATTAAAATGAACTTAGGTTAATCTGATTAAAAGTAATTAAGCAGTTGTTGTACAGGTCAAACAAGGTTAATTAAGTTAGAGTGTAAATAGTTGATTCTGAGTAGCTAATGTCAGTACATATTGCTTGTAATTGAATATGAGCACCGGTTAATTGTAATTGTAATTTAATAAAATTGATCAAAAAACAATCTTTCCAACTAGCTTGCAAAACACAAAAACGAATCAGGGTTAATTTGTTTAGCTGTAGATGGAATGATAAATTGACTATTAGTTGTCCAGGATCACTTCCACTATAATGAGATTCGTGAATGTAAATAAGGAAATCAGTAAACTGTGGTGTTACACAGTGGTGTTCGTTGGTGTTACTTTACTCGGGCCCTTTACCATTTTTTACGATTTAATTAATAAAACTAAAACTTTAGCAGTCGGACGTCGAAAATAGCATTGAATAATTAGCAAATATCCTGTACATAATTTACTAACTACTTAAATTAATTTTGTGAGAGTATAGACTGGTCAAACTAAGTAAAACATATGTACGTAGGGTTTTACTATTTTCGATTGCGCAGCTGATTATGATTATTGTTTTGAACTTAAATAGCAATCACAAATTTCCACTGAACATCAGTAAATTGTATTCACAAAGCTGAAAAAGCTGTCATAAACTTATATCCAGAAATTTACCTTAGATATTTAAATTAGCTTAAATATGTAAATTGTCCATTATTGTGTGAACCGGTACAAGAACCGGTATGGGAGTATATTTAGCGAAACACAGTCGAGGCCATTTACTAGTCAAACATATCCGCCCGAGCCCTGCTATAATGAGCATACGCTACGGTAATAGCAGTTCAGTGCAGTTGTGGTAAATGACTGGGGAAATATTGCAGAATGTGTGATTGTGTAAGTATGTACGTACGTGCAAGTCTAATATTCAAGATTCATTATATAAATAACAAAAATATGTATCCGTGTTATATTTACAAGGTGAGCAAAATATTTCAGAAAATAACAGTCGTAGCTGAATATGGATGTCGAGAAATAGAACATATCTTGAACATAACGTACAAAATCAGATTATTTTTTTATCTAACTGTTATAATTTATTTTGTACTTTTTTTTATGTTCAGAGGCTATTTTTTTATTTTTTGAACAATCAGGCGAATCTGGTCAGAAAATACACAGCTTCAATTACACGGATTAGTATATTCTTTTATAATTTATTTTAAAGCAGATTATCTTTTTAGGCTGATTATATTTCACTAGAAAGATTAAACTAGATCTATTGACTGAAGTTTTGTTAGAAATAATTTATTCTATGTAGCTAATATTAATGCGCATTGCTTGTATTTAAAAGCGAATAAATACAAAACACACCAGAAAAAAAGGTGTCAGGTAATTAATGTTGCCAATAAAAGTGACACAGGTAGAAATTATATTACCTGTGATAATCAAATAGTATATCCCCCCCTATACGGTTCACACGAACACTGCTGGAGTAGTTATTGTGATATATACTTCGTGTAGTATATTTTAAAGATAAATATATATCGACAAGTTTTGCTCGGATGGAAATTATATTAGCTTAGTATCCATGCGCAAACCGGGACTGGGATGAGCAAAACTATTATTATATCAGTCGGGCTCAATAAATGTTATAATATTACACACTATACGCACAAACAATAATAGTCAATTCATATATATATATATATATAGGATAATCCATACACAGCTATTAACAAGAACACGCATCTAAACAACGGACAGAGCAGTCTAAGTATGGTGATGGGACACTTATTACTATTAATGTACTCGTTTTCTGTATTTGGTCGAGACTGGTGAACGCGGTGGGATGACTCTATTTGATATAATACAGCTTATAAAAACACCTATAAACCGGTATCACTTTGAGTTACTCACCACAATTCTAATCAACTGTATCGAAGCATCAGAAGGTCGACCAAGATTTATGATACGTTTAATAAAAACATAATTTCACGTTATGAATACAATAAAATGTCTTGCTTTTATTGGCATCGATGAATTACAAAATATCTTCAAGTGTACTTATTAGTTTAGTTAATATATAGCTTCCATTATTATTTTTATGGATTTATATGTCCATGATACAATGTTGCTAACTGAAGTGAAACAAGTGCATTTCCAAATATATTTCTCATAATGCCATTCAACGCAGATACAATTATCAATCAGTTTTGCAAGTGTATTTAATATAATTTACAGTAGGTTATGTGGAAACTAAGCAATATTAACTGAGACTCTTTTTCGGTGGCTATGAGACCGAATTCGTAGCTAAAATGGCACAAACGGCTCATGGGTAGACAATGACATGCTATAACCGTCTGACGCATGCGCAGGTGACGACTCCCCGCTTCAATTTTAGTGCAGACATAAGATAAAGTATCTTCAATATATGCTAGAAAAAAAGTTACGGTAATATAGGGTAATATATTGACAAGCTCATTTTAAACATATATGCCAGGAACAACACAGAGAATTTAGAAAATATCATTAATAATATGTTATCTTACTGTATTGTCTGTCGTTGTTTTATGCTACAGCTCTGACACCATGAAGCGTGCAACAGTGATCATTTACACATCTTTCATTTGTACGGATTTAAATAATCCCGATCTATAATATTATAATTAAATTAGTTTTTTGTTCATTAGTATGTCATATGCCAACACCTGTCATATAATGAGCTGATAATGACAAATTAAATGATATCACACACAACTTTTTGCCCCGGACTTTATATGAACCTTAGCTGTTGATAATATCTGTTACATTCTATCTGCAACATGCTGCTAGTGAAATGTAGGCGATGTTTGTATATTATTTTTACATGAAAGTAATCATGGAAAATAGGTATTGATGACATTGCATTTACAAATTTCTAAGAATTTCAATAATTTCAAATGTTTATTTATATGTTAACATTCATAGTGCACCTCAATACGTTGGAAAGAGTAGGGTGTCAATCATATGAGGCATGTGTCTCTCAGTTCTTCTATTTAAGTCTCATACAGTCAATATATAATAAGTTAACAACATAGTTTCCACTTAATCATACATTTTCTGCATTTGTCTGCTTATTTGTGATCATGCCTTATGAATTGACGAATTTAGCTGCTTTTTACAATGTATAAGTATTATAATGAATTCATGCCTAATTTGTGATATAAATACCAGTTGGATATTGAGTAAAATCAATAACGTATAGTGTAAAATTAATACCAAATTTAATAGCAAACAATTCCGAATTTGCAAAGCTGTATTTTGTTTTATTATATTATTTATCTAAACAAATTATCTTATGTATTAAATGTTAACTTTACTGAATATTAAATAGTTGTATTAAGCATATGCATGTTTTTATTTTATTTCTTAAAATAAATGTATCACCAGCATTATAAAAAGTCATTGTTCCTTGGTCTTGGTGGTCAAATGATGGCGTACGTCCGGTGTTCTTGCTGCAAGTTCCTCAGCCATGATTTTAATTTCCTTATTCATTCATACATCATGTATTTTATCAATAAACCATCAGATATTATATTCTAGCATTCTTACACATCAATGTGAGTGAAAAATGCCTTTCAGAAGAGCAACAGAAAATACAAATACAAATCAGAAAAACAGCACATTGAGAATGTTAATAATTGAGAGCGATAGTCGATATGATGGAATCACGTGAATTTTGATTGAAATTTAAACATTTTACATTTAATTGCATGTGTAATTTATTGTTGCTCACCTACAATGATTAGCAATTATTCCCAGATGACATACATTATCAACAACAATATTTACCGACGAGTTTACTTGCCAGTATGAGCCTATCTATTGTTTCACAATTGCCAATATCAATAGTAAACATCGCAAAACTGTAATTTATAATCAAACTTATTATTGTTAAAAACAATTGTTACTGTGCTGTTAAAACTACCAGATGATTAATAATAGAAATGTATGTTGTGAGTCAACGAGTCACCTCGGAAATTGGTAAAACGTTTAGTTTAGTGGAACATTTCATTTAGAGGCATATCGTGACATTTCGGGTTCAAATAGATGATTGGGTATGTAGTAAAATTGGATATGAATTGAAACCTCCACAAGTACAAGCAAACAGCAGGTGTCTTTCTATGAGAAAATTAACTATGCAAAAGTCTGATGAGTACAGAGACGCCCCTGAACGACGGGACGTATTTTTCAAGATGGTGATGGACGAATAATAGGCAACAATTAATACACAAAACAAAAACATGAATTCAAATATATTAGTAGGATTACACATTGCAATTTGACGACCTTAACATATAGTTTAAAAATTTATTGAACTATTTGAAGAAGTATTCAAATTGTAATAATTCATAGCGTATCTACTTAAACGATCTTTCAGACAAACTATTTTACAAATGGCAGGTTTTAATTAAAAAACTTCATTTAAATAGACTTAGTTTAATATGTTACTTGATGTTATTAGAAAACCACTTATAAGTAATTAATCAGTTGTTTTATTATTTAAATAGACAGGGCAAGATTGGTTTATTACAAACTAAACTTTCATCAGGTTTTTTCATAAGGTTACAATGATGAAATGTAAAATACCTCCAAGTTCACAATTTACCATTTTCCATTAGCTAATTACTTCACTATCTGTAATTTCCAACTGAGGTAGAAACAGTATTTCTCTAATTTTCATAATTTCGAACTCCATTTGTACGTAAACAATCAATCAGATATGTCATTTTACACAGGGTGACTTTTGCGATCTGATCTGCAATTACAAAACTTCATTAAAATGAACTTAGTTTAATCTGGTTATAAGTAATTAAGCAGTTAATATACAGGTCAAACAAAGTTAATCAACTTAGGATGTAAATAGTTGATTCTGAGTAGCTGATATCAGTACATATTGCTTGTAATTATATAAGAGCACCGGTTGATTGTAATTGTAATTTATTTTCATAATAAAAGTGATCAAACAAAAACAATCGGCAGTTATTGCCAAACAAGAAACGATTTTTTTCCAACTTGCTTGAAAACACAAACACGAATCAGGGTTAATTTCTGCAGCTGTAGATGAAATGACAAATTGACCATTAGTTGCCCATGTTCACTTCCACTATAATGAGAGTCATGGATGTAAATAAGGCAATCCAGTAAACTGTGTGGTGTCAATCCACATACATATTACAAAATACTCGCTGGTGTTACTTTACTCGGGCCCTTTACTATTTTTTTTACCATTTAATTAATAAAACTAAAAGTTTAGCAGTCGGAAGTCGAAGATGGCGTTGAATAATTAGCAAATATCCTCTACATAATTTTAATTTTGCTAGTATAGACTGGTCAAACTAAGTAAAACATATGTAGGGTTTTACTATTTTCAATTGCGCAGCTGATTATGATTATTGTTTCGAACTTAAATAGCAATCACAAATATCCACTGAACATCAGTAAATTGTATTCACAAAGCTGAAAAGCTGTCATAAACATATATCCAGAAATTTACCTTAGATATTTACATTAGCTTAAATATATAAATTGTCTATTATTGCGTGATAACAGAGAAAGAACGGGTTTGGGAGTTTATTTAACGGGATATAGGCGAGCCCATTAACTATTCAAACATCTCCACCCGAGCCCTGGTATCAGGCTATAATGGGCATAATCCCGTCTTGTAACCGTAACACCTGTATAAGTGTGATAATAAGCTGCGCATGGTAATAGCAGTTTATTGCAAATGTGTTAAATGACTGAGGAAATATTACAGAATGTGCGATTGTTTAAGTGTGTACGTACGTGTACGTCTAACATTCAAGATTCATTATATGAATAACACAAATATGTATCCGCGTTATTTTTACAAGGTGAGCAGTGGTAGCCAAATATGGAAGTCGTGAAATAGAACATATCTTGAACATAACTTACAACATCAGATTGTTTCTCTTATTTTTTTTATTTTATCTAACTGTAGTATTGTAGTTCTTTTTATGTTCAGAGGCAATTTTTTTATTTTGTGAACAATCAGGCGAATCTGGTCAGAAAATACACAGCTTCAATTACACGGATTTAGTATATTCTTTTATAATTTATTTTAAAGCAGATTATCTTTTTAGGCTGATTATATTTCACTAGAAAGATTAAACTAGATCTATTGACTGACATTTTGGTAGAAATAATTTATTCTATGTAGCTAATATTAATGCGCATTGCTTGTATTTAAAAGCGAATAAATACAAAAAACACCAGAAAAAAAGGTGTCAGGTAATTAATGTTGCCAATAAAAGTGACACAGGTAGAAATTATATTAGCTGTGATAATCAAATAGTATATTTCCCCCATATACTATCATTAAATATATATATTATAAATAATATATACGGTATATAATATAAATTATATTAGCTTAGTATCCATGCAGGGACTGAGATGAGCAAAACTATTATTATATTAGTCGGGCTCAATAAATTGTATAATATTACACACTATACGCACAAACAATAATAGTCATTTCATATATATATATATATATATATATATATATATATATTTAGGATAATTCATACACAGCTATTAAAAACAACACGCATCTAAACAACGGACAAAGCTATCTAACTGTTGTGATAGGACACATATTAATATTAATGTACTCGTCTCCTGTATTTGGTTGAGACTGGTGAACGCGGTTGGATAATTCTATTTGATATAATACAGCTTATAAAAACACCTATAAACCGGTATCATTTGAGTTACTCACCACACTTTTAATCAACTGTATCAAAGCATCAGAAGGTCGACCAAGATTTATGATACGTTTAATAAAAACATAATTTCACGTTATGAATACAATAAAATGTCTTTCTTTTATTGGCATCAATGAATTACAAAATATCTTCAAGTGTACTTATCAGTTTAGTTAATATACAGCTTCCATTATTATTTTTATGAATTTATATGTCGATGATACAACTTTGCTAACTGAAGTGAAACAAGTGCATTTCCAAATATATTTCTCATAATGCCATTCAACGCAGATACAATTATCAATCAGTTTTGCAAGTTTATTTAATATAATTTACAGTAGGTTATGTGGAAACTAAGCAATATTAACTGAGACTCTTTTTCGGTGGCTATGAGGCCGAATTCGTAGCTAAAATGGCACAATCGGCTCATGGGTAGACAATGACATGCTATAACCGTCTGACGCATGCGCAGGTGACGACTCCCCGCTTCAATTTTAGTGCAGACATAAGATAAAGTATCTTCAATATATGCTAGAAATAAAGTTACGGTAATATAGGGTAATATATTGACAAGCTCATTTTAAACATATATGCCAGGAACAACACAGAGAATTTAGAAAATATCATTAATAATATGTTATCTTACTGTATTGTCTGTCGTTGTTTTATGCTACAGCTCTGACACCATGAAGCGTGCAACAGTGATCATTTACACATCTTTCATTTGTATGGATTTAAATAATCCGATCTATAATATTATAATTAAATTAGTTTCTTGTTCATTAGTATGTCATATGACAACACCTGTCATATAATGATCTATAATGACAAATGAAATGATATCACACACAACTTTTTGCCTAGGACTTTCTATGAACCTTAGCTGTTGATAATATCTGTTACATTCCAACTGCAACATGCTGCTAATGATATGTAAGCGATGTTTGTATTTTATTTTTACATGATAGTAATCATGGAAAATAGGTATTGATGTCATTGTATTTATAAATTTCTAAGAATTTCAATAATTTTAAATGTTTATTTATATGTTAACATTCATAGTGCACCTCAATACGTTAGAAAAAGTAGTTTTATCAAGTCATTTTTATGAGGCATGTGTCTATCAGTAGTTCTATTTAAGTTTTATACATTCAATATATGATAAGTTAACAACATATTTTCCACTCACTCATGCATTTTCCGCCTATTTATGAAGTGACGAATTTAGATGCTAAGTATTATGATGAATTCCTGTCTGAATTGTGACATAAATACCAGTTTGATCAAAAGGGTCAAACTAGGTGACTGAACTTTGGGTAGAAACTTATTCTATGTAGCTAATATTAATGCTCATTGCTTATATTTAAAAGCGAATAAATACAAAACACAAAAGAAAAGGGTGCCAGGTAATTAATGTTGCCAATAAAAGTGAGACATGTAGGAATTATATTACCTGTGATAATCAATTAGTATATTTTCCCCCATATACGGTTCATGTGGTCATCAGCACGTGGTCATTTTATGAGGTCATCAGCAATGCCTTATTGCTCACCTGCTTAACAAATGTTTCACAGTAATATTTTAATAACTCCTCAAATTGCCTAGATAGATTACACACAAGCCATCACAAATACAGGTGTTTGGCCCGAGGACACTACATACATTTTATCATTCTAAACATAGCAACCAATCTAAGAAACCTGCAGAAACAACTGACTGGAACTCTTGACCGGGGTGTTAGTAGACACATTTCATTCACATAAACTAAAAGCAATTATTATTTTGACTTATTTTTTCAAATTGAATATAATAGTAGATTTTGTTGTCATAACAATGATTGACAGTATTATGTAACATACATATGGATTCTGTTAAATACACATTGCGCAATCATGGCACTACAAACTGTAAGTTATAAAGTAATATAATTAACAAGATTGCAAAACAAATTAACTATTTATTGCAAAACACGCATACTTCATACAATATTTAAAAATAAGCTCCAAAATATGAATCGTCAGACTACCCAATCTGTACAGTAAATAACTGCTGGAAACTCACGGGTACAGTGATCTACTTTTGAGTATGTACTCAATGTTTATACTTTTCTGGTTATTTATTGACAACCCATTAATTGCAAACAGCTATATAATTCCAGTGAATTTTGTGAACGGTTATGACTTTTATGATAGCTACTATTATACATTATACTCGACCATCTAAAATTGAGCATTATTTCTTCAACACATTAGCCAGGGTTAACATAAGTTGTAATTAATTGATATAACAATGTATATATGCAATAACGTAGAAACTGGAAACACATTGATGCATTTTGAATTCGCTTAACATTTTACTTTTATGTCATACTCAAGCGTGATGTGAATCATTATTTTAGTTGTTATGTGGTTTTCTAAATCGAACCATTCTACATATTAAGTGTAATAAACAAGGTGTAAACTGCATTCTGTCACCTACTGGCTGATTTAATAATTGAAGTGGAAACGTTATTGGATTACAAATCTTAATTAATGCCACATTAGTATGCAGTTGTAGACATTCGCATATATAATCAATGGGAGGGTATATAGAACATGCAGTGTCATGGGAGAAGCTGCACGTACGCCATCTTCAATCACCAGCGTATTGAAAAAAACACGTAAGGTAATTTACTTGTCATGTTTATATGAAAATATTGTTTTTAACAACCCTTTTTAGTCATTGTATATATTTGCATTCATATGTAGTACGTAATTCACTCTGCGCATTAAACTATTATATCGTGGGTATTTTGTTTATTGTGAACTCGTTTGAAACAATGATCAAGTGAATACAGTGTCTGGACGAGGATATGATATGAGATTTTAGATTAGTAAAACACACTTTTCTAATCAGTGCCCATTTTATTCAAGCATCGAGAAATATATAATAACAGTGAGTAATGTTGTACATGTTATTAAATTTATAAATATACCCTTCCAGTGAAAATACATATATGCATATGGTTTTATTTCATAATATTTACTGCCTGGGAAGTATCATGATTCAATTTGCACGTGTTCATGTAATTATGAGCATCGCTGTATTTTATTTTTAGTATAATGTAACAACACCGCAAAAAATAGTATGTATTACAAATATATTAACTTCATTTTTTACTAATAAATCATACCTAGGACCATAGAAGTGTATTGAAGATCAACAAAATGACAAACTATTCACCACTGTTGCTTGCTCCAGTCTGTTGCTGGTAAAAATGACGTTAAAGATGTGATACACAGTTTTTATATACATTTCGGAGGTTATCGATTTCCAGCGACAGAAGATAAATAACGCATGTGTGGAAGTGTATAATCGGGCATATAGTAAGATGTTCCTGTATGCCCTATTAATACATTCCATAAGGCGCCAAATGCTTCATAACTTCATCCGGTCCCTGTTTCAGCAGCAGTTAAGTACAGATATGTCATTGCTCCAGTTACAATCTCAAATCTTGCCGACAGTCTATATTTCAAATTCATTGACACGATCTTTTTTACATTGAAAGAGTTTGATTTCAGTTTGGGTATCATGTATTCAAATTTACTGTGTCGGACAAAAAGGATACATTGTATATAATATCAAGTGAGTTATGTGTTATACAGTATACATACCGTGAGATATATCATGATCATTTTTATCTGTATTTGTAGTTTTGGGCAATTTGAGTTTAATAGTATACGTTTTTCTAAATAATTGCGTTTGTCCTTTGTCCTTATTCATTGTAAACCAGAAAAAACACATTCTTACTTCGTGTGTGTTATTATCATAAAAGAAAATATGTAAATGAATAAAATAAGTCAACATAATGCCTCAAAAACATGTTTCCCACGATCACTGTATAAATGCGTTACAAAGTCACGTTTATTATGTTAATTATTGCACACTATGTCATTAGTTACCTTGACTACATACTAGAGATGGCTGCACGTTTTTAACTAATACGGTTTTAATTGACCAACTCTTGATTTGCACTTGAGAATTCTTTTACCTGCACATAAAAACTGTTATGTTACTGATATCTATCCAGATGTGCACATTTCAAGGGCAAGGTTAATACGATTCCATGATTAGACTTAATTATGACACTTTACCACATGCACTATGCAGATAAACTAGTTTTAGTCGAGCACAAGCACCTCCCGACCTTAACAAAGAGTTACATGCATAGCATGTTAAATACCCGCCTATGGTAGGAATCGAACTATTTAAGTGTTCAGCCACAGATTCATAGATAGGTCATAGATAGGTCAAACACAAGGATCGTCGATATTAATTCTGTTCACATTCCCGTTACAAAGTGTATGTTAGCTTGTATGTGTCAAGACAAGGAGTATCGTTTGCCTACATATGCACCACAGTTTTGTTTACAAACTTCATCCGCCGATAGAAAAGGTGGTGTATTATTCTTGGTTAGTATTATGTACAGTATATTAGCTTGAAATACAAACATGCAATATTTTGGAATGCAAAATTTATACTAGAATAGGGGATTGCCTTAGGATGTCAATGTGATTCTGTGCTTTGAATCAAATTATAAATCAAATCATGTATGTAAAACTCAGTTTCAGCAAGGCAATAACACAGCACGATAAATACTATTGAATGAAAATAACAATGTAATACGTACGTGATTCGAACTACCATACGCGTATAAAAGCTAGCATTCATGTATTCATATCTTCTTGTCCTCCCATGTCGTGCTAATCATATATTATGCCAGCCGATAATTACAGTAGACACAAGGTCACAAACTTGTACGGCAGGACTTTATGGTATGTTGACACCTGCACTAATACACTCTTTTGACGCAGCTGTAGCTGTAAGCTATTTCATAAGACTGGTCAGATTGCGACATAATGTAACTTGTGCCTGTATGCCGATTATTTAGTGAATGAAACAGACTCGTATTGCATCACAATAAAACAGTAAAAAAATACAAATTTCCTATTGTGTCATCAATTCACCCAAAAAATCCTCATTGTCATTGACAAAATAATTGTTTTGACAAACGTTACGGCCCGTACTGTCATTTTGCTTCTTACTGATCGTGACGTGCGTCAGTTGCAAGGACTGCGCTCGGATTTTTGTATATTTGAAACAAAGAAATAAGGGGGACACTTATTCTGTATAAAAAGGTCCATTTTCTTGATGTTTCTATAAAAAGAGGAAAAAAATCACATCAGTGCATCGCATCGCAACATTTTGATCAGAACAGATCTATTTTTTGGCCTAATTCGATTAATTTAGATACAATGATTTCAACTTCATTTTAGCAGTTAAAAAAATAAATATTCTAAAATATATAGCAATCAATATTACAATATTTTACATATAAGATATAGTAGTTAACGATTTGTAATACACTGCTAAATATATATATATATTGAATATTCATGTATGGCATTGACATGCAATTATTATTTAGTATTACATTACACATATGCTCTCAAAAATGAATAATTTGCATTATCTGTGTATCAATAGTGTGCTAAAATGTTGCATATTTAATTACCAAGAATATTGAATATTAAGTAGACAGCATTTTAATCTTCAGTTCCAGTTCAATAATTGGCTTTTGTCAAATACAAATGATATGTTGGACGAAAGCCATGATATTTGCTAAAATAAACCAATTACATGGTATTAGTCCATGCTTGGACGCAGTCTGGAAATGGGAGTTAGCTAACCGTGCGTCCGAGCATGCGTCAGAGTCTTCATACCACATCTGCACATGCATGATCTGAATGGCAGCCATATTAAGGTCAAAACTACTTAACATCACATATTTTCACCATTCCGGAAGCGGGTCGTAGTCGTGTGTAACCGGATTAATTTCAAGCTTGGTAAAAGTATTGAAAACAATGAGAAATGTAGCCATTTTTGTTCAAAGAATGCTCTTTTGAATCCATATATCTGACATGCCTGGACTAATTAAGTTCAATCTTCACACATACATCAGACATGAGGCATGACATTTTGTTCTGATTTGATTTATTCTCGACTGACTTGTAGCCACACTGTTTTATAGAATGCTGCTCAATATACGTATTTCTGACGTGTCATACCTGTACACATTATATCAATTAACACTAATTGTCATTTGGCATTAATATTGATAGTCACTAAAACTGGACGGGGCTATGTCATTTGCCATGACTTGTATCAAGTGTTTTTGTGGAACTCATCAGTCATCAGTTCCTGCCTGTTCAATAAAATAATACCATTTTGTAGATATGGAAGGACCATTTATTACTAAATGCTTGTGATATTGAAGTGTATTTTTGAACCTGAACAACAGATATTTTTTTGGCAGCATATTTATTTAATAAATTAGTCTTCAGCTTTTCAGTCACCGGTCTTGTATGTATATGGTCTCCTACTCAGCGATGTCACTGTTAATTGTGGTGACACCTATATAATAAACGTTTTTTAGAACAAAATTTACAAAACTACAGCATATTTGTTACACCCTTATAATTAAACATTAATAATTACTGCACATAAATATGTAGATTGGCCTAGCCATAGCAACTAATATTGTTTGATATAATAACTCCGAGTTATAAAATATCTTGCTTTGAGACAAAATTGCTCTACACAACCCTCATTTGTATATGACGAGTAGTCAAGGGCAAGTGCAAGCATGCTTCTCGTTTCCTGGAGTGTTGCACATCCAGGTTCCGTTAAGTCACAGCCCATCGTAAATAACTAATATAACAAAGTATGTCGCAAAATTATTTCATAAATAAAATAATAATATTTTTCTGACTTGGCCAGTTAAATGGCTGTGTTATATCGTTATATAAAGTCAAATAAATTTTACTTATTCTAGTATATAGGTCACACTGACTATGCATGCACTTGCCTTTATATATTAAATGTTGTCTGTGACGTCAGCAATCTGACTTGCACATTTTCATTTAGTCGTTGAGCACTTTGTAGCGTGTCTGTTTACAGTGACAATTTACCGTGTTTATGAGATCGAATCTGCCTTGTATTCACATTCATGATATGTACGCCATTAAGGAAAGAGACACTTGTATCCTATTCTTAATAATATAATTACCCTAATGAAATACACTACATTGTTATGATTTAAACAGTCACAGAAAACATAGCAAATAGTTACTTATATTGCGAGGATTGTTGTTTCTTGTTTGACGTCAGCAGATCAATTAGATTACTGGAACGCTACATCCTGTCACCAATAAATCAACCAATTGATGAATATTTGTCAACTTTATGGAATGCATAATCGTGTATACAGGAGATGAATAGCTATATGCACAATTATACATTTCCACAAAAGTGTTAGTAAGCTTCATGGTAATGCCAGCACAACATAAGATTATTCTGAAAACAAAATCATAGGTAGTGTTCATCACAACAAAAATACAGTAAGTCGATAATTGATCGTATGGATTAATTTGCGTTAATATTCAATTAGTCATCAAACATAACGATGGTAAAGTATCGTCAAGTTAGAATAAATTTCACAAAAATCAACAATATAGTAATAACTGAAAAAAAAAGATAAACGTATTTATTGTGAAGTGATACATCATTCATTACGAAGATTGTGATAAATATAATACATGTATAATATCTCCCAATACTTAATTACACAATGAATCTCCGCTGTAAAAGACTACATGCAATAAATAGTATATAGGAGTTTGAAGACATACCTGTCGTTGTAAACATGTTGAAAATACTGACAAATGTGAGCCAAAAAAATACATATAGTGTTCTCAATAGGTGAAGTAAAATCAAAGTATACACACACCAGTAGTCCCATGTATATATATATATATTCATTCACATGACAACGCATATAACTGTGTTGAATCCTATTATAGGATTAATGAGACATATTGCAGGTGGTAGGCCGTTAATTAAAATATAGACACGCTTAATGCCTGTAGTTTAACATACCACATACACTTTATTTTTATGGTAAATTATGACTTTACACATTAATGAAAAACAACTCACTCCATAATGCTATTTAGAATTCAGTTTTGAAAATTGACATCAGGTGATGGTTACCTGTCTGACACTATAAAACAAACCATACTTAAGTATATAAGTATCAAACATTTATAGAATGAAACACTTTTAACAAGAGCCACAATGTAGCGTGAGTATTAGTCTGTTTCACTTCATGACCAGTGTGTTTTTTATAACACAAATGACACAAATAGGTTTTTGCAACACAAAAAAGTTGTATTCAGAGAGAGTGAATACCAAATGTAGATACTAGTAAAATAATATTGAATAGCTACGCGAACATTGTTCTAGTTGCACACGTAATAGCATAGTTCAGGTGGCAGCATAAGATGTGTTGTTAATCGATCAGACAGATGTCACAGACAACGGCAGGTCAAGTATTGTCGCATTATTAGATTATTATGCATTAGCTCGCTTGAAAGTGCATCTTTCTATTACAATGGCATTATAGCATTAAATCGTGTCAAACACAGGCATTTGAGATTATTAAAGTACCTCCAAAGTCGCATTCGTTAGTAAATAAAACTCACCCAAAGGATTTAGCTTTCCCATGGAGACCGTGACACATTCGAACCTTTTTAATGTTCAACCCATGGTAAGACTTAAAGACAGTGTACATAGACAGTGTACATTCGGTGGCAATTATAGTATACGCTGTTGATTTATAGTTTTAACACACAGAATATTACTAATCATCTGACCCTTGACCCCTAAATAATTGAATTATTATTTGTAATTACAATCTTCAAAAATTACAATTTACCTCTGCAAATGCAGCAGCTAAATAATATATGCTAAATTAACAAAACTGTTAATACATTCACTGATGATTTAAAATGGATATTGAATGATGTGCCTTGTACTGTATATAATACAGTTATGCATAATAATAATATCTTTATTCATAACATATCAAATCATTTTTATTTTGTTGTTCTGGAGCGACAACAAGACAGCATACAATTTGTGTTGGCGTTTTGTCGAGAATCGTTATAGGTATTATGATTGTTTCTGGAGTGTTCGGGATGATTTCAAGTTCTGCTTCCACATACAAGAATACGAGTCAGACCGAGCTTTGATTTGTTAGGGAAATACGAAGAATGTATAAACTTTACAACCCAATATCGAGAGTTTTGATTGTACTATATATAATCAGTATAATGTTTAATGTAATTAATTTAGAATTTAGTTTGATTTTAATATTGTGGTGAAAGAAAAAAATATTGGTTATTAGCCGCTGGTGGCAGTGTTTCTAGCCGTGGCTAGAAATTAATGAAAAACAATTAACTAAAATTAATGATTGCAACAAATTGTGGAATCGACATGGTTGGTAAATGACCCGTCAGCGCATATCGGGGCTTGCCATTTCATCATTTCGTATACACAGGTGGGATCGACGATATCCCAGTGTTTTATAAAAGTCGTATATTTTTTATAGTACACGCGACTCTGGCTTAAGTATAATTTTAAATACGGTCAATGTCGTCATATTATATTAAAGAGTAATGACATCAGAAAATATCGTCCAGGCTATTTCACAGAGGCAACATGCTGTCAATGACGTCATTACTATATAAAAACAATTTTGCCGTCGGAAAATATCTGACACGTACAACATCTAAATATAGTCATTCTTGTTTTAGCTATCGGATCCATTTCAAATTGAAATAATATTTCGTTAATTACGCAGATCAATGACATTGTACGAATACAATTCGTGCCTTTTCGACTAAAATGCAATTTCAAATAGAAATAATGTCACCCGGCTGGTATTGCTTGCGTCTATTTTTATACTGTCTAGAGTATTATGTACTGCGAAAATCATCATCGTGCAGCGATGCGCATCAGTGTAACGCCTGTGTCCGAATTGTGTTTTGGGTAAAACTCGCAATACACTCTCGGACCCCTTGCATTTTGAGACTTAAATACATGTATTAGATGGGGGTAAATCTAACCAGTCTCACAAAGGTCTGAAATGATCAGCGAATATATGGTCTTTCATAATATTTCAAATTGTCATATTTATTCTACATATATTTGGTTGGTTACAACAGACTAATACACTAGTAACTGATTTATAATGTGTCTAACTTAAAACAAAACATGTTAACATTCATTGTAAGCTAGGATTAGTTTTTGTAAAATAAGCTGGATTTCAGTTGTAATATTGTAAGATTTCACAAAATGTACATTGTCATCATCAAACGATAGCTACAAAAGTAATTGATTGCGAAATATTCAAATGTACTAATACGTCAGCACATATCCCCGTGTTATTACCCAGAACCTGATTGCACATCATATGGGAATGGCGTGGATCGATGCACAATCCGATGTAGGAATAAGAATATTGAACTGTTTTGACGTAATTATACATTGATTCGCTATTAAAACACATGTTGAAATCAGTCCATATTATCAATATTTAGTCAATTTGAAGCTATGGTTATTGAGAGTCTCTACGTAATATGGTTACAAGTTTGTGCCATAGTACATATGGATGACTGAATATAATGTGAATGCTGAATCACTCGTGGCAATGTAATGTAAAGCATATCAATCTGTTATGTTCAGTTACCCTAGCTTTTAGTCTTAGACTTGTGACTAATTAAGATATATATGTAAATGGAATTGTTATTGTTTGACAATGAAATGGCAATGTATACCAACTACACTTTCTCAGAGGTCACTAGGTGACTGCATCTACAGTACACGCGGCTTTAGTCCCATAACGCATCCACGCTGATAGTCGCAGTTAAATCAATCAAATCAATATTCACGAATTATCGCTACAACAATTATCAACTGAATTGACCCCCCCCCCCCAGGCATAATCTTCCTTTCCGTTTACAAGGCTGACCACTTTATTTCGCCTCCATCCACACACCAATACACGCACCCATCCACCCACGCACAAACACATACTATTTATTCTATTATATTCCTTTTATTGTCAGTATTTTTCCCATTGTTTACAAACTCACTGACATTAAAAGAACACATTGCCACCAACGTCTAATATACAAAAATTTGACCTGGCTCCAAAAGTAATCACCCCCCCCCCCGACACACCTAAAAACAGATGTCTATAAATGAAATATAATAATTATGGGAAATTGAGTAGGTACATTGAAAGTATCCAAATAAGTGAGTTATATAGTCATAATATACGTTAATAAATTGTAGTGTCCGGAAGCACAGTATTAGTAATGATAATGCGTATTGGCGGCCATCATAGATTTATACAAAGTACCTATTTTTCCCATACTTTTGTGAAAGTAATTTCTATCATTAGTTAGGTCCAATAAATGTGGTCACATGATCAAAAGATATTTACCTCAATTATTACAAAGTTTATTGGTATATGTCTTAAATGAAATACAAAAGCTGGATTGGCAAGGAACGGGGTTTCCAGTTTTATCTCCTTTTGTATTTTCAACGAGAATGTAATTACCCAATATTGTTGCATGTCTGCACTTAGTGTATTTTGGGGGGCTGCAAGTTTTTTACCGGTGTTTTAGCTTTTGCCGTATCTTTGTCGTGTGGAAAATTGTCAATTTACTGTTTATTAGACATCGATAGAGCTGTGCAGTGTACCACGAAAATCTTAGAAATGTGTATAAGTTCCATGACTTTCCTTCTATTTCCATTTGCCTGTGGCCATAGGCGAGTAACATTCTAGCGTTTAGAACCATGTGGCGGTCAATTTTCCGATTTAGAGACTTTGAGGTTACCCTATTCTGGTAATATTTCGTGATGAGGTAGATACTATTACATATTCGTTGTCTGTCGTCACAAGTGAATAATCTCCGCTGGGACAGGATCCATTGACACGTTTTCGTCAGATGCAGTTTTCAATTTTATTTTCCCACTTGCATATCAATGTTTGGAAAATAAATTTTAACAAAGTTAGTTAGCTTGTTTTGACTGTCCCTTGGTGACTTTCATGGGTGAAATCAAATGTCTGCTTTTGTACATTCCAAAATGAAAATTTGTGATCCGCATAAAATTAGGTTTTTGGTTGATAGAATGGAAAGACAAAATAATGTTATTACAGAAAGTAGAACAAATAAAGTCGTAAGATTCCGTCTCAAGCAACAAATGCATAACAAAATACAGAGCACGTATTTTCAGAAATAGTGTTTGAGAAATGTATATAGAATATATATACATACATATAACACCTTCAAATCCCGCTTCGTTAGTGTCCGTCACATGTTATAATTTCAACTACTATAAATTGCCAATATAATGTCGATTGACAACAGGCAACCATAATTTTATTTGATATAATAATATAATGAGTTTTTTTACAACAACCAATTGTACCCACACCTACTATCTCACAATCCCACGTAGTTTGCGCTCGTCACATAATATACTTTAACAACAAATAAGATAGGAAGCCATATTAAACAATAACAGGCTTATTAAACACATATAAGCACGCAAGAGCGATATTCGAAAGCACCACTCGGCAAATGAGGTTAGCCACGCAAGCAGTCGCGCTGCCCGTGACGCTACAGTCGGTACATTGTCGAAAAAACTGGAATAGGCGTGTAGTAAATACGCCCTCACATAATAAGATTTCTTAACAAAACGAATATGAAAATTTAGAGTTTCTCATATCAAACCAATTATACAATTATGTACCAGTGTATAAAATTCCGCAAACCTGCATAGATAGCACCCGTCACAAGACGTAAACTCAGAGTAAACAACTCATTGTTGTACTAGTATTAGACATATTTGAATTTGTCATAAATCATTCATATCTATATAATATAAATATATTTTTAATGAACTAATTATACGATTATGTACCAATATCTCCCAATCCCGCCCAGTTAGCAACCGTAACATTGTCCAGTAAGTTTACAACACATCACGGAATAAATAATTAATTTTTCTAACAACACGCCAAATTTACAATTGTGTACTCCCATTTACTGTCACACAATTCCGCTCACTTTGCACCAGCCACACGATGTAGTTTGTTTACAAATCACCTCAAAATATGCAACCTAATTTATTTAGACAAGAAATTAGATATGCAGCCATATTGAATAGAAATTACAGGCACATATAAACACGCACCACTCGGGGAGTTTCGATAATTCCCGGCGTCCCTTGCGAATGGCAAGTAGGACGAACGCACCACAGGACAAGTGCGCCTCACCGTAGTAAGCAGAGGCGCTCCCCGTTACGCTACATCGCATAAAACATGTATAACATTCCCCAATTCCGCATATCCACCGCCCGTCACACATTTCTTTATAACACAACTCAGGATAAACAACGAAATACCGTTTGACCACAAATTAGACATGTACTCCAATTGAAATTAAAAATTTTCACAACACATCATTAATATTTAGATTATATGTCTATACATTTTTAATAACTCACAGTCCGGATTTGTTAACAAGACACATCGAAATAAACAACTGATTACCGTTTAACAACAATATTTGGCAAGCAGCCATGTAGCTTTGCAAAAAATATTATTTAACTAATGGCTACAGTGGTGCTCGCCTTACGGTTGACTGTGTAACTTCCATTATTCATTAAAATCATGACGTGGTCCTAATATTCATCCAACAATTTATGTGCTTTTAATTATATAATAAAAAAAACGTTTTATATTGCGAAATATTCAATAATCGGTAACATTTAACCTCACTTGCAACATGTAACGTGCGTTTTGATGCTGCAGTTACCAACAAAATCGTGAACCTTGGCATACCCATTTTTTCACTGTAATTGCGTGTTGAATCAGCAGTAGTTCCACCACGTGGCGAGAATGAATAATTCACAACCCACACCTCCGCTGCCGCCTGTGACATTTTTATTTCTGCACAATCTTTTTCTATGAGTAAATAAATACATTCGCCCAGCTAATTGATTTATGTGTATTTTTTGAGGTAAGGAGGCATCTTCCCGTACTTACATTCATGTGGGGGTTTTTATGTAAAAGCTTGGGTCTAACACACCATGGTATATTAAGTGTAGATTTGTCAGCGTTAAACACGTAGGGATGGAAAACAAATACGTCTAGCGGTGTGCGTTATTTTGAACCTCTGCTGGGACATGCATTTACAGATGAAAGGCGCACTATCAATTTCTCGTCAAACCAGGAAATGAACGTTAGTACGTGTACAAAATCATTATTTAAGCCATCACCCGGTATACACCATATTGCCATCATATTGGGCGGTGTGGAGTCCCCTATTCAATTAAAATCTCAATTAAAATCTCACGAAATGTTGCTAAATTCATATTAAATAGTCCAGGGTCTTTTAATAATAATATAACCTCTCAAATATAATTAAAATATAGTGCGAACCACTGATTGTATATATATTAAAACAAAGTTTTGGAATGACCGACACATGCGTGATTTTAAGTCGCATGTAACAGCGGGAACACCGGTTTAGTGGCGCTATGTGTTGGTTATTAAATAGTGGGATTAGTATGTCTTTGAAGTGCAAATGTGATTGTCGATCCATTGATAGCATGCACAGCCATGATATTAACAACTATTTGAATCAATATAAGGGTGACGGTGTTTTAACACCAAGCTACAAGCTGATAACATGGGCAATTCTATTCCCCCTAGGCGTGTTTAACTGTTTTACTGTTACACCACTGCGTGCACAATAGTATGGAAGTTTCCGCCAATATCAAGCCCTTGCATGCGTGTATGCTTTTTTTATTATTATTTGCAATGTATTTTTCCCGTTGGAGTGAATACTATCCTTAGTCGAAAGAATTTATTAGTCCCCCTAATCGTCATCAAATTATACTCAATAAGTAAGATAAAGCCCGAATACGCAGACAATCCAGAGATGTCGGATGTAAAATAATTTATTTCACATAATAACTGCCACACAAAACATCTTCAAGTTTGCAAAATAAAAGACAATACCGGTGCATCTATTTTGTTTTTTTGTGCATTCATTTATTCATTTTGTAAATTTCATTTAGTTTAAACAATTTTGAGTCTAATAAATATGGCTGGAAAATTGTATTAATGAAAGAAAATGGATTTAATTATTTGTTGCCGTTATGGCTTTCTGAATTTAATTTTGAAAGACAATATTTTAATAAAGTGACTCCTTCAATTATATTGGTACTGGCTTATTATGTTGGATGAATCAGACATTGCCGTCAATTAAGCTAAGCTAGAAAGGTTAATCACACAAACATAAGAGTGTTCTAATCCTGGTGTAGATTTGTACTATGATAGCGAAATACCTCGGCTATCATTGTTTCTATATGTCAATATGACAAGGAACTAGCCATTCTGTCATCAGCTAAGCATGCTCAAATACGAGTATATTACAATCTTATTCAAGACTCCCACAAAATTCATCACAAATAACAATGTACTGGTGCATACAACAGATAAATTAACTGTACATGTAGGAATTATTAAAAAACAAAAGATCTGTAAATTCATACAAGTTGGCATTTTTCTGCTAGTTCCTCAATCGCACTTTGCTTTCTTGACTTTTGATTGCGTATTGCCAGTTTTCGCAATTGAGGTGTGTCATTCAACAGTTTCCAACAAAAGCTACCAATATCGTCATCCGTGTTGAGTGAACATTCGCGTGTAGCTTGTTCAGCTGTTTCTCGAAATCTCCTCAAATCTGCATCAAAATCGCCACGATAGTTTCTGATTCTCTCCCATAATGTATTATTGAAATGCTCGTATAAGAGCACGTCCGCTCGATTCCATGCACGTATATTTTTCTCCATACCTGTGGTAACGGTTTTTCTTTTTCTACTTTTCTTTGTAATGTAGTATATAATATCATTGTCATCCCAGCACATCAATTGTTTTAACACGACTAAAGATTCATCATAATGCTCCAAAATTATTGCGAAATCAATCTCTTTGTCTATTCGTTGGATTGCGAGCTTTATACTCGTTTCATTGTCTTGTTCATTCTCCTCGAACCGTGTATTTAAAAACCACATCTGTCCATTTCTGTGTTGGTGGTGTTCATCCGTAAAATGGGTGTAATTATCAATGTGTTCGATGTATTGACGGAATGGATCGGCGTACTCGAGCAAAGGACGGGCAAATTTGAAGTAGTAAAATGCTGAAGGAAGCTGGCTATATGGAGATCTAAGAATAGTTAAATATTTAGCATCTGGTATTATACCATCCATCCAAGTTCTATTATAGCGCAAATGCATTGCCATATAGTCGAGGCCACTTAGATTAGAGCAAATATAATTTTTGATATCGTACGCTGCAGTATATAAATTATTGTTCAGTCCGTATCTTATCAAAATGTTCGCTGTCGTACTACCTCCTGTTTTCATTGTCTTTATGAAAATGTATCGAGACACTGGTTTACACTGAGTATTGCTGTCATTGACATTGAGCTCATTCGTACTTTCAATCAAATGCGTTCCGGCTGTTTCAGTCTGCGAATAGAATTAAATCATGATGTTATCACCAATATAAGAAGAATAGTTCATTTCAGAATTAGCAAAGAATAAGAGTGCCCACAACGAATTAAAGAATGAACGGATATGAATCACGAGAACAAACCAATATACCGGACTAGTTTTATTATAACAATAAATGTGTGATTAACAATACATGGTGCATTTACCAGTGTTGTATAATATAATTAATGAGATCTGCAACACACTATTCAGTTGTATTGATGATGCATGCTTGCGTTTTCAAAAATAATCAGTCTAATAACATCCTATCAATACATTTTGAAATAAAATATGTTATTTATACACATTGAAATATATATCATATACTCACATATTGAGACAGCTGTTGTCCAAACGTCAGGTTTTTATCTAGTAAACCAGGTACATAGAAGCGCATTGAATGTGTATTCGACTGATATATCCACGCCACTTCACAGAAGCAGAAAAGTGATGAGAGAAAAACAACGAACAGAAAAAGGTATCGACGTGACATTGTTAAATAAAACAACAACCCAATTACACACGCTCATGGGTAAGTGATGTGTGGTGATTAAAATAGGCGATGATGTGGAGGACAAATGATGGTGAATTAATCTACATATTAAACTGAATGGAAGTAATTAGTGTGATTTGTATTCACCATGGACACGCTATGTGTGTTTTATTTTGAACGTTTTACACGTCCGTGATATAAGTTTGGACTGTTTGTGTTACTGCACTTATTTTGTTTCAACGTGTCATCAGTGAGTCAACATAGAAATATCTATCGTTTAGTATCGTATTGTGTCTTTTGGTTTACGGGTAAAATAAAAAGAGATTACATAAAACACCTTGAAACCCGTAGGCAGACCGGTGGCACAGGTTTGCGCGTTCTAAGGGACAATTAACTTGAAACACGAAAAAAGTACGTTGTAATGTGTGCACAAATAAGACAAAACCCATGGCTTCTGTGCGTGTTGTAAACTTTATAATTACAATGCACTTGTGTTCTTGAATGTCGATATTGACAAACCAAATTTCTGTTTTAAGGCATTTCGTACTGAGAAGAGATTCTCCCAGTCACTTTTATAATAAAATGCGAAGTTGGTTTTCCTGGATTTTAACAGTGCATTCTCTACCGTCCACATATTCTGAACTTCAGACAATTCGGTTCACATTCAGTTTTAGGCCTCGACTTGATACTGCGTATACAAATTCCCATAAAAAGTCTGGGTGAATCAGTCGCGAGTCGACCTCATGACAAAACGAACACTTATCTAACCTATTCAGACGAGTTTTGAAAAGAAATCTCCTCGTTGAAAAGGCATCATGGGAAATACGGCAATGTACATCCCTATCCTTTTTAATAACTTCGTAACAATTCTTGAAATCTGTTTTACCGTTTTCAGGCAGTCTAAGTATGTCACGCCAGGGGTATCCAGTTTTTGTGGGCGCTGTCTGATGATAAGAGTATGTAGTGGTAAATCCAGCTCGTCAGAAAAGTGCAGCTCAAAACTATGATGTGAAAGAAGCAGATTTTCTGCGCCTTCAGAACTACATCATTGGCGGCACAAGGTTATTAAAAGGCGGGGTCGTCGCGCCACGCATGCGCGAGATATGGGTCTAATATAAACAAAGATGGCGACTTTGACGGTTGCGCAGAAGAACGAATACAAACTGAGAGGTTGACGTAATTTGTTGGTTATTGGGAGGTAATGCAGGAGTCACCGGTTATCAGTGCACGTCGCACCCTTGTGGCGCGATGATTACCGCCCTTTAAAGCGGTAAATAAAAGCGGGGGAGTCTGCGCATGCGTCAGATGACCATAGCGTGTCATTGTTTACAAACAGGCGTCTACACATGAGCCTTTGCGTTTTCAGCGTGTGTTGTTATTGTCGGTTGGGGGCTCAATTCCCGCGCGTGCGCAGGTGACGACCCACCCGCTTTAACTGCGATGAATCCAGACTATTACAGCGGGCGCAAAATATTTACAAACACCAAACTCCTGCATCAAAGTGGGCAATTACCGTGGGAATTTGAAACATCCTCAGACGTTTTCCTAGACGTTCCAGTGAACGTCGTAGACGCAATAAACAATGGTGGCGGAACGGTCGGCCCTTCGAAAAAAAATTGGAGGCCCTCGAAAATCAAGCTGAAACCCTTTGTGTTACAAAATTTGTCCCTCAAATTGCAGAAAATAACGTTTCTGGTGGTCTAGATTTCAAAATTTTTAAGCGGGGGGGGGCATGCCCGAACCCTAAGGTCGCACCTTCGGCGGGAAGTTGGCGAGCAGATCTCCCCCCCCCCCCCCCAAGCAAAATTTCGTGCCGCCGCCTCTGATAAAGCATGGAGGTAAAAGAGAATCTGGGTAAAGTTACATACACGCCTACGTGACAGCTAATCAAAACACCGGATCACACTTTCAGATGGGTTCAACTATTACATTTAGTAAGCGTTCAATATCAAGATTTGTTGAAGGGATAGTGGCTAGGACCATAATATTGATGATGCATTTGAGCATCGCCATGGCACGCGTAGAACCCTCACAGCCTAAAAGCGGATTTCGTAGCAAGTAGATATCGCGGGGAGTAAGACTTTGTCACAGTAACTTGTTGAGAATTAAAGTTGTATATGTCTGTAACAACTGGTGCTATTCTGGGAATACCATCTTTAGGGGCTGTTAATTTGCCCTTATGATTTATGCAGTTGCTCTGGCAGGGGTTCCTAAATAAGACCCATGCTCTGATAAAAGCCCCTGTTTTCTTAAACCAAGAAACATTTTACCATCATGCCATACTTATATACAGCTAAGTTAGTGACATATTGTAAGTAATGATCTTATTGGTGTTGCATAGTTGAATATTGTTTATTGAAACAATTTTACAATATAGATAAGGAATTATAATACAAAACAAATAGCTCCCACCACCAATTATATATAATGTGTACATATTTTAATACATTAAAATATTAATTAGAGAATTAGAGAATATTAATTAGAGAATTTATTATATAATCTGGACAAAAGAAATCAATATTTTTCCTTGCCATAATGATACATTTTTCCCTATCCGTGTAACTTCAATCCTAATAATTGAGAACGGAGAGCCATTTATTGGAGGAACAGAGCATGTTTTAGCATATTCTATATTCACCAAAAAACAAGGTTGCCACATGTTTCTAGGCACAACGAACTTGAAACAAAAGAAACATGCCAATCCAAACGACCTGTGTCTTATCGCCTTTGCCTTTCCGAGCAAAAAACGTCGTGGCCAAAAATAGGATAGATTATTTATTAGAGGCGCCCGGCGAACCCACTCAGTGATAATAACCCAGGGGTGAGAAATCATTTACGGCGATAGCGACGGTAATTGCGACCCAATCGATATTGGCAAGATTCCGGGAAACGTTATGACCAGTGAGGAACAAAACCGTTGTGCTTTCTTTTATGGAGGACATGCTCCCGGGGAACAATTCTTCTTGATGTGATTCACTCCGACGTGGCAAAAGTCAAGGATAATTAAAATTGGCGACAAAGGGGAAAAACATTGTTATACTAATTACTTTTTCCGCCAACGTTTTGTTTTAATTTACCCGGCGATAGCTACGTAAATTGGGATCAAAACAATCACCAATACGTAATTGAAGGTAAATAAACACGCGAGGCATAAAAAACTGTTTCAAGTCGTAGCATGAAGTAGGGGACTAAATCATTAACTTTTGAGGGGAATGGAAGTTACTCACTTTTGAGGGTGTCATAACAATCTTGGATGAAAACCGTATTTATGTTATGAAAAAGTGACCCCTTGAACGTACTTTAGTACAAATTAATTATTTGTTTGATTGCTTAACGCTTTTAGGTTCATGTGTGGCAATTTTGAGTGCATATACCTAAGCGGCCGTTCCTCAGCAAATAATTTAGACTAGGCATGTTCCGTGCCAAAATCGCAAATATTATCACATCCTTACTTAGTCTTACTTAATATCCATTCTGACACGTTCGCTGTCTATTTTGGATGGCTAAAGTTCATCAAAAGCAACTCCGAAAGCAACAATGGCCGGGACAGCACCAGCCTAGTGTACCAGATGACAATTCATGCGCAGTGTCGTTGCGCAACAGTTTCAGTGACGTCGTCCATGTGATATACCATGTAATATCCGTTTTCCGAGTCTCAACCAGTCACATCATGCGTAACAAAAGTGAGATGTGGTAATATTTAATTGTTATCGGACAATTTATTATTTCATGTATACATACATATGCTCGTTCATTTATTAAATAATATTTTGAACGTTTCAAACAAAAATAAACCTTGTTTAAAAAATCATCTCTAACATATAATGAAATTACCCTCGGGAGAACAGTTTAGATTTAAATGCAGTTTTTTGATTCTGAGCTCATCGTTGACTACAATTATTGATTATTCGCCTTTTCGTAGGTGAAAATGTGTGCGAATGATCGCCAAGGAAGTTGGACTAGCGATGGCAACGGATTGGGCGGCATTTCTTCATGGTTGGATACGTTCCGACAGGAGTAGTGGCCGTCGTCGATTGAAGTCTACACAAGAAACCGTGGCTGCAAGGTCCCTAACTTACCAGCTGAGAGAATTAGGTATATGTAAAAAATCTTGCGCTCGTGGTAATGAAAAAACGCCTCAGCTATAAAACATTTTGTGAACAAAGTGATTCCATGTTGTTCCATGCAACAAGTTCAGTCCAGTTCTGTCAAGTGTAAGTTACATTATTCCCAAAATAAAAATCCAATAGTTTCAGCTGCACACACTGTTCCGTTCGATATTTGGAGTTAGATGTACGCTCGTAAACACGAAGCCAACTAGTAAGTGATCTAACATCTTGCTCGCGAAATATTCCATGTCGCATAATCAGTGATTAGAGTGTTGAGTCTGCTGTAAGTTATGACTAATCTTTCAATTTTGAAGTAGTGGTTTAATAGCTATGACGTAGAGAACAGTGGACATAAAACAACCTATCAAATGCCTTTTTTGACAAATGTCCTTTGACAACATCGGCAACTTGAAGTTGCGACGAATCAATGCTGCGACGAATAAGATTATTTTAAATTAAGATCGTTTAGACACTGATGTCGCACATGCGTAGCGAGTCTTTGATTTTGTGTTGAACAAGGCGTGCAACAGTAGCTGCCTAAGAGCGGTGTATCATGGGCAGTACAACCTTCAATGGCTTGGATTTCATTTCCAAGTATTATTATGCATTTATCTTGTTTGAGCGCGCTATATTGTGTAAATAATTTAATAACATCATTGCGCAAAATCGCAAGATCCATACACGACACAGGACTTTTGTTATTACTACTGCAAATGGCGATGTTGATGTGAACAGGGGAATGATCAGATTTTTTACGTGGCGATTGAATATCAACAAGCATCGGTGTATGGTGGATTTTGGCATTTGGTCTTGATGCGATAGCCATCTTTGTGGACGATAAACGTCACTTTCATAAAACGGGCGTTATCCCCGTTCGTGTTTTCTGGTTGGTCAGAGAGATCGAAACTTAATTAGATCTCACAGTTTTGTCAGTTTGACTTGAAATTATTTTAATTATTTCTTTACGACCAAAAGGATGTCTGGGCTTATTTCTAAAGCTTTGCATTCTCGGATAATTACATCCTTAGTGAGAAATACTGACTGTGATTGAATATATGTGCCGTACTCATCCTGCTTGACATCGTTGTAATATGAAAACAAAACTTACTATCTATACGCCTCGGCACATTTGTTAATAAACAACTGATAAACGTAGTGTGAAAGTTTCACTTGGATTAAACAACAATTGTGAGAGCTATTTAGATTTGAACTTCCCTGAAAAACTGAAAAAAACAAGTGAAGATAATGGTTAATTTGCATAACCATTCACTCCGAAAGAATCGTGCTAATGCTCAAAATTAGAATGTAACAGTCCCAAATGTAAACCTATTATCGTTTTGTAAAATGTTAAATATAGTGCATAATATGGAGATTCCGGCTTTACTTTGTTTCACCGTGTTTCTTTCTTATTATTTATGTACAGCCTTGCTAAATCTCGCTAAGCATTCAAAAGAGAGAATAATTGTAACTCTGTTTTTTATATGTTAAAATCGTTTTTGAGTATGCTCCACTATTGACAATGCTGCGAAATATTAACAGTCTATAGCTGAGACTGCCTGGGTAATAAAAAGCAAAACAAATCGCTTCAAAGTGCCCCCGTTCCTCAGGTGTCTATGTTTATGTTAAAGGGAAAAATTAGAAATACGGGATGGAATTTCATGACCTCCTTGCACGATGTCATGACTTTCGAGGTCACTGGCATCATAGTGGAGCCGCTATTTTCAATTTTATTCATGTTACAAATTTACCAGTCGTATTGGTTTTGGAGCTCACGTGGCGATAAAACAAACACAATATTGAAAAAATATATATATTAATCGAAACTTTAAACAAGGGTCTACCGAAATATATATAGGTTTGGTGGTTTCACGTACGCACTTTTTTTCAATTTGTAGATCGCCAATAATTTGGCTACCTTAAACCATATGACAAGGTTCATTTATTCGGTCATCGCTTCACCATTATTCTCACTATAATTCACTGTCGACGAAAGCACAACGGTGCGTGGTATGTTGCGTTTCCATGCTAAATGGAACATGAATTCAAGTGGTTCAAGTTTCCATCATGGGGAAATCAAACGAGAATTTGCCTGTTTTTTGTTTTCATTTAAGGGATTGGTCAGTTACTTTGGCCTAGGGGGTCGGCAGATTCCATTTTGCCAGCTGTAAATCTCAGTTGACCCACCCCCTATCAAATAAAAAAAAAGTGGGTGACCCCCCCCCCCACACACACACACATTATATTTTAAAACTTAAAACATGCTGACTCCCCTAAAAAAACAAAGAAACATTAACAGTTTTGGCTCTGACATGATTACAAAATGTATTATATGTGCATTGAAAATATCATGGTTTGCCATAATTTTGACATAATTTTTTAGCGTTTGCATTTAATAGACCTTAGGAGGGGAGGGGAAGCATAAAGCCAAAAAATGACTACAGAAAAGGCTGCAGGAAGGAGGGAAATCTATTCTGCTAAAGATAGTAAATAAAAGCAAAGCTGTGGAGTACTTACTCGATAATCGCCCTTATAAGATAGGAAAAGAGGATTTGAATCTAGGCGGTTTGAACTCTTTGAAAACTAAGTTGGATTCAAAATATCTTTCATATCTTATAGACCAGGAAAGCTTTACACCCGAAGCACAGTCTGTGCTTATGAAAACAAAGGAAACTTTGATTTGTGCTTAAATTTGTGTTGGATTTTGGTATTTTACAGAGCAAAATATGCATATTTAAAAGTTAAAAAAACAAAAAAAACTATTTATTTATTTTTTTCATCATTTATTTTAATTTATATATCAGCATTTTCACAAATTTAACTTTTTTGATTTGCTGAACAAAAACTGTCACTGCTCTTTGTACTAATTGCTGTGTTGTCTTTCCGTCTCCTGTTATAATTGGATAAATCCAGTAAATATCTTATACAATAGTGACTTCAGACTTTAAATAAAATCAGCATATCAGCAGCACATGGACTTGGGATGTGTTTAAAACTTAACTGTATAATTGGGGTTCTAGCCGCATTGCATAATCTGCTAGTTATTTGGCAACTTTAACCTCAAAATATTTAGCCTATAACATTTCTTGTATCAACAAATTTATAGGCAATATAGATAATAGTTATTATTAAGAACACATTTGTACGATTAACTTTTTTATTGTTTGTTCTGAAATAAAATTTTTAAAAATATATGCATGAGCGCGTGTGTGAATTCTGGAAAACATGATATCAAAAACAGGGTGACCCCCCTACTCACACAATCAAAAACAGGGTAACCCCTCCTACTGATCCACCGTCCCCCCCCCCTAGGCCGAAGTAACTGACCAATCCCTAAAGGACGGTGGTCCATAGCGACGTACACAACGCGCGTAAAATACATTGTTTGTTTACATGAAATTCGAACACACGCTGCGCGCCCTTTAAAGCGCGTTGGTCATCGCGCAGCGCGTGTTCGAATTTCAAGTAAATAAACAATGTATTTTACACGCTTTGTATACGTCGCTATGAGTCCTAAGAACAGGACGCGGCACGACGACTGCCGCCCTTATGGTCGTCCAAGTGTTTCAAAAATGGCTAGATTAAATCGAGGACGCTATTGTAATTTCATGCACGATAAAACTCATTTGGGTATGCTGAATTTGTATTCGACAACGCTAAATTTTCATTGGTGCACGCTAAATTTTCATTGGTATGAGTTAAAATTATCGAACATGCTAAGTTCCATTGGTAACGTTAATAATATGGCTCCAGCTAAACTTGGATTCGATAGTGCTGACAAAATCGAGATCGCTAACAAAAATCGATAGCGCTAACAAAAATTCGATAGCGATAGAAATTTTCTAGGGAGCTAATTATTGCACACAAAGTTAAGGTGTCTCAATCTTTAACCCAGAAATAATATTTGTAAATCTAGGCCATTGTTTGCAGCGCGCGTTTCTGAATGGAGCCGATTTTGAAAGAACTTGGGATGGGATCCCTTCTATCCCATTTTATTAAGGAAGAGGTAAGGGAATGTCGATTTTTTTACTAGTTATACTTTACGTATCAGGCGTAATTTCGTTTTGGTCACGAGCGAAAGAACTGCGTACAGAAGAAATGTCCGGACATCGGGACAAGATGTACGTTGTTTCTGTTACAGTCACTTGTTACCTATAACATAGAGCTAGAAAGCTTCTAGCTGCGGTTCCGTAGCTCTTTGGTGCGACCTACAATCGAATTTCGCCCTAACAATTTCATTTGGACGTCTTCTTTTTAATTTTGTTGTTGTACGTCGAACATGAGCCGGTCAGAGTCAGTCACGTAAATAATGCGGTCGGCAACATAGGGCTATGATTCCACAGCTAGAAAGCTCCATGCCTATAACAAGTCTTTTATTAACAATCTGAGGTCCGTACCGCCCCTACTACGCATAAAAATAGACTATAGTCCGATTGTTAATAAAAGACTTGTTATAGGAAACAAGTGACTGTGCTTTCTGTGATTTTGAAGCAGACGTGTATAATGCCAATTTTAGTCACGGCGATTCCGATGAGAGTAGAATTATAATCAAAATGTTATTATTTTTACCAGATCTTAACTCACCAAAAACAAATAATTTCTTTAATTTAAAAGTATTAACGACTGACATGGGCACGGTTTTTCTGTAGATTTAGACTTGTTTTTAATTTACATTATCAAACAAGGGGTGTCAACAGTCAATGTCATAAAGCTGGCGATGTTATAAATGCCTCATTAATATACATTTTTATAAATCTGAATGAATGGTAGCAATCATATTCAAAATCAAAATGAGGTGCAGTTAACTCGCTCATTGTAATTGATGAGTGGTTTGATTTTCCATGGTGATTTAACCCTTTCCCTCCAAATAAACTTCTACAGATTTGTTGAGTAATCATGACTTTTGGGGTATTTCAATACTAGTATTTCAATAAACAATATTATAGTTCAACTATATTTATTTACCTCACACAGATACATAAATACAACAAGTCATTGTCAATGGCATAGTCCCTGTCATGTTTTTAGTGACTGTCAAACAATGAAAAGCATAGTCAAATTATGTTTAAATATTGGGATAGTATTTAGCATATTAAAACAATGCTTGATCAATAATCAACGTGCACACTGTGGTGCCATCAGACGTGCCTAAAAAACAGTTGATGACATGTTCAATTTTTGCAATTTTATCCACTGACAAGGCTGGAATGGTTGATTTTAACCAGTAACACATGCAAAAACATATAAATACTTCTTGCATTTCTCAAAAGTTTGCCAACTTTCTTTAAGAAGGAAGATTTCAGGACTTGCACCCATTTGAAGGGAGTCAAAAATTCATCATAAAAATTTTATATACGAAATAAATATATATATGAAATAAAGTCATAAACATCATTCAGTCATGCTCTACTTTAATTTTCAGCTAGTTCACAAAACTAGAAATAAAGAGTACTACTTAGGATGCTGAGATGTTTGATGCAGTTATATTGCAATACATTACGTTTAATACAAAATTTTATTTACAGATAACCCCAGAAATGGTGTCTTGACAGCCGATGACTGGTTAAAGATTGGGGTTACCATCGAAAAAAGATTAAAAATTATTGAGAGGTGTAGAGCTTTTGTAGGTGGGTGATCTTCATTCTTGTCAATCAACTGTGCAAGGACTGTTTACATTGAAACTGGTCTGAATTATGTATTCTTCTCTGACAACTTTGATAATTTTTATCTAGAAAATGAAGAAGAAGGAGAAATTGAAAGAAAAGTTCCAAATATATTTAGAAGACGAGAGTCTGTGTCATGCCGTGCAACAGAAGCAGGTTTGATGGCCAATAAAGCCATTGATAAATTAAAGTGTAGTTTTGAAAGTGGTGTATAAAGAAAGAAAGGCTTCCGTAAAGGCAGAGACAAAATCATCTCAGCCCCCAAAAAGTTTGCATCTGTGAAAGAAGAGCAGAAGCGTCTCATTGCATTAGCATGTCCAGTAGACACAGATGATGATGATGACTATGATAGAAAAGTGACCGAAGACAAAATATTATTTGATGGAATGATGGTGTTTAAACATGATTTTAGTGAATCTGAAATCAGGGAGGAAATAGTTGAGCAACTGAGATTGAAATGTAATTCATTAACAGATTTTTCTTGTGTTGTTTCCTCTGATTTTTCCTTCACACGTGTAATTAACCGCAAAATACGTACTATTGATGGGCACCCAAAGCTAGATGGTAAAGGTATCACCAAAGTATATCCCACTGGCAGTGTGTATGTGCAACTAAAGAAGGATTTCAGGGTTTTCAGTGTAAGGAAATATACCAGTAGTTTTTATAATATATCTCTGTATAGATTAATTTCATGCAGTGTAGATTGTTATGTACCAATTACAATAACAAATACAATGTCATAATGACAATTTGTATTGCCACTGATTTTTCTGTGCATGTGTTTTTTCAGATAAACAGTGATGAGGAAGAACAACCTGATGGGAACAAAAAGATGAATAACGAGCAGATAAATGAGATAGTGGTTAGTGTGTTATATTGGTTTGACATAGTTAATTAATATGTATGCTATTATAAGTTAATAGCATCTAAGATGCAAGAATTCTAAAGTCACTAATTACTTTTGTTCATGTTTATTGGATTTCATCATACATATTTATGTTTGTACCGGTAGAAGCCACATATTCAGTCTAAAACATCTACTATCGACCCATCTACATCTGGTTCTTCTACTACTCCTGGTTCGTCTCTTATACCTCTAGCTGGTCCACATACTGATACTTCTGGTACATCTGTTATCCCTTGTGTTTCTGCCATCCCTGGTCCATCTGTCATTCCTGGTCCATCTGCTATGCCTGGTACACCTACTGTACCTGGTGCATCTGCTATACCTGTCATACCTGGTACATCTGCTCTACCTGGTACATCTGCCATACCTGGTACATCTGCTCTACCTGGTACATCTGCTTTACCTGGTACATCTGCTCTACCTGGTACATCTGCTCTAACATCTGCCCTATCTGCCATACCTGGTACATCTGCTCCAACTGGTACATCTGTCATACCTGGTACATCTGCCATGTTTGGTACATCTGTCATACCTGTTACATCTACCATACCTGGTACATCTGCCATACCTGGTACATCTGCCATACCTTGTACATCTGCCATACCTGGTACATCTGCCATACCTGGTACATCTGCCATACCTGGTACATCTGCTCCACCTGGTACATCTGCTATACCTGGTACAACTGCCATACCTGGTACAACTGCCATACCTGGTACATCTGCCATACCTGGTACATCTGCTCCACCTGGTACATCTGCTATACATGGTACAACTGCCATACCTGGTACTTCTGATATGCCTGATCCATTTATATCGCAGGTATTTGTCTATACTATATTGATATAGTACATAATTTATTTATTGTTAGCCAGTATTTAATTAAGTACATATAAAAACTAATACATGAAAGTATGCATGTATAAAACTAAGTGTCTGATCATGTTGTCCATTTTAGTAGCCTTGGCGATAGAAATTGCTTCCTTGTCCACTTACAATTATCACATGAGAGCCAGCTGTCTACAACTTTTAGAAGAACTATTGTTGGGCTTGACTAACCAATAATCACATAGCTCTTTATTGCTATGTTCACACGGCCATTTTTGCTGGCTCGATAAATGCTGTTATGTGAACGTAGCATATATTGTGATACAATGTGTGTTCATTTCTGCTAAGAAAATTTAGAAATTAAGCCTGTTTTAAAGCTGTAGTTTGTGAGTCAATTTTGGATAAAGCCAGTGGTTGTTACTGGCTACTAGTATATTATTTGCTTGATAACTGGAAGTCAGAAGGTAAATATCCATCTCTTCTTTCTCTCTTCTATCTTAGGAAAAATTGTTGACATTAAATAGTGCATTTCTGGATATGCCAATAATGAAGATCAGGAAATTACTTGAGGATCAACGGGGAGACATGGACAGAGTGGCAAATTTCTTGTTAGATGTGACAAGTAAGTGGATAACCCATTAAAAAAAATCAGGATACTGTAACCTGGCAAACAACATATTGTCAGGTTATAACTTAGGTTGTATTTTCTCTCTGGTCAGTTTGGAAATAATAAATCAAACAACATGTTTATTCATGAGAAGGCCTATAGACCATGTTTATTCATGAGAAGGCCTATAGACCATGTTTATTCATGAGAAGGCCTATAGACCATGTTTATTCATGAGAAGGCCTATAGACCATGTTTATTCATGAGAAGGCCTATAGACCATGTTTATTCATGAGAAGGCCTATAGACCATGTTTACTCATGAGAAGGCCTATAGACCATGTTTATTCATAGAAGGCCTATAGACCATGTTTATTCATGAGAAGGCCTATAGACCATGTTTATTCATGAGAAGGCCTATAGACCATGTTTATTCATGAGAAGGCCTATAGACCATGTTTATTCATGAGAAGGCCTATAGACCATGTTTATTCATGAGAAGGCCTATAGACCATGTTTATTCATGAGAAGGCCTACAGACCATGTTTATTTTGAATTTAGCAACCTAGCTGTGTCTGCTGTAAATTTGAAAGATTATTTCTATTATAAACTCCTGTTGAGAGTCAAGTACTTTTGATCTAAACAAGTGAAGTTGCATCTGCCAACATGCTTTAGTTTTGTTTGTGGGTGTTGTATCATTTACTTCTATTTTGTAGCCTCTGGTGAAGTTCCTGATATTGTAGTTTCAGATAATAGTGATGATGATATTGATCACTATGGGACGGTGAATATGAAACTTGCAGGTATGTTTTTTTGACACACCTATTAAATGCAGTGTTTTATTTGCATGATTCATCAATACTAGTATTTGTTTGTTGAAACATGATTACTAGGTGTTGATTTCTCTAAACCCTTTCAACTGTTGGGATTTATGAATGTAACAGTGCAACATCTGGTTGGAATACACATATGTATATCATGGATTGTGCCTCTGGTGTCAATGAGTGTACTCATGAATGTAACCTGAATGTAATTGAATTTTATTGAAAGTCTGTGATAAGTAACTGTCTTGTCTGCCTTTCTTCATTAGTGGGTTATCTAAACATTCTAAAAATAATTTGCAATGAATTGATAGCTCAAAACTCGGTAGGGAGGATAAGTGAACATGTCAAATTTAGAGCAAGCAGAAATGTCAATATCATGATACTAGTAATACATTTATTTCCAATACATTTATAACATATTTGAGCTTTCTTTAAAATCTAATTTCCAATATTTATCTCAAAATATTGTATCAGCCTTGTTGATGGCCATGTTAGTGTAACACACATTGTAATGGTCACTATCTAAGTTTTGATAGATTGAATGCAGTACATTAGAGTCAACAAAGATCTAAACTAACTGGTGTACATAATACAAAGAAAAAAAATACCTTCTTGATATCACTGATGTTCAACTCCATATGACTTTAACCAGAGTTAGTAATCATTGTTTTAAAATTGAAACAGACATAAACAGATTGCAGTTAATTCTAGAATATGTGATCAATGTACACAAAACAAAAATGAAAATGAAAACACTCTCTTATGAATTGCCCAGCATAGTGTTATTACACATAATATGTTCCTGCAAATATACTAGCACTATGCCACTGTACAGTGACATTTAACAGTATTGGTACATTATTTTATTTATTTCAGATGACCCAATACAGGCATTATCATTTTACAGGCGAATTCAGAAAGATGACAAAGCTAAATCAACCAAATTTTTGATTGAAAGAGATGATGAGGATATTGATATAAACCTAATAAGCCTATACAAAGGATCCATAAATATGTCATCCCCATTGAAGGTTCGGTTTGTAGGTAGGTTAAGATATCCCATGCACTTTTTACTATATTTCAGTTTCAAAAAGGTATTGCAAATTGTGTTGATTGTTTTCATTTCATTTCATTTGTATTTGATATTCACTACATTTTTTGTCTTATATCAATGTTTTTAATAGGTGAATTGGGAGTTGGACTTGGCCCTTTGAGAGAATTGTTTGACATTCTGAGTGATCGATTATCACATGGGTTTCATTTGCCTGATTTATTGACAGGTTAGTTCCACAGTATAGGCACACTGCATAATTAATGATACGTGAAGGGAACAGAAAGTTAATTCTAAGTAATTTACAGACAGGTACAAACAAAGTTCGTAATTGCAATACAAATACAAAATCTTGAAAATGCTTTGGCCATTATTTATATTGGAAAAGGTTTTGGTTCAATTCCATACTCAATTAGGTATTCTTTTCAAATGTTTTAATTAATTTTTAAGGCTTGTTTGGGTAAATTTTGAGACTGGGTCTTTATAAGAAACTCACAATGCACTAGCATACAACATACGATACCGATACAACTGGTCAATTTGGTACTGAGGACCTGACTGATAGATAAAGTGAAAAAATTAATTCAACATTTCAACAAAGATAGCAAAAAGCTGATTTTAATCTAAGATTTGTGACTATGATTCTTGCTGGAAGGGGGACACTATGGTACCAATTTTTCTCAAAATTGGGATTGAACTTTGACCTACTTCTACATGTCTCAGAATCCCAAAAAAATTAGACATAGTGTTTACATGGCCAGATATTTTTATGAAGTTTTCTGAAAAGCCTTTTTAAAGCTTTCTTTGAGATTATAGATTGACAGTTGTACATGTACATGTTGTAATATGTAGATTAATCTGCAATTAGTTTATGGTGTTTCTAAAAGTACTTGTTATAACATAGCACAATGTCTGTAAGTGTAAGTAAGTAAATCTTTATTGCTATCGTATCCCATTTGAGATCTTGACATGAAATACAATAAAGTCAGATACATGTAATAAAAAAGAAAGAAAAAAACAAATAAAAGGAAATACTAATAATACTGTAAATAAATTAAGTAAATACATATCTCAAAATAAGAAATAGTAAATGAATAATTGTAATACAATGCATAATGTAAATAAATTTAAATTTGTGTGTTTTTGAGGCAGCTGGTACTGAAGTTATTTTTTGATTTTCTGCTCTCTAAGCATAAAGCAAGTATAAATGTGTTTTGAAACGTCTTTAATTATGTGATCGTTTTTATTATTCAATATGTTTATTAATGTCTCTCCATGCATTTTATGTTTAGTAAAAAGGCTGGTTCTTTCTTTATCATATAGCTGGCACGTGAAAAGGAAATGTTTCTCATCTTCAATTTCTCCAAGATCACAGACAGGGCATATTCTATCAGAGATGGAGATGTTTTTGTATCTGCCTGATTCAATCTGTAAACGGTGGGCACTTATTCTAAATTTAGTCATTGCAGCACGATATAGTGGATGTTTAATTATTTGGAGGCATTTCTCAAAAGAAAAATCAGTTTTTATTTTTCTGTATGTTCTCAATTTGTTTTTGTGATGCACGCCCTTATCATCATCAAACATGCATTCTTTACTTTTTTTCTGGAATTGCATTTTAAGTTTTTCTGTAATGTTTTCAATAACATTATTTCTGTATTTAATTTCTCCATCTTTCCAGATATTACTTTTCACACCAGATACCCAGTTTTGAGTGCCAGAGTCATGCATCTTTATACCTACATGTAGCTTGTATGCTTCATATACTAATGTATTTTCAGGCATTTCTTGAACCCTCATCCAATATTTGATCAATTGTTTTATACCCTGTATTGTAAGAGGGTACCTCCCTAATTCAATTAAACATGGCAAGTTTGAGGCTCTGCTGTTCACATTCAATAAAAACTTGCAGAATTTGGTATGGAGTTTTTCCATGAGTGTTGTCAAATTCCAGAGCTGTTTTGTGTGTGCAATAATATCACTATCTTTATGGTGATTTCATTCTCTTTTAGGTGTTAGTAAAACACGCCTTTTTGATGGTCAGGACAACCATCTGGTTCCAACGACTAACTCAGCAGTTCTTGAGAATGAAATTATGAAAGTCACTGGCAGGATGATTGGCCATGGAATTTTAAATGGTTTGCCCATTGTATATGGTATATCACCAGCGATAACTAGCTATATGATTAATGGTGATTGTGGTACAAATATATGCATCGATGATGTTCCAGACTTGGATGTTCGTGAAATCATAATTGCGGTATGCAACTTATTCTTTTTTTGTAAAACAAGATGAATTCCTTTTTTCAGCTTCGCTCTGAACGAAGTTGAGCGGAGCTTGTAGTATTACTGATTGCCGGTTGGCGGCGGCGTCGTCATCAACTTTACATTTTCAACTTCTTCTTAAAAACAAAATGTATAGCTGTGAAAATCTCTCAGATTTATTCATGTAAAAATCTTAAATTCTCAATTTTTGGTGAATATTTTTGTTATTTTTGGTAAAAACTGATATTTTCATCTACTTGTTAAAAACCGCAAGTCTGATTGTTTTGATAATATATATATATAGGTACCTCAGGTAGACCTCTCTCAGATTTGTTCATTTTGTGAAGATATATCGTTCTTCAGTTATCTGGTTTTGATAAAAAGTTATATTTTTCGACTTTTTGTTGAAAACAGCAAGTCAGACTGCTTTACTATACATATTGTTCATTTTCTAATGATATCTTCGGTTCTTAAATTGAAATGTTCATTGATAACAGCGGAGCTATCTCAGCCGACAGTTTGCTAGTTTTTGTGAAAAGTTTATAATGATATTATTATGAAAAAATATCTTGTTGTTACCCTTATTAGATGATTGATGAGGCTGACATGCCAACTAAAGTTATACCTGATGAATTAAGAGTGAGATGTCAACCACTGCTTGATCATACTTCTTTGCCGTTTATGTGTAAAAATAATATAGCATGGATTATTCACCGATTGCTTGTTCACCAGGTATGTATGTTGCCAGTTGTTAGTTGGTTTGTCAGTAAATCAGCGATGAATCATTGATCAGTTGTGTGTGTAAAGTATGGATTCAAGTATTATAGTGCCTCTATGTAGTTATTACTTTTGGTGAGTAAACAGTGCAAGTCATGCATTAAGGTAGCGAGACTATTATTTGTGTTGAAAATTACGATTTTCACATTTATTTATTAATTGATGAAATGCACTATAAACTTTCATGTGATAAAGTCAACATAACATAGAATGTCATGTAAGTTAGTTAAAATGTAGATTTTCTGAAGGGAAGCAAGGCAGCCTCAGTAGTGTTTTCCAAAATCAACAACACAGGTTTAATCTGTGTGCCTATAAGTTTCAAAGATAAACTCAAGACAAAGCAATGTTAGGATGTGTTATCAGTAGCTATCTGACACACAATTAGTGTTTCCAAACATTTGAGTGGTTTTTCTCCGCCCCTATTTGTTTCACAGATTAGTCATTTGCATATGAATGTGTCAGACACAAGGTCACACAGCCACTGAAAAAAATCATTGATTTTGGTGTTTTCATATGCCGAATTTATCCAATTATAGATATCCCATTCCTTTATTTTGTTGGTTTCCAATAGCCTTACACATTTGGATGTCCCTACACATGTTAAAACAGACCTTAATGGGAAAACAAATTGATTGTGCCGATAAACAAGCTTGAAAATCTTTGCTGTTACTTCATGGACGTTTTCTAGGAGTTTATGTTTTTCAAAATACAAGGTCTTTAACAAAAAATAACGTACACTTATTGTCGTCGGATTAACACCAAATTTTCACAGCTTTAAGGTGACAGTGAGAGGAACTTGAATGTGTCCAGACAAACTATTTCATCGATTATTTACCAACGAGTTGTGGTTTGAGTTGGGGGCAATGCGACTAAAACAATAATTGAAATTCAGCACACTATTTTTTAAAACTCGTTGCTTGAATAAAACTGACCAGACACATTCAATTTACCAGACTATTGAACAACTAGGAAAAGTGAAAAAGATACTTCTGATCGCCAGTATAAATGCGTAATTATTTTTTTTTACAGAAAAAGTAATTTTTCACCTTTGGTTGAGTAACGCTTCGTAGAATGCAGATACGGACATGCAAAATACACTTGTAAAAACCTTGAAGTCTGGCGATTCTAAAAATATATACTTTCCTGGGTCTATTTGTAGTCATTTAGTCACAATTAAAGGATGAAAACAAGTATGCAAATAATAGTCCCGCTACCTTAAGCGAGTATGATGATGGACAGAACTCAAATATACATGGACTAATAAGCAGATCTGACATTCTTTCTACTAAGTTCTGTATACAAACATTGGTGAAGAAATAAACTTGAAATAAAAAAATGCTACATAATATTCCTAATCTAATCAGCAATACGTTATGTTTTTAAGGTAATTGACAGCAGATTGGTTTCCATAAATCAACTAAAAGATGGAATGCAAGAAGTACAGTTGATTACATTTAAAAAAAAACAATTCATCAGCCTTAAAACTGGTATTTCCATCAATTTCTTGTAAAGTTGTAAATACAGATGATATTTTGGCCTTGATAAAGTATGAAGAAGAAGAACTAGAAATGAAGAAGATCTTTGAGAAGTTTTTAAGAGGTTTGTTCTTCAATTGTTGAATTTTTTACTCCCATGTGTGTTGTGTCTGTATGTATGTATGTATGTATGTGTGTGTGTGCATGTATGTGTGTCTGCTGTTCTACTAATATCTCAAGAACCATACACCGGTTTTTGATGAAACTTGGTATATAAATGCCCTGAAATTATGCACAGATTTTATTACTTTGGGGTGAAAATCCCTGCACATTAATTACATAATTTGCATGATAATTAACTAATTTTTAGCTCTCCCATGACTGTTCCACTGATATTTTGAGTACTGATCATCACATTTCAATGAATCTAGAATTATGCAGACACCAATTAGTTTTTGGTAAATATTTATGCATAATAATCATTTAATTTGCATAATTAATATATTTTCAACTTTCATACTAATTATTCCATCCCAATGCCACATGGTACAATGATGCTCTATACAGAAACCTGATTAGTTTTGGGCTCAAATCTGTTCATATTAATTCTCTAATTAGCAGAATAATTCATAATTTTTTGGTTCTCATCACATTTCAATAAAACTTGGTTACATTGTGCAGACCTTGTTAGTTTTACACTCAAATCATTTCATATTAATTTTCTGATGTGCATAATTAGTTTTTCAGCTTTTCCATCAACATCTCAAGTACAGGTAATTTCAAATTCATTTTTAATGTGCCTCTAATGCTCTCAGCATGTGAGTTTTTTCAAAGATTTCTTTGATTTCATGTACGGCATCATGCAGTTTGGGCCAAATAAAAGCCAAATAATATATATCAAAAATATATCCCAAACTTGATGGTTTGAAATTTTGGAGCTGATAGACATGACTTTCATATTGGTTGGGATGGCCATACAGATTCAAATGAGTGAAAAATAGATTTGTCATGTAACTTGCATGTAATAGTCTTTTTGTCGAACTGTTCACAACCCCATGTTTATTAATGTTGTAATTTACTGACATTGTGTGTATCCTTGTTTGTTGTTGCAGACAAGAATTGCGATTTGAAGCAACTTGTACGATTTTGGACAGGCTGGTCCATGCTACCATTGGATGATTCATTATATGTCAACTTCCATAAAGAACGATTTCCAAAGTCAGCAACATGTCTAAATACATTGACATTGCCAGTTACATCAGATTATGAGCAATTCAAATCGATTATGTTGTTGGCCATAAGAGAGACCAATTTTGGTTTAATTTAACTTAGTGTTGCAAAATTATTCGGGATATTCAATTGTTTTCTGTCAGTTACTATCAATTTCACTTACACATCATTTTTTGTGACTTGAATAAATAATATGGCTGATTAGTTACCATGTTAAAAGTTGTGTTAAATAAAATTGAGATAAATATATTTCACATGTCTTTGTTTTTGTTTGACTGTGTGTATACATACAAGCATGCCTGAAGCTATGAGACTCCTTTCACAGAAAGAAATTAAAAGTTATGTAATACAGAAAATAACAGTACTAGTGATTCTGTTTATAATAAAACATCTGTTAAAAAAAAACAAATAAAAACTTTAAAACTACCATACTAGTATATAAATATAAAAGGCATGAAGCTCCAAAAATGAAGAAATACAATACCAGTACTATTTGGGAAATACTGTTCCACTGGTCACGAGAAAAGAAAGACTGCTGAAACACCTAATTACAATACAAAGACCACATGCAAATGTGTTGAAGAGGTCATTATTATGACGATGTATCGTCAAGTGGGGCTAAATCCGAATAAACTTGATTAGTTTCTGGTTGAATTCAATGCATATAAATTAACTGAATTTAATTGTCTTCACTTTTCACAGATTTCAATGAAACTTGGTATATAGATGTTTTGGGATAATAGTGTTAATTAGTTTTTGTTTAAAACCCATGTATAATAATGACCATTTTTTTTAATATACTATTAAATAGATTTCAATGAAGCTTGGTACATGGATTTAATGGGATAATGCACAGACCTGATTAGTTTTGGGTTGAAATACATGAATATAAACCTAATTGGCATATAAATTAGCCAGTATTAAAATTAATTTTTTAACCAACCACTCGTCAGATTCAATGAAACTTGATACATGTAGAAGCTTAAGGATAAGCCATATAAATGTTCAGTTTAGGGTTAAATTTTGTCCTTACTAATTACCTAATTTGCTTAAATTAACCAATTTAGTGGTGCTCCAAATATTTCGAGTACCTTTCATCAAATTTTATTAAAACTAGGTACATAGATGCTTTTAGTTAATCCACAGATCTGATTGAAACCATGAATATTAATAATTATTTACCTGTTATTAGTTTCCTGTTTGTTTCTTAATATGTACAACTGTAATGTACTGTTGTAGATAGGGACATGCAAACAGTGCTATTATTCTGACAAGATATATAACCAAAATATTAAGTCATCATATATGGTCATTTTTTCATTAAATATTCATAATTGTTAAACCATGGTAATTGGCAGCCGTTTTCTCTATGAGAAGCACATAAATAATGGGCAAAGACAAATTTTTGGTAAAAATAAATATATTTCAATGATTTCATGCAATAAACACAATGCTTTATGTGTTATGAAAATGTGTTTCTAATATAGTAATAAATACAGTAATCTTTATTCATGCCTCCCAATACCTTCAAAGCTACCTTTGATTTTATATGCACATGAGAAGCACCAAATGCAAAGTATAGAAACCCTAAGGTTGAAAATATTTCCAACAGAAGTTCACTACAGAATGGTGAGCAAATGGTTCTTCACTCTCAAATATATATCTTTTCCATAACAGTCACTGACATCAGTTGGATCAAAATTGTCAGTTAGATCATTAATTTGTTCTTCTGTAAGTGGCAGGTCTATTTCCGGTATTGCAACATCTCCCTCATCAAATGTATTTGGCCCTGGTTCGTTTCGATCTACTCCATACATGCATCCATCAGCATCGTGATCAATATTCCAAAATGAAGAAACGCCAGTCTGCTGAGAGTTAGCTGATGACACCATACCTGCAGACCACATCTGATTTGGAGAAAGATTATGTTCAGTACGTAAAGCATGACAGTTCCAACCAGCTGCCCATTCACTCAACATGTTGTTAATTCTGGGTAAATAAACATAGTGTAGAGCATAGACATCAATCTGGGAAGCTGGATCCAAGTCATGGGTTCCTTCCATATCATAAAATAACCAATAAAATGTGTGTACAACATGGGTAAATACGTCCCGTCATAATCTCTCAATTCTTTGGTTGTGTACACTACGGCCAGCAATGTGGCTACCTCTACCAACACCTCTCTCTCTTACCATCATTCGTGCAACTTCAACATTTTCCAGACCTTTGTCTGATCGAACATGTGATGGCATTCCATACTTGTCAATCGATTCTCTGAAAAGATTAGCAACAGTTTCTGCTCTATTGTTGGAAGCACAGCTTAAATAGGTTATCATCCTTGAATACCCATCAATGCCACCATGAATGACTAACCTCCATCGAATAAGTGCATAGTCGCCATCAATATGCCACAGCGCATTAGGCCCAGGCACAGAATATTGTCTTCTACAAATTACAGTCATTCGTCTAAGTGCAACATTAACTGGACTGACTGTAACCATGGCATGTCTGATCCTTTCCCTCTGTATATGTAGCCCTCTGCTTTTGAGAACACCTTTCAGCATAACCAGTCCAGAGTTTGAATAATCGTGCACCAGTTCTTCCATTACATCCTCTAACTCAGCATCTGTAATGTTACTGTATTTCAACTGACATATGCCAAACTCTTGACATCTTCGCCACAGCGTGGTACGACTACAAAGCAACATTTTTGAAATTGTACTCAGGGAAAAACCAATTCCAAACAAGCTTTCTATCTGGGCTTTATCAATATCTAGCCTTGGTCTTCCCCTGTCTCTTTGGTTTGAACTTTCATCCAAAACTACATTAACTGGACCAATTGCATTTTGATTGGCATATGTCATCTTCTGAAAACTATTTTCCCAGAATTCTACAAAATACAGCAAGCTTCTAGATAAGGTTTCCCATGATGGTAATATATCAGGACTAGATTCAATGGGTAGTCGTTGAATTATTAGATCACAAGTCTCCAGCATGCAATACAACCTATTTAGAATAAAAAATTGAAAACACAATATTTCATTGACAATTGATCTGCTTATAAATGCATAACATACATGTATGTAATCCAGTGATAATTAGTGTATTATTTAATATAAGTTATGTGATATAAGGATCTGTGCTCTAAACATCTATTGCGATCATTAGAATTGAAGCAAGTCTACTGTGTTTACAATACAACTCACTGTACCAAGATTGATATCAGTTTGACATACAAACCAAACATGTAGGGAATAGTTCTGACATAATTATTTTGGTTAGTTGATACAACAAAAAAACACATTGTGGTTCCTATGAAACACTTTTCAAAAATATAATTGAACTCTGGTGATCTTGCCCTTTATCATAGTTTGTTTCAATATGAATATGCATTTTCATAATTAATTTTGAATACAAACAAGTTTTAGGATTGAAACAGCAGTGGGGAATCAGTCTACAAAATCATGTTGATTGATGTAAATATCTTACAAAAACATTGGTGTCTGATTTAATTAATTATTTTAAGAGACATCATTTCTAGCTTTATTCAAAGTAATTCAAATGCCTCATCTGAGTCTCAGAAAAAAGTGCTGCATTTAGACATGAATAGATTTGTAAAACATGCAAGATAACAGAAAGTCTTAGCTGGCTTTCGCTCAAGTATTTTGTACAAGCGTCTGTCAAAAATTCACTGAGACAAATATGAACTGCCTTATTATATTTATTATGTGACTACTGTATTATTTGAAAAGTAAAAAAAAAAAACCTACAGGAATAACTATCATGTTGCAAGCTCTGCTTTGTATGCAAATCAACTATAATAGTTATAGTGATTGGATTACTAGTACATAGAAAGTATATGGTTAATCAGAGTTGACATCGTATATGACAATGGACAGATGTTGAATTGCCAAGGAATGGTGTCCAGTGGAGAGAAAAGTCAACAGTACTGTCGCCTCCTGAGAATCTATATCTTCAAACACTGCAATTTTTGTTTATGAAGTGCGTTCTTAAATCAGTATTATAAAAGCTCTATCATTCTGTTCTAATAGCTGAAACAAATTCCTGTGAATTTTGATTTTCAAAATGTATATACTATATTTATATACAAAAAAATGTTTTGTTGAATGAACTGTAACAGAATATATATATTTTTGAGTACAATTTTCTTTTCAAGATGTGGATGCAACGTTCTGCTTTTTATGTGTTTTTATGTATTGTTTTTGTTTTGATAACTTTGGACTAAACAGATTTTTTGTTGGCTTCAGATCTTGATCAAAATTTTGGCACCCAATTCATAGGAGTGGTTATATCGATTATCTGACATCTTGTTTCTGTTAAAATTTTACTGGTAGATTTTCAAATGTGTATCACTATGGCATTGAAACTTAGTCTAGTATTCCATGAGATTTGGGAGATACATTACCAATGATATTATTACAAGATAAATGATTTGCTTCATTGAGCACATACAACAATGCATATCTCCTACTTGGAACACTGACCTTTGACCTTTGGTAAAATCTGATGATATTTAATTTGTTGTGATCAGCAGAAACAAAGCGACTGTAGTTCCACTTTAATGGATCATATATAGAGAATAACAATTAGCTAATTAAAAACACTGAAATCCTTGAAATGTGATTTGTAATGAAAACGCATAATGATAATGCATGAAACCATCAGCGACAATATTCAAAAAAAAGTTTTTTTTCAAAAATAATTTATTTGGTCTTTAAACCAGCCTATGTGTTGGAATTTTAGGAGGTGACTAGATGGAAAAGTCAAAATTCTCAACAAGGACCAATCAGATTTGCAGATCAAGGATGTAATATGGAAAATATGATGATTAAATGTCACTGCAAGATGCATGTGATAACAAAAGTCATCCAATAATTATTCACTGGACCTTTAGTTTAGATATAAACAGCTTTTATTATATAATAGGCATCTATTATCTAAATTGAGTCTGTAAGTTCATGGCTAAGTTGTTTTATAAACCTTTGTGAATCATTGTCATCTTTAGTCACCATCTGGAAAATAGATCTGTCTTTTTCTTCCAATAACTGGATTAGTCATACTTTACATCGTACACACATAAATGATATTAGTGTAAGAGTTCTGCACGGTACTGTATCCAAGTGAGGGTACGATAATATACTGTTATTATTACATGAACATCTTCTCTACCTTGAAATTTGCTGGAGTTTATGCAGCTCTCTTGGTCGTGTTATACGTTGCAACCTTGAAGTATGGTTTTCAACCACCATTGCATCTACTTCTCCTTCATGCGAGTTCATTAACCTCAATGTTTCGGCGACAATGGACGACATTTCGTCAAGCAGTCTTTCATCTGCCATGATATTGAAATCGATCGTTTTGATAAAAAGTAGTTTTCCCCGATCTCTTCATTATACTTCCGGGTTAAAGATTGAGACACCTTAACTTTGTGCGCAATATTTAGCTCCCTAGAAAATTTCTATCGCTATCGAATTTTTGTTATCGCTATCGATTTTTGTTAGCGCTCTCGATTTTTTCAGCACTATCGAATCCAAGTTTAGCTGGCGCTATATTATTAACGTTACCAATGGAACTTAGCATGTTCGATAATTTTAACTCATACCAATGAAAATTTAGCGTTGTCGAATACAAATTCAGCATACCCAAATGAGTTTTAACGTGCACGAAATAAAAATAGCGTCCTCGATTTAATCTAGCCATTTTTGAAACACTTGGACGACCATACGCCCTTAAAGCTATGATGTGATGTTGGAGGACAAAATCTATTGGTTTAATCTTGAAATTGTTAGGCTCGTCTGTGTAGGAACGCTGATTGCCGCGCCCAATCAAATTATTCAACTTAACTTAGGCCAAATAGTACAAAAGTACAAAAACGCCGTGCATGTTGAGTTTTGCATAAAAGACGGTCGATACAAGTGTCGGGTGGATTAATCGCAATGTGACACTAGCCATGTTGTTGCACACATTGTCATCAGAATAATTGTGTTATGCGAGTGATGCCCACTTCTGTCACCCTGCAATGGGGAGTTATAATACGTATTACTGACACGGGTGAATGTCGTAATTATTTGTTTTAGTCAGATAATAGTCACTGGATTTTGGACTGCCTCTATCCACATTTACTGCAAAAGTCGGTAAAAAAAGTTCGATCATGATAATTGATTGTACTAGATTGAGCCAAGTGACTCGATTACACAGTTAAAGCAGTTCGCATCACTGTTAAGCACCGAAGACGACCGCAAAGCAATACTAATTTATATTATAAGCATAACAGGCTGGTATTAAGGCTTACTAGATTAACACAGACAGGATATCTTGATTTTGGAGGTAGCAGAACATGAGTGGACAATTCCAGAAATGGTGGGACTCTGAACTGTTTTTTTCCCATGTCAACCTTGACATTGCACACAAAAGATTTTTAGGTTGACTCATACATTATGTAGATCGAGGAATAAACAAATGTAGATTCAGAAATTGATTTTTATTTTGTAATGCGTATAGTTAACTTATTTATAACATCCAATCAAATGCAACATAAATTATATTAATTGTGACTAACAATTGATTGAGACACAAAACAATACGCCATACATAAGTATTATTAAATCTTTCTTGCAGTATACCATATTTAGAAAAACAACAAGAAATGACATATGAATTCAAGACACTAGAATAGCTTCGGCGTATAAGTTTAGAGAACATAACATGATAACTTAAAATACAGATATGTGTAAGATGATAAAATTACTACAATGATCCTGTTGTTACTTATACAAAGACGAGTATAGTGCAAAAAGGGCTTGTTTCGCGTCAAATTTCAATGACATGTTGTGTGTTCCTTCCTAGAGTCGCAGTAACCTCTCTTACCCGGAGTAGGACACGTTTTATGTGATTGTTAGTTCTGGAAATGGTTGATGTGGTAATTGAGTGATCACATTTTTTTTTCAGGCGGATCACGTGATTTGTACCGATCACTATTTCAAAATTGTGTGGATCAGAAGGAAACTCAAGAGTGTTGATTGCGTCGATCGAATTTCGTTTTTGGTTGGTGATAGATATCAATATCCTGGCGATGTTTTTGCACTTTCAAACCATAGACCATCATCAATAGCTGATACGCGTCAGAGATATTCGCATAGTAATATTAATTATTGTTTTGTTGAAAGTGTTAAAATTAATTGTAGCTGGTCCCATGACACTATCGATTAAAGTAAACTAACTCAGTTGCAGCATGGAGCCATTAAACATGGTATTTCCACTATTCACATTTACCTTTATATTATCATAGCTCATATCAAAACATGTATCTAAAATGAAAACAGAGTTAAAAAGAGATTCTTTGGTGAAAATAGACTGTGGCATTTTTGTTTATAATTGTCTGATAGAACACTTCTGACATAGACTTATACGTCACAAATATGAACAGAGAGTAAGAACGATGTCAATGGCAAAAAAAGCAGTTGACCTTTTCCCAGTTCACTCAAACGTTCCATTCTGCCGTGTGAGGGCGTTGCAAATATGTCAATCACGCTTCTCGAACTTATATCGGGAATTTGCGCATCGTGGGCACAAAAATCAATATGGCGACTACCGCGATGTGAGTGCATTAACAGAATCGCAACTCTATCACTTAAACTCGTTCATTTGACACATTTTTCTGACATTTGTCAAAATAATGTCATTATTTGAAAAATGAAAAAAATTCACAAAATATGGGGGAAATATGACAAAGAATGTCGTGATTTCACATCCCTAAGAAGGGGGCAAGGGGGTAGCTAGTACAGTTTTACGGGAAATAAAAAGGGCTTTTTAGAATTTACAAGGAAGAAAAGACGTTTTTCTACAGTTTACAGTGAAAATTGAATTTTGCGGTAAATTGTGTCACTTCTAGTCGTTTTACATTTTTGAAAATGTAATTTCCCTGGGTTATTTTTTACGACTTTTTTTATTTGGATGTAAATTCTTGTACGTACCGGGGAAAATGACACATTTTTACAGTGTACGAAAAAATATATTTGTTTGATTACGTTGTACGTCTAACCTGTGATTACAGAATTACGAAATTTATTTTTTTCAATTTACGTTGTACGAACAAAAAAATATTGCAATTACGTTGAACGAAAATAACCTATGACCCCCCCCCCCTCAAGAAGACGCGTAGTGTTAAGGGGCATTGATATTCCAGTCAAAGTAGATTACAAATGTTACCGCTCTTCAATTCACGTGGATGATGACAGTTATTGGCGGATTACGAAATGTAGCAAAGTCACAGCATTTACTTTGATCGATACTCGTTTACTATCTATTGGTCTCCGAGTAGGTGCGAGAATTTGTACGCAAATACACGAAAACTATAAAACAGTGATGTCTATTTCTGAGAAAAATACGAAAACAAGCAAATTTTCACTTGTTGGGTGAAAACAATAAAAATCAAGCGAAGAAATTAGATAATTCATTGTTAATTACTTTTTGGCTAAGAATTTGATTATGAATACTCAGTGTGGAATGATACAGATTTGTTAAATATGTTTCTCTATATCGTGTCCCGTACGTTCTGATGAATGGCCGAAAGTCAGTGTATACAACGATCGTATTTTCACGAGCGAGACGAGTGAAAATACAGAATGGAAAATACACCGCGTCACTCATGAAAATAACTTCAATACCCCCCCCCCCCATATACACACACACACACACATACTTGTATTGCAAAATGTTCCGAGGACTTCATTGGATTAACTTTTAATATAGTTGAATTAACTTTTAATATAGTTGCGATATGAACTCGATTAAAACGCGTTCCTATATAGGGTTGCGTTTTAATTGGAGTTTAATTAAACTCAATTACAATGCAATACAATGGAGAATTGCATTTTAATTAGGTTTAATTAAACAAGAGTTGAATATCCCGTGACTGAACATAGAAATGTTTGCGAAGCTTAGGTTTAGTATCGGGGTAAGGTATGGTACAATTATATTAATATTAATATAACGTGAACCATACCTTCCCCCGATACTAAACCTAAGCTACGCAAAACGTATTAATAATCGAATTAACTATTAATATAAATTATGTTTTCCGAGGACTATGAAAAAGGTCCTCGGAAGGTGTGTATGTCCTCGGAAGTAGCTATATATATGTATTTTTGTCCTCGCAACATATAGCAATCCAAGTACACACACACACACACACACACACACACACACACACACACACACACACACACACACACACACACACACACACACACACACACAAATGCCAGGACGAAGCCATGAAGTTCTGCTATTAATAATATGTTCAGACGCGCCCGCCCACAGTGTCAACGGTAATTATACCGACTGATAAAGGCAGTAAACAGAAAAAAAATCAATAGCTTTTCAAAATCAAAACACAATAATTCATCGCAATTGCGTGATACATGGTGACCATAGTTAAGACTAATTTAACATCGGCACCAAAGACTATAATTGCATCCACAGGTTTGGATCATGTGATTTGTATATCGATCATTAAATAATATACTAATTTGCATATCGCAGTTTCCGATGTTGTATAATATTCATTAAGAAGTATTTTCAGCGCACACCCCGTCGAATATTACACAAATACTAAAGAATTTGCACATCGACAGTGAAAATACCGAGTATATTTTCAAAAGTGCAATAAAGCAAACTGCAGTACTTATGAAATAATAAACATAGTAAGTCGTATTAACGGAAATTATTATACATCTGTCACCGTAACGCCATAAGTTGCAGCGTGCCGTAATTTTGCGGTATTTTACGGGGTATTTTCATACTACCATATTTGGAAATGCGAATTCCAAATATGGAATGATTACGCGCGTAAGCGTCCTCGAATAATAAAAACAAACATGGCTGCCACCAGGATTTGACCGGACTCCATACAAAGAAGTTCGGTGATTCTGTTCAAAACTTTTTGGATTTCGGCATTTCCATGATGTATCCTTGAAGGGAAAAGATGTATAATAATAAGGTTATTACTCAGACAGTACACTGTCGCATCGACCTCCGCTACGCGTCGGTCGATACTGCAGCTGTACTGTCTTCGTGCATACTTTGAGGTATCTTCGTAATAACCTTATATTAATGTGAAATATTTTCAGTTAGCAATTAAATGCCTGCAAATTAGCTAGGTAGTTTTGAACTTATTTTGAGTATGTTGCCCTGAAGAGAGAATGTTTGAGGCAATATACAATTCATGTGTGATCTTCTAAAAATCCAGGAAACCTTTTTTAAAAGATGGTTCAAACAACAATAATGACTCGTTCTATTTTATTAAAAAAATGTTTATTCAGTTGCAGTGGTTGGTTGCAATATATGCAACAACCGCCCTAACTACAATTCTGTTATCGGATTGAGTGTTATCTAAGTTTGTCAGTTTGAGTGTGTGCATCCCAGGACGCACACCCATAGTTGTTATGGTAACCAGACCACATTGTTTATTCAATGCATTGATGTCTCTCTTTATAATTACTGGTGGTTGGTTGTCTATCTGAGCAATTGCCGTGCAAGACGCACAATTTGCTGTGATACCGACAGAAAAATTTGAGTTCTTGTGATGATTGATATGAAAAGGGAAACTGAATGATGCATTCACGTGTCTACATTCCCAGTAGCCCTTTACGTCAGCTCGGTCAAAGCCTGATGTGTCCATTTCATTGTATTTACATCCGTCATTCCACTCAGGTTTGATGTTATGATCGTCACCATACTTTTCACGGGAAAATCTCGATTTTACGGTCGTCCAACACTGGGAATGTTCAAACCCTAAGGAATCCAAAATTGGAGCCACGGACAATATGTCAATTGTAGTATTTGATTTGGTATGTGAGCTAGTTACAACTTTCTGTAATGTTTCCAAAATTAGATAACTTGTGAATATACCAATCATTTCGTGAGATTTTTTATTGGGGTGTTTACGTGTGTCATTTTGATTCCATAGATCATCAGCTTTACCATTCAATATCATTGGACATACTGCAATACGCTGACTTATTGATGGGATATCGTAGTGTTTACTGAGGGGAACACTCCCAGCAGTCTCAGCGCTCGCACAGCTTCGGTCAACAATCATTCTACCACTCACGAAATTGATGTAAATTAATTGGGGGTTTTGAGGTAAAGAATATATAAATCGTGTCAATGCTTCCTGTCCAACTGGAGATTCGTCATTAATTGCAAACTCCCAAAGAAATAGATCAATGTCATTACCATCTATAAAAGTGTCGAAACATAGTAAACACTCTATACTGGTCAGTGCACCCACTGCTCCGTTAATGACCTCGACATCGATTCCGATGAGCCTCTGTAATGAATCTGCTATTGTATATGCGTAAACATCGCGCCAACGTGAAAGACCCCCTCCAGCTGATATCGATCCCCCAATAACACCAATTTTCAACGTTCTACCCGTAGTCAGTACGTTTTCAATTAATGCAACAAATCTGTCCATAGAAGTGTTGTGTGAAAGTGACTTTCTCAGCATGTCATCTGAAATTCGCAATGATTTCTTTTTAGCTTCAAGTACCAATCGTTCCTCGGAAAAGCGACCACTATGTTGGAGCAATTCTCGAATTCGTGTTTTGTCATATGATAAATGGTCGTGCGTTTTATGTCCTACTTGAACGTTGTTATTATTTTTTTTATTATGGCCAAAATAATCGGCACTCGTATTTCTATTCCTTGTCAACATTTGTGTCCTCGCCAATTTGAAGTGATAATACGGCATCAATGAATAAATTATGATACTGGCGCTTGCACATATCAAAAGCGTTAACCGAATCCTGCGGTTCATGTCTGCAAATTGAAGGAGAATTTCGATTATCAGTAATGACTATAATAAACGATCGTAACAAACAGTTGACATACGAATGACGTGCATAGGACAACTTCAGTGTGCATATAGAAACAATGTTTTGTTCGATGTACTGGTAATATTATCATTTTGTTTTAGCTCGGTGGCATAACACAGAGGTGGCGGCACGATATGTTGCATGGTGGGGGGGTGGTCTGCTCACCAACCTTACAAGGGTGTCCAGGGCATATTCCTGCTTAACAATTTTGAAATCTAGACCCCCTGAAATGATCTTTGTTGCATTTTGAGAGGCAAATTTTGCTGACACAAAGAGTTTCAGCTTGATTTTGGAAGGGCGACGCCCCCTCAACCTTTTTTTTTCGAGGAGGCTGTCCCCCTGTGCCGCCACCACAGTAGCACGGATACTAGCAATTATTGGCCCATTGCAATTGCTATCAGTATTTCTAAATTATGTGAAGTTATCCTTTTGACTAGATGTGATAAGTATTTGGAAACTAGTGTTCAACAATTTGGGTTTAAAGAATGTCACTCAACTGAAATATGTATGTTTATTTTAAAAGAAATTATTAATTTCTATAAATGTCATAACAGCCCAATTTTTATGTGATTTTTAGATGCGTCAAAAACCTTTGATAGGGTTAATCATTGCTCAAAAGCTTCTTAATATGATAATGTCTATTTCTATAGTTACAGTATTGGTGTTCTGGTACAGAAATCAATCATTTTCTGTCAATGGGGTCCACTACGTTTGCACTATTTCATGTTTTGAACGGCGTCAGACAAGGTGATATTGTGTTGCCCCGTTTATTCAATATGTATATGGATGGCTTGAACGATCGCTTAGTAAATCGACAAGTTGTTTGTTATTTGGACGGTCAGTGTATGAACCATCTAGAATAAGCAGACGACATTGTGATGATCTGTCCTTTAGTTGAAGGGCTCAACTTTCTGGTTGATGAATGTTGCATGTATGCAACTACCCATCGCGTTATTTTCAAACCTAAAAAGTCAGTTTGTATTTCTGTATTTCCACCACAATTTAGAATTCATCGTCTTTCTAAGTATTTTAAATGGATCTGTAGTAGAATGTGTAGAGTGGCACTCATATTTGGATGTTGTCGTAAACAATCGCAATGAAGACTCTGATGATATTAATTCACAGATAAAATGTTTTTACGCCAGGGCGGACAGTCTTATTCGCAAATTTGCCCACAGCTCATCATCTGTCAAACTGAAATGTTATGTGAAATTATCTAATCTCATTTGTAGTCTGCTCATACCAAATGACAATATAATAGTGTTTGTGTGGTATACAATTATGCACTCAAAATCTTGGTCACGATTCCAGTGTGACTCAAACCTACTTTTATAATTAAATGAGGCGAAGAGAAGAAAGACAATGGCTAACCTTTACCTAAGAACTATGACTAGTAGAAAAACGTTGGTTGTAACTATATTAAGCACAAATGTGATGATATTTAGCAGAAACTTGCATAGTTGATTGGGGAATGTTTTTTTAAATCATGTTTGTATCTGTACTTATTTATTCACTGCGTTGACGATGTACTTGCTTTAATTTTAAATTGTATCAGCTGGCTCTCGAATGATAATAATAATAATATCAGAATATTGTTTTAGTTGGTTATATTCCATAATATATCGGAATTTGACTAATTTACTAACGCTTCATTAACATTGGACACCCCTTTACTCGGTATAACTTACCTGATTCTTTTGCAGATATATGTGTTTAAAAAACATGTTAAAGAAAATACTTCATTTCAATTTAAATTATACAATTTAGATTAGAAACAATATATATGATAGGGTACTAGTAGGTTATCATACGAACGCATATCTGATAACACATTTGAACACCATTTGAAAACCGTTTGAGAAACACAATATTTTATTGAGTTAAAACAACACGAGTTGATTATGTTAATCCCCATAAATATGCGACAAAAAAGCCACCTACAAAATAAATACACATTATACGCAATGAGCACGTACCAACGCCATGTACAACCATGTATATAAGTATATTACAGAATTTAGTCTACTCGCGAACTAAGTGGTTAATAAAGTTTATTAAACAGGCTGGTATTCGGTGAATAATGAGGTGAGGACAGAGCGGGGTTCATGTTAATACACTCCACGCACACTACAAATTAACAGTTATTGCGTCGGTGACATTTCGTGACGTTCTAGGTATAGATTTGGTGACAATCTCGGACAAGAAAAGACGAGATATTTGTACTCCTCAGAATAAACCAAGTTTACATCAAACGCATGCCTTCTGAGATCAACTATGACATTTCTACAAGAAATATCTGCAAAACAACTTTACACTAAATATTGTCTTTAGACTTGTCTTTACTCATATGAATATTTATAACCATAGACTTGTCAAGCGGAATGTTTCTGTAAAATGTAGAAGGTTTTACCTGGTAAATTGAGAATGTCTTACTTTCATTTACAGTTGACAGCAAATTATCATATGTGAACTATACTTTTGTAGTTATGTCAATATCATTCGAGGGTAAAATTGAAAAAAAGCTTCTTTAACTAAATTTGATTTAAACACTGATCGGAGTGTTTGCTGAAGCAAACCAGTTGGTGTGTTGGGTGTCGCAACAAGAAACAAGTTGCACCCGTACATTTAATCTATTCGAACATGCAAGGTCGCCAGACATGTCTCGATTAACACAGAAAGGAAATATCTTTCTCAACAAAAGTGAAAACTGAAGAAGACCTAAATAAGGATAGTTCATTTATTTTCTCAGTAGTTAAATTCTTTCCTTCATTCATAACCACAATGACATTTAGAATAATAGGATGGTGCGACCTAATATAAATTGCCGCTTTAACCACTGTATTGGATGGCGGCTTGTGACACAACGAATCGCGATATGTGACACGTTGCAATCAGACAAAAAAAAAACATATTAATTCAATCGAATATAATTGATTTTTTTTTTGTAAAAATGTTGTGAAAATAATATTACTTTCGCATATACGTAAATATTGTATATATGTGTTATATGACCTTTTTAAGGACACGGTCATACAAAATATGGCAACGAACGCTAACAGTCGAGATATTTCGAATTTATATTTATATTTATAATAAAAATATTTAGATACTGTATTCTGCGTAATTTATTGATAAAATTATAATATGCATCATAATGGTTATTTCACACAAGTAATAAATCTGGAACAATGATACTCACCTGCAACTTTGTTAGGACAATATATTTGACGTACGTTGTATGCGGTGAGCTGAAGAGAAAATTCACTTGCCTGTAAACTAGCATGTTGTTCGGCTTAACTCGAGCAGATGTCGTACCCCCCTAGCGAGGAGTTAAATATGTACATACATTACAGCCAAATCGTATACATACAGTACTCATTCCGCCCAACCTCCCGCTTTTATCGCTTTTTTTCCGACCGCTTATCGCTTAATTTCCGACCGCTCGCTGCTTTCCGACCGGAAACCGACCGCTTTTTTTCCGCTCGCTCGCGTTCGCTTTTGTTCGCTCGCTCGCTTGCTTTTGTTCGCTCGCTCGCTCGCTCCTGCTATGGCTGGCTTCAGAAACATCGTCCGCTTGCCAACCGACCGCTGGAGTAACAATGATCGTACATTGTATGTATAAACTTAAGTTTTTATTCGTAATAAATTTAGGTTTTAATGACGATTCAAAACACAACGCCTATTGCTTCTCTGTTTTGGAACAAAGACGCCTTCAAATCACTTGACACATTGTAACGTTTGCTACGCAAGTCGAACTGTGACCTGTATTTACATATTTACGTCCTAGTGTGTGTAGTTCAAGCAGCTATATAACTGGTCAATCGCGATATGTATTGAGTACTAGTATTTGTGTGTTGTGTGTATGTTTCTGTGTGTGATTTTGACTAAATTTATTCCGAGCGGCGCTCAAAATAATTTGACACTTTATTTGCGAACGCAACTCACACTATGACCCTTACTCAATTTGCATAAGTAATACGAATGCTGTAGTTCAGAAAAACTATTGGTTAACTTTTGTTCGTGTCTGGGTGCGCAAAACAAAACTGCACATATAATTATCGCATAGCTGAATTCTACAAATCAATTGAACTTAAACTACTAGTATAATGACTGTGACGATTAATCGCCTGTCTGAGTACATGCGGCGACGAATTATTGGATTGGCAGCAGCCGGACGAAAAATGAAAAAGATCTCGGAACAGTTAATTTGTTGAGGAAAACAAAACAAGCGCAGCCAGTGATACATTTTGAAAACAAAAAAATACAAAATAAACGCAATCAGAGGCGCCGACCACGCGCGTTGGAAATAAATAAAACGTGTTGTGACAGTCTCACCAAACTCTTTCACTCGCGCAATATAATTATGTTATTTCCCAAAGCACTTATATTTAATACATTGACGACACCGCAAGATAAATGTAAATCAGACTTGTAATTACTAGTAACTCTACTCGAACGCAATGTTGATCACTGTAAAAGTGGATAAATTCGAACCGTCATCAAATTCAAAATTCAAGCGATCTCGTTGAATGTCAAAAATAAACTCGATGTTTAGAAAGACAAAAACACCAACATATTAGAGTGCAAAAAAAGTTAGCAGCAAAGAACGAGAAGTGCATGTGGGAAAGCGATGAGTGAACTCGAGGAAAATTATGCTGATGTGAGAACAAGCCATGTACCCGCGGAGTACTCGCTAAAACATCGAGAAAATGTGCCATTTCAAAGGGCACCCTTACAAATAATGTCTGCGATTGTGTGAACATGATAACGTGCAAACAAGGAACAGATCTCGTGGTCCACCAAGGAAACTTAGCGATGACGCAGTTTTAGATGTATACGGCTGTTGAAAACAGAGACTCCTTCGATCTCATATAAGCAGGTTCACGTTGATGTATCATTTTCAACTATTACCAACAACGCTATGATAATAAAGACATTGTGAAATTCTTTTGTTTTTGTAATATTCGTGTGTAATCAGTAATTATGAAAAAAAATTATGGGTACATATGGAATACATTTCGTTATGAAATATTCCTAATATCAATTTCTAAATTATCTTGTCAAAATCAGTTTTTTTTCCAGGGTTTTTCCCCCAAAACGAAAGAATTTCATAATGTCGGGACCGAGAAGTTTTTTTTATTATTTATTGGGAACGGAAAGTCTTTATCGTAGTGCTTCGCCTCGGTTGACAATGAGCTCTTCGGGTTGCTAAAACTGTTTGTCCACCTTTGTTGGGGTGAACATTTGTATTATTATACTGAATAAATCTTAGAACAGAATTGGTGGCACTCAATCATGGCAATCTTCCAGGTCATCGTTAGAAAGATTTTCGGAGGCAAATTTAATCTTGAAGGATTGCAGGAAATTGACCCTTACCGATTCATATTTATGAATTAATCGGGATTCAGGTACCATAGTGTTTGTAACAGAAAAAAAAAACGCTTTCGCGTGGGATTTTTCATGCAAACATTGTGAATGGTTCCCCGACACTGATTCCTTTTTAACTTTCAATTGTTCTAAGTCGCGGCAAACCCTGCTCATGACCGGAGACGTCGTCGAGACGCAGGTGCGATTCCTCTTAGCAACGCGTTCTATTTATTTCCAAAGCGTGTGGTCGGCGCCTTTGATTGCGTTTATTTTGTTTTTTTATTCACGTAATCTATCACTGGCAGCGTTTGTTTTGTCGCGTCTCACAACTTAATGTCCAAGCTGACTTTGTTTTGGCTGTAAGTGAACTACGTACAGCTCATGAAAGTATTTCGCCCAGAGTTCGCAAAAAACGGAATACTCTGCAAAATTTGAATCTTTTATTTTATAACGAGACATTGGGCGCAAAAATAAAAACCATAATTGTAATTCAACAAGTTTATGTAACGTGTTAGTCCGCTTGCCAGCCGCCTAGTTAAAAAACGCGATCTCCATTGATGTCGGCTTCGACAACTTCGGACAAGTAAGGTGGGCGCTGGCTGACATTGCATTTGCAAGTATTGTATTTGTTTGACAAATTGTACACTACTGTCATTCTATAACAATCGATTGGTCGTTTTTTTCACAGTCTTACTATTCCTGCAGATATTCTTCAATTGTTATAGGTGCCATAGATTTACATAACTACAACTTGACCCGTGTTAAACCCAAACCATGCGTGCATGACAACCGTCACCCTACACACGGTTACCGTACTCTACAGTAGACAATTTTCGCTCTCCACCAAAAATTGAATGGTTTTATTTCATATTAGTTGTGTCTGTGTCAGTGTCGTATTTGATTTCACATCTTTGGTTCGATCTTGTTTATGGTGGACATTATTACTACGCTTATGTATTATTACCAATTTTATATGGCCGTGTGATCCACCGTATTTTTTCAACGGTCGTTCTATAAATTTTTGATTAACATCATAAAAACAAAAATGACACACTTGTACATGAAACAGTAGGTAATGAACTGTAAATGCGGGCGGTTGCGCTGTCAGGCGAGCGATTGCGCGAGCGAGCGATTGCGCGAGCGGATACTTCCGGATTTGCGCGGTCGAAAAAAAAGCGGAAATTGCGCGGTCGAATTGAACAAAGCGAGCGAAAAAAAAGCGATCGAAATCCGGAAGCGGGCGGGAGGTTGGGCGAAATGTGTACTGTATGACGGGTTTACGTAAAGCGTGGTTTCCATTTGGCAATGAATATAAAATTGGTATTTTAATCCGTACATGTTTATGTTGAGACTTACATGTTCGCTGGCCGATTTAGATGCTAGCAAAATAACCCAGGGTTTGCCGTTGAAACTGACATTGCATAGCAACGGAATCACGGCAAACACTTCGCCACTGCAGGAAAACGCGATACTTAGCATATCACACTGAAAAACATAAAGAACATACGAAACCGCATGGCAATGGTGGCGCTATTTATACTTGCTGGATATATACTGATTGACGTCAACATTGAGGGACATCCGGTCGTGTGTTTTTTTTTACACTGAAAAATATTAATCTACAAATACACGTCAGTAAACGTGTTATACCCTGAATTTGACAAGGTTATAGAATTTTCTACAAACCCTCCATTGCGGTTTCGCTGAATCGTGTTACGAAAAGCTGTATTTCACTGCAGTTAAATTGAGTCATTTGATTGGGCGTGCCGAGGAGCTGGCGCCACCAATCAGCGTTGCTGTATCATAAATGTGAACGTCTGGGGTTCTCACATATTAAAACAATGGCGGCGTGTAGGCTTTGCGCTGATTCACCCAGAGTCAAGAACAGAAGGGTCTATATTCGTTGACACGTTTCCAAAATGTTTTATTCCAACGTTGAAAATTGTTTGTGGGCAAGTGAATGACGATGGAATGTCTAAATGTTTGTGCAAACATATCGATTTGCCCGATTCGATTTCGTTGCAACAAATACATCATTTGCCTAAGATACAGCACTAAGCGCTTTCTTTTGATCGTCAGAAAACTCGTCCACAGCGCAAAAAGCTAGCAACACGTTGATTTCTATATTCCAAGATTTTAATTTTACCAAGTAGTGTGTAGTTTCTATCATGAGTTCTGATTGGGTAATGCAAATGAGCCCAAGTGAATCTTATAATCGTTTGAGGGCGTGCGACATACAGTCAATCGTGGTGAAATCTGCCAAGGGTTAATGTTGAGGCTTCGGCCGAATAAATGGTCCTTGGCTGACGAAGATGACATATCAAAAGAAAAATGCCAACTATCACAGTCAAACGATCCGTTGGAGGTAATATTAAGCCAACCGCTAACAGAATTCACGAGGTATTAGAAACCGAAATTATCATCTAACTGCAAGGCCGTCATTCGTTGCCTCCATATACTGAATACAATCCATCGGTTCCAGGCCTATATACAGAATTCACTAAACCAAATGTGAGACAACAGACAGAGAATGCTTTTAAAATTAATAAAAAAATCCTTACTACTCTTATGAAATAATTATTACACTAAATCAATTAAGCACTTCACATGTGTTGTCTCAGCGATATGTTCTATTTAGGGTTTCGATATAAACAAAAACCTAACCTAGGTGGTAACCCAGGATTAAATACATAATAATAGTATATCATATGGGCACAAAATAATACTCCTCATCTAATATATTTAATATAGCACTGTTTACTATGGTCAGGCAATTATCAGTCGTTAACACTTTCAATAACACTGAATATTGATTATAATAAGTACACTGTAGACAGTATTTCGTGAAACATTCCAATGTCATTATTTATACTGTAAATGTATTAGAATATGTTATCTACAGAAATCTGTAGACAGAACATGATAAATAACAATTGTACAATATTGTTATCTTGGAAATTCCAAACCAAAACATACACCATGTTTTTTTTTCTGAAATGTAAACTAACATCATGTGTAATTTACTTCAAATATATATGGTGTTAGTGATATACAATAAAGCGCATCTGTATTGTCTCTGTGTCTTCGGACTAGATCTTTACATCACCTTACTACTATTGGTAATTGTCTAACTGCGTCTGGAAAGCCAGGTAATCTCCATGACATGATAGAGGTTTTGTTATAAGATGTTCGAAAAAACTTGACAAAAAAAGACCATCTCGAAGTTGCGCTACCTATAAAATAATCAGCTCCTGAAATGAATGAATGAATGAATGAATGAGTAAATAAGTAAGGAAGCACGCGACCAAACAAAAGCACGAGTGAATAAACAAACAAACAAACCAATGTCCAGTATATTACTTACTTTGTGCTATTTCTTGTTCTATCAACGACCAAACATAATTGTCCTCTTTGTATTTGGCCGGTAATTTGATATCATTTTCAGTTTTCACATTGGAAAATATTTCCTTTAATATTGTAACCATTTCCTAAGAAAATAAGTCATTAGATAATTTGATCTTTGTGTGTTTATTTATTAATATAATCTGCTTACAATAAAATAAAATAATATTTAAATCGATTAGAACGATTCGCACTTTTAAAACATAAATATTTTTAATTACATACGTGTTTGTACTCTGGTGTGGCAATATACAAGTTGGTGATATTTTTCTGCTTGAGATAATTTTTTACAGCGACAGCAATATCCATGCTCATTTCAGAAAGTATATTCAAACTCTTCTGTGTTCCTTCAGAGCAATGTAAATCATACATAGTTTCGCTGCAACTAACAACAGATTAAGTTGTGAGTATTAGATACTTAAAATAAATCGTCCCTACAATGGGTCTATGTGCGGTGGTAGTTCTGTGAACGGACATTCCTGAATTGTTATTACCGACATTACAAACTGTTATATATATATAGTGTCAATTACTTACTATTCAGCAGTTTTGTTCCGCCAATGAAACACAGCGAATTGTAATTTTCCAAATAACTGATTGATAGCAGTAACAGCCATTTCTTTGATATAAGACGCCTTCATCATATTATGACCAATTTTTTGGATTATGTTGTTATAAACGGGCTCTTGAAAATCTGTAGGAAATTTCGTCGTTTGTATGGTTGTAAGATAAATTATACATCTTACATTGTTGGAAATATTGAGTGGATGTTCACTTAGACCTTCCTGATAAGCTCGTACCTTGACCCCTGATGGGAATCGTATTCCGGGAACGTACCTCTGCATTAATTGTGCATTTCGATCATATATCTTTATTTTGTAATCGGCGTTCGACGCGTTGATATCCGTGTATCCAAGTAACACACTTTCTGGCGAAATGTTTCTACCACAGTTATCAATGAACTCTTCTATTGTAGCTAACCCTACAATCCGTTTAAGACGTCTATAATCAAATGTTTCATTGATGTTTCGTTTAACGGAGGCATCTTGTAAATGGTTGTTATGGAACGGTACTGTCACAATAGACCGATTCTGATGCATCGCAAAAACAAGACCGCTGGCAAATGGCAAATACTGACCGCCACAAGGACCACCACCATAGAAGATTAGTGGGAATAGATACCTCCGAGATAATCTGTCATTTGAGCCTCTTAGTTTTGGAATTATATTAGGTTCATTTAAGTATGTATCCTGTATACGATTTGACAAATTTTGTGCTTTGCTGGAGTCATTAAGTCTTGAACGAGTGTTAGATGTTCTGGTTGCTTCTGGTGAATGTAATTGAATCATCTGCTTATTATATGACGTCCTGGTTGGATATTTCCATTTTGGGAATGATGACTGATTTGAAACAGAAACAAAAACATTATGTTTATTTACAGTTTTGCTGTTACAGTTAGGCGCAAATTCTCAGTAGTTTAGGACACTGCACAGTAACATCTAGGCAATTTACTTTCTAAACACTACAGTACAGCGACTGACAATTCAAGGGCGGTGGTCTTCGCGCCGCGTCCTGTTCGATGTGGGACTCGAAGCGACGTCACACAGCACGTGTAAAATATACATGGTTTGTTTACGCGAAAACGTTTTGATTTAACTTGATATCCGAAGCAGTTCAAAGCAATAATAGGAAAGACTAACACTACATATACTTACAGTTGACTTAAACATTGTAGCGCCCGTGTAAACCAATAATATATATATTCCGAGAAAGGAAAGAGATGGAATAAGCATAACCTTGTAATTCATTGTGTTTTGAGATCGCTGGTAATACATTCTAGAGCGGAGACAAATCAAAGTGGGAGTGACAGCAAATACCGTGTTGCCACGTGTTACCCACTACAAATCGAGAACTAATTATAAGCTGTGCAAACCGAAGTAGATAATCCCAACTGCTCATCGTAGCATGGGTAACATACTGTGGTAAACGTTTTAATCTTGAATTTAGGCCTTTTCAGACAAATACGAAAATAAATAGAAGAAAAGAAAAAACAATTTAGTGATAATGATAGTGAGAATAGGGGGAGCCATGGAGAAGAAAAAACTGAAACAAATAACCTAAAGTAAATAACACCATGTCATATATTACGTCAGTTATCAGAAGCAATTAGTTCATAAAATACTATATAATCAATGCATATATTCACAATGCAATGACATAACTCAATAAAATACATATGTGTGTGTGTGTGTGTGTGTGTGTGTGTGTGTGTGTGTGTGTGTGTGTGTGTGTGTAAATTCATTGTGGTAAAAGAAAATAGTGTTTGTTTATAAGTTTCAAAAATCTTGAGCAAGTGATGCAGATTTTTAAAATATAGTCCAATGGTGGTATAACATCAGGTATGAATTGTGATATTCGGTTGTGAGTCGCGAGTTAATATGTTCTATGTAAGCGATAATTAGTATCACCTGATACATGATAAGTCAAGCTGGCAATTGTTAATTAATTACAAAATAAACGGGGTGGAAATTGGACTACATAATCTCAATTTGAGTGGATTAAACCTGGTGCTAACTTAATCTTATAATATTTAATTACGTTTAATCACGTAGGGGACATGTTCGTGATACGTTCTTTCATATAAATACATATTTTCTAGTTGTACTGTTTAGTCAAATGATTCAAGTAAAATATAATGCGTGATTAGCAAATACACAAAATATATTCTTGGTTACATAGATCATATTTATTTTACTGTTTTAAATTATACATACAGTTTGCGATGTTCGAATACACAGCATCTTACGACAGTATGCTCGGTAGAAGAATTAAAAGACCGCAACATCTTTTGCGATGTATAATAATATCATATACAAAATACAATTTGAAAAATGATATTCTTGTATAGCTTCTATTCCATTATTACTAGCTTATGTTAACATTTTAGTCAGTGTTTTTATCATTGCATGAATAATATACGTGACTAAGTGTTGTTTTGATTCACATTACATGCAATTATAATCTTTCGAAGTTGGTCCTCGAAGTTGGTCCACTTATATCTAAATTTAAATCGTCCTTAACCACCTTATCACTGTTCAAACTTTGCAATCATTAAGGGCGATTTGAATTATTGCGGTTAAATTAACAAAACCTGAAATATCTTGGGGGGAAAAATAAGTGGGCACTGAAAAAATTCATCTTTGGCGCAATTCAATTTACTATGAAGAAGAAAATCATGACAATTTTGCGAATTTTCATATGCCCGATGCTACCCTGAATTGGCCTTAATATATATGTCCTCTAATAGTGTAAATTGGCGATGTAGAATACAATACTAACATATGGAACACACTATGGCGATGGATTAGGAAATAAAACAAAAACAAGCCACCATGGAATGTAGAAAAATTACTGTTTTAGGTGAATATGCATTCTTACAATGACATTGCACATGCATTTTCCACAACAATGGATATGATGTCATATTTTACCCATAACTCATTATGATATGAACTATTGTAAAGTGCAATGCATGAATGTGTGAAGATTTTACATCCGGGGGCGTAAAACTTTACCCTTTTAAAACAATGACAGTTGAAAGCAGCATTAGTTCTGTTGATTAATGTATTGATATTGGATAATAGTCAATAGTTTACAAAAGTGAACAACTCGGAGTAATTATTTATATATGATAATGCAACAAATAAATAAAAACAAAAAATGGGAAAGATAAAAGTGAAAATTATGTTATGTTTCGCGAGCAAATGAAAATGTGATTCTATTCGTTGCTACCTATTACAAACTTTCGTTCGGGCAAAAAAAAAATGAATGTGGAATAAATAATGTATGGGCAATTTAAAACATAAATGCACGCCATTTCCCGGTAACAAGAGTTCGTGGCCATTTTCATTTTGCCTAAAACACATGTTGCAAAGTGTGGTTACGGATGCGCGTCATTGGATTTGTCCAGCAGCTGAGCTTATAAAGTAACACGAATACACATCCTGGTGACAGTTGTTTCAGTGTTTAAGTCGTCATTTTTGACAACTGGTAACTGTTATTATCTTGCATTTATAACAGCATAGCATAGACACTATATATATGGTCGTGTGTATCGTGATATTACATGGAAATACGCGCTATTTTTTCCCTAACAAAGGTTTATTGCCTTTGTCATTAATGCTTTCATTTCAGGATTTGTTCAGGTCTAGACATGCACGAAAACACATGCATAGTTCATATGAGGTCATCATAGCTAACCTCAATTCCGAATGCCGACAACTCATGCAGTGTTCGTTGTAATTTGCGATAATTGCCTTATCTCTGTCAGAAATACCCGTATTAAAATGATTGTCAGTTATTTTATTGCTTCTCCATCACTACGGCGTTAGTTTATAATTTGAACTCTGCTTTTTAATGGTCTACTTTTTATAATATATAGCCAGTTTTCAATTGAGTCCAGCCTTTAAATGACCTACTTTGCATAATATTTAGTCAGTTTTTAATTTAACTCTGTTTTTAATGGCCTACTTTTTATAATATATAGCCAGTTTCCAATTTAACTCTGCCTTTAAATGACCTACTCTTTATAATATATAGCAAGTTTTCAATTGAGCCCAGCCTTTAAATTATATACTTTTTATAATATATAGCCAGTTTCCAATTTAACTCTACCTTTAAATGACCTACTTTTTATAGTATATAGCCAGTTTTCAATTGAACTCTGCCTTTAAATGACCTACTTTTCATAATATATAGCCAGTTTTCAATTGAACCCTGCCTTTAAATGACCTACTTTTTATAATATATAGCCAGTTTTCAATTGAGCCCAGCCTTTAAATGACCTACTTTTTATAATATATAGCTAGTTTTCAATTGAACCCTGCCTTTAAATGACCTACTTTACATAATATATAGCCAGTTTTCAATTGAACTTTGCATAATATTTAATCGATTTATAATTGAACTCTGCATTTTAATGGCCTACTTTGCATAATATGCTCCACATTCAAACGCCGAAATGCTAAGCATTTCACGCGAGGGACTCCATACTTTCTGTCCCGGCGTTCGCGACCGACTGTTGACAGTCTATTCAGTTTTCAATTGAACTATGCCTTGTAATGAACTACTTTGCATAATATTTAGCCAGCGGACCAGATTGCTGTTAAATGGCGACAATCATCGCTTAATTAAATGAACTATTTGGGGAACATTGAAACATGAAATAAAACTGTGACACAAACTAGACCAACTTGATTCACCTGATACGATACATTATGTATGTATGTACAAATGTCTAAATTAATGTTGTATATGTATACGTTTTGAATATTTAATAAAGAATATTTAACAGTGTATAAATCACAAATTTATGCCAAAATAGCTTATACATCTCCGCATTTGATATTTTGCCATTCGTTTCTTTTCAGTCTTTGTGTTTGTGTACTTGATTGATTAGACTGGAGGTTTGAATTAATTGCAACTCTGAGGACCGATGCTACAAAAGCAGTCAGGATTTATCGACGTTAGCTCACAGGTAGGTGAAGAGCTGCCAAAATGGTGTATTGGTAAAGTGTGAACATCGACTCTGAATCTTCTGCAGAACGAACTTTGGATCATTAAAATCTATTATGATATCAAATCTAATATGGCCGACATAGATGAGACACAGGGATGCCTATTGAATCTATCTGTATTAAGGAAACAATTACTTCTAAATATTTGAGATACCGATCTATAGAGAAATGATTCTGAATTAAAGTAGAGTAGTGATACGATTTGTGAATGTTCAAAAAATAAGTACATTCCATTTGTCCATGTAGTGTATTCAAAGTTATGAATGTGAATGAAGTTGTTTCAAAAAGTAAGAACAAGTTTTTACAGTAACTCTAGACTTTATTTACCGACTGTCAACGTTACGTTCCAGACATTGCACGACTTTACTGACTTTCCATTCTTCATTATCCAGATTCCACGCGAATTTACCGACTTTACAGGCATCGTTTCCGATTTGGAAAGTTCTTTGCGACTATGCACACAACTTTGGTAACACATTTAATCGACCATGCAAGTAACATTACTGGCTTTCTACATTCCTTACTTTTCACGCAAATTTACCGATTGTGCAAGTAATTTTACCAACTTTCCAGGCAACTTCATTCTTTTCACACAGATTTACCTAATTTCGACACAACTTTACTGACTTTCCATGCATAATCACACATTTATCAACTGTTCAAGCAAGATTATCTACTTTCAAAGCAACTTTAACAGCTTTCATGAAACTTCACACCAATTTTGGATGTTATTTTCGGACACTGCATGCCACACTACTTTAGTGACTTGCTGCACAACTTGACAGACCTCGCCATTTCTTACTTTCTACAGAACTTTTCTGACTTTTCATGCAACTTTACCGAATTTACCAGTTAAAAGGCAGAGTTCAATTGGAAAAAACTAAATATTATGTAAAGTAGTTCAATCCAAAACTCATGGGGTATATAGATTATCTGAAAAGCCATGTACAAATATCAATTCCTCAGGCCCTGTACGAGGACATTATTCAAAGAAATCTGCTTAGTGGTCCATGAAAGATCAACTAAAAATAAATATATTTATTTATTTATAAATATATAATTATGTAATTAAGCATAGATTTAAACAGAAAAGGTCTGTGGATTTTCACAGAGCACTATGTACCAAGTTTTAATTGAAATCTGATAAGTGGTTATTGAACTATCAGGGGAACATACACAGACACAGACACACTCGCACACAGACAAAGAGCCAACAGCAAAGACAGACAGAGAGCCAACAGTTAAGATAGACCGGAAAAAGTCCTTTTGTGTGACTTGGCACATTGAAGTAAAGAATTACTCGTACAATGTATTTATGAAAAATTCACACACTTTGAAGTGTTCTGTTTAATAATAATAATAATAATAGTAATAATAATAATAATAATGAACAAATTTGAAGTTATTAGAATATTCAACAATTTATATTCATATTGCATTTGTATAGTAACCTAACCTCCTCGGAAATACACGAGAAGGGGAAACAATAAAAAAAAAATACTTATGCTCTGTACACAGATAGGGAAAGAGCCCAGATAAAGAATCTAATAGTAGTTTACATAGAAATAATGAAAACACAACAGAGAAAACATTCAGTACATTTTGAATCATTTACATTGAATAGGGAATTGTAAAAAATGTACAAAAAAAGACATCGAACAACATATACACATCTTATTAAATTGAATCTGCTGAACAGAATAATATAAGAAAAAATTATCAGAAATAATAATGTACAATTCTAAAGATAATGATGAAAGAGATTTCAGACATAAATCTGTGTAGGCAACATTGATGAAAGGCAGTTACAGCCCCCTTGGCAGCAGGTAAACTTTTAAGAAAATAGTTTCTGGCAGGATTTTTTTTTCATAAAAATAAATAAATCTGTGATATGGAAAGTTAGTTGTGAGAATAGTCAATTTATTATAACTGGGAAGGGTTAGCCATCAAAACAGGGCAGGTTCATTTGAGCAATTAGTTCAAATAAATATTTTTAAAAAAATATCTCATTACAATATACCCCCATAAAATGCAACTTTTTTTGAAGCAAATAATGATGAGTGCAATGATCAGACTCTTGGGTACAGAAAACCAACTAACCATCAAGGGGTAATAGCTTTGGTCAAATAGTGTAACCATGGAAACTAACATGCGATTGCTGTACCATTGCTTACATAAAAAATAGAGGGCACTGCTTTGACAGAAAGACGTGTAATTCTGATTGGTATAGCCTCTTCAATGATCAACCAAACCTATCATATGATTACATACAAAACGAATCTCTCTTAAATAAGAAATAAACAGTGAAGATACAAGCACATAGATGAAAGGTCACAGAATTAAGTCAGGCAATAGCACTGCATAGATGTGGCCAATAAAGTTATTTGATCAGCAAAGTGAATTTAAATTTACATTATTTGCAAAGCACATAAAGCCCCATGTCTGTACACTATTGAATTTGGTTGGACAGGTCCAGGAAATAATTTGTACAATTATGCTGAATTCGCCAAATATGATCAGTTAGAATTTCCCCATAATTCAACGACAATCATCTACATATCATGTGATAATGTTTAGCCAATCACAGTTAAGAATACTAACTGATAGGCACTACATGGTAAAAATTAAACAGTTCATTTTGTGATGCAGACCTGTGTATACATAAAGAAAAGTGTATATTATTGAGAAAATGTGGTTTGTACAGTCACTACAGTTGATTGCAATTGAATCAAAATATGGCAGTATTCAGAGAAACAGATGTAATTGATTTAAGCAGAAGTAACAGGACCATATTTGGAAATAGTTAAGTCACATGACCTACAATAATTACAGCAGCTGGATTTATTTAGTGTTCTGAACAAGTTTCTAGTAGCTGCTTAAAAAAGGCAGACTTGTATAAAGTAAGTAAGTTAGGGGGTGCATTTGTTTTTTTCTCTCACACTCAAGAAAACTTAAGATGACATGATAGAAACCTATGTGCCATTCCACTTGTTACATGCCAGTCCACTTATGCCTAGGTACAATGCTAGTAATATCTCATTACACATTCAGATTTATGCAAATATTAACACATTATGGGATATGAAATAAAATATTCTATGTTCATTTGCTGTGCCTAGTCATCTGGTCTGTTTTCATTTAACCTATCATCTAGCCAGTAGAACATCAAGTTGATTCGCAACTAAAGTGGTGTATAGTAAGTTCCAAGCATCACATCAATTCAACATTACATGTACCATGTATTGTATTGATTCTAGGCTAGAGTGGCGTATCACAAGTACAGTGGAACATCAGCAGGTCACATTCATGACCTCTAAAGGTCATGCACCCTGGTACTTTCATTAATATGAAAATCAAAATTTTAAATGTTATTGATATTTCAGCAAGATTTCCTTGATTTGACTGTTCCTTTCAACTATTGAGTAGAATGTTAGGAACAAAAAAACACATTAAAATGACCAAATTATGCAAGTTTGTGATGTCATACCAATGAAAGTACCAGGATGTTTGAACTTTAGGGGTCATGAAAAGTACCAGGATGTTTGACCTTTAGGGGTCATGAAAAGTACCAGGATGTTTGACCTTTATAGGTTAATATAGCCTATTCTGGACAAGATAGTAAGTGAATACAACATATTTATATATCACTTGGCTGGTAATGCTAAACAGAAATGTAAATGTTACTTCACAGGGAGATGAATCCTAAAAGTGATACAAATTTTAATCTGAACATTTTCACAAAACAGTTATTCCATACAGAATTGTGTGATGAAATGAATTTCAAGTAGTTATATAAACATCTACAAGTGGTATTCTTTTTTTACTATCTGTTTTCACCTTTCTAGTGGTTTCCATAATACAAATAAATAACTGTTCAACTTTGTATGCATATTTTGTCCAAAATGTTCATATTAACGAAAACTAGGCCAGGCCCATAAACAATTGCTCTAGGAATTTTTCAAAAAGTGGTTTGTTTGTTTTTTGGAGATTGCAGGATTTTGGTAAAACTAGGCATTGGTGGCAATGCTGAACATTCATGGGGTTTTCACTGGAAAAATCTGCCAAGCAATACTACCAATAAAGTTTCTAGTTCTCTGGTTGCTAGGAACTGTATAAGTGTTTTAGTTACACCATTTTGATGCTTTGAGCAATTTCACTAGATTTCACTGCCAGGAAAACCCAAAAAATTTTTTTTGCAATTTGACATGTTCATATGAATTTGATTATGTGGATGTTACTTGTTTGTTTGTTATTCATTTATACAGGTTTTCTGGTTGACTTTAAAAATTATCTATATTTTATCCACATCGCTGATGCCAGACATAATATACTTTGTGATATCTCAGAAATTCACATGTAAATTGTAAAATACCCAGTTCTGAAGTTCTGAGGGTCAATAGTCAAGTAAATCTATCTTGATTGATTGATTGATTATGAAACCAATAAAAAAATCAATCAGTGTATGCAGTAACTTTGCAACCAGAGAATTCAAAAACTTGTCTATTGATTAACGCATTTCTGTAACAAAGAAAGATTTACCTACATAGAATATAGCAAAACTGCAATAGGAAAAAGATCATGAATAAAACCTTGTATCAAAATGAATAACAATTTGAGACTTGAAAAGACTCGCAATCCAACGCATACATTAATTACAGTTTGTTGTTAATTCAAGAATGCAAGAAATCATTTGTTTTTATTTTCTGGAAAATGCTTGCATTGTTTGATGCAAAATAAAATAAATAAAAAGTGAGATGGTTTGATGTAAATGTCACGAATGATTGAACAAAATAGTAGCAATTACTAGGTGGAATTAGTCAACCTGCTGCAGGTAAATGATTACTGTTATGGTGCCTTATAAACGAAAACTAAAATTTATAGAAAAAACATACTCATAATTCAACTAAATCTTATTATAGAGACAATTTGTGAATAAATGAAAATACCCATTATGACAAATCTGTTCATTTTATGTTTAATTTTTTAAATATAACCGCAAAAAGGAAGAATAGTGTAGAAGAAGCAATATGTGTATGGTTCAGCAATAAGAATTATGGAATGTGGACAGATGCTGAGATGTATATTATTTGGCAGAAAGTGCAAACAAAAGTAAAGCCTATCATTTGTGTAATAGTTTCAAAGTGTAATTTATAGTAAACATCCTGTGAGATGTGATACTGTACTCAAAGTTTTTTGCATTTAATCTGTTCCTAATGGTTTATTAAAATCACTTATTTTCACATCACCTTGATTCTGTGTTTATGTCAATGTTAATTTTAGGCTTATCACCACCAGTTTCCACTTTCCTTCAGAAGACTGGGGAAAAAATAGCCACTTTTTTGGAGTAAAAACAAAAAATTGACTGAAATTTTGTCTGTTGGCTCAAAAATTAGGGTTCATTTCCAGAAATATTGAAGAATATAAGAAAAAGTGCAGAATAATTTGGGCGAGAAAGTTTGGTGAAGAAAAGGCTAAGTGTTAGACTTATCATTTGTGGTAGTCTGTGTTTTCAGACAAATCCTGGCAAAACAGAAACAGCAGGATTTAACATAGACAGGTTGTGGTCAACCAAACATACCAACAAGTAAAACATGAATAAATAACATGATTTTCAGTTTCATCCCATTCACTGAAGTTTTCCTGGTTCAACCATTTGAATGCAATCATTTTTCCAGCCAAATTGTAGATACAACATTTTACAAATTATTTAATAATTTCTTGGCTGATTCTATATAGACCAAATGAACATAATTTTCCATTGCTTAAAAAGTGTCAATTGAATTTTCTCTTGTGTGAAAAGGGAAAACAGACGATTTAGGCACTCAAATGGCTCAGAATAATTCAGAGATGGTTTTTACAATGATTATATTTGTTGAGTTGCCAAATAGACCATTAAGAAGCGGAAATAAGTTTATGGTAACAGTTACAGTACCAACTTCTGGAGCTGCAACAAGTTCTGATTTCAGTTCAGCTATAGCCAATGGTAATACATGTATGGACATGTAATGCGCATAATTTAGGTCAAAGGTGATTCTATTTTGCATATTATAAATATCTTGAAACTTCTTTAATTTTCATAAAATACTAATTTATGCAAGTTTTGTTGAGTCTGAGAAAATTGTATAATGTCGCCGCATTGTTGTCTTTTAGACACAGCGACTTTTGCAAGAATTTGTCACCATAAACGTCTCTCAAATTACAGTTCACAGTTTCTTCCATGTGGTTTCAAAATACTTCTCTGATTTAAAACAAAAAGTTATCTAGCTTGTACCCTCATGTTAGAGTTTTATAGTATAAAGGATGATCTGAGTAAGGGTAACCATGATATAATTGTAAATTTATAAGTGCATAGAAAAGAAAATATGTCGTCTCAAAATGAAATGCAGCAAAAGAGATGAACTTCTATGTAGTGATAAAGGGTAAGTGAGTGCACATAACAAGCTGAGTTAACAAATCACATTTAGCAATCCCTCTCATTCAGTATAAAACAAATTCTATTCCCCTACTAGTAATTTTTGAAAAAATTTGTTTTTCCTAGAAAAAGTTCATATTTGATAGTAGGCAAATTTCTTTAAAAATAGATTTTGCTTTCTTTGTATGCAGTGCAAACACTTTACATGACTTATCATAATAAATAGTAAAAGACATTTGACCTTGGCAATCAAGCATTGTGTCCAACTGTTACACAATTTTGGCGGACTGATATCAATTTATTTGCATTCATAATTACATACTTTAAATGAAGAAAAAAAAGCTTTTCTTGTTTATCTTTTCAAGCTTTTTTTCTTATTATAGTTTTTTTGTTTTCTTTTTTACAAAATAAAATATCAGTTGATATAGGACTTAAAGTCAAGTACACAAAAATCTTATCAACTTTTTTTTCACAAAAATACATAAACAAATTGCAGACATATTTAATCTTTCTACGTCGGATTTAAGAAAAGTATCCCAGAAAAAAAAAACATATATTATTTTTTATAATAATATTAATTATGCAAACAATGTCCTTGTGCATGTAAGGAGTACAGTATATTTAATATAACAAAATGATTTTTTCTCTGTATTTTTTCAAAAAAAACTAAAAAACTGTAGCCATACTTAGTAGGCAAGGTATTAATAAGTGATGTCATGTGGTCGCAGAAATGGAATCCATTGTGAAGAGATCTTATTTAGTATTCCATGGCAAGTATTTCAGTGAGTGAGTACAGACACAGTTGTTCAAGAATATATGCATACACAATTTGCATTGTTCGCACTATGTCAACTTTCATGTACATTTTTTCTGATTGTGTCAACATCCCAATGCTAGATTATGATTGCACTGGAATGAAATAGGACACACCAAGGAACATGTTTACAGAGATCTCTCCCTCCCCTCATTAGGTGTTTTCCAATGCAAGGGAGAGGATTCATGTGACCTACTCATGCATATTTCATTGGCTGGGGAGTTTGGCAGGCATAAAATTGGTCATTTAAAGGGGGGGTCATGTGACCATGCATATTCACTTGTGATTGGTAGCATGACCGGTCAGAAACAACTGAATAAAAATCTCCATAAATATTAAATAGAAATATCTGTAATGACAGTGGATTCATTAAACTCTCTTGCTTGAAACATTGGAGAACGACACATCACTAGAGACCTGTCGCTATTGAGCGAAGCCGATGAAGCCCAAGGCGGACATATCGAACCAGATCCAAAATACTGCTATGAAAAGTGAGATGTCCACACTCAATGTCCAACCCTCTGAAGAACTCTGTTGGAAGGAGAAATGATGAAATGGAATTAACAAGAGCTAACACCGATGAAAAGGCTTAATATATAATAAATAAAATATGTAATAGATGTGGATCTAAACCGGGGGAGGGGTGATTGGCACGAGATAGTGCCATCTGATCTGAATGGAACGTTTCGAAGTCAGTCGTTCATAGCCCATTGTAAAAGCAACATCGCCCATTTTACGAACAAATGAAATAATTTCAGCGATTTCTTTACAAAATAATTCTCAACAGAAACATTTCATAGAAAAATACAGGCTCTAAAATTCTGTCTATTGCAATACAATTCAATCGACAACCAGTTTGACGTCACAATATTTTGCTGGAGCCCGAGTTCTACGCGTGATTTTATTGCGTTCTATTTCAAACTGCACATGCACACACACACACTGTGATTTCTCGAAATGCATACTAATTAGGTAACTTGTCACTGATAAAAGCCATTGAAAACATTTTGCGCAATTTTGAGCAATAGTGAAATATAAACGTGCATCAGTATTCTCTATGAATTTCGTAATTTGCTATGATCAGGGTAAAGAATAAACCTGTGGTTACTTTCAACAGTTTGCTGGAGTCTGATCAAAAACATGTCTCAAAATAACGTCTTTACATTAGTATTTCGGTTATTTTTTAACGATAGAATCAGTCAATTTAAAACTGTCA